>NC_092804.1:93385861-94008361 GCF_040954645.1 Diabrotica undecimpunctata
TTTATATCATAACTTTTACTATTACTGTTTTTAAATATATGCTCTTTCACGTGAAAAACTTGATTTGACAGTACTAGATTTTTCCCTTTCTTTTCCGTTTATGGTTGAAAAGATATATGTATTATGATGAATTTTGAGAAACCCAGTTTTTAATACTACATTTATTTTGTACATAAACTGAAAAATATAATTAAAAAGTTAATTAGTAATAATTGTCAATTTCGCATGTATTTACAAATGTCAAACATATGTCATATGTTGAACCTGAAAATTGGTAGGTCCAAAACTGTCACATGAAGGCGGTAGGTGTCGCGTCAGTCACGCACGGAGCGAATACGCATGACACCGATAAATGCCGAGGCCCCAATAGGAGCGGCATGTGTTATTGTTGCGGTAAATCAGAGCATGAGGTAGAGAAGTGTCAAGAGGAAGGAAGGTGCGTCCTCTGCAATGACGCCCATAGAACTGGTAGCATGGACTGTATACATTTTAAGAACGCCCTTCGGGAAGCGAGATATTTATACATATCATTTTCACCCATTGCCTCGACCTTCTGGCCGTTTTGCATATCGAATCCACCGGGCTGAACCTTTCCTTTGATTATATTTAAGACACACAGGTGGCTTCGAGTGGAAGCCAATAGTTTTAAATCATCCATATACAATAGATGATTTAGCTTTGCCACAACGGTAGTGCTATTATTGATGGTAAAACCTGTGGCAGTTGAGTTTAGTAGCTGGGATAGAGGGTTCAACGCTAGACAAAACCACAGTGGGCTCAACGAGTCTCCTTGAAATAGGCCCCGGTTAATTGCAATATTTCCAGTTTCGATATTGTTTTCACCAGGTATTTGGAGGTGAATTTTTGTCTTCCAACTGACATTATATGTTTTAAAAAGGTCACTATGTTATCATCGACTTTATATATTTTTAATATATCTACAAGCCATTCATGCGGCACTGAATCAAATGCTTTCTGGTAGTCGATGAAAGCAATAGATTCCTTTTTTTGCTATATGGTTGGATCTTGGGTGTTATTTTGATCTTTTGGTATTAAATAAGTTGTTCCCTGGGTTAGGAACAGGAAATGGAAAGTTTTTGTTTTAATGTATCCAGGCACTGTTGTGCTGTGTTGTTTGCTTGATTATATTGTGAGTGTCTTGCGGTGGTTATCATTATTTCTTCAGCTCTTCTGATTACTTTTCTACTTGTCCCTCGAACATATTCCGTGATTTGACCAATGTTTCTACGTAATACTTCAATTTTAATTAGCAGCCGTTTTTCCCAAGGTGCAACTCTCTTATCTGTCCTTTCAATATAAGTACCCCGTCGTGTTCTGATCTTAATGCTAAAATTCAGTCATCCCAGATACCTACGGTATCAAAAGGATTGAGCTCTGGTGGGACTCTTTCAGTGTTATCGAGCCCTAAGTGACTTAAGGCGGATTCACAATTAAGGGAAAAAGGTGTTTTGTGCAACGAATAGTTAAATGTTTTGTGTCATTGTCACTTGTGCTGTTAATTATTTTTTTCTTAAAATAAATTTTGCAGAACAATCTTTTTCTAATTTTATTAAAAGAGGATGTCTGGTAACTCTGAAAATATGGATTTATTTAATGAGGACTTTTAATATTTGCGTTTTTTATGATCTTGCAACAATTTTACGCAATATGTGTGCAATCACAAAGAAGGTTTGTCAGCATAAAGATAAAAAGCATATCATAATCATTCAAATATTTATAAACAAAAGGGGTTTGGTTATAAAATGGTCACTCACAATGTAAACAAATTTTTATTTGGCATTTGACAGTATTTTAAATACTGCTTTATGATTGGTTCCGGGAATACAACGGGAACGAGAAAGTGGTAACATGGGCAACTTTCCCGTTCTGGTTACCGGATGGCTTGTCGTTCTCGATTATTGTGCATCTAAACATTGATTTACATATAGGTTAACTTTTTTCCCGTTCCCGTTTCCGTTCTCGGGCAATTGTGCAGCCGCCTTTAGTTTCCTGGAGTATCTCCCAAAAATTTTCGCACACATCTGGACGTCGCGAGAAGTATAGCTTTCTGCATGGCCTTATAAAGATGTTCATTTAGACCCAGCTGTTTTATGTTCGCTAGGAGGTTTTTGGGAATAATACCAGTAGTAGATAGAATAATAGGTACTGTCTGGGTACTTTCCATTCTCCATTGTCTCCTGATTTGTATTTCTAGATCTCTGTACTTGGCGATGTTTTCGTTGTATTTAACACGTAAATTATTGGTGTTGGGTATCGCCACATCAATAAGTGCTGTTTGCCTAGCAAGTTTATTAACTAGTATGAGATCCGGTCTATTATGCGCCACTGGTTGGTCTGACAGCACAGTGCGGTCCCAGTATAGCCTGTAGTTGTCATTTTCAAGCATTCTGTCAGGGACGTATTGATAATAGGAAGATGGTCAGTTTGGAGCAGTCCCAGTTTATCAGCTAGTTCTTGGTGGATAATCTTTCCTACAGTCATATCGTTCTTTATAATCAGTACCGACAAATCCCTGGCAGCGACCGGTAGGATGTTGGATGGTTTCTTGGGCTTGGCATCCATATCGGCATTGTCATTTTGAACTTGAGGATCTTTAACAATATATTTCAGGTAATTTTTAGTTGGTATAACCTGATCCTGAATGGAGAGTAGGAGACCCTCACTCTCGGGAAACATCTTTCCTGATGTCAACCAATAGTTCGACGCTGTATTGTCGACATATTCTTAGCTGATCTCATTGAGATGTCGCCCATGCAGAGGTTTACTCATCCTGGTGCGCATTTTTTCTTGCTGAGTCAGGTGGTTTATGCGCATTTCTTGTTCCTTCAGTTTAAGCGGCGTTGTATCATCTACTGCGCAAATTGCTCGATGTAAAGTAGATGTCTCATCCTGTACCTGAAAAGAAGTTCTTAAATTAGCAATTTGTTTATCTAATTGCTAACCTATATCCATACGTCCTCTTCCCCCTTGATACCGCGGTAATGTTGTTCTCTCTACTGCGCAGCGGGGATAATGTTTTTGCGCCTTTGTGAGAAGTGTTCTTACTTTCCGCTGAAGACCCTCT
Organism: Diabrotica undecimpunctata; assembly: GCF_040954645.1. Taxonomy (NCBI): domain Eukaryota; kingdom Metazoa; phylum Arthropoda; class Insecta; order Coleoptera; family Chrysomelidae; genus Diabrotica; species Diabrotica undecimpunctata. The sequence continues at coordinate 93,388,947 of NC_092804.1, forward strand.
ATATCCGTTTTTGCCCACTTTATAATACCAAATGAGTAGCTAAGCGCGGAACAGGCGTACGTATTTAATGCCTTAAACAAATTTTTACTATTAAGATATGACCGATTTAGTTGTCTTACTCTTCGCACGAACTCCGAAGTTAGTTCAGTTTTCATTTGTTTATGGTCAATTTTCCGCGCTTGTTTTACTCCGAGATATTTGTACATATCATTTTCACCCATTGCCTCGATGTTTTGGCCACCTTGCATATCGAAACCTCCGGGCTGAACCTTTCCTCTGACTATATTTAGTATACGGCACTTGTCTAGTCCAAAATTCATCCTGATATCATTTGAGAAAGTTTCTACAGTTTTTAGCATCTGATCTAGGTGGTTTCGAGTGGAAGCTATTAATTTCAAATCATCCATGTACAACAGATGATTAAGCTTCGCCACAACAGTATTGTTATTTTTGATGCTAAATCCTGAGTCAGTGGAATTCAGTAGCTGAGATAGTGGGTTCATCGCTAAACAGAACCAAAGTGGACTCAACGAGTCCCCCTGGAAAAGAACCCGGTTAATTGGGATATCTTCAGTTTCGATATTGGTTTCACCAGGTATTTGAAGGTGAATTTTAGTCTTCCACTCTGCCATTATATGCTTTAAAAAGGTCACTAGATTATCATCGACTTTATATATTTTCAATATATCTACAAGCCATCCATGCAGCACTGAATCAAAGGCCTTCTGGTAGTTAATGAAGGCAGTAAAAAGGTTCCTTTTTTTTTGGTGTATGCCTGGTTAGAAATGACTGAGTCGATAATAATTTGTTCTTTACAGCCCATGGAGCCCTTAGCGCATCCTTTCTGTTGAGGCTCTATGATATTGTTTAGAGCACAGTGCTGGTAGATACGCCGGGCTACACAGGATGTGACCAATTTGTACAAAGTTGGAAGACAAGTAATCGGGCGGTACTTGGCTGGATCTTGGGTGTTATTTTGATCCCTTGGTATTAGGTAAGTGGTTCCCTGTGTAAGAAATGATGGTGTTTCCTGCGGATTAGAGATAACATGATTGATCAATACTGACAGACACTCATGAACACTCCAAAACTTCTTTAACCAGAAGTTCTGAACTCCGTCTGGTCCAGGAGATTTCCAGTTATGAAGCTCTTTGATAGTATTTGAGACTTCTTCGGTGGTGAAGGGTTCGTAAGGAATATTATTGTAATGTTGACAGTTGTTCGTTGTGTCTTCAATCCATCCAGCATTGGTGTTATGAGTAGCTAGCGTTGAAAGTTGAAGTCCCCAGAACTCATGAATTTCTTCTTGGCTTGGGTATGATTTATTTTCATTTTATATAGTGGAATTAAGCTTCCCATAAAACGCCTTCTCTGCATGCTCAAAAAGTATATTGTCGCATTTTCGGTTGTTACTTACTTTGTATCTCCTTAGGCGGCCTGAATCAACGGAAAGTTTTTGTTTTAATGTCTCCAGGCATTGTTGCGGTGTGTTACTTTCTGGATCATGTTGTGAGTGTCTTAGAGTGTTCCGCACTATCTCTTCAGCTCTCTTGATGATTTTTCGACTTCTTATTCCTCGGATGTATTCCGTTATTTGTCCAATGTCCCTACGCAATGATTCAATTTTTCCTAGTAGCCGTTTTTCCCAAGATGCAATTCTGCTATCATTCCTTTCGATATTAGTATCCCGTCTTGCTCTGATCTTAATGCCCATTACATTAGCAATTGCTGTTGCTGCACAGTAAATCAGCATATGCAAATATTCCAATGTATGAGCTTCCACGATGTAATTGGGTAGGATTTCAGTGTTCACAATTTGTAACAGCGCACCTAGTTTCTTACAAGAGTTTATTTTTGGTAGCGGTGGTCTGCTAAGAGGGTTCGTCCCATTAAACTCTTGTACGGCACGTGCCATTTCACTTACCAGGTTATCATGCAACTCGTTATTGTCCTGCTGCGTATTAACAGGTTGAGTTTCTTATATGAGAGGTTCAGGAGCCTGCTCATTACGGATTTCATTAAGGATTTGATCTACAACTAGCTCTGGGTTATGAATCTTCGTTCGACTTCGCTTCTGATGGTATCGCGTCTAGTCTCTGGGATAAGATTATTTCTTATAATTACCCGGTATTGATCTGCTATTTTCTGTTCAGATACTTGAATCTCTGGGTACTCCCTGCAAAATTCGGCATACAGATGTTGTCGATAGCCCATCGTTTCGTGACCGAGGTTCGTCACCTTGTAATAAAAGCGCAAAATGTTTTCATTTATAGATACAGTCCATTTCATGCCCTGCCTCGGTCGTCCCGCTGTGTGAGCGCCGACTGATGTTCCAGCGCAGCACCTTCAGCGAGTAGAGCTCCTGCTGTTGTTTGGCTCGCTTGTGGTTTTTCTTGTTGTTGGGTTGTAGCTGATTTTATGACAGGGGCCCGCCTCCTAACACCCTGCCACCGACGTCCCGCATGCTGTCACGTCCAGCGCCGGCTCCAGACGTGCCCTAGAGATCCCCAGGCAGCGACCTTAAACATAAATCGTTATTCTGCATTTTCATGGGTTTACATTTAATACCTCCTGCCAGGTGTCAGTTTTTGTTCCACGGCAAGTGCCCCCCTCTGGGTATCGGTGCTAAGAATACCCAGAAATCATCCCCCATTCGCAGGGGGCCGCGCCTGATAGAAGAACTGACTTATTAATATTATTATTAATTATAGATTTAGCCATACGGCTCACACTCCCTCTAAGGGGAAAATTCACTCATCCCAGATACCTACGGTATCAAAAGGATTGAGCTCCTTTCGTACGCATCTGGACGTCGAAAGTAACACAGCTTTCTGCATAATCTTATATAGATGTTCATTTACACCCAGCTTTTTTATGTTTTCTAGGAGGCTCTTCGGGATGACTCCAGTGGTAGAAAGAATAATAGGTATCGTCTGGGTACTTTCCATTCTCCATTGTCTCCTGATTTATATTTCTGGATCTCTGTACTTGGCGATCTTTTCGTTGTATTTAACACTTATTAATTATTATCATTAGTATTATATATATATATATATATATATATATATATATATATATATATATATATATATATATATATATATATATATATAAATCTGTGATTAATAATGTGACGTTATTTGCTCAATTATGTTTAAAATTTTACTCTGTTTTACTTTACTATGTTTTAAAAGCAAATAAAAATTTACTCTACTCTATAATAATGATCCACTGAATTATGTTTCTTCTATTCAAAATTTGGATATAATTTTTTATGAGAAGCCTACTTTCTATGACCACATAAACTCTATTTCAATAAAGGTATCTAAACTTCTTGGTTTCGTTACTAGGAATTGGAAGTATTTTTGCATTGATTCAACAATATTAGTGTATTGTTGCTTAGTTCGAACTATTTTGGAATACCGTTCTGTTATTTGGTCACTATATTTTCAGAACAATATTGATACCACAGAAAGAGTCCAGCATAAATTTTTCATCATGATCAAGCCCAGCATAAATCAATCATGATTATTCCTGTATCGAACAACAATCATCTTTACCTTCACTTAAGAACCGTCATGATATGCCAGGACCAATATTTATATATAAGATTATACATGGATTGATTGTCCAAACCTGTTAAGCTAGAATAACTGTAATGTTCCCCATCAAGCCCTACGTTACCACAATGTTTTCAATATTCATATTCACAGAACAACCTATGGTATTCACAAACCATTGGATAGATACACGGGGCTATAAAATGTTCTCGATTTTGATATTTTCAATATAACTTAAACTCGGTAAGATCTCTTGCTTTGTGATATGTACATTGGTATTGTTAAATTTTCTTCTTGTTATAATTTTAGTATGTAAGATTTTTAGTCTCATTTTTTAAACTTTTTGATATTGATTTTATATTATAAGTAATTTTAAGTTTTGAATTCTAACTGTGATATTGCATATTATAAATTATACTTTTAATGTTAATTCCGTGTACTAAATAAATAAATAAATAAATAAATAAATAAATAAATAAATAAAACAAAAGTAATTGACACAGCAAGAAATATCATAAGAAAAAAGAAGAAACAAAAAGAGAATGGTGATGAGTGTAAAAAGACCATACAGAAAAGAAATAAAGAACACAAGAAATATATGGAAAGAAGAGAGAATATATATATATATATATATATATATATATATATATATATATATATATCTACGGCATTAAGTGAACTCCGCCCATGTTAAAATTCAGGTTCAATTGAGCTCCGTGGTCAAGTGGATACCGATATACGGAGCTCACTTGACAATTCCGTAATATTGGTTCAGTCGATTCATCAGCATGTAGAGTTTAATAATTTATAAAAAATTTTTGGAGCCCGTAAAAACCCCTGTATCATAAATGTATATCGCTTAGTTCACGTGTATATATTATAGGGGTCGTTCAGATCTTCTTCATTGTATATTTGAACCATACGTTTATCGGTTTAACTAAGCTCTAAGAGTTTGGCAACTGTGCGATTATACCGTATATTTTCAACATATACCCTGAACGGTTTATATGGGCTCCTTATTTTTATCTACTGTTTGTAGACAGTGGAATGTCATACGCATAACACTGTGTAATAGAGGATATCATATTACCTGGTATAACTACGTACTAAAATGTAACTGGTTCTTTAAAAAACAGGTATGAAGATACAAAAGAATTTGGGCTTATTATTGAATGGAATGTTCGCTTGCATAGAAAATTTTATTTTTTCTGTATTTTTAAAGATGTTGTTTTTTCATTTAATATAATTTTATTAGTTCAATGCCGAACTTGATGTTTTTTTTAATTACAGAAATTTCGTAATATATTTTGTTTACGTGAGTGTCTTTGTACATTTTATGTAAGCAGCTGATTAATAAAAACTACTTTTATTTTATTCAATCTTCTGCGATATATTGTATAAAGCTTTTTTAATATTTTAGTTCTGGTCTTATTTGTGTACTACATGTGATATCTCGATAGAAGGTTATCTCAAAATAAATATGGTTAAGTGCTACAATAGATATTTTTGTGTTAAAATGGGTAGTAGTGTGCACAAAAAGAAAGAATGGTTAATTTGTCTAACAAGGTATATTCGGCAGCACAAGCATATAGTACAAGCGTCTATGTTTTAAGGGCGGAAGGACGTGCGCCTCATTTTTAGCTGAAGCTTGCAAATAATAATATTTCTGGTCCTCAATTTACCTTTTAGTTTTAAACAATAATCTATGACTGACCCGGTGTGATACAAACTATTTTGAAAACGTCTATGTTGAGGAAATTAAAGGAGCACCCACGAGTTTTTCAGGGGTTTTGGCTGAAAATTTATTCATAGTTTATTTTTATTGTGCAATAATAGGTGTCTCGTCTATATAATAGAAGTCCTAGTATCTACCGGTATGGATCGTTTGTTTGTGTAAATGTTATACAGTGTAGGTGCCTTTATGCTACCCCAAGCGAGACCGTTCTTCATCTGCTACTCTTACCAGTGAGTGATACAAAAAATATTTTCTTATGTTGGCATACGCAGACAATGTAAGTGAGCTTGTTATCTAAGGGGATATCATATAGTTTTTGGAGAAATATTCTGTAATTTAAGGTGTCGTAAGCGGCATTTAGATTGAAAAATACCACCCCTGATACCGGATATTTTTCGTACCCGTCTTTTTTTTGCCAGGTTTAAGCAAGGTAACAACTTTGGCTTGTCTCTAAATTTTGGCTATCTCCATAATTTGAATACAGTTGTTCATCATGCGGATAAGCCATTGTAGAGTGTTTTTGGTCCAGGTTTCGTAATAAGCTTTGTGCTCAGATCCTCAATGTCGGTAGTTGTATTATTTTTCATTAAATATGTAGATGGTGGATCCAAGCTCAACATCGTTAAAAGGTTCTCTCGGCTGACTGGTTTTGTCCTTTCTTACTTTAAGTTATTCTTTGCTTCTTTTGCGACAGAAATAGCATGTCTATATCTATGATGTGGTTTTCAGCGATCAGCTATATACCAAATACCCTAGGTTAGGCCCTATATGTGTTTCCTGCACCAGAGATAAGTTACATTCGTGTTTAGCTCATATGTCTGATAAGTTTAAGTAAAGTAAAGTTTCTTGATCTCTAGATATACCCTTAACAGTTATAGACATATGTTATTAGAACAGTTGGTTCTAACAAGGACCAATTTGACAAAATCATATTAAAGGGGTGACTGAAGAATTAGCCGATTAATTAATTAATCATTACCCGGGGTATGCCCGATTGCGGTGATCTTATTAGTACTTCAATCTTCCTTAACGCGCGTTCTTTGAATCCCATAAGTAATGCCTAATCTTTTACTTTTTATTAAAAATTTAAATTTTACATGCCGTGTATTACTTTTTGACGATATTTCGAATCAGATTTGTATAGTAATAATTTTAGGTATTAAAGAGCCTCTTTGTGAAAAATAAATAAGTTTGTGATATCGGTCGCAACTCATATCTAGATAATAACAAAATAAACAGTTAAAATAAGTGTAAACAATTTCAACTACATATATCGGTGCCACTGTTCAGGTGATGGGTTTATCACAGATTATCAAAGATTACATTTTAATTCAATGTTCTATTTATGTATTTTCAATATTAAAAAAATTGGGAGACATGTTTATGCTTTTATTTTTTTAAATTTATTCTATTTTCTTTTTAGAGTTCCGTCTTTTTTGAACGACCTGTGTTCTTTTTTTAATTGGGCACTTGTCCAAAGCTATGACAAATACTCTGTCCTCTACTATTCTACATTAATATGACTGATTCATTATTTTCTCTAAACACTCTGTCCTCTGCTATTCTACATTAATATGACTGATTTATTTTATCTTTCTTGCAGCAATTTTAATGTTTATCCTGTGTATCTTCTTCTTCTTCTTCTTCTATTTATATAGACATGACTTTCATTTTTTAATGTGCCTCCAGTAAGTTGCCGTTCCATCGTTTTCGTGATCTTCCTACTGATCGTCTTCCTACGGGTTGACCGTCTCTTGCCGTCTTTACTACTCTATTTGTTGTCATTCGGCTTATATGATCGTTCCATTCTACTCTTCTATTTCTTAACCAGTTCTTGATCTTCTCCATCTTGCATCTACGTCGTATATCTGTATTTCTAGCTCTGTCCCATAGTGTCTTACCATCAATTTTTCTAAGTGTTTTCATCTCTGCTGTTTCTAATATCCTTTTTGTTCTCTCTGTGTCAGGTCTTGTTTCTGCCGCGTATGTCATTGGTCTGATGACTGTTTTGTAAATTCTGCCTTTCGTTTCTTTCCCGATAGTTTGATTGCTTCATATTGTTTCATTTAGTCAGCCTGCGGCTCTGTTTGCTCTATTCACTGGATCTTCCACTTCAGTTTTGAGCTTTCCGTAGCTAGATAATGTGATGGCTAGATATTTAAACTCCATCACTTGTTCTATTATCTAACCTTTCAGCTCCAATTAACATCTTAGTAAATTTGCTGTTGTATCCATGAATTTTGTCTCTTTTGGGGAAATTAACATGTTAAATTTTCTGGCAGCTATATGAAATTGGTGCAGCACACGTTGTAAATCATCTTCATTTTGAAAGAGTAGTATTGCGTCGTTTGCACAGCAATTTTAATTTGTTTTTCTTCCATTTGGTATCTTTTTTTAGTTCTTACTTTTTTATTATTTCATCCATAATCAGGTTGAACAATAGAGGACTCAGGAAATATCCCTGTCTTATCCCATTGTCAGCTTTATTAGGGTCGGTTGGTTCTTCTTCTGCTTTTACTTTTATTGTGTTATTTTGGTATATATTTTCGGTCGTTTTGATTTTTCCTAGAGGTATCTCTCTTGCGTACAATAAGTGGATAACGTTTTTTACTTTGTGTTTCTTCTGCATATCATTATTTCTTCTGTGTATTAAAAGTTAAATTTTGCTTATTATTAAGATTTCCTTAACGTGTTTATTAATTGTCTTGTTTCTGCAGTACGAATATATGTGTATCATGATAGATTGTAATGCATATTTCATTTGCGTTTGCCAATTACTTTTTCACTTCCTCAGCGATAGGTCTTTTTTTCCTCATCAATAACCTTATTCTATCCTCGCTCGATACAGCTATTCTAAGATATTTATATTTCACTATATGCTCTATCATTTGGTTTTTATCTCAAATTTGCACCTATGACGAAATTTATAATACATATCTAATATCTGGTGCTTTCATATGAAACTGGAATAAAACAATTGGTAGATAATATTTATTTGTTTTGAGTACACTTTTTTTAGAACCTAGTACATAAAGGAATAAATATTTTTCTGTTTAGTGTTTTCCAAGTCTGTAAAACATAAACAGGCTTAAATATTAGATTATACATTTATTAAGAATATTCAATATCGAAATTGAAGATTTTGTATCACAAAATATGAATAGGTTTTTACATTTTGTTTGACGTTTTAATCTTCTAATCGGAGTTCATTTTTCGAAAAACTATAAAATTGTGAGAACAAATTGCTATATAAAAGTATGAGGCAATATTCTCATGCTGTGAGCTTTGCTGCTCTGTTACTTGTATAACGCTTAAGCTATTTTTAATTTTTTGTCAATATTTTTGAGGTGTTTCCTTAAATGACCATGTTTAAGGTTAGTACGTTTGATTAAATGAAATTGACATTAATTTAATAGTTTCCATTTTATTAGTACTGATGGTATATAACTAGCATCTGTTGGTACTATATATCAATTTTAACATGTGGAAGTGAGAGCACTCTCTTGTTAGTATTTTCAGTGTAAATTATGTGGCAGCCGTAGCTCAGTGGCTGTGTTACTGGCTTAACAAGCTGGAGGGCCCGGGTTCGAATCCTGGCACCGACAAAATTTTCAATTTCTAATTTAACTGCGCTGCCACCGTGCTTCGGAGGGTACGTAAAGCCGTCGGTCCCGGCTACGAAAGTAGTCGTTAAGTCATGTTAGGGGCGCTTGCGCGACCTGAAAACCCTAACACTAGACCTTAGCCAGAAGGTTACACGAACTTACTTACTTACTAGTGTAAATTATGACGAAACCAGAAATAACCCATAATTCCCCCCGTGTGATCTTAGTATTTCCATTGATTGAATAATATAGGGTCTCCAATATTTCAGTCAACGGTATGTCAGAGTGGTTTTTATTAATTTTTATATATATTTGCAACATGAAGAAGAAAGTTCAGTATAGGCAGTTAAACAGCTAACCTGTCAATCTAAAAGTAAGAGCAAGTACCAACTTGCTGAAAAGCATACCCATACACAAAAGGGATGATAAAATGTACTGCACAAACTATAGCGGTATAAGCTATATATTAATTATTAGGATATACAGATTTTTTTCTAATAAACCTATAACGATTGAGTGAATAGGTGAACTATCAAATAGGAGACTATTAGTGTGGAATTAGAAATAAATCATTGATCAATTATTCACAATTAGGCAGTTAATGAGAAATGTTGGGAATACAAAAAAAAAACAATAAACTAGTTATTTATAGATTTTGAACAAACACATGATATAATAATAAGAATAAAACTATGGAATACTATGGCATAACTAGGCTTAATTTAACAAGGAGTAACGTACAAGTAAAGTAATATTTCAAGGAAAATTATCGACTTATTTTCAAATGTACATTGACCTCAAACAGAAAGAAGACATTAGAAGAAAATGTAACGTAAAGTTTATAAATGAATTTACACAAAATAGAAAAAAAGAATGGAATAATCACATAATCAGAATGGAGGAGACCCGTGACGTCAAAATTGGAAGAGATAAGTCACGAATCGGCAGAAGAAGTATCGGACGATCGCGCAAAAAATGAAGTGATAACCTTCCATAGAGGTATTATTCCACCAATGAACAAGTAAAATTGCTTATAAAGAGAAATAATAACAAGAAAAAAAAAGTAACATCTCTCAGATAAATAAGCGGAACAACAGAAACTGAGTATAAACGTGAAATTCCAAAATTAACATTAAATAAATTACCGCAAATCGTACGAACTGAAATAAGTGTTATTTTCTGCTCATATATATAATAAGAACTATATTTAAACCAAGTGACAGAAAAAAAATTATATATATATTTACTTCTAAATGATTAAGGTCTATAAAATTATTATTAAAGTTAAAGCTTATACAACGGAATACAACGCTTTATATACGGAAACAATAAAGAAATAGATATGTTTAGTGGTTATGAAACCGCGTGTCGTCTGCCATGAATTTTATTACAGAATCAAGTTACCAATACCATAAGACACCAAAATATTTTGTCTGAGTAATGACTTACTACGATAAAAAGAAATAGAATACTTTTATAATACACAACGTTATAACGTTGTGTAAACGCATGTTAATAACAATTGGTAATAAAGACATAAAGATACCCACTATAAAGTTTAAAATTTCAAAACGACAGTAAAATAAAGTTCAAGTATATTATTTTCATTATTTGTTCAATACTGATGCCATCAATTTTTATTTTACATCTAGTTGGTTCTTTGCTGACTACTATTGTTTTAGTTTTCTGAGATGAAATTGTCATAATAAATTCATAATGCCAGGTATTTTATTTCCATTACCTATGTGGTTATTCCATTCTTTTTTTCTATTTTGTATCCATTCATTTATACACTATACGTTACATTTTCTTTTCGATTTCTCAGAGTATTTCCTGTAATTCTTCTCAGTACTCTCATCTCTGCCGCGTCCATTATTCTTTGCGTTGTGGCTGTGTCGGGTCTTGTTTCTGCTAATGCTATCAATTTCTATTTTACATCTGTGTTCCTTTGCTCACTACTATTGTTTTAGTTTTGTGAGATGGGACTGTCATATTAAATTCTTTTGCTCTTATGTTAAATTTGTGGACAAATCTTTGCAGACTTGGGCTTCATCTTCATCTTGGGCTATTAATATTGCGTCATCTGCGTAACGGAGTACTTTAATTTCTTTGTTTCCCATTCTGTATCTTCTTCGTTTGTTAACGCTTTTGATGATTTGATCCATGATCAAATTGAAGAGCATGGGGCTCAATCTCAACGAATCCCCTTGTCTTATTCTGCTGCCTATTTCTCTAGGTTCTGTAAGTTATCCATCTATTCTGAATTCCATTTTGTTGTTTTAGTAGATGTTTTCGATAGTTTTTATAATATTTAGGAGAGCTTCTCTATTATACAGAAGATGGATTACATCTTTCAGTCTTACTCTGTAAAACGCTTTCTTTAGGTCAATCAGACACAGGAATGCTGGTCTATTATACTTCAGTGATTTCTCAGTAATTTGCTTTATCACGAATTTTGCATCTGTACACGATCTACCACTAAAAAAACCCGGTTGTTCATCTGCTAAACTTATATTGTGATTAATTAGCACTTGTATAATTTTAGTTGTAAGTTTTAGCGTAGTATTTAACAAGTTTATACCTCTGTAGTTTTTTGTCTGTTTTTATCTCCTTTTTTATACAGTAGAGTTAGTTCGCTCCTTCTCCATTCTTCCGGCATTTTATTGTGTTTTATAATTTTATTAATTAATATTGTTAATTGTTCTGTCATTGCTGCTCCACAATATTTCAGTATTCGTTTGGTATCTCGTCTTGACCTGCTGCTTTTCTGTTCCTCAGGTTTTCAAGTATTTTCCGAACTTCCTGTACATTTATATTAAGTTCTTTATATGTTGTAATTTCTGATGTTTCCGGTTCTAGCGTCGTTTGTTCTTCTCTTGTATATAGCTTTTTTAGGTAGTCAATCCACGTATCATTTTCTATGTATTTTAGTTCTATTAGTTACTTTACCTTCGTTCTTTGACGTCTGATGAAGCGCTATATTTCCTTTTGCAGACGAGAAAAATTATGTTCCATTTCTTTCGAAAAACGTTCCCAGTGACCATTTTTTATTTTCTTATAAGTGCATGTGTTTCGTTTCTAATTGTCTTGTAATTATGTTATGCCTCTTGTGTTTTGGTTGACATGTATTTCAGGTAAACTTTTTTGTTTTCTTTACATTTTTCCTTCACTTTACTTATATTTCTTTTACCGAGAACTTTCTTGGCCGAGGCTAAGATATTAGACTTAAGTATTGTTCAGCTTTCTTCGACTCCATCACTTTCTGTGATATATGTATTTCTGTTTTTTTCGGTTGTTCTTTTCTGGAATAGGTATCTTGTCGAGTCATCCTGTAAGCTTTCGACTTTTATCTTTGTGGTGTATTTCGGTGTTTAGTTATCACATATATGTTAGTGCTCTCTATTCAACAGAATATAGTCTATAATAGATCTTTGTCCTCTACTGTTTTCAAAAATGTATTTGTATTGTTCTTTGTGAGGGAAAAATGTATTATTATTACATACCTGGTTTTTGCTGCAGAGGTCCGTTAGAAGGTTTCCGTTTTCATTTCTGATATTTTCGTTATATCGCTGTTTTATCGCTGGAACTAAATCATTGCCAACACGGGCGTTAAAATCACCCATAATGATTATATATTTATCATTTGGGGTCTCGTTTATTACAGTCTGAAGGTGTTCCTAGAAGTTTTCCCTTGCGGTGGTATCTTTGTTGTTCTCTGGAAGTGAATTGCTACCACATTCAGAGGTTTAACATCCAGTATAATTTTTACACTTACTATTTTTATACTTGGTGTAAAAAATTTTTGTGTACTAACAGAGCGACTCCTTCTTTGGCTCTGGTTTCTTTGGCAACACCACTGTAAATCATGAGATGGTCATCTATAATAATTTGACCCTTTTCCTTTTTTCTTTGTATCTTTTAACGCACACATGTCTATATTTTTTTTCTACAAGCTCTTTTGTAATTTTCTGCTCTCTTGTAGAGACTTTACGTTCAAAGCACCGATGGGAAGTGTATTTCTCGTTTACCACAAATTCGTTGTCCTCTTTCTCCCGTTAGTCGTCGTAATGAAATCATTCCTGTCCCGAGGCATAATTCTGTTTCTATGAGCTGTATGGTTTAAAGTCTATTAGTAGGGTGCTAAACTGGCTGTAGACCCCCTCCTCCTTTATTTGGGCTTGGAACCGGCAACAGTTCTGTCGAGCTACTCGATCTACCCAAAAAAACTGCAGGCGGATTTGAGATATGTTACTTAAGGATGTACTTAATCTCTATTAATTCTTTGATCTGTTTTTTATTCTCTTTCAGATCTGTTTTGTATTAGGTAAATTCTTATTTCATTCCTTAGGTAAATTCTTATTTCAAAGCCTCCGGCGTACTTTCAGGTCTACATATTATATAAGTATTTTAGTTTTTTTTTTTTTTCATTTTACTTTCACCTCTTTTTGTACTTACTTTACTTTCCGTGTCCGGAACACAAACAGCTTTAAATTTTGTATTTCCAATGGTTGGCTACATAAATGGCCCTGTCATTCGCTAAAAATAAATCTTCTTCTGTGTAGGTCTCTCTCATCTCTGTGCATGCTAGTAGATTTTTTGTGGTAACAAACTTTATAATCTTACCGAAGGGGCTTCTAATTTCAGAAACTGTTACACGATTACTCTATTTGATATACGTACATTTATGTACTAAATGTTTTAGTGCCAATGCATTTTAATAAACAATTCTAATTAATAAAAACGGAAATTTTCGCTTTTCCAAGTTTATAATACACAGTTTCTTATGTTTGAAAATATATAAAAGTAATATAAATTACCGCCTTGCTTATTAAAACTAAAAAGTAAAATAAAGGTATATGGCGGTTAACAATTTATATTTAACTACATAAATTAGCCAAATAGTCCTTAAATTCCTCCATGATTAGATTGATGGATATTTAAATAAATTTCAAGTTCCAGAATGTATCTGCTGTAAAATTTGAAAATCTACTACTAATACAATTATTGGCAACATCGCAGGAGTTTAGAAGTATATGCAATATCGTAAATACGGATCCCAAAAATGGTTTATCCTTTTGTGGAGTCCACTTAATCCTACGTGTTGGTCGGAGTCTACATAAAGCGCTACTTAGATAATAAAATACACGGTGTATATTCTACTGGAGTTAGTATAATACCGTTTTAGAACGGAGCTTACATTAACCGCTAGATGTATATATATATATATATATATATATTGTTACGATAGATGGTGACGTGTCGTATGACTCAGAACGGTAAACATGTTTATTACTAATATGCTTATTCATTCGAGTATTTTCTAGTAAGAAGATCGACGGGTCGACGGGAAAACAAAGTTTCTAAAGAGATTTCTTCTCTGGAAAGCAAAGTTGCTGCCGATAAGTTGGCCTTCGAAGAAAAGATGAAAGAGATGGAAAGGAAGATGGAGGAAACAGGGACAGCAGAGAGAGGACACAATCCAATTACAATAGAGACAAAAGAAGACGAGACCAAGTGTAAGTTGGAAACACGACCGAAATTTGAAGGAAGTGGAGGATCTGTTCATGTTAAAGTCCCAACTTTCGACGGAAAATCGTCATGGAATAACTACATGAAACAGTTCGAATCAGCTGTAAGAGCGAATGGATGGTCTGAAAAAGAAAAGGCTGTAAACCTGACTATCGCTCTTCGAGGAGATGCCTTAGATGTGCTTCAGACCATAGCCGTAGAAGAGACGGATGATTTCGAACAACTGAAGAAGAGGTTAAACATGCGATATGGCCACGAACATTTGGAGCATGTATATCAGTCGCAGCTTAAAAACCGAAGACAGAAGAAAGATGAGGCTCTTTAAGAATATGATTTAGATATTGCCAGATTAGTACGATATGCTTATCCAACAGCTCCCGAAGACATGATGGAAAAATTGTCCGTTCAACAGCCAAAACGATTGTTCAGGAAATGAAGAAAGACGGGGCGATAGAACCTTCTACAAGCCCATGGGTCTCTCCGGTGGTCCTGGTTAAGAAGAAAGACGGAACAACGAGGTTCTGTGTGGATTACCGTTTGCTGAACAACGTTACCAAGAAAGATAGTTATCCTCTGCCTCGGATCGACGATACATTGGACACATTGGCTGGAAGTAAATTGTTTCCTACTTTGGATTTGAAGTCTGGATACTGGCAGGTAGAAATGGACCCAGTAGATAAAGAGAAGACAGCCTTCACCACAGGATCTGGATTGTGACAATTCAACGTTATGCCATTTGGACTCTGTAATGCTCCTGCGACATTTGAGAGGCTTATGGAAAATGTGTTGAGAGGGTTATCTTGGAAAACATGCCTGGTTTATCTAGATGACATAATCGTCTTGGGGGAGACATTTGAAGAACATTTGAAGAATTTAGAAAACGTTTTTAATCGACTTAAAGCTGCCCAATTGATGTTAAACCCCAAGAAGTGCCAGCTATTTCAAGGTAAAGTCAATTATCTGGGTCATATAGTCAGTAAAGAAGGAGTGGCCGTGGATAAGGGAAAAATTGATTCCATTAAGGAATGGCCAGTACCAACGGACAAACATCAAGTTAGAAGTTTTCTTGGACTATGTACTTACTACCGAAGGTTTATTAAGAAGTTTGCAGATATCGCTAAGCCATTAACGCGACTCACAGAGGAAGCAAGAGATTACCGCTGGGATACAGACTGCCAAAATGCCTTTGAGACCTTGAAAAAGCATTTAATAACAGCACCAATTTTAGGGTATCCATTGCCAGAAGGAGAGTTCATCTTAGATACAGATGCAAGTAATGTGGGAATTGGAGGAGTGCTGTCTCAGATCCAAGGAGGACAGGAACGAGTCCTCGGATATTTTAGTGAAGTTCTTTCAAAAACTGAGCGGAATTATTGCGTCACGAAAAGGGAACTTCTAGCAGTAGTGAAATCAGTAGAGAATTTCTATCAATACCTCTATGGAAGGAAGTTTTTAATCCGAACCGACCATGCAGCCCGTAAGTGGTTAATGCAGTTTAAGAATCCAGAGGGTCAGATAGCCAGATGGATCGAACGACTCCAAGAATACGATTTCAAGATTGAGCACCGGGCCGGAGTTAGCCACAGGAATGCTGATTCTCTTTCCAAAAGGCCATGTCCAGCGGAGTGTTCCCACTGCAACAAAACGGAATCCAAGGAAGCAGCAGTGCTAAGAACAACGATGGTCAACGACGACTGGACGCCTACTAAGATCAGAGAACAAGAAAGAGATCCAGTTATACAGAAAATTCGAAAATGGAAAGAGGAAAACCGTCGACCACCTTGGCAAGAAATATCAAACCTATGCTCAGTAGTTAAGACGTATTCTGCCCAGTCGGACTCATTTATCGTGGAAGATGGCTTGCTCAAACGAGTCCTGGAAAATGATGACGGTTCAGAGAAGAGAAGACAGTTGGTGATCCCAAAGAGCAGAATAGCCGAAGTACTTTGTCAGTTACACGACAGTCCATCAGGAGGGCATTTTGGTGTAAAGAAAACCCTTCAGCGAATTCGGGAACGGTTTTATTGGATGAACAGTTCCGACGACGTAAAAGACTGGTGTAAGAAATGTACTATTTGTGCTACGAGTAACGGGCCTTACCGATAAGTTGATCCAAGAATATATCAGCCGATTTGGAGTGCCTTTGGAGATCCATAGTGACTAAGGCAGGAACTTCGAAAGCGATCTATTCCAAGGAATATGTGATAGACTAGGCATGAAGAAAACAAGAACTAGCGCGTATCATCCGCAATCGGATGGTATGGTAGAACGAATGAATAGGACAGTTGGCAAGTATTTGACAAAGATGGTGTCCGATCATCAGCAAGACTGGGACCAATACCTTCCGTTCTTCACAATGGCCTACAGATCTGCTGTTAACGAATCAACAGGCCAGATACCAGCCAAAGTCCTATTCGGACGCGAAATGCGACTACCTTGTGATCTAGAGTTTGGGTGTCGACCTGGAGAAGATGTAGCAGGTAAAGATTATGTGATCGAATTACGAAGAAGAATGGACGATGTACATGAGTTGGTCCGTTCCCACCTTCAGATCGTTAGCGACCGAATGAAGAAACGGTACGATACACAAGCCGAAAAGGATTGCTTTAAGAAGAACGACAAAGTCTGGCTCTATAATCCCAAGAAGCGAAAAGGTTGTTCTCCCAAATTGCAGCAGTTTTGGGAAGGCCCATACTTAATTATGGAGAAGATCAACGATGTCATCTACCGAATAAGCAAGATTCCGAGGGGAAAGCCGATGATAGTACACCATAACCGGCTGGCGTCTTTCGAAGGTGACCACGACGTAGATGAAGAAGTGGAAGTAAACCAAGTCCAAGATGTGTCTGACCTCACGTTTGAGGAATTCATAGGTGCCTATGGAGGTACCGGTAAAGCAAGACATGGTGTTACTACTGAAGAAAGGCAAGATCTACTCGCTCTCCCCGATGACTACTCGCTGGCCCTTACCATCCCGGCCAGTATCAAAGACGCACCAGGGTTGGCATCCGTCTTTCGAAGGAAGTTCTGTCGAGTTGCAGAACTTCAATGTCAAGTGCCAGCTCCTGGGAAAGCCTTGAAACTCCAAGAAATGTCACGTTACCTTTTCTACCTGGTAACAAAAGACATTGCCCGTGACCAACCTACCTACCGAGATGAATGGGAAGCCTTACTTCAATTGAGAGAGCACGTACGACGTGCAACAGTTAGCCATGCCAAAGTTAGAGTGCCGCCAATTAGATTGGAGGGTTATCCGAAGTATGGTGGAGGAGATATTTAAAGACACCGAAGTCCAGGTGTTAGTCTGTTGCAATCCGCATAGTTACTGGTGCGGAGAGAAAACCGTCCCTTGTCATTTTTATACAACTGGAAGTTGTAAAAGAGGATCCAGTTGCCGATACCTGCATACCGTTCCAGTTCCGACAAGGTTCCAGGAGGAAACCTCTTTTAAGAGGGGGGCAATGTTACGATAGATGGTGACGTGTCATATGACTCAGAACGGTAAACATGTTTATTACTAATATGCTTATTAGTATGGCGTGACCTTAGTAGAAAACCAGTATGGCGTGACCTTCTAGATTTTTTCGCCAAGGGTCAGGTCGACATCCTTCGACGAGATTCTAGTTAACGGTGCTTTTTATATAAATACGAAAGTTTTTAAAGAACAGTTGGTTAATATCTGAAGATCGCGCGCCGCTTTTAAATTGTACGCACGAATTATAATAAATTGTATAATTCAGATAAGTTATTTAATAAAGACTTTAATAAATTTATAAGTGTTATAAATAGTACCTTTTAATAACTAAATAATAGATAAATTAGAATTATTAAAAATATTACAATATAGTTTAAGTTTATGGTCGCTATGGTAAAATTTAACAGGATATCTAACACAGATATAAAATCATGTTTTCAGCGAATAGACCAAGATAACAATCATTTCCCCTTGGTCTCCCCTCCATATTTCTCATAGACGCCCATTGCCCATTAGTGAGACGATTAGTTCCGATCAGAGATATTTTACATATCTCTGGTTTCGATCCAGCTATACCTAAGGAACTAGAGGTGGGTCGTTGACATTTTTATTGGAACCGTTTTTCGGAAACTAGTAACTAGTTGATTGTTTAACAGTGGTTTCAAATAAGCGAGTACACAAACAAACATATTGGCTATTATCGTTTATGTGTATAAGAATTGAATTGAAAGAAACTAACGAAGGATATATTTATTATAACTTGAAAAATAAATTAAACAATACAAATAGTAAATAGTACTTACATTTACATTACACATTAAAAAATCGCGAATCGTCTAAATTGACATTTAAAAACATAAGTTTTTCCACTTTTCTTGTTAACCGTGTTCTTCTTTTATTTAAAATTAAACCAGATTTTGAACATGTGTTCACAAGGAACAGATTTTGTTACAATACTACAATATTTTATGAATATAGTGGTTAAGTTAAGATATACATGGCGATGGTTTTTCCACTACTGTAATGGACAGTTCCAATCTCCGTTCGAAATTTTTTGTGCGTAATATATCATCAGACAAATACATGTCGACTTCTTTTATATCTCTCGATACAGGTGTATGTTTAGATGAGTCATGTCCAATTAATTCATCAAAAATACACCATGCACTTAAGTCATCTTTATCGGTTTCTTTTTCTTGTAATGGTTGATTTTCAATAGTACAACCTTCTTGTTCTTTAATTATAGAAGTAACCAGCTTCTTAACTCTTTCTTTTGTTTTTTTACCTTCATTTTTATCAGAAAATCCCTGCATTTTAAATCATTATTTGTCATTTACGAATCTACGGTTTCTCACTGGTAAGCCAACTAGTTGATGGTTGATTCAAAAAAACTACGTTTTGTGTAGACGTAAACAGAGGAGCAACGAACACTTTACGTCGACGAGGACGATTAGTTGATCTGAGAGACTACTACAAAACTAAAAATAACATGCGACTCTTTCAAGACAGTGGACAGTCGGGCTATCGGTTGACGTTGAAAATAAAATAACTAGGTATTCTAATAATGAATGAGTTTCGATTTTCGATTGATCTGCATTTTCGATTTCAAATCTTTATTGATAGTTCGTCAAAGGATTTATTTATTGTAAATATTCAATTAAGAATTCTTTTTCTTAGTCAAAATTATTGACCTAGTATAATAATAATTTTATCTTTAAAAAATGCATATTTGTAGAAGATGCAGCTTTTATGGTTCTATTTCTCAATATTGCAATGATTGAAACTTCTCCTGACGCATTTCTGTCCGTTTCGACTACTTCTACTACAAGTACTGACATACTGCCACCGCCACCCATGCGTCAAAAGGTGTTGGATACTTCCATTAATAAAAATATTAGTTTAGAACAAAAGAAACAAATAGATATGGGTTTACTAAACCTATGCAAAGACTCGTTTCATCCGTTTTTCATAGTTGAAGAACGAGCTCTTAAAAAGTTTGAGGGTGGATTCCTGGATATAAACCGCCAACAAGAAAAACTTTGTCAGGTTCATTACTTCAGGAATGTTATATCAAAACTGAGCAAATTATTAGATCACAAGTTGTTAAAGAAGTAGAAAATATCTGTATTACTACTGACCTCTGGACATCTGGAGTAACTGAGAGTTACATCGCATTAACAGGATATTATTTAACGGAAAATTTAGCATTTAAAACGGTTTTATTAGGCTGCTGCCATTTTTCTGGAAGCCATAATTCAGAAAACATCGCTTTTGAATTTAGTGAAATTATTAATCAGTGGGGTCTAAAACGAAAAGTAAATTTTGCACTAACTGATAATGCCTCAAATATGGTCAAAGCTATTAAAGATGTTTTGGAATGATTGTTTTGCTCATACGTTAAATTTATTGGTGGAAGATGCACTTAAATGCTTTCGTGTACAAATAGATAAAATAAAAAGTCTTTTTTTTCGACATTTCGGCAAAAAACACATTTCAAAAAAAGTACCTTATCTTCAGAAAGGCTTTTAAAGTATCAATTACAACATAACAAAGTTTTCAAACGGCCAATCCAAGACGTGGAAACTAGGTAGAACTTCACCTATTACATGTTAAAAAGAATGACCGAGTTAGAAGAGACAATCCGTTCCACATTGGTATTAGTTAATACAGACTTGGACCAAATCTAAATAATGAAGACTGGATTATTTGTTCTCAACTTTCCCAAATTTTAAGGCCTTTTAAAGAAATAACAAGTACAATGAGTGGCCAAAAATACTTGAAGGGTAGTTCAGTGATTGTTATGGTACGCTGCCTGCAAGAATCTTGCAATAAAATTTTAGAAAACGGTAACCTTACATCTATAGTATCCGACGTAGTACAATTAATAATATCGGGTTCAGCAAAAAGATTTAGAGGGATAGAACAGAGTGGCACATTGTCATTATGAACATTTATGGATTCACGATTTAAAGTGCAGTGATTCTCTGATAAAAATGAAGCTAAAAAAAAACAAAAGAAACAGTTAAGAAGCTGGTTACTTCTATAATTAAAGAACAAGAAGATTGTACTATTGAAAATCAACCAGTACAAGAAAAAGAAACCGATAAAGATGACTTAAGTCCATGGTGAAATTAATTGGACATGACTCATCTAAACGTACACCTGTATCGAGAGTCCATTACAATGGTGGAAAAACCATGGCCATGTGTATCCTAACTTAACCACTATATTCATAAAATATTGTAAGTGTGAACATATGTTCAAAATCTGGTTTAATTTTAAATAAAACAAGAACACGGTTAACAAGAAGTAAAGTGGAAAAAATTATGTTTTTAAATGTCAATTTAGACGATTTGCGATTTAATAATAACGTGCAATGTAAATGTAAGTACGATTTACTATTTTGTTTAGTTTATTTTTCAAGTTATAATAAATATATCCTTCATTAGTTTCTTTTCTTCAATAAATATACACATAAACGATAATAGCCATTATGTTTGTTTATGTAGGTACTCTCTTACTTGAAACTACTGTTAAACAATCATAGTTATTGTTCACGAAAATCGATTAAGTTGCGTTAACGATAAAAATGTCAACGACCCACCTGTACTCGTTACCACTGTCCCTACTTTCGGTGTTTTGACGACGCAAGACGAGATGTTGCCAAATAATTTTGTATGAAGGTTTTTTATTGTGGCGTCATAATGCAGTTTATTTTTATTGGGAATAAGGCACAATGTGACTTTAAAAGAAGCTTATTTTGATGTTTAGATTTTTAATTCGGAAATCGTACTTAAAATACGAAACATTATTAAATTTTATTTATATAAAACGATCTCCGAAGTGGAAATCAAAATGTTATATTACACTTATTGTAAAGTACAATTGTGGCATATTCTCAATAAAAAAACAGTAAGCTGCCATTTAAATCCATTTCGCCCAAATTTGATTTTGATTATCTTAGAAAGTTGTTCAAATGCTAAAAAGACAACAGGTCAAATAAAACCAATAATTTTGGCAACGTTGAACTTTCCCTTTTTTATTATTTCCACTGATGCATTTTCGGTGATATAAAGGGCGGATCTAATATACATCTCTCTTTTTAAACAGGCGTCTCCCACTCCATCTCACCTAAGGTCAATACCGACCAAACTTTTACCTATACTGTGTATATATATATATATATATATATATATATATATATATATATATATATATATACATCATACTATCATTTTCGCATCGATACATTATGCTTTTACCATCAATTTAGCATCGTCTTGCAAAGTAGCATCTGTATATCGACGCTACTTTACAAGACCTTAATAACTTTTTTCCTGTACTTGTTGCAAGAATTTTAACCATCTCATTGATTAGAGTGTTGATACCGTGTTGATATTTTAAAATATCGGCTTTCTCTTTTTATCCCTTACTGAGCTATACAAGTTTATTCCAGAAAATGTTTGAGTCTAAAATGATGGTACAGTGAAAATATTATATATATTTAGTTCAGGGTTTTACCGTTTACTCGCTGCCATTATATACATGAAAATGTATATCCCACTTTCATTATCAATCATTTTAGCATCAGAAATTTGGCATCGCTGTTGAATATAATATTACCCACAATGAAATAGTAAATTTAAGAATATATATATATTCTTTTCATCCACAAATCATTCTGGCATCATGGTTGGTTAAAAGTAACGGGTTATGATATATTGCAACTACCTATTGTATCTTCGCTCCAATTGGTCCAGTCGCGACCTACAGCCCCTCAAATGATAGGATTTAACCAATAAAATACAATAAGACAGAAAAATCAAATATAGCAGCATGTCAAAAAGGCCTTAATTATATATCTTCGTTTCTATAAGTCCAATCGTGACGTACAGTATCTCAAATGACAGGATTTAACGAATTTAAAACAATGAAATAAAAAAATTAAATACAGCAACATGTCAAAAGGGCCGTAGTCACGTATCTTCGGTCCTATTAGTCCAATCGTGACGTATAGTACCTCTAATGATAGGATTTAACATAGAGAATACAATGGGATACAAAAATCAAATACAGAACAATGTCAAAAGGGCCTTAGTTGTGTATCTTTAGTTCTATTAGTCCAATCATGACGTACAGTACCTCAAATGAAAGGATTTAACAAATAAAATACAATGAGGTATAAAAATTAAATAAAGTAGCATGTCAAAATGGCCTTAGTTATGTATCTTCGGTCCTATTAGTCCAATCGTGACGTACGATACCTCAAATGATAGAATTTAACTAATAGAATACAATGAGATAGAAATCAAATACAGAAAAATGTTAAAAGGGCCTTAGTTACGTATCTTCGTTTTTAGTAGCCCAATCGTGACGTACAGTACCTCAAATGATAGGATTTAACCAATCGAATACAATAAGATAGAAAAATAAAATACATCAGCTTATCAAAAGGGCCTTAGTTATGTATCTGCGGTCCTATTAGTCCAATCGTGACGTTTCGTACCTCAAATGATAGAATTAAACTAATAGAATACAATGAGATACAAAAATTAAATAGAGTAGCCTGGCAAAAGGGCCTTAGTTATGTATCTGCGGTCCTATTAGTCCAATCGTGACGTACAGTACCTCAAATGGTAACATTTAACCAATAGAATACTACGACGTAGAAATCAAATACATCAACACGTCAAAAGGACCTTAGGTATATATCTTTGCTCCTATATATGTTATGTCAAAAGAGCCTTAGTTGCGTATCTCGGGTCCTATAGGTCTAATCAGGATATATGGAGCCTAAAATGATAGGATTTAACGAAGATAATACGATAGTGGAGAGAAATTCAACATGGCTGCATCTAATAACACCTTAAACTGGCAGCAATAAAACGAATTTACGCACAGAGGTATGTGGCATATTACGTGACAGGATTTAGCGAATACCATACGATTACGTCATACATCTCTTTGCATACGTCCACTTTTAGTTAACTACTTAGTATGTATTCAGTACTTAACTTTACGGTGTTGAGGCATGGACTCTTAAACAGAAGAATGTTACAAATCTTGAAAGCTTTGAGATGTGGTGCTACTGCCGTATACTAAAAATAAGTTGAGTGGATAAAATTACAAATGAAGGGGTAATACGTAGAATACATAACGATCCAGAAGTTATACTGAATATAAAAAAGAGAAAACTTAAACACTTTGGGCACCTGATGAGTTAGTGATGAGTGAATTATTCAAAACAGCAGTAAATAAAATTAGAATCGCCCTAATGATATCCAATCTCCGATAGGAGAGGCACTCAAAGAAGAAAATATGAAAGACTCGAAAAATCTCCAACGTTCACTGTTAAACATATTCCTCCCGTTCACTGCACACATTTACTGCTCCTTGACGCTGTGATGAGAATGAGATAGGATTTAACAAATAAAATGATAGAAAACTAAACAAGACAGTGTGTCAAACGTGGAATGCGTCGTAGAACGTGAAATAGCGTCAAATTATATGATGGCCATAGACGTTTCTTTAATACCCAGCAAACGACTCGCTTTGTAAAGTTACATAGGCGGGATCTGTGCGAGAAAAAGTCGATCATTCGTTTTATAATCCAAAGGGGACCATAAAATATTCAACGTTAAAATGTGACATAATGTAACGTTATGACAAATCTTTTTTCTCCCGCACGGGTGCATGCCTGTGTACCTATGCAAGGGGAGTCGTGCATAACCTTTAAGTTGATCGTAATACATAACTGCAACAACAAGTATGTTGACGGTTTGGGTTAGTATATACAGTGCATTCCGTACGTATTTTAAACATGATTAGGAAATTGTTGACTGGAGGCTATTAAAGAAGTTCTTAAAATTTTTGCGGGTCACCCCCTTTTCTATAAATGGAGTGAATATTGTTATCCGTTTAATTTTTTCCCCAGTTGAATAATTCCTGCTGGTATTTGGTCTAAGCTTACTTCTTTTCCCCATTTAAGCTGTTTCATAGCTAATTCTACTTCCTCTTTATAGTACCCTGTTCACCTGGCAATTTCGGACTATTTCATCTCTTATAACATAAAACAGTTGTTTCAGATATCTTTATCGCGTTTCCTTTTTTTATGCATGAATATGCTGCCGTTTTCATCTTTTACTATTTCATATGGAGCTACACGATTAACAATTCCAAATCAAGAAAACACAAGTAACACTCCGAATTAAATTATACAACTAATAGTCGAAAAATGAAGAGCAAGAGTTAGATGACCAAGAAGCCGAAATCTTAATGACGAACACAAATATAATCGACTAATCAGACAATTAAGATCAGCGCTACATGACGCACGCAATGCCACATTTGAACACTACATTAGTACATTGTCTAAAGAAAATCATTCAGTATGGATACCAACAAAAACACTTAAAGAGACCTGAACAACACAACCCACAAATTAAGAAAGATGACGTTAGTTGAGGAAGATCAGACCAGGAAAAAATGTCAACATTTTCAGAATACCAGATAATAATAATCAAGCAATAGAACACTGAAAACTGTACGCCCGTCGTGAATGACATACCATTTTTTAAATAACACTGCACTAAATAATATTGCACTTTTTTAGTGTATTTATTTCATGTTTCAAGATAATTCTTTTAGGAATATATTTATTTATAACATACGGTCTTATGGTCTTATTACGGCTTTCAGATTATACGACATAAATGTATCTTGTACCGCACTGCTAATT
Organism: Diabrotica undecimpunctata; assembly: GCF_040954645.1. Taxonomy (NCBI): domain Eukaryota; kingdom Metazoa; phylum Arthropoda; class Insecta; order Coleoptera; family Chrysomelidae; genus Diabrotica; species Diabrotica undecimpunctata. The sequence continues at coordinate 93,414,589 of NC_092804.1, forward strand.
AAGAATTATGTTTGTAATGCGATAAGAGGTCCGGATATACGAGACACCAGTGACTCATGCCGCACTGATAAAAATCCGACAGGAATCTGCATTTCTATAAAAAAAATAGATTAATTTGTTTTGTGTATTAATTTAGTTTAGGTCGAACAAGAGTTGCAGTAAAAGATTTTTCTAAATATAGAGTGTAAACCATATTTCCAATGCTTTATGAAAGAGAACCAGTTTATAATATTCTGGACGACGTAATAACACCTTATTTTAGAATATTGGTCGATGAATTGAAATCATTGTTCAAGAAACGAATTATTCATGTGCAGATGTTTTACTCTAAAAACATGTAAAACTAAAATCTCGATTAAAAAAGTTGCAACCAGTTACTCTCGATGAAATTTAACCCCATTATTGATTTTACGAGTGATAAAATGGGTCGACAAAAGACCAGTTTTAATCCTTGCAACATTTAAACATAATAGTTGTATCTTGGTTTAATCAAATAAAAAGAAAAATTATACACAAGTACTAAAACCACAAATTATTCTCGATTATAACTTGGTGAAAAAGAGTGTTGATTTTAGTGATCAAGTGGCTTCTTACCAAAGCCCAATACGCAAAATTCTGAAGTGGTACCGGAAAGTGGCAATGGAATTAATATTTAATACCGCAGTAGTCAATGCTTAGTTGCTAAATAATAGAAAACGCGACAACCTATCCTTGAGTTCAGACTGGAGTTCGCGAAGGCATTTACAAATAAAGAAATGTTGTAACCCTCATGACCAGTTACACCCAAAAATACCATCTAAGGCAAAGCGATGTAGATAATACAAAGAGAAGAAAGTGTACAAGATGTTACAAAGTTTTAAGAAGAAGCATGACTAGTAGAAAGGACGATAGAAAAGTTAAAAAAGTTAAAACATACTCTGAAGAATGTGATGGCAAAACTGAAATATATGTGGTGTGCTTCAATGAAGCACATTAAAAAACAATTTTACTTATACAGGAACTATTATTGAGTAAAAACGTATTGTGGCTCGTTTAAACGTACTAAAAGTGGCCTTATAGTATTGGAAGTCGTAAGTTGATAGTTTCCAGTAGAACGTTTTTATTGTTAATTACCTCCGTAAAAGTGAATTATAGTATTTATAAAGAAATGAATGTAAATAATATGCCTTCGACATCTAAAAAAGGTAGATGTGAACATAAACGTAGATTGACCACTGCTGAATTACAATCATTGTTAGAAGCATCGGGCGAGGACGATGTGGATTGGTGTAAGTGACTGACAAAATACTTGCACAAAGTCGTTCAGAAAAATCGAGGATTGCGTTTTGGAAAGAGACAACACAAACAGAATTTAAGAATTTTCTCGAGCTTATGTTCCATATGGGGACAATTAAAATGAACCGTCTGCATGACTACTGGAAAAGTATAGGTAACTATAATAGTGTTGACTTGACTAGACAATTGTTCATAGCCCATATGAAGAAATAACCGAATTCTCACTTGTCAAAGAAACTAAAAAAACCTTAAGTGGTCTAAAAACTAAAAAGTCCCCTATTCAAACTGGTTTTTAATAAAAAATTTAATAATATGTTAAAAGTTTTTTTAATATACCCTAAAACTGAAAGCGCAAAGAATCGATTGCAAGTTACAAAATACTTATAGTCATACGAGTTTGGACAAGTACAGTTGTTTAAATAATTGCTTTCTGTGATAAACAAATTGAATAAATTGTAAAATATTTTTTGATCTGCTTGATATTTAGCACACTTTAATAACTCATCAATTGCCATGATTTCAAGTAGCTATATTATCTGTCGTTAGTCACAAAACAAAGTTATTAACATTTATAAAACATATAATATCTTAGAGTTTATGGTTTTTTGGAATTATCTCAATTATTTATGTATTTAAATTTGGCATTTCTCTACATAGAAAACTTTTTATGGTCTACAACTTTTATTTAAATTATTTTTCTTTAGAATGTATACAAAACGTTTTATAAGCAAAATCAACTGTACGTCTTTACGAATTTTTCGTCGGCTACCCCTCATACTATTTAGAATTTAAATTTCTGTAAGATTTTTTAAAACTATTTAGCGAGGTTCCGTTAACTACTTTCTTATGGCATGGTCAAAGTCAAATATTATTTTTTTATGTGATTATGCCACAATTATTGGTCGATATTGAGATGAAAATTACATTTTTAATTAACTAATATTTAACGATACGATTTCCAATATTTAACCTTGTTTATTGTACAAATTATGTAAAAATGTGTATACACATTTTGTACAAAAAACGTTTTTTGAGAACGATTTCCTGAATTGAAATCAAAATGTTAAACATTAAATAATTAAAAATGTGATTCTCCTCCCAATCACAACCAATATTTTTGACCTAATCCCATAAAAATCTAATATTTATCTTAAACTATTCACTGATAGCTTCGATTAAACAGCTTGGAAATTGAAATATGTAAAATATTCCTCTACACAACTCTCTGGGAAAAAATATCTAAATTGAATAAATATAACAACTGAACGTTGATATAAAAAAACTAGTTGGTTGACCCCAGCCGGTCGGCAGGTAGTTTCAATGGCTTTAAAATGATACCAAATACAGTAATTTTACCTCCCAATGTTAAAATGATGGTTTGATGTAAAAAATTTAATTTATACAAAAAATCGGATTATTGAAAAACCGACAACGGTGTCAAGCCTACAAAGGTGCACTAAACGAACATACACGACTTATAAATAGAAAATGATAGCATTTCTTGGTGATTCTAAATGACTGCAACGTGAAAAGAGCTTAAAACTATATATATATATATATATATATATATATATATATATATATATATATATATATATATATATATATATATATATATATATATATATATATATAATTCTCAGTCTCATAGGACAATCTGCAATCGTCCCTAAACCCAAGGCATGCAAGAACTCTTATAGCCTTACGTTGCAAGCCAAAGACTCTCGGCATTCCCACCGAATGCCCCCAGGCCAAGATTGCATATGTCAGATGAGAGTGAAAAATTGCATAATAAGCTGTTCGAAGACCTTGTGTGAAACGCCCGATGCTAGATTTCTGAGCACATATAAGTTCTTTCGATAGATTTTTGCTTAGTCAATATGTTGACCCCATTGAAGCTTGGGGTCTAGATGTACTCCAAGGAACTTCACACTTGTCACATTTGCATTTTCAGCCTGTTGGTCTTTGCTTCATTAAGCAGGAGCCTATTAACACAGAACCACTCTTTAGTATCAGACAATGCAGACCTGGAACCCCTATGGGAGTCCTCAAGTGTGTCAACTGAGAAGGAGACTGTGGTGTCATCAGCAAAGAGTGTGTATGTAGCGTTTGATTCAATGCTTGTAAGGTCATTAATATATATTAGAAATAGTATGGGTCCAAGGGCTTAACCCTGAGGAACACCAATATTAACAACACTCTCCCCTGACAGCACCTCAGACACCCTTACAGATTGTACCCTGTTCTCGAGGTATGATTGGATCAACTTGACACTCTGTGGACAAAAGTTGTACCTCTGTAGTTTTTTCAGGAATATCTCATGGTCCATACAATCAAATGCCTTACTCAAGCCACAAAACGCAACATTGTTGAATTGCATTGTATGAAAGGATTCCAAGATGCAGAACACTAGGTAACGAATGCCAAAAGTTGTGCTCCTTTTCTTCCTGAAACCGAACTGTGATCCTGAAAAATAATTGTGACTTTAGAAAAAGTTTGTTCTTTGCAAAGCCATGGCCTTTTCTACTATTTTAGAGACGACTGGGAGCAATGCAACAGGCTTATAGTTCTCAGGGACGTCAATTTCCCCTGTTTTAAATATGGGTGTTTATAATAGCCCTTTGTAGAACTTAGGGAAATGTATTCTCTTTAAAGTATTACTTTATTGAGTGTGTAAGAGGGCTTATGATAATATTTTTTATCATCTTAATAATGCTAACACTTAAGCCATATACGGTGTGGAAACCACACAACCTAAAATTGTTTGTGTCCTTATTATAGAAAATAATAAAAAACTCTGGGACACGTTAACTTTTAAATTTAAATGGGCGCTTTTTAAGCATAAATTTATATGTACAGGGTGATCCTCCCCGCAAGTCTGGTATAGTCCATAATCCTTATTTTTAATGAAACACCCTGTATATTTTTATGTTTTTAAAAGATTCTTAACAGCCCGATTTCAACGAACTATATCATGTAGGGTATGAATAATACAAGGTGAAACTTTGAAATTAAAAATTTATCATGTGTTATGGCATTATTTTAAATTAGCTAAATACAGACAATACACTTCTACTCTCAGTGTCAGTATATTAGGGAAAATTTCTGTTTAGTAACCATGTTAACATTTTCTGTCATGAATAGGTAAAAACTGTCTAGATAGTCTGCTAATTAAATTAAATCGGTAAATAATGCGGATTATTATCAATCAGTGTGTTGACCTTTTACATTAAAATAATAAATTCCTAATTAAAAGCTAATTTCTTGCAGAAATAAAAATGAAATATTTAACTGAGACCCACTGAATTGAGATTTTAATGATGATCAGTTACGGGGAGAATTGTAGAAGTCAAGTTCAAGTAGCAAACTTATTTAATCAGAGGTATCCTCAGTTGCCTAATGGACATGTCAAACCATTAAAAAGAAAATCGAACTTCATTAAATGAGGTGAAAGTGGATATTTTGTTAAGTGTCGCAGAGAATCCAATGTCAAGTTCACGTCAAAATAATGTGGGTCACACAACTGTCCTAAGGTGTCTCCATGTGCAGGAGCTAACAGAAAATGATCCAGATCGTAGAATGGATTTCTGCAAAAGAATGATGGATAAAATTAACAAAAATGAAATAGCTCTTGACACGATTCTTTTTTCTGATGAATCAACATTTACATTGAACGGAGAGGTAAACCGACAAAACTGTAGATATTGGTCAGCGGAGAATCCTCATTGGATGCATGAGACACACACTCAGTATCCTCAAAAGTTGAATGTTTGGGCAGGTATTATATTAAATCATATTATTGGTCCTATATTTATAGATGGTAATTTGACAGCGGAAAAATATTTCAGCATGCTAAGAGACGATGTTCTTCCTCCGTTGGCTAACTTATATCCAAATCCAATAGATCCGACCCTCCTTCCAGGGCTGTGAAATGACCTCGACGTGATGGAAGGCCAAGTAACTGGTCTTGGTCCCTACAAATGTGAGGGGAGCACGACCAGTGAAACCAAGACAGCCCAGATAGAGTGCGGCGTAGGAGCACCGGGTGGGCGCCGGACTCCGCCGCCGGACGCTGAAAGGCGCAGCAACCGTTCCCAAGTGCTGCGCCTTCCTCCCACTCCTTATCTTTTCACACCCAAACAAACGTAAGCTAAGGCGTGAGAAACCGTGCTGAGGGATGGATGGCCACACGTAACGTGGTCACGAACAGTTCCCTTGGAGAAACGGGCGAAACCCCATTGAAATAAGCCTTATTCCCACACGCGGGGCTCTGTGGGAATGGACCGTACTTTCCTAGCTACTCGTGGGATTTAGATGAATCGAATAACACAAACAAATACAAAAAGAAACGAAGACAATAGTTGCAGAGGTGTAAGGAAGAGGGTAAACACCCTCCTGGACCTACCTCTAAAAATTACGGGGACAAAAAGGAAAAATGATCCAACAGAGGCAAATGAAATATATATAAAAAAAAAGAATGCTGTGAATACTTCACTATTATGGAAGGGCTGGAGACTTATCAAACACTAGTACATGAACTCACCAGATTAATGGCGGAGGTTCCCAATACCCATAAAGGCATAAAAGAGGTAGCGGCAACATTGGAAAAACCTCTAAAACATTTGAAAAAGACTTTGTAATAGAGTGGTTGAAGAAGCGCAGATACGAGCCAGTTGAAAAGAGGATGATGGAAGCTGACACCCAGACCGACCCATGGCATGTAGGTCCGACAAGAAAAATAACAAACATAGAAAAAATCAAGACCTTTGAAGACTGGGAGGCCATAGTGGGTCACGAGTGGGAGGAAAAAGTTTTTAATAACACCAAAGTAGTCATCGGAAATCCGATCGAAACAGGCAACAATGTTACGAAGGTGGTCCTAGTTGAGCCAAAGGATGTGTCCATGAACAACAGCACCCAAAGACTGTACAGGGATAGATACCCAGAACTGTCTGGTCTAGAGGACCCATACGAGGTCCTAGTACAGTCAACCATAATAAGAAATAAGGAGACACAGACTAAAAAGATTATAAAAATCAAGCCAACAGGGGACCGGAAAAATCTTTGGGAAAACCTCATCAAGGTAAAAGAAGAGATGTGTCTGGGAGGTAAAGTGGCGTTACACCACGTCAGCTACCTCACCGTCGGTGACCTCAGGAAGATGTGTGAGGTCTTCTTTCAAAAGACTGAAACGGAGGTGCTAGTCTACACAACAACACAACGTAAAGAACGTCCCACGTATGGTATGATAGTCTCCAAAATAGATGGAGATTATAATCAGATCCTGCAAACGGTAAAAACGGCCGTTAAGACGACTGGAGCCACGGAAGCAGTCAGATCGATGAGGAGTACCAAAGATGGTAGGCTTCTCATCACCCTAGGAAAGGACCAGGCGGCCCTAAACAAAATTAAGACAGCATTAAATAAAAAGGAGGACGGTTTAAGGGCCTTACAGTTAGCGGATGAAGGAAAGAACTTAACCCTACACATTAGGGGTATGTCAGCGGATGCCACGAAAGAGGAAATAATAGAGGCCTTCAATGAACAAGTCGGCAAATGGGAGGACACATACAAAATAGGCGCGCTAAGAGGAGACACCCAGGCAATCACACTGGTAGTTCCTGTGAGGGTGGCGGAAGTTATCCTCGGGAGAGGGTACATCAGAGTGGGTATAGTCAGATGCCAGGTAGAAAGACGTTTGAGAGTTATCAGATGCAGTAAGTGTTGGGCCTATAGCCATGAAACAGCGAGCTGCAGAGGACCAGATCGCAGCGACATGTGCTATCGCTGTGGAGGGAAAAATCATGGCATAAAAGAATGCGAGGGAAAACTTTGGTGTGTCCTGTGTAAAGCAGAACACAGAACAGGAAGCATGGATTGTCCAGAATTTCGGGAAGCTCTGAAAAAGGCTAGAGATGCAGAAAGGCAGGGGACCAAGTTACATCTACCTCCCCCCCCCCTAGTATACCCGTAAAAACAAACGTGCAGGTACCTACCGAAGTAGTCGAGGTCTTCGAAGATCCTCTTATGATGGAGTTTTCAAAAGTCTGCGACGAAGCAAGCATGTCGAAGCATGTCGTCAAATATTACTAGAGGGCGTTACAGACAACACACGGAAAATATAATCGATACGTCGCAGAGGGAGAAACATTTTCTAGTAGCCGGAGACATAAACGCAAAATCCATTCTATGGGGATCCCCCCGAAATGACGAGAGGGGTGAAATTTGAAATGAGTGGATCTCCGCAGCGGACCTTATAGTGTTAAACAATGGAAAACCAACCTTTGTGAGAGGTACATCGAAAAGTCACATAGATGTCACCATAGCTAGCAATGGTGTTGCCAATAAGATCAGGGATTGGGATGTACTGGATGAGAACCTTTTCACCTTCCATCGGTACATCACGTACGAAATTGGTACCAAGGTCAGGAAATATGCCAGGAAGAGAACAATATTCGATAAAGAAAAATTTAAAAGAGAAATAAATAACCTACAAGAAGAAACTACCGACTTTAATGAGTTACGAGAAAATATCATAAACGCACATAGAAGTACCATAAATAGGCACACCACATATACAGTACCTTACTGGTGGAATGACCAGATCCAAAATAAGCGAGAGGAATGCTTAAGACACAGGCGTATAGCACAAAGACACAGGAACCAAGAAGAACATAAGGAGGCATATAAGAGCGCCAAAAAAGAATTAAGTATTGAAATTAAAACTACCGAAGAGATTATACAAGCAGCAGAAAGTATAAAGGCAGGAAAAGCACCAGGCCCGGATAAAGTAACACCAGAAGCAATAAAACTGGTAGTAAAAGAGAAACCCGAACTGATGCGCAGAATATTCAATGAACTGTTGAATACGCAAGAGTTCCCAGATAAACTGAAATTGGCGAGACTCGTATTATTACCAAAACCCGGATGAAGCCAATTCATATAGACCTCTGTGCCTACTAGATTGCATAGGAAAGTTCTATGAAAGCCTTATAAAGAAACGTCTTGAAGAAGAGCTCGAAGTGCTGGGGAAAATTTCAGATAGACAGTACGGTTTTAGAAAAGCCAGATCGGCTATAAATGCGGTGAAGAAGATCTCTGACACGGTAAAAAGATCGGAAAAAAGATGGGCCATTCTCGTGATGTTCGACGTGAAGAACGCCTTCAACTCTGCAAATTGGCATCACATACTAACGAAGCTCGAAGAAGCAAGACTGTCAGAATACATTATAAATAAATACCTGACAAACAGATACTTAAACATAGCACATAATGCAGACATGAAACTCTCATCAGGAGTACCGCAAGGGTCCGTCATGGGACCTACCCTATGGAATGTACTGTACAACGGGGTATTAGAAATAGACTATGGTCAGGACACCTACGCCATAGCATATGCAGACGACCTTGCAATCCTAATAGAAGCTAACTTAAATGGGGATATTGAAGATAAAGTGACAAGTTGTTACAGAAAAGTCAACAGGTGGATGATAGAGAATGACCTAGAGTTGGCAAGTAGCAAAACAGATATAGTAGTACTAAAGGGACCAAGACAGAGACCAACTTTGAGTTTTGATTTAAATGGTAGTATTATAGAACCGAGAAACTGTGCTAAATATCTGGGCATACACCTTGATTCGAGTTTGCGATACACGAAACACCTTATAAATGTAGTTCAGAAGGCTGAACAGAGAATCGCTGCTATGACAAAGATCATGCCAAATATAGGTGGACCAAGTACCTATAAAAGAAAAATGTATCTCCAGGTAGTACAATCCACCCTCCTATATGGGGCACCTGTATGGCTTGAAGTGTTGAGTTTCAAAAAATATAAGGAATTATTAACAAGAGCTCAAAGAAAACCCCTATTGAAAGTAGTAAGTGCGTACCGGACTACATCAACGATAGCCCTACAGGTGATTGCAGGTACGCCCCCCATCCACCTCCTAGCGAAGGAACGTAAGATCATTTACGACAGTGTAAACGGCCACCTAATAGGGGTCAAAGCAGAGGTAAGAGAACAAATGCTAAACGAATGGCAACAAGAATGGGAGACACAGACAGAAAAAGCACAGTGGACGAAGAAACTAATTCCAGACGTGAAACAGTGGTATCCACATGGTTTTTGGAGGATTTCTTGAAGTCAAGATTACTCTGTCAAATAAAGATTCGAAAGACAAAAAAACTAACACAGGCAAGAGCTAGGGGAAAAGGATACACAGTTGAATTAGAGGACGATATTGAAACTGTAGAAAGTTTCACATATCTGGGAGTTACATTAAACATGGATGGAACAGAAGAACCAGAAATTCAAAGAAGAATAGTAAAGGGGAAAAAAGCTAAAGCTTACTTTTCACTTGCCCATGTGTTCTGCTCCAAAAACACACACTGGAGATCGAAAATCATGGACTACAAAGCTATTATCAGACCAATAGTATGTTATGGATGGGGTTCAAATGGGGTAGTGATGCATAAAATATGACGCTGCATCCTGTTAGCGTCACTAGCCTCTCCTACTCAATTCCAACTCTTACCTCCACGCGGTGAACCCTGGTAACCTGAGCAACTCTGTGGAAGATTGTGGTAACTAACCCCAGTGGGAAGCAGAGTCAGGGCAAACGAGAGTGGGAGAAATGGTCCTTCGAAGATTAGGGGGTTGGGCAAAAGGTTAACGACCTCTTCCCTTAAAAAAACTCATTGTTATGAAAGCACAAAGTGGAAAAGCCGGACTTTTTAATTCACGACGACCTAGCAAATGACAATGGAATAACGATTTACGAATATGCACATGGAATGTACGAACCCTTTATGCCCCAGGTGCTCTTAGACTGCTAACACAAGAGCTTGATAAAATGAAAGCCGATGTAGTAGCGATTCAAGAGATGAGATAGACTGGTTCAGGAATTATCGAGAAAAGAGACTACAATATATACTATAGCGAACATAGCACCCGACACGAGTTTGGCAGTGGTTTTCTAGTCAGTAAAAAAAGAAAAGCAATTAGTCCTTAACTTTAAACCCATAAACAACAAAATATGTTATCTACGTCTAAAAGGAAAATTCTTTAATTATAGCTTACTTAGTGTACACGCACCTACGGAAGAAAAGGAGGATAATGAAAAAGATGAATTCTATGACACCTTAGACAAAGAATATGATCGATGTCCACGTCATGACGTGAAAATCATTGCTGGGGACCTTAATGCAAAAACTGGCAAAGAGCAATTTTTCCAGCCAACTATAGGACGTGAGAGCTTACATGAAGAGTCAAATGATAACGGGTTGAGACTAATAAACTTTGCAAGTACTAAAAACATGATAGTAGGAGGAACAAGATTTCCCCATAAAATGATACACAAAGGAACATGGAAATCCCCTGATAACGAAACCATTAACCAGATAGATCACATCCTGATAGATGCAAGGCACTCTTCCGATCTCATAGACGTCAGAAGCTACCGAGTACCGAGGCCCAAACATTGACAGTGACCACTTTCTTGTAATGGCAAAAATCAGAGGAAGAATATCAAACCTAAAGAAAGATAAACACACGAAACAAGACAGAATTAATGTTGATAATCTGCGCATTGAAACCGTTGCGAGAGAGTATAGGAGACAAATGGACGAGGAAATGGAGAGCCTGGAGAGGTGGGGGAAAATGTAGAGGAACTGCGGACAAAATGTAAAAACATAATAACTGAGAAAGCAACAAAAATATTGGGGAAAACCAAACCAGTTAAAGAAAACAAATGGTTTGACAAGGAGTGCCAAGAAGCAACAGATAACAAAAACAGGGCATACCTAAAGACAAATCAAGTTGGATGCACAAGAAGAGCAAAGGAAGAATACCGGACCCTAAGAAGAGAAGAAAAACGATTACATAGGAGAAAAAAAAAGACAATTTGAGCAAAAGCAGTTGGAAAGCACAGAACGGCTAAGAAATCAAAATGAAACTCGAAAGTTCTCCTGAAATCTAAACCAAATGCGCAAAGAGTTTAAGCCAAGAATAAGGAGCTGTAAGGATGTAGAAGGAAACATCCTAAATGATACGGCCTCAATCCTAAACAGATGGGTTGAATTTTTCGATGCAAAATTTAATGGCCATCATATCGAAGAAGCAGATAACACCCTAGCAAATCGAAATGATTGGAATCCTTTCAACCCAAAAAACTGTATTCTAATTATATGGTAAATTGATGTGCTCCATAAATGTGTGTTGTTTTATGGTTTAAACTGGTCAAAAATTTCTAATTTTTTGGCAAGTTAAAATTGAAATTGTGTATAAGTAAATTTCTAGAAAATTTTAAGTGTAACTAGCTGTTTAATTGAATAACTTTGATGTTGAATCCTTTCTTTACTACAAAAAGTTGATGAATAAAATTAAATAGTGACAATAAAAACTTAATTTGCTGATAAGGCTACGTGGTTCCGAGATTATGATTATAGTCCAGGAAGTTTTCTATATTTGTTCTATATTTTAATAAATAAAATGGGTACATGCGCTGAGTGTAAAAACCAACTTGACTTAAATCAAGTTTTTGCTTGTGATGGATGCAGAACTGTGCTTTGTATGGAATGTGGTAATCTAACAGCATCTGAAGTTAAATGCATGCAGTTGAAAACGAAACGTAAACTAAAGTTTTTCTGTGAACAGTGTAAAGTGGGATTGCAGAAGGTACCAGCTCTGTTAAAAGAAGTGAGTGAGCTCAAGGAAAGTATAAATAAAATTCTACATAAGGAAAATGTCGCATCTGTTGCACCAGATATGGAGGATATTATTTCCGAAATGCTGGAGAGGCAGAATAGGGCTTCCAATATAGTTATATTTAATGTTAATGAATCTGTTAAAAATAATCAATCGGATCGTAATGCAGAGGACAAACAAGCGGTACTAAATATTTTGACTGATTTTAATATTAACAAAAATAATATTAAACTATTTAGATTGGGAAAATTTGCTAACAGAACGAGACCCATTAAAGTAGTATTGAATATAGCTGAAGATGCTAAAACTGTTGTCAAAAATAAAAGATTAATTAAAGTGCCCGATGTCAGAATTTCCCTTGATCAAACAAAGGCCCAGCAAGAGTATTTCAAGAAAATCAAATTACAAGTAGATGGTATGGTTAAGAAAGGTGATCATTCTAAAACAATCAAATTCATTAATAATAAGCCTACAATAGTGAAAAAAGATGTAATGTTATCTCAAAAAAACTAGTAAGTAGCCCTAGTATATTATTTAATATTTATGTTTTATATTTAAATGCATAGAGCTTGTTAAACAAAATGGATCAAATCAAGTTAAGTCTGCTGTGTTATTGTCCTAAAATAATAGTGGTTAGCGAGGCTCGAGTTACAAGTGAAATTGAAGATTCTGAAATTGCTTTGTGTGGGTATAAGGTGATACGCTGCAATTCATCTAAACGATCTACAGGGGGTGTTGTACTATATGTTCAGGATAACCTTAAGTGTACTGCCGCTAAAACTTTTGTTAAAGAAGATAATTTTTGGTGTAAATTTATTAAAGTAGATATTGGTTCTTACAAGATTGTTTTGGGTGGCATGTATCATTCACCTTCTAGTTCTGATTCAGTATTTTTAGATAACTTAGAGCATATTTTTGATGAATTATTTAAAAGTAATGTCAATTGTATTTTAATTGGTGATTTTAATTTGGATTTTTTAAGTACTAGCTTCTACACTCAGAAAATTAAAGCAATGTTTTTACAATGTGGCATTAAGCAGTTAGTAACAGAACCTACTAGAATTACGAATTTTAGTGAAACCTTAATTGATTATGTTCTTGTTAATAATGATCTGGTTAGTTGTTTTGTTCATTCAACTCCCAAGTTGAGTGATCATTCAATAATATCGGTCAGTTTTAGTAATAGCTTTCAAAATTTTAATGTATCTAGTAAATGTTACAGATGTCTGAACGAGGAAAAAATATATCAAATCCAAATGAATTTACTTTCTTGTGATTGGGATTTAGATTGTACTGATGTCAATACTATTTACAATGAAATTTTATCAAACAGTAAATAAAATAGCACCTATTCAAACATGTCAGATCAAAAGTAACATACCATGGTTTGATAACGAAGTTAATAGTAAAATTAAAATTAGGGACAAATTATACAAAGCTTTTAAAACTGCTAACATAAATGATAGAAATGCCAAATGGGAGGATTTTAAAAGAACAAGAAATGTAGTTAATATGTTAAAAGCAAAAAAAGAACAATATTATTTTGATAAAATCGATAGGTATAAAAATAACTCTAAACCCTATTCATTCTACAAATTCCCACTCGTCAATAGAACCACGTGTAAGCCAAACAGGGTCGTACTGATGTACGACCTATGTATCATATGATTTTTAAAAATATTTACTTTTGAAACTGTTAGTGTAAGAATTTCTTGAAATTTAATCATTATATTAGGTACAATTAAACTAAACTCTAAAAAATAACACGACCAGTAAATAAATAACTTAACAATAACTATAACATAAATATAACACAATATATTAACTTAAAAATCAACACGATACAATTAGAATTTAAAATGATGGCAAGTTGGGATCTGTAACATGAGAATCTGTCTCGCTTACGGTAATAAATTAAATTTTATAGCCTCTTGACGAATGAGACGGCGAATATCAACACGTGCTCATGTTTACTGATGGGAATTTGGTAAACGAATAAACTTTAGACTTATGTGGAAAACGCTAAAAACACTAATTAACAATAATTGTCAAAAATTCCCTTATCGCATTGAATTTAAGGTTCAGAATCAGTTATGCATTCTGAGTGACAAAGTTGAAATGGTGCGTCAGTTTGGTAAGTATTTCGTCTCTAGTATTCAGCAAATTATTGAAACTATCGACTCTGAAGAACTATGGAGTTATGATAATCAGAATTTGTATCCTAGTAAACATGAATTTCGGTTACTGTCACTGAGCGACTTGGCAGTCATGGTTAAGTCGTTAGATAATAGAAGTAACATTAATGAAATACTAAACTCCAAAATATTAAAAGAGTTTTTTGTAACTTGTGGTCACGTTATCTTAAATTTTAATAAATACTTCTCTTAGATCATCAAAAATTCCAGATTTATTAAAAATCAGTACAGTTGTTCCAATACCAAAAGTTAATAATACTATTAAGGCGGATGAATTTAGACCTATAAACATACTTCCGCCCATTGAGAAATTATTAGAATTGGTAGTATATGATCAAGTCATGGATCACATTGATAAAAATGAAATATTAATGAATACTCAGTCAGGTTTTCGTAAAAAGTATTCATGTGAAACTGCACTGCAACTTTCACTTTGTAAATTCAGGTCTGAATTGGACAATAATAATTATGTAGTAGTAGTAGTAGTATTCCTTGATTTAAAAATAGCGTTTGAAACTATTGATCGTAATATACTTCTCACTAAATTAGAAGGCTATGGTATTGGAGGAAATGTTCTTGAATGGTCTAAAGATTACTTATTGAATAGAAAGCAACAAGTGAGGATTGATGATATTACTTCTTCTGCAATTAGTGTTAATATTGGGGTACCTCAAGGTAGTGTCTTAGGACCCCTTTTATTTATATTGTATTTAAATGATATAAACTTGTTTGTTAAATGTGATTTCTTTAATTTGTATGCAGGTGACACCCTACTTGCCTGTTTTGATTCAAACTTAGAAAATGCTGTATCTAAAATGAACTCAGCATTGCAGTCTGTTAATAAATATTTAAAGATCAACAAACTAAAGTTAAATGTGTTAAAGACAAAGGCTATGATAATGACAACGAAATTCAAATACTCAAATATTGATATTAATACTATTAATCTTCAAATTGACAATGGCAAAATAGAAATCATTACAACAATTAAGTACCTTGGTTTTAAATTGGATAATTTATTGTCTTTTAATGACCATTTTAATTACCTATTAAAAAAGATTTCTAAAAAATTATACTTTTTTCAAGAATATCTAAAAATTTGTCAACTGCAACTAAAATTACAGTTTTTAATGCGATTATTCAACCTCACTTCGATTTTTGCTCGTCAGTTATTTTTCTCTTCGATTTAAATCAATCGGCCCAGTTGCAAAAATTACAAAATCGTGGAATGAGAATCATTATTGGTGGAAACAGATATACACCTATACCAACAATGCTTAGCATGCTTCAGTGGGTTTTAGTTCAACAAGGTCTCAAGGCGTGATATGCCTGTTACATAAAAAAGGTGACCAGCTCCAGTGTGACAACTATAGAGGTATAACCCTGTTAACAACTGCTTACAAAATAGTAGCAATATTCTCTATGAAAGGGTGCAAGTTTACACAGTGGGCATAGTTGGTAAATATCAAGCTGGATTCACTCCAGAAAAATCAACAATTGACCAGATTCATTCAATATTACATATTGACATCTATATAAATCAAATGTGTTCGAGGGTCACTTCAGTGACCATAAAGTATTTTCACTTAGTGTAAATTTGCAAGCCAATAAAGTATCGAAAAAAGATAAAAAACCCATCAGTTACAGGGATATGTCAGATGAAAATATGCTGATGTTTAAAGCAGGGATTTCTTCTACAGTTTTTGATGAAGTTTATTCACAATTGAATGTTGAATATGCCACAAATTCATTTGTTAGCATTTTAGATTACAATCTAAATTTATATTGTCCAATAAAAACACGGTATAAAGCACTCAAAACAAATAAGGCTACATGGGTAACAAATGAGGTAAGACACGCTAGTGAAAAACTAAAAAATCTACACTGGATAGCAAAAAATATAGGGAGTCTCGAGTCTCAAGATACCTATAAACAGGCAAAAAAAGAATATAATTCTCTATTAATAAATACTAAAAAAACTTTCATAGTGACTTAATTAATCAATCTTACAATATACCAAAAACAATTTGGAATTTAGTAAACAGTGAAACTGGTAGGCAAAAGAACAGGTCTGATATTATTCTACATTATGATAATAAAATTATTACCAAGTCTTGTGATATTGCTAATTCATTTGCCTCATATTTTGCTACAATTACAGAATACAATCTTCAAACTCATTTTGGCACATCGTTACCTTCTTCTTGTACTACTTCAAAAATGTGTAACAAAACATTTTTCTTTTTACCCGTAACTCCAGTTGAAATAAAAAATATAATCGATCAACTAAAAAATAAGCCTAGTACTGGTATTGATAACATATCTGTAAAAATAATAAAACTGATAAGTAATCATATATCGATTCCTTTAACTCATTTAGTTAATCTCTCAATAACAGGTTGTATACAACAGAATGTTAAATTTTATAGAAGAATACAATTTATTAACTCCAACCCAACACGGCTTTAGATCAAAAAAGTCAACACTCACGGCTGCATGCAGCTTGTTTGAGCGTATTTATGATGAATTGGATAGTAGAAACCACGTGGCAGGACTATTTTTTGATCTATCACGTGCTTTTGACTGCTTAGACATAACATTTATTCACAATAAATTATATAACGTTGGTTTTAGAGGGATATTTCTAGAATGGATAATAAATTTCTTAAGTGACAGGAAGAGTGTTGTTAAGATGAAAGAATCAAGCTCAGAACCATACACGACAAATAAAGGAGTACCACAGGGATCCGTGCTGGGACCATTATTATTCCTAATTTTTATTAATGACCTACCAGATCACATAAGGGCACTTATAATATCAATGTTTGCTGATGATACCTCGTTAATAGTCTCTGCACGTACACTAGAGGAATTAAAAATGACAATGAAGACTGTTGTTGACTGCTTTATACGCTGGTGTAATACCAACAGACTAATATTAAACATTGACAAGACGCAAATTATTTATTTTCATTCATACAACTCATCTAAATATGACTATATCTTAACCATCCACGATAGAAACAATATGTTATCTTCCACTCACTCTACAAAGTTTTTGGGTGTATTCATTGATTGTAATCTCAAATGGTCAGAGCAAGTGAATTCAGTGAACATGAAATTGAATAAAGCTTTTTATGCTATATCTAGAATTAAAAACACACTACCCATCTCGGCATTAATGAACATTTATTATAGCCTTGCTTACAGCCACATGTGCTACAATGTAATTTTGTGGGGGAACTCAGTAGATAGTAACAAAGTGTTCATTAACCAAAAAAAAATTATCCGTAAAATTTTTAATTTGGATTATCAACAGTCCTGTAAACCAGTTTTTATTAAACATCAAATTTTAACTTTCTACTGCCTATATATCTATAAATCTTTACTTTATGTCAAAGAGGAAATCAATACATTTCCAGTAAATTCAGACAATCACTACTACAACACAAGAGGTGCTGAATCTTTACGAGTTCCTAAACACAGAACATCCAAATTTCAAAATTGCTTCAGATATATGGGACTGACCTTATACAATCATCATCTCGGCATTAATGAACGTTTATTATAGCCTTGCTTACAGCCACATGTGCTACAATGTAATTTTGTGGGGGAACTCAGTAGATAGTAACAAAGTGTTCATTAACCAAAAAAAAATTATCCGTAAAATTTTTAATTTGGATTATCAACAGTCCTGTAAACCAGTTTTTATTAAACATCAAATTTTAACTTTCTACTGCCTATATATCTATAAATCTTTACTTTATGTCAAAGAGGAAATCAATACATTTCCAGTAAATTCAGACAATCACTACTACAACACAAGAGGTGCTGAATCTTTACGAGTTCCTAAACACAGAACATCCAAATTTCAAAATTGCTTCAGATATATGGGACTGACCTTATACAATCATCATCTCGGCATTAATGAACGTTTATTATAGCCTTGCTTACAGCCACATGTGCTACAATGTAATTTTGTGGGGGAACTCAGTAGATAGTAACAAAGTGTTCATTAACCAAAAAAAAATTATCCGTAAAATTTTTAATTTGGATTATCAACAGTCCTGTAAACCAGTTTTTATTAAACATCAAATTTTAACTTTCTACTGCCTATATATCTATAAATCTTTACTTTATGTCAAAGAGGAAATCAATACATTTCCAGTAAATTCAGACAATCACTACTACAACACAAGAGGTGCTGAATCTTTACGAGTTCCTAAACACAGAACATCCAAATTTCAAAATTGCTTCAGATATATGGGACTGACCTTATACAATCATTTGCCAAAAACTGTGAAAGAAATACCACTTATCTCTAAATTTAAAAAAAATGTTAAAGATTTACTCTTAAGAAAAGCATATTATTCTATAAATGAATATCTTGAGGACAAACTGCAATAGCTTCATATTTTACTTGTAAAAATGTTATTTTATATATTTTATGTTTTGTCAATTTTTCTTTACTGTGAATATTGTATTATACACATTAATGTTTTTTATACCAAATTCTGTAGTGACGTATCCTATACATTTACTTTGAATGTCTTAAAGGATCAATAAAGATGACTATGACTAATAAGACAGATTCTCAAGAAAACATTAGAATTCAATATTGAAACCCATCACCTATTCGTCGACTTCAAGGCCGCATACGACAGTGTCAAGAGAGCAGTGCTATACCAATCAATGCATGAGTTTGGTATACCAGAGAAACTTATTCGATTAACGAGAATGACAATGTCTAACTTAGAAGCCACTGTTAGAATACAAGGAGAGAATTCTAGATCCTTTCAGATAAAGGATGGACTCAGACTCTGGCTTGCCTCCTATTTAATATTGCCTTAGAAAAGGCAGTCCGAAATACACGAATTAGGGATGGCGGTACTATTTACAATAGATCGATACAAGTCTTAGCATATGCTGATGACATTGACATAATAGGGCGGAGCAAGCGAGATGTTGAGCAATATCTCCTAGAATTGGAAACAGCGGCGAAACAGGTCAGTCTAGGCATCAACGAAGACAAAACCAAGTACATGTTGGTCACAAAGGATCCGATAGCAAATGAGGAACGAGAAACAGTCTTTGGAAGTCATACCTTTGGATGTGTTGACAACTTCACATACCTTGGGTCACTATTGACTGCTACCAATAAAACAAGCGAAGAAATCAAAAGACGAATAAATCTTACAAATAGGGCATACTATGGACTCCAAAAGCATTTCCACTTAAGAAACATTCAAAGAAGAACTTAAATTATTATATACAAAACATTGCTGAGGCCAGTCCTCACATATGGAGCAGAAACATGGACTCTAACGCAGAAAGATGAAAGACTTTTGGGAATATTTGAGCGTAAAATACTCCACAAAATATTTGGAGCTATAAACGACCAAGGGCAGTGGCGCAGAAGATATAATTTTGAATTGTATCAGCTCTTTGATGAGCCAGATGTCATAACGTTCATTAAAACACAGCGACTTAGATGGGCTGGACACATAATACGAATGCCAGAAAATATGATTGCTAAAAAGCTAACCACAGGAACACCTGTAGGAAGAAGAAGCAAAGGCCGACCGCGAATTAGGTGGTTAGATGAAGTTGAAACTGACTTACGGATATTAAAAATCAGAAGATGGCAACATGTTGCCAGAAACCGAACAGAATGGCGACGAATCTTAGAGCAGGCCAAGATCCACAGAGGATTGTCGAGCCGAAGATGATGATGATGTATGTTATGGATGCAAGACATGGGTGATGGCAGAAGACACAAAACGAAAGCTGGAAGTCTTTGAAAGAAAAGTCCTAAGAAAGATATTTTGAACCTATTAACAAAACGGAGTATGGAGATCCAGGTACAGCCATGAACTTTACCAACTGTTCAAAGAGGCACCAATCTCAGAACTTGTTAAACTTCAGTGACTTCCATGGGCTGATCATGTAGTGAGAATGGAGACTGAAAGATTGCCAAAAAGAGTCCTAGATAGTAAAATGCAGGGCTCAAGACCAAAAGGAATGCCACAGAAAAGGTGGAGGATGAAGTGGCAGCGGACACACAAAATTTGCTAGACATGAGAACCTGGAGAAGATCAGTGAGAGAGAGGGAGTAGACCTAATAATAGAAATAATAACAATTTTTGTATCTGAAAAAATATACACAGCATTTAAATTAAATAAGTTGAGGGTATTTCCAGTGAATCCCAAAAAGAGTAGTAACAAAAAATATGGTATACTTGCATGCAAAGGTTCATGAATAGTCTTTTTTGTTTTAAAGATATTTACTTGGTTTCATACCTTATCCCAACCCTGTATATATAGTATGTATTAGCATCTTTGTTAATAGAAGATTTAAAAAGGTTATTATATTTGCTTGTTTTGGTATATATGAAAGAAAGTAGCTCTCAAAATTAGAAAAATTGATACTATAGAACAGGTATTGTCAAAAGTTCCTGTGACAAAGTCAAATATAAAGTTTTCAAAAAATTTGAGAGGTCATCTCATACTAGTTTTAGCTGCCATCAGTATTAACAGTTTTTATTTGTTATTGTTAAGTTATTTATGTTTTTGAGAGTACTTTTATATTAAAATAATTTGACTGATGTTTAAAATTTTGCAAATAAATTGTTAACTTTGATTTTCATCAAATTGATTACTATGATTGTCACCTAGAGAAAAAACATTTTGTAAAAAATACTCACAATTTAAATATTCTTGTATGTTTTTAATTTACAGAAAAGTTACATTGTTTGTTTAACTATTAGGAGTGATAAAAATTAATACCTTAATATCTAATCTGATATACATAAACATATAGAATCCATTAACTGTTCATATAAAACAAATCACATTTTTATTTGTTTAAACCAATTATTGTAATACTGTTGCAATTCTGTAACGAACTACATTTGATTTCAATTTGATAACATTTATTCACAAGAATATAATTATTAGCTAATAATATTTGCCACATTATTTCAAAAGGTATGATAGTTTCTATGAAATAAGATAAATTATTGTTGTTTTTTATCTTGACTTTCTTCTTTTATAACATTTCCTTTTTCATCATAATCTGGCTCTAAGTAAGCAATATATGCATATGCTACAATAATCAAGTTTACAGTTACAACACTGAAAAGAACTGACCAAACAGTGTTAGTAAAACCTATCACATCAAAATGCTCCTGCAATATGTACTTAGTTCCAAAAAAAACAAAAAAAGGTAATGTAAACATCAAAACACTGAAAAACATAAGTTTTCCTAGCGCTGTTGCTGCTTGTTTTGTTTGTAGAGGCAAAAGTGATTCATTTGATCTTAGTTCACTCTGATCAGCCATACTTCTGAAAAAGAAAGCAAAATATATTACCTTTGTGTTCAATTTCTTTAACCTTAGAGTCACTTAAATGTGCTTTAAATATTTGTTCATATGCACGAATTGTATTTTCGGGCTTGCTCTGTCCTGGAAGGTACATTTTACCCCATAATAATTCCACTATTAAAACTTTTGCCAGCCATGGGTTAAACTTAGTTTCTTTAATTAAAAGCTGTGATCTCTTTAATAGAGTTTCTATTTCCACATATTTTTGAAAAAGTGTCGATACAAGTGCATATATAGCTTTGATATTCTAAAAAGGTCGGATATTATAATTTGTAAAATAAAGTGAAGTTCATAACCTCAATACTCACAGGATGCTTTTTTTTCTTCTCATATACAAGTGTTTTTATACTTCCTATTCCTTCGCCCACTTCTTTAGCTACCTCAGCAGCTACTTTATACAAACGAGGAACTTTAACAGAATGAATTTTCATATTTACCTCTTATATTTCTAATTTCTTGTAAACTCCTTAACATTAAAAAAAATTGCTTCTGAGTTTAGATAGATTTAGATCGCCACATGTCACGTAAAACTGTGTTCGTTGTTCGTGTTCATGGTACAATGATGAATGAATGAAGAATGAATACACAAGGTATGATATTGCGCATGACATTTGACAGCTGACCCAGGAGTGTGACGTAGTCAAGACCGCTCGAACCCATTATACAGCTTAACATACACATTAATTTTGAAATTATGGTCAGAAAATGATCTAATTTTTTTTTTAAATAGTTTGTTTTGGTTATAATTGAATAAAAAATATATTTTCAGTAGCGTAAAACCTTTACTTTTCCTAGGGATTCGGGCGAAATATTTATTTTTGTTTTCATACATATACTATAAAAGATTTTCATAAAGGCTGATTTATAAACTTTACGTTGGCGTTGGCGCTGGCGCTGACGTTCGCGCTACAACATGGTCAAATGGTAAATTCGTATGTCTATTTATAAACATCGTTCGCCGTTGGCGCTGGCGTTCGGTTCCGTTCAAGATGAACCAACTTTATCTTTTGCCGTTGGCCGTTGTAGCATAGAATACACCTACCCTTCTGTGGTTGTAGTCACGATCACAGAAAATAAAAAAAACTGGGCCCTGATTCTATTTCATTTCGATGTCGAAATTTAAAAGCGACTACGCCATGACAGTCGCAATCGCTAGAGATTCTCATTCATTTCGATTGTAGTTAAAACTGGGGATATTTACTTTATCATTTTGACACTGCTGAAAATTTGGGTTGGCCCTGTTGTTTATTGGCTGCACTAGGCTTGTTGAATGTTTGTTGTTTGTTTTGTTTACGTTTCGTGAACGTCTTTTTTTTCTTGTTTGAGTTGTTAAATCATAAATATTGGCCATTCTCAATTATATTTTGAATTGAAAGAAAAGATGGCAAGAAAAAAAAGGCGATGTGGGAGATCCTTAAGTTATAACCACTAAGATTTGACTTAGTGGTTATATTTTAATATATTTTTAAATTTACTGCAGCTTAGTAATACTAACCCTAAACATTTTGAGTATCCTAGAGGCATAAATACCTTCTTCCAAATATGGTTCTAATACCCTTATTAAATAATTTGCAGCTTGTTTATTAAGCCGGAATTGCTGCCTAAATTGAGCATCACTTAGTGAAAAAGAATTTTGAGTATCCCGTAACATTCTTCTTATCCTCCGTTATGAGCGTCGGATATCTATCCTCTCTAATTCCTCCAAAACTAGCAGATGTCCGTAAAACACAGCCATATTATTACTTTTTGCCTCAGTTTTCCTTGCAAGGATCAAAACACCGCCTACCTAAACTGAACCTAAGTTCACTTCTCCCAGTCCAGTCAGTCATGTCAGATTAATTTCGACTCGAAATGAAATTTCAACCACTTTCTTGAAGTTGAAATTAATTTCGATAAGTCGAAAACTAGTGACGTCGTTTGGTTAGTTCAGCTGAAATCCACAAGGTTCGTAAAGTCGCATTTCGACGTCGCCATATTAATTTCGACATGTTTTGAGTCGAAATCTCAATTAGAATCAGGACCCTGATATATAGTTATAACTTAAGGATCTCCCACATCGCCTTTTTTTTTCTTGCCATCTTTTCTTTCAATTCAAAATATAATTGAGAATGGCCACTATTTATGATTTAACAACTCAAACAAGAAAAAAAAAAGTTCACGTAACGACCGTAACGTAAACAAAACAAACATTCAACAAGCGTAGTGCAGCCAATAAACAACAGGGCCAACCCAAATTTTCAGCAGTGTCAAAATGATAAAGTAAATATCCCCAGTTTTAACTACAATCGAAATGAATGAGAATCGCTAGCGATTGCGACTGTCATGGCGTAGTCGCTTTTAAATTTCGACATCGAAATGAAATAGAATCAGGGCCCAGGGCCCTGTATTTTTGTCATCGCGATACCGAAAAAGTGACAAGGTTTGTCAAACAAATCAAACTAAATTTTTTGTTTATGTCTGTGTACACAGTCTGTGTCTGTGTGTACACAGTCTGTGTTAACAGTTTAGATAATTTATTTAATAATAGAGTCGTCTGTATAGTTGAAAATGGAATCCAGCCAAAAGAGCATTGATAATGGTAAGAAATAATTTAAAAACAATTTTTCTTATATTTTAATTACTTTTATTTCAGTGGATATAGATATTGGAACTTTTATTGAAGTGATTCAAACTTATGAGTATGTTTATAATCTTGCACATAAAGATTATAAGAATTCTAAAAAGAAAGATGCAGCGTGGGAGGTAATTGCGGAAACCGTGAACGCTAGTGGTAAATAAAAGTAAAAATACAAATAGTTTTGTAAAATATCAATTTTTTATTTTGGTTGTAGTGGATGAGTGCCAGAAGCTTTGGAAAAGCCTAAGGGACCGGTTTGTCAAAGAAAAACATAAAATACATTCTGGAATGGAGGCACCAGAAAGTTCATGGCCACATTTTAATAACGTTATTTTATGGCAATTTTTCTAGAAAAAGAAAGTAAGTTACACTAATGGGTTTCCAAAAATAAAAGTTCATTACCACTTGAAATATTCAAATTATTAACTAATTTTAATAATTGTTTTATAAAGAACATTTACTGCAACAAAAGCAGTTGAAAAAAAAATCAGAAATAGTGAAGAAGAGAGTGGACCTTTTTCTGTTGGCTCTTATTCGCCAATAGAAATAAGTTTTGAGGAGGAACAAGGAACCTCACAAGATGTGGGTTCAGCCAGCCAATATGAAACTTTAACCCCGACCACTTCAAAAGGCTTATTTACTCCAAAAGGTATTTTAGTCATTTTCTATTTATGTTCAGTACTTTAGCTAGTGTTTTTATTTTCTGACATGATCAACCAAAGCAACAAAGCGGAATGATGCTGACATTTCCAATTTAATAATGGCCGCTGAGAAAATTGTAAGTGGTCTAGCTGCAGACAGATGTGAAAAAACAACTGTGAATAAAACATTTTCACAGTATGTGTGTGCACGTTTGGATGCAATGAATGCTGAAGATGCTGCTGAAGCAAGAAAGCAGATATGCGCATATTTAGAGTAGTTTTTAAATGTTATTAGTTTAGTTTATTGTTTTAGGTTATTGTTTACTGTGTAAGGTATAAGTATAGGTTAGTTTATTAATATAAAATAAAATAGCACTATCTTTTTATTTTTTCATTTAACCCTTAACTGGTATGGCAGGGTCAAATTTGACCCTATTGGAAATTCTTTTGTAATTTTCGGAAAAACTAGGCGATATGGCAACATACCATTTGAGGTATTCTTTCAAGGCGTGCAACTGCTTCAGTTCCGCTATCAGTCGCCCGCAAGCAATTAGTGGCTCCACGTGAATATTGTGAATTGGGTCAGATTTGACCCTGCCATACCGTTAAAGGATAATTTCTCGTTTTCGGGTAAGAAGCACAATACTGTTATTTTTCCAGAAAAAAATACAATTTTGTTTGTTCTTTCAATTTAGAGTTGTGATCGAAGTATAATATGTCGAACGTGCGTGACAAAAGGGCGCCTTTGACACAAAAGGAAATTGAACATATTGCTGAAACTTTATGGGATACCGACAACGACCTTTCCGATGCAGAGACGATTGTTAGTGATCACGATACGGATAGTGACTACAATGCTGATAGTGAGAGTGAAGATGAAGCTGTTGATGGCAGTGATAGGCACTCTGTCGAAGAAGTTAGCTTATCTGTTGAAAGTGAAATTGTTGGGGATGAAAGTGGCTATTTCTACGGAAAAAATAGAAAAAAGTGGGCGAAAACGCCACCTGCGTCTAGCCGTACTCGCGTCACCAACATAGTGTCGCATATTCCTGGCCTTTCGGGACCATGTCGGACCAATAAGCCAACTACACCCTTGCAGGCGCTCAGTTTTTTTCTCGATGGATACATTATAAATGAAGTTATCGCAAGAACGAATGAGAAAATAACTGAACTGCAGGCAACCTATGGCGATCAGGCCTTGTCATGTCAGTTTATTAATCATGTCGATGAAGTAGAAATGCGAGCATTTCTCGGTCTTCTCTATCTAGCTGGAGTGTTCAAGTCGAGTCACGAGGACATAAATTCGCTTTTTGCAACAGATGGAACAGGTCGTGACATTTTTCGTGCAACAATGACTCTAAAGAGATTCAGTTTCCTGCTAACAGCCTTAAGATTTGACAATCCAGCCACTAGACGACAACGTATTGAAGACGGAGATAAACTTGCTGCAATTTCAAATTTGTTTTACAGATTTATTGGAAACTGTAAGATAAACTATTCTTGTGGGGAATACGTAACCGTGGACGAAATGTTGGTTGGATTTCGGGGAAAGTGTAGGTTCCGTATGTTTATAAAAAGCAAGCCTGTGAAATACGGACTAAAAATATTGTGTTTGTGTGACGCTCGTACACATTATTTGATCAATGCTTTTGTATATACGGGCAAAGATGAAAATAGGGCAAATCCAAAGAAGCTATCTATTCCAACCCAAACTGTGCTAACTTTGATTGAACCAATAGCAAATTCGAACCGTAATATTACAGGGGACAATTGGTTCACGTCACTAGAGCTGGTTGAAGAATTGCAACGCCAAAACTTGACATACGTAGGTACTATTAGACGGAATAAAAGGGAGTTACCTAAAGAGTTCCTAGCTAGTAAGCAACGTGAACCACTTTCCTCGCTTTTTGGATTTACTAAGGATATAACAATTGCGTCATACGTTCCAAAAAGAAATCGCTCAGTTTGCATGATGTCTACAATGCACCATAATAACATGGTCGAAGAAGGAGCAAAGAAATTACCAGACATCATCTCCTTTTATAACCTAACGAAAGTTGGCGTTGATGTACTGGACCAAATTTGTGCCAATTACAAAGTAGGAAGACGTACTCGGCGTTGGCCTCTAACTTTGTGGTACCGAATGATGGACATCTCCGCCGCAAATGCAGGCATAATTTATAATGCTGCTAATCCAAATAATGAGATGGTTCGTAACCGTTTCCT
The DNA here is from genome assembly GCF_040954645.1 of Diabrotica undecimpunctata. Taxonomy (NCBI): domain Eukaryota; kingdom Metazoa; phylum Arthropoda; class Insecta; order Coleoptera; family Chrysomelidae; genus Diabrotica; species Diabrotica undecimpunctata. Next base: position 93,441,630 of record NC_092804.1, read on the forward strand.
TATTGATTTAGGGAGAGAAATGATCAACGAACACTTAGTTCGAAGAAGTCAAATGAAAAACATTCCTCGGGAATTGAAGGTAACCATAAGGCGAATCAGCAATATCCCAGATGAGGCCCCACGAAGCATAGATAACCCTCAACGTCGACAACCTAAGCGTGCCAGATGCTTCTTATGCCCTTACAGTGACAACAAACATCCAATTGTATGTGACGAGTGTAGCAGGCATATTTGCAAAGACCATTGCAAAACGTCCAACATGTGTACAAATTGCTCCGAACAATAAAATACTGCGCAAAATGTAGTTGTCAGAATTTTTGTTTATTATGTTTTTTCATGTTTTTAAGTATTTTTCCCTAGGTTTAGGTTTGTTTTGATTAAAACAATTCCGTTTAAAATTATTTTTAATTTTTTCTCTATTTTTTTTTACAGATAAGAAAAGCCATGTTAATTTTTATAAGTTTAGCCAGAAGTAGGCCAGATATTATTAAAAAGTATATGTAAACATTATTATTTATAATAAAAAGGATTTATATTCGATCTGAATGAAAATTTTTCTGTTTTCTATTTGCTGCATGCAAAAAAAGGCACAGGGTCAAATCTGACCCCGCCATACTTTAAGTGTAATTTTAAATCACCATACCAGTTAAGGGTTAATCATAAAATTACAACAAAAACAATCATTAAAAGAAAAAAAGAAAACAAAAAAAATAGAGAAATGCAAGAAAACTCTCACAAATTGGAGATAACAGAATTTTATCAAAAACTAAACAAAATGCCAAGTTCATACCTAGACTATATATATAGACATAAAGATTAATTATAAGCGACCATGAAGACGGGGAAAAATTTCAGAGAACAATTAAATAAGGCCACTAACAAGGTGATAGGAATTCAACATCAAGATACTTACCAATGAAAAATCACTAGGGTCACAAAATTACATCAGTTAATTAAGCAGGGTTGAAAAAATTTTTGAAATAGGCATTTTGTATAAATTAAGTTTTGTCCAAAATGCTTACTGAAATATGAATTCAGACACAAATAACAGATCAATTGTGTCTAAGAGTTACAGTCCAAATGTTAAAATAAGATACCCAATGAAATACGACTATTATTTATACATTACTATATATTAACACAAATCTTGGACAAGTGTCATGAATTTAATGTTAAAATCATCAACTGGTAGATGTCTGCAATGCAAATGACAGTATAATTGGTGACATGCAGTTAGTTAACACAGAGTTTAGCGTGAAAATTCTAAAGATTCTTGACACATACAGATCTCATACAAGGTGTTAAAAGAAGACCCTAATGTGGTAAAGCTTGGCAGACTGAGATGGGTAGGTCATATGGAGTGCATATAACCTTCTGAACCACCTAATTATATACAAAACGATGCATTAAATAAAAAAAATATACAAGCAATAAATAAAATACATAGTACATGTAACAAACAGAAAAATAGTAAATTACAATAGTTGCTTTACACTTTACTTACAAACATTACAACTCTGAGGCATATAGTAATAAATCAAGGTCTATTTATTACCATTTAGAATCACTCTTCATTGGAGAATGTTTACCAAAATTACAACTATGGAAATTTACTGTAAATTTTGAAATGACCAAGTAAATTTGAGAGGGACATTAAAAACAATAGATTATTGAAGCCAATTTTGGAATTGAGTAAAGGTTGAATGTTTCTGAAGAGTATGAACATTCACCTAAAGGCTTGTGTAGTTTAAATTTAAATATTTAATAAATTTATTTTGGACCCTCTCTGAAGATTGAATTGAATATTCGTATATTCAATCAACGGTAATATGTATTTGATATGAAGGTGGCCAAGTTTTTATGAAGAGATCTAAACAAGGGAATATAAATCAATCCAATAGACTTAATTCTAATATATATATATATATATATATATATATATATATATATATATATATATATATATATATATATTGTAGCGAGATTAAATAAAACGAGCGGTTCGAATTTATATACATATATTTATTTATAACTTTACAGTTCGGTAGTATCTTAACGACTAACTTACTTCTAACATTGTTACCTATATATATACTACAGTTACTACGTTCGAGAATATTCTGGCGTTGTCCCACCTCTAGTTCGCCTACGTGACCGGTTATTCTCTCTCGCACTCGATACACGGAGAAGCTTCTGGAAGGGTATTAGAGATGCAATGCAACCGTTACCTGGGCCATGCCGAGAGCATGTTTGTAACACTGCTCCCCTCTTAAATCTGATCGTCCCGATCAGCAACTCTATATGTAGGCACAGGATGGCGGAATCTACAGGACTCTCCAGCTCTGCATGAACCCTTTAGAAAGAAATAACAGTCTACTGACTTTGAAGGATACGATCTCATCGGGTTAATGCAACACACAGTAATTCGTACGCCGGTTTCTCGGAAGATTACTTCAAGCATGCTTCTGACAATCTTCCAATCCAGATTATCTAGTGCATGGCCTATCTTGGGTAAGGCCAAATTCTTGATGTCGTAATTGCACACAATTTTCTTCAAATTAGTTAGAGCACGCCATATATCCTCGTAGCTTGCCCTGTCTGTATACGACCTCCTAGTCACTATATACAACAAAGATCGAGAACCATCTTCTAATCTCAGTACTCTTCCAACTTTAGGCTGCTGGTTTTTTAACTCGTCCAAACGACCGAATTTCTTATAAAATACGGATGAGATTCCTTTAGTCATCTCAAGATCTTGGGCAACACAGTGGGCTAGAGAGACGTTATGCGGAACACTAAAAAGATCCTGCTGAACTTCTGTGGTCACGCCGAATCTAGCACTCTTTCTCTCTGCGTAATTTGACATAAATTCATTAAAGCTTGGTCGCCGGTCATCTTTGCTCTCATGTTGAAGGGTTCGTGCTTCTTCTGTTTCATTTGAGCCAGCATATGGTGCAAGACGATTTATGTGAACTACTTTTGGTTTACCTTTCGGCAACTTCTTAATTCGGTATATTACGTCATTTATTTTCTTTTTAATTTCATATGGACCTTCCCATTGTCTTTGCAGTTTGGGAGACAAGCCTCGACGACGTTGTGGATTATAAAGCCAAACAAGATCACCTACTTCATAGCTTTCACTCTTGCATCGAGAATCATATTGATCTTTCATTCTGTCACTGGCTATCTGGATGTGTTGTCGGGCAAGTTCATGAATGTTGTTCATTCTTAACTTCAGGCGGTCGACATAATCTTCGCTTGCAACATGTTTTTCGGAAGGTCTGCAGCCAAACTCTAGGTCGCAGGGTAAACGAACTTCACGACCTAACATCAGACAGGTTGGAGTCTGGCCTGTAGTTTCATTCACGGCCGAGCGGTAGGCCATTAGGAATAAATGAATGTGCTGGTCCCAATCTCTTTGATGTTCTGATACAACTTTGGACAGGTGTTTACCCATTGTTCGGTTCATTCTCTCGACCATTCCATCTGATTGAGGATGCAGGGGTGTCGTTCTGGTCTTATTGACACCAATCAATTTACAAACGTTTTGGAATAGGGTTGACTCAAAGTTTCGCCCTTGGTCGGAGTGGATCTCCAAAGGAACACCAAATCGGCTAAAGAATTCTTTAACAAGTACCTCTGCAACGGTAGCAGCTTCTTGATTTGGTATCGCATAGGCCTCAGTCCATTTCGTAAAATAATCCATGGCTACCAGGATATATTTATTTCCATCATTTGTCTCTGGAAGTGGACCTGCAATGTCGATTGCTACTCTTTCCATAGGACTACCAACATTGTACTGTCTCATGGGTGCCCTCTTTTTACCAGCTGGCCCATTACTGGTTGCACACAGTTCACATTTCCGGCACCATCTTCTTACATCATCTTTACAGTTCACCCAATAGAACCGTTCTCGAACCTTTTGCAGAGTCTTCGTGATACCAAAGTGTCCACCTGATGCACCGTCATGCAACTGACGCAATACTTCTGACACTTTACTTTTAGGTACAATCAACTGAAGCTTAGTTTCTGTACCATCATCGTTCTCAAAGGTTCTATACAGAAGATCATCTTTCAGCACTAGACAATTCCATTGGCTCCAGTAACACTTGACTTCTGGACTACATGCACTAATGTCTTGCCAAGAAGGTCTCTCACTTCGACGCATCCAATCCAATACTCTTTTTATACATGGATCATCTGCTTGAGCGTCTTGTAGCTGTTGAGGCTGCCATTGCTCATTAATGACGGTGGTTCGTCTCACGGGGCAAAGTCGTTCTTCTAATTTAAGACAGTGATTACAGTTTGCACTGCACGGCCGTCTCGAAAGGGCATCAGCATTTGAATGAACTCTGCCAGCCCTGTGTTCGATCTCGTAATCATATTCTTGCAATCGTTCTAACCATCTTGCCATCTGGCCCTCTGGATTACGGAATTGTAGAAGCCATTTTAGAGCAGCGTGATCCGTGCGAAGAAGAAACTTTCTGCCATACAAGTATTTATGGAAATGCTCGCAAGCCTTTACTACGCCTAGCAATTCTCTCCTAGTAACGCAATAGTTTCTTTCTGGTTTTGACAAGACTTTGCTAAAGTAAGCGATGACTTTCTCCTGTCCATCTTGGATTTGTGAGAGAACAGCTCCTATTGCACTGTTGCTTGCATCGGTGTCCAACACAAATTTTCCTGCCTGTCTAGGGTAGCTTAAAATCGGTGCGCTGGTTAGAGCCATTTGTAAGTTTTCGAAAGCTCTTTGACACTCTTCGCTCCATGTATATTCTTTGCCTTCTTCTGTCAACTTTGTTAATGGCTTGGAGATGTTGGCAAATCCTTTAACAAAACGTCGGTAATATGTACATAGGCCAAGAAAACTTCTAATTTCGTGTTTATCTCTTGGTACAGGCCAATCCTTAATTGCTGAAAGTTTTTCAGGATCAGCTGTTACACCATTACTTGCTACAATATGTCCCAAGTACTTCACTTCTCGTCGAAACAAGTGACATTTCTTTGGACTTAACTTTAAATTCGCTGCCCTCAATCGTTGAAAGACTTCTGTCAGATTATTGGCATGTTCATCGAAGGATCTTCCAACCACAATTACATCATCCAAATAAACCAGGCATGTTTTCCATGTTAGACCTCTTAAAACTGCCTCCATTAATCTTTCAAATGTGGCCGGGGCATTACATAAACCAAAGGGCATAACTGTAAACTGCCAAAGCCCTAATCCCATCGAGAATGCGGTTTTTTCACGATCAGCTGGCTCCATGTCTACTTGCCAATATCCACTTTTCAGATCGAGTGTGGAGAACCAACGAGAACCAGAAAGTGTATCCAAAGTATCGTCTATTCGGGGCAAAGGATAACTATCTTTTTTAGTTACTGCATTGAGCTGTCGGTAGTCAATACAGAAACGTGTTGAACCATCTTTCTTCTTTACTAGCACTACTGGTGATGTCCATGGACTATTTGATGGTTCAATTACCCCTTGTTTGTTCATATCTTTGATGATGTCTTCGGCTTCATCTCTTTTCGCAAATGGAAGTCGTCTAGGTTGTTGTCTGATTGGCTGAGCGTCTCCGGTATTAATTTTATGCTTTACTATGCTTGTTTTGCCATTATCCTTCTTATCCATGGCAAAAACATCTTGAAATTCTATCAGCATAGACTTCACTTTTTTTGTTCGTTCATCATCAAGGTCTTGGCACGTTTTAATCATCGTCTCAACAAGCTCCTTTGGATACTTAGATTTCGACGGTTTCTCATTAGTATTCATGGAACAAATCGAAGCCACGGGAACACACTGTCCGATCAAAGTTCTTTTACTTAACTTAATAGCATTTCCCTTTAAATTCATAACTCTTACAGGGACGACATCTCGAATTCTCACCAAAGCTTTTGCCGTTAGGAACTCGGCATTATTCACATCTTCGACCATCCTTAAACTTCCCTCTCGGCAGTTACCATCAGGTCTGGTCATCAAAATTTTCTCACTATTACCGGGTATTGTTACGTCACAAGTAGTTATTAAGCTGATAACGTCTTCTTTGTCTTCATGAAACGGCAACTCTTCACCACTGATCTCGAGAACTCCATCTTTGACATTCAATACAGCCCCAACTTTCCTTAGTAAATCCATCCCCAATATGAACTCATCGGAGATCTCTGCAATTAATACTGTATGTTTCACTGTGGTCTGGCCAATGGATACTGACATATTAGCCTCGCCATATGTATTAATTATCTCACCAGTTGCTGTTCTAAGCTTTACTGTTGCAGGCAATAATTTAAGATGGCCTCGTACTACTTCTGGCCGTGCAATAGTTCTCGTTGCACCTGTATCTACCAAAAACGATCTACATTTATTATTGATACGACCCTCTATGTACAAGCTATGAATTCCACCTGAGGACGTAATGTTCACAGTTACTATGGGGGCTGTGTTTCTCGAGGTCGGCAGTTGCCCCTTGTTGTCGACCCGTTCTAGTTTTCCGACTGTTGTATCATTTTCTTGCAATTTACGACGAATGTGACCTACGTCGTTACCATTCCAACATCTGGGTTTACGTCTCTTCGGCATCATGTCAGGAACTACTTTCCGTACGATTTCCTCCAGACGTTTCTCGTTTTGTTCGTCGCTCTCTTCAGAGGTTCGTACTCGATAGCTCCGTGAAGCTTGACTAGCTGTTTCATGTTCTAAGGCAATAGCGAGCGCTTCATCTAAAACTTTCGGTTTTGCTAGTCGTAAAGCTTTCTGTAGTTCAATGTCTCTTAACCCATTGACGAAGGCATCTACAGCGATTTCTTTCAAAATGTTGTCTGGTGCCTCTGGATAGGCCAACAGCGCTATACGAGCAATATTTGCTTCAAATTCTTGCAAACTCTCACTTGCTCGTTGGATTCTACTTCTTATTTGTACTTTGTAGACTTGTTGTAGATGGGCATCTCCGTAACGTTTGTCTAGTCGAGTGAACAAGGTCTGGTAACATTTTTCTTGACCCTTAGGAATCGATCTTAGGATATCTGCAGCATCACCTCGTAAAGCAGCAGTCAAGGAAACAGCTTTTTCTTGTTCTGTCCAATGATTGGCTGTCGCAATAGCTTCAAATTGTCTAAGGTATATGGACCAAGAAGACTTTCCATCAAATGGTGGCAATTTGAATCTCATATTATGTGTCGTTTCGTCTCTGGGTAATTCTTCTTTTACTACCGGATCTAAGGCTATTGTATTAACTGGTGGTAGTACTTTTGTGTTAGTTATCATGGTCTCTAATTGCTTGATCTTCTCTTCTACGTCTTCTATCTTGTCGTTTACATTTTTCTGTATTTTATCAAATGTTTTAGAAACTTCTTCAAATTTTTCATTGTTCTTTTTAGAAGTTTCTTCCATCATTTGAGAAACATTTTCAAATTTCTCGTCGAATCTTCGAGATACATTTTCGAATTTCTCATCGAATCTTTTGGAAACGTTCTCTAATTTATCATCATTTTTTTTAGAAGTTTCTTCAATTTTTTTAGAAGTTTCTTCTATCATTTGAGACGTTTCATCGAATCTTTTGGAAACAGTCTCGAATTTATCATCAGTTTTTTTAGAAGTTTCTTCTATCATTTGCGACGTTTCATCGAATCTTTTGGAAACATTCTCGAATTTTCCATCAATTATTTTAGTTAAAACGGCTTCGTCTGCTGACTGGAACTGGAATGTCTCTGGGTCTTCTCCATTCTTGTTGAGAACAGTCTTCAGTCGTTCTTGGAGTATCTTCTTGGACCCGCTGCAGTCTTCATCGCGTTCTTCCAGTTGCTCACGCAACTGTTTTACCGAAAGTTCTACTAGCAGCATCTTTGGTCAGGCACACACGTACTTTTTTAAATGTTCTTTCGTACAAAGGTCACTACCGAACTACGCGAATTTTCCCGACGAACAATACTTTTCAAAAGTTCAAAAGTCTTTTTCAAAAATCACTGCTGAATTTATTTGCAAATCTCACACCGGACACCAACTGTAGCGAGATTAAATAAAACGAGCGGTTCGAATTTATATACATATATTTATTTATAACTTTACAGTTCGGTAGTATCTTAACGACTAACTTACTTCTAACATTGTTACCTATATATATACTACAGTTACTACGTTCGAGAATATTCTGGCGTTGTCCCACCTCTAGTTCGCCTACGTGACCGGTTATTCTCTCTCGCACTCGATACACGGAGAAGCTTCTGGAAGGGTATTAGAGATGCAATGCAACCGTTACCTGGGCCATGCCGAGAGCATGTTTGTAACAATATATATAAAATAAAGTTTTGTTTTGGGGTTGCAGTCATTAATAGGCTCTATTCATGTTAAAGTCCCAACTTTCTACGGAAAATCATCATGGAACAATTACATGAAACAGTTCGAATCAGCCGCAAGTGCGAATGGATGGTCTAAAAAAGAAAAGGCTGTAAACCTGACCATCGCTCTTCGAGGAGATGCCTTAGATGTGCTTCAGACCATAGCCGTAGAGGAGACGGATGATTTAGAAAAACTGAAAAAGAGGTTAAATATGCGATATGGTCACGAACATTTGGAGCATGTATATCAGTCACACCTTAAAAATCGAAGACAAAAGAAAGATGAGGCTCTTCAAGAATATGAGGTAGATATTGCCAGATTAGTACGATATGCTTATCCAACAGCTCCCGAAGACATGATGGAAAAGTTGGCCGTTCAAACGTTTATTGATGGTCTTCGTGATCATGAAATGCAGAGAACACTACGATTAGCTCGTCACAAGACGCTGGTTGATGTCTTATCCGCCGCCCTCGAATACGAGTCAGCTACGCAGGCCTCTGGAGGGTACAGTAAAGTTAGGACTGTAAAAGAGGAAGGAGATGAAGATAAACTTGACCAGCTCGTTAATATGATTAAGAGTATGACAAACAAGAAAACGAAGACCATAAGATGCTGGAATTGCGGCGAAATAGGACACGTACGAAGTTCATGTAAGCACCCTAGGTACGACGCAAATCAAGAAACTCACCACCAGGAAAACTAGAACGGGTCAGCCTTAGGGGGGGGGCAGCTTTGACCCAAAACTTTTCCAAAGACCCTCTCATACTAATAGCTTCTTTGAAATGTCGTGAAGATAGTGTATATGTAGATGGAGAAATAAATGGTAAAAAGCATACGTTGTTGGTGGATACCGGATCGACCAGAACCATTATACGCCCGACAGTTATAAACAGCCGTAAGAAACTGTTACCAACGAGGTTGCGACTTCGGACCGCTACAGGTGAAAATGCCAACATTCATGGAGAAATTCAGGTACAATTGGGAATTGGAGCAGAAAAGTTTGTCCATACTGTTATAGTTGCTGACATCGAAGAGGATGTTATATTAGGAATGGACGTAATGAATATGCATGGATTTCAATTGGATTTTAAGAATAAGGTAATCAAAGTTGGCAACGAGGAAGTATTTCTCCATCCACATAATGACAACACTGTGCAAGCAGCCATTAAAGAAGATACAGTCGTGCCTGCGAGAAGCGAAACGATCATAGTAGCGCGCCTACAGGGAATTGTGGACGAAGGGAGACCTGTTATGATGGAGCCTTGGAACCACGACGATGAGGTTGGCCGTGGAATCATAATTGGAAAGGAATTGGTGACTTTGGCTAAGGAAATTCCTGTGAGGCTTATCAATGTCAATGACTACCCAGTAACCATCAAGAAAGAGACAAAAGTAGGAACTTGTGTACCTGTGACATCCATAATCCGTCAGGCGACAACATCTGATAATTCCAACGACAAATTCGACCAAATGGTTGCAGTTGCAGGACAGTCTCTGAATCAGATTAAAAAAAGGAAATTAAGGGAATTTCTTCGGCAGTATCGTGATCTTTTCGTACCGAAAGGAGGAAAGACGGGAAGAACTACCGTTGTTAAGCAGAAAATTGATACTGGTAATGCTAAGCCAATTCGTCAAACAGCTCGACGATTACCGCAGGCGAAAAGAGAGGAAGCTGAAACGATTGTTCAGGAAATGAAGAGAGACGGGGTGATAGAGATGTGACACATTGGCTGGAAGTAAATTGTTTTCTACTTTGGATTTGAAGTCTGGATACTGGCAGGTAGAAATGGACCCAGTAGATAAAGAAAAGACAGCCTTCACCACAGGATCTGGATTGTGGCAATTCAACGTTATGCCATTTGGACTCTGTAATGCTCCTGCGACATTTGAGAGGCTTATGGAAAATGTGTTGAGAGGGTTATCTTGGAAAACATGCCTGGTTTATTTAGATGACATAATCGTCTTGGGGGAGACATTCGAAGAACATTTGAAGAATTTAGAAAACGTTTTTAATCGACTTAAAGCTGCCCAATTGATGTTAAACCCCAAGAAGTGCCAGCTGTTTCAAGGTAAAGTCAATTATCTGGGTCATATAGTCAGTAAAGAAGGAGTGGCCGTGGATAAGGGAAAAATCGATTCCATTAAGGAATGGCCAAAACCAACTGACAAACATCAAGTGAGAAGTTTTCTTGGACTATGTACTTACTACCGGAGGTTTATTAAGAAGTTTGCAGATATCGCTAAGCCATTAACGCGACTTACAGAGGAAGCAAGAGAATACCGCTGGGATACAGACTGCCAAAATACCTTTGAGACCTTAAAAAAACATCTAATAACAGCACCAATTTTAGGGTATCCACTGCCAGAAGGAGAGTTCATCTTAGATACGGATGCAAGTAATGTGGGAATTGGAGGAGTGCTGTCTCAGATTCAAGGAGGACAGGAACGAGTCCTCGGATATTTTAGTACAGTTCTTTCAAAACCTGAGCGGAATTATTGCGTCACGAGAAGAGAACTTCTAGCAGTAGTTAAATCAGTAGAGCACTTCTATCAATACCTCTATGGCAGAAAGTTTCTAATCCGAACCGACCATGCCGCCCTTAAGTGGTTGATGCAGTTTAAGAATCCAGAGGGTCAGATAGCCAGGTGGATCTAACGACTCCAAGAATTCGATTTTAAGATTGAGCACCGGGCCGGAGTTAGCCACAGAAACGCTGATTCTCTCTCCAGAAGGCCATGCCCAGCAGAGTGTTCCCACTGCAACAAAACGGAATCCAAGGAAGCAGCAGTGCTAAGAACGACGATTGTCAACGACGACTGGACGCCTACTAAGATAAGGGAAGAACAAGAGAGAGATCCAGTTATACAGAAAATCCGAAAATGGAAAGAGGAAAACCGTCGACCACCTTGGCAGAAAATATCAAACCTATGCTCAGTAGTTAAGACGTATTGGGCCCAGTGGGACTCATTTATCATCGAAGATGGCTTGCTCAAACGAGTCCTGGAAAATGATGACGGTTCAGAGAAGAGAAGACAGTTGGTGATCCCAAAGAGCAGAATAGCCGAAGTACTTCGTCAGTTACACGACAGTCCATCGGGAGGGCATTTTGGTGTAAGGAAAACCCTTCAGCGAATTCGGGAACGGTTTTATTGGATGAACAGTTCCGACGACGTAAAAGACTTGTGTAAGAAATGTACTATTTGTGCTACGAGTAACGGGCCTCACCGAAAAAGAAGAGCTCCTATGAGACAATATAATGTTGGAAGCCTGTTTGAAAGAATAGCTTTGGACATTGCAGGGCCATCTCCAGAAAGTGAAAATGGGGGCAAGTACATGTTGGTAGTAATGGATTACTTCACTAAGTGGGTCGAGATTTACGCACTTCCAGACCAGAAGGCCGCTACCGTTGCAGATAAGTTGATCCAAGAACATGGTATAATGAAACGACAAAGGTAACATATTGCGCACGTCGCATGACCGTCGGCCAGGGAGTGACGTCAGTTGCAGCGTAGTGTAGTCAGTCAGAAACTAGCATCCGAAGAGTGCAGTTAAAGTTTCGGAGTGTTCTCACAGTAATATTTTTAATTTTTACGATATGCGTTGTGCGGTATTTGGCTGTTCCTCTGATAACCAGAGCAAGCGAAATCCTTGCCCTGGTACGAAGTTTTTTCGTTTCCCTAAAGAGGAAAATCTAATTTGCATATGTGCAAGTCGTAATGCTGAGAGGTTTATTAAAAACAGTGGAAACAACCTGTCTATTACAATTACGACACAAAAATTACTTTTTCTATCCTATATATTTAGGTACTCACCAGCATACCATATATTTAGGTACTCATATTTACTTATAAATTTTCTCTAGGTTTCCAAGTATTAGTTATGGTTTGTGATTTGGGGGGTAGAAATAGAGGACTGCACACAGAATTGGAAATTACAGAATCAAAACCTTATTTTAAAAACCCACACAATGGTCAAAATGTTTATGTTTTTGCTGACGTGCCACACCTATTAAAGCTTATCAGAAATCATTTTGTGGATGAAGGTTTTATTTTTAATGGAAGAGAACTGAATAAGGACTGTGTTGAATCTGTTCTTGATGCAACAACAGGTTCTAATTTAAAAATTACCCACAAAAAAGGCAAAGAAAAGCTCAATGTCAGAGGAGCTCATAGACAGAGAGTAAAATATGCTGCAAAATTATTCTCCCATACGGTATCGAAGGCTATTAGTAGGTGCGGCATGCTTGGTCTCATTAATCAAGACACAAATTGGACACAACTGGCAGATGTTTTTAAATTAGTAAGTGTTACAATTTGTAAGGTAAACATTAATTACAAATTTGTTTTAACTTGTTATAGGTGAACGACTGGTTTGACGTATTTAATGTGAGCGACACTCGAACCAGAAACCGGGCTTATGGTTTGGCGCTAGAAGCGCAAAATGATATTTTAAAAAGAATGTCTGACATGATTTCAACAATGCGCGTTAAAGGCAAGAAATCATTGCTTCCGTTCCAAAAAGGTAACACAATATATCAAAGTAAAAACACATTTATTACATTTTACAAAACATTGTAGGTATTCTTATATCAAACAAGGCTCTGCAGTTGCTGCTTGAAGATGTAGGCAAACGATATAATATGAACTACCTTTGGACGAGGCGCTTAAACCAAGATCCCTTGGAGAATTTTTTTGGGGTCATAAGAGCGAAAGGTGGTTTGAACGATCATCCAACTTCTTTAGATTTTAAATACCGACTGCGTTCTTATTTAATGGGAAAAAACGAAGGTGCTTTTTCAAAAAACTGTAATATAGAAGACGATGGTACACCTACATTAACTATGAGCGGTAGTATGGTAGAAAAGCTTGCTTAAAAAAAAACAATCATTGACACCAATCCCACGGATGGAGATGATATAGTCCTCTCTGAAGAACTCGATGATTTAAGATATGATGGACTAGAACATTTAGGAGGATATATTTTTAGCAAGCTTAAAGGCAAGTTACCAAATTTAACTAACCAAAGTTCGACGTCTTACACCTGGACCAATCATTTGACAGAAGGTGGACTATGTAAACCTTCTAACGAATTCATGGCTCATTTGGAAAAACTAGAGCAGATTTTTCAAAACTTAAATGGAGATACCATATTTACTGGCAAACAATATATTTCAAGTCTGTTATCCGCAAGTGTTAATATTGATTGTTCTGAAGATGCTAAGAAAATATTTTTTCGATCGCGTATGTACTTCCGTATAAAAGATTTTAATAAAAAAATTATTTTAGCACGTACTAATGAAAGAAAAATACAAAAAACTATCGCATAATGTATATAGTTATATATTTTTAAACTAAATTGTTTAAAAACTGCTTTATATATAGTTATTTATTTTGAAAATTGGCATCTGACATCTGTAAGTGACGGTTGTTTTAAGTATATATTTACCAATTATGTGTAATATAAAAATTTTGTTCCTTCTTAGAAGTTTATAAAAAGTGCAAGTATGTAGGTACCTAAATAAGTAGCTATTTTTTTGTATTAATACCTTATTAGTTTTAATTCGCATAAAGATTAGACATATTTGACAAAGAAAACATGATGTTTTTTTTTTTAAAATGTATGAAGAAAATAAAAAAATATGCAAAATATCCATATTTAGGATGACTAAGTTACGAGTGCTTATGTATACAATTAAGAGCAATGTGAGTACTACGCTGCAAGTGACGTAGCTGCGCAAGGTCAACGCGATTTTGCACTTCGGAATAGATGGCCCTGATCCAAGAATATATCAGCCGATTTGGAGTGCCTTTGGAGATCCATAGTGACCAAGGCAGGAACTTCGAAAGTGATCTATTCCAAGGAATATGTGATAGACTAGGCATGAAGAAAACAAGAACTACCGCGTATCATCCGCAATCAGATGGTATGGTAGAACGAATGAATAGGACAGTTGGCAAGTATTTGACAAAAATGGTGTCCGATCATCAGCGAGACTGGGACCAATATCTTCCGTTCTTCACAATGGCCTACAGATCTGCTGTTAACGAATCAACGGGCCAGACACCAGCCAGAGTCCTATTCGGACGCGAAATGCGACTACCTTGTGATCTAGAGTTTGGGTGTCGACCTGGTGAGACCGAATGAAGAAACGGTACGATACACAAGCCGAAAAGGGTTGCTTTAAGAAGAACGACAAAGTCTGGCTGTATAATCTCAAGAAGCGAATTGCAAATTGCAGCAGTTTTGGGAAGGCCCATACTTAATTATGGAGAAGATCAGCGATGTCATCTACCGAATAAGCAAGATTCCGAGAGGAAAGCCGATGCTAGTACACCATAACCGGCTGGCGTCTTTCGATGGTGACCACGACGTAAATGAAGAAGTGGAAGTAAACCAAGTCCAAGACGTGTCTGACCTCACGTTTGAGGAATTCATGGGTGCCTATGGAGGTACCGGTAAAGCAAGATGCCAGGTGCCAGCTCCCGGTAAAACCTTGAAACTCCAAGATGCATCACGTTACCTTTTCTACCTGGTAACAAAAGACACTGCCCGTGACCAACCTACCTACCGAGATGTATGGGAAGCCTTACTTCAATTGAGAGAGCACGTACTAGAGTCCGACGTGCAAAAGTTAGCCATGCCAAAGTTGGAGTGCCGCCAATTAGATTGGAGGGTTATCCGAAATATGGTGCAGGAGATCTTTAAAGACACCGAAGTCCAGGTGTTAGTCTGTTGCAATCCGCATAGTTACTGGTGCGGAGAGAAAACCGTCCCTTGTCATTTTTATACAACTGGAAGTTGTAAAAGAGGGTCCAGTTGCCGATACCAGCATACCGTTCCAGTTCTAGTTCCGACAAGGTTCCAGGAGGAACCATCTTTTGAGAGGGGGGCAATGTTACGTAAAAATATGAGTCATATTAAAAACCTGTAAACATGTTTTTTATTCACTAATTTGTTGTAGATTGTACGAGGTAATTCTACCAGCTGGCAGAAAATTTACCTGAAAGAAAACCGGTCAGACGATGACCCAGATTTACCTTCTAGTATAAATCCGAGGGATTCTCCTGAATTCTAGGCCAGTTGTGTTTTCATATATAATAATAGATTTTTCATTGAAGGAGTCAGTTGATTTTGAAGACGCGCTCGCGATTTAAATGTTACGTTCGCCTAAAATAAATTATGTATTATTCGTTAAATAAATTGATATAAGTTATCGTGCTTTTTAATAAATTAAAATAAGAACCTTTTATTAAAGACATTATAAATTAAATAAAGACATAGCAGTTAAATAAATTCTCATTTCACTATCATTAATAATATGTAGTGGTAAATTAGTAAATAAAGATATAACGTCAAAGCTTACTGTTATATAATTATTTGGTAGTTGATAGTTATTGATAAAATTATTGAGAAATTATAAAGTTCTGGAACAAAAATGGAGATTTGATGAACAAAATGAAACACATGTTTACTCTTTTACTGTAATTTTGCTACTACTCTAAAAAAGGAAAGTGATACATTATTCAACTAGTAAAGTAGCCAATAGATGACACTGCTAGAAAATATTTAAATTTATTTATCTATATCCAACACTCCCACTAGATAAACAAATTTAAAAAATATCATTTAACAAATATTTCTGACACTACATTAACTAAACCAATCTCTTTCAAAAACTTGTTGTGTTTTACAGGACTCAAGCTTTTTGTCAAGAGATCAGCTGGCATGTTAGCTGTGTCGAAATACTCCAGCTTTATCAAACCTTTGTTTACAGCTTCTTTGACAAAATGATATCGGATATCAATGTGTTTTGTTCTTCTATTCAATACAGGATTTATTGCTAGTTTCTGAGCTCCCATATTATCATTATATAGTATAACAATTTCATCAATACCCAACATTTCATACAACAAATTTTTTAAAAAAATAGCCTCTTTAGCAGCTTCCGATACTGCTATATATTCAGCTTCCGTGCTTGACAGAGAAACACTATTCTGTTTTCTGCTTTCCCAGACAATAGGTCCACCAGAAAACTGAAAATAGAAACCAGTATAAGATTTTCTGTCATGAGAATTACTCCCCCAACTCGCATCTACATAACCTTTTAAATAATTATCATTTACTTGACTAAGATAACTTACAGAATATGAAATGTCTGGTCTTGTCAAAACTGACAGATACATAAGACCACCTATTAAATTCTGATAAGGCACTTGAGGAGATGCATTATCTTCTCTATTCAAACTTGAACTAATCTCCATTGGGGTAGCAACTTCTTTTGAATCCTCCATATTGAACCTTTTTAACAAATTGTTCAATATAGGATTTTTGATCTAGAGTTATAACACCATTCTCTTTATTACGAGTTACTCCCATACCTAAACAATTCTTAATTTCTCCTAAATCTTTAATTTTGAAACATTCATTTAATTTCAATTTTAAATTATCTGATTCATCTGAATCGTTAGAAAAAATAAAAAAATCATCAACATAAACAGAGATAATGGTTTTTAGACTATTTTTCATCTTTGTGTACAGACATGGCTCATAATCAGATTTCTTATAACCTAGATTAATTAAGAAGTTATCGATTTTTTCATACCAAGACCTAGCTGACTGTTTTAAACCGTATATGGATTTCTTAAGCCTTAAAATTTTGTTATTTTCGACTTCTAACATTGAAACATGAATTTAATTTCGAGGATTCCTGTATTTTGGCAAAGGAAAAGAACCATTCAAAACGTGTTTTCTTGGAAATGTGTTCCATAAAATCAAGTACATCTTGCATCAATAAAAAGTCAGACATAGATAAACTGAGCAACATTTATTGTTACTTACTGGAAAAACATCCAAAATAAAATTAATATCTACCTGTACCCGTATCCACACAAATTACAGTTATATGCATAACATGTTGCATACCATTAAGACAGGTTTAAAAATTAAAATCACCTAAGATGGGCCTCTAGTATTTCTTAAAAAGAAACATGATATTAAATACACCTAATTACTTTTTAATCATAGGATTTTTTCTTTTTGTTCTCTATGTGCCAGAGTTAAAACACACTAGTAAAAGATGACAACAAAATTTTTACTACTTGTACCTAAATTTTAAAGAATTTTAAATGTATTTTGTCCACTATTTTATATTTTATGTGTGTTGTTATTAATGTTGAGTGTCTATGCTTTTGTAAATAATCTCAACGACTAGTAAGTTGCACTGAAGATTTGTGATATTTTATAAATATTTACACTTTTTTCTAATTATAGTGTCTTGAAAAAGGAACAAAACGATTCCGAAAGCTAGACGAAAAGTCATAAGAGTGTTTCATTAACATCCCGGCCAATTTTCTGACTGCAACCCTAATAAACTGTGCTGTTTGTTTATATTGACAGTCACTAATATCCAGTAATTCTTGTATATATATATATATATATATATATATATATATATATATAATATATATATATATATATATATATATATATATATATATATATATATATATATATATATGTATATATATAATTAAACATGTAATTACATTTTAAAACCTATAAACCCAACAGTTAGTTCTATGATTCTTCTAAAATCCAGCACAATAAAGATGGAAAAATAACATAACAAAAATAAAAAAATATGTAAAGTATTACCTAGTTACAATAAAAACATGAAGTATTTTACACAGTTAAGTTTCCAAACTCTATGGTACCAGTAACTCTTCTACTAATATTTATATATTTATTGAGGGACATATTAAATACATTTACATTTAGGTTGTTTAACAAAGATAAGTATCTATTCAGTGGGCTATTAGCACCATAAGTTGTTCTACAAAATGGAACATTAAAAGTACATAGATGAGGCAAACCATGGTAATATGGTACTCTAAGACCGATCTCACTCACAAGAGAGGGACAGATCCCTCCTCACATTTAAAGCAGGCAAGCTCATAGACCTCTCCATGATAGTGTAGTCATGGTCTGCTAATCTAATCCAACTTTGAAAGGCGCACACCTGTAGAAATTTATGCCGAACCCTCTCTAAGGTGATGCTTTTTAAGATAGTTGTTGAACCACCACCTACAAATAATTCAAATACTAAGCTAAGTAAGACTGGTTTTATAATATATAATTTTAGGTTAAATTTATAAACTAATTTTATAAGTAAAAGGTCAGATATAATGTGAATAAAAATATAGGTCAGTGGTATAATAGTTCTTACCTGGTCCTGGTAAAAACAAACTCGGAACGGTGTTCTCGTAATACCGCTATTTCCAACATTGACTATATCTTCCTCTTTAAAATGACTAGCGCATACACGAAAATTGTTATAAACAGTTTCTTTTGCAGCATTCTCTAATTAGGGCTCTTAACAGCATTCACCCATTTATCAAACATATCCATATAATGTCCTGGACTTAAAAAACGGTATTGCTTGCCAGTAGTATCCATGCAATCTGCAACACATCTTTTTTGTTCAGTTCTTCGTCTCTACATTGTTATTCCATGTAATGTGTTCGATTCCATAATAAAAAATCGTCGAAAATTGTACGATTTTGCACTATTTATATAAAAAATTTAAAATTATAAAATAAATTATAAAAAATAAAACAAATACAAATATGGCGCCGTATTTCTCTAAACTCAACTTTGACTTGATCACAGCACACTCCCTCCGCGCAGGAACGAGACTAGCAGCGCCAACAAACGAATGGGCGCCTAATCCGAACATGATTTGACCTTGGCTATCCCTGTTACCAATCTAGGTGTAATTTTATCTATGGCTACTACTCTAAAAAAGGAAAGTGATACATTATTCAACTAGTAAAGTAGCCAATAGATGACACTGCTAGAAAATATTTAAATTTATTTATCTATATCACAGCCACCTAAAGCTTACGTAAGCTTTAGGTGGCTGTGTCTATATCCAACAAAAATTACTTAGTTCAAAGAAATCTTGTATAGAGAAACTATTATCTAAGTTATATGACCTTGTAAGAATATCATTCAAAAATTTTGCTAATTTACTGTTTGGTGAATTAATTGAAGATACAATTGGTTTCATTGTTAAGTTAGGTTTATGTACTTTTGGTTGGGCATAAAAGCGTGGTGTGACAGAGTTATATATAGTGAGAGTTGAGGCTTCTTCTTTAGTGATCATTTTTTTATTTTTTAATTCGGTAACTATTTTGTTAGCTTTCTGTTGCAAGGTACTTGTGGGATTGTTCTGTAATTTTTTATAATATTTAGGATCATTTAAAAGTTCATAACTTTTATTATAGTAATCATCTTTGTACATTGCAACAGTCACATTTCCTTTATACCTAACTACTTTATATATATATATATATATATATATATATATATATATATATATATATATATATATATATATATATATATATATATATATATATATATATATATATATATATATATATATATATATCATCATCATCATCATCATGTGCAGCTTTATCAACCGTTTCCAATTACGGTGCAGCCTCCCTTATTTCAATGATTCATAAGGGGTCGCGAGGCATACCTTACCACGCTGCCTCAGGTCGGGTTGGTAAGGGGCAAGTGTTGTCGTACAATGGCTTTTGCCAGTAACCATTGAGTTATATTATATTAATTAGATTTATAGTTCCATCGTTGATTAAAATCAGTTTCCCAGACATCGAGGGGAGCATTATCTAAAAAATTGAATGTTTCACATTTTTCATCAAAATTATCATCATTGTTGTTGTATTTTGGATCAAAAGTCGTATTATTCATAAAAACTGCAACAAAATGAGATTTTCTGTTGCTATTTTATCCATTTACTTAACCAAATTTCAAATTTTAATATATATGAGATCTTAACGGAATTTTTCATATATTGTCATTTTGACAGTTTTGTTATATAAATAATTAACTGGATGCATTTTCATAAAAAAGGTACTTTGGGGTACCGTAAACAAACCCACAAACTGACACATATACAAAACGTGATTAAAATGTTCATAAGTAATTGTCAAAAACACTATAATCCCGGTTCTTATCTTACCGTTGATAATTAGTGTCATTGTGTGATATGTTTTCGACGTGGGAATAATTTCGTCTTCATTTAAATCAGTTGTATTGGAAATAAATTATTTAAACAGATTAGCAATAAAGTTTGTTGCACTACTAATTTCTACATCTGACTGCGTCCAATTATGTGGTAACATCTTTTTGTAAATCTTTACAGAAATATCCAATTTATTCAGATCTTCTTCAGCTTGCTATTATTCATGATCTATTAAATAATGAAAAGTGATTTTCTGTTGCTATTTTGTTCATTTTTACCTTAAAATTTGGATATTTATAAGATCTTAACGGAAAATTTTGATATACAAACTGATATATATATATATATATATATATATATATATATATATATATATATATATATATATATATATATATATATATATCGTTTGAGTTTAGTTCTTGAACCTTAATATATATTTTTTTAGTGGATTTTCTTGGGCTTAGGTTCATAAAAAAATTTGATTTGACACTACATGTAAAATATATTTTAGATCTAATGTGTTGTTTATTGAAGTTAGTTTATCGTTTAAACAACCAGTTATTTTAAAATCATAGGCGTTCTGAGATTGTCTTTTTATGTGTTTTAAATTAAGTTAAAATATATTTTGTTCAAATTTTTGACATCTTTTTTATCATTTATTGCATTATTATTTTTTATTTGTATAGACTCTAGAAGCTCTCTCTTTTTCCTGTTGGGTTCACTTTTTAGGATCTTGGTTTTCTCAAAATCAAATTTATGTTTTTTTTCGTTTTCATGTTTTGTGAGGGCGGTTGAGTTTTTTTTGTCATATTTGTGGGAACGTATTCTTGAGTTAAGTAGCTGACTGGTTTGTCCAATATAAACTCCATCACAATTCGAGCAGGGAATTTCATATACAACATGCGATCTTTTTAATAGAGGGGTTTTTGTTTTTAATCTTGTAAAATTCTTTTTCAAAAGATTGTGCCCTTTATGAGCAACCATAATATTATGTTTGGACAGAAGATTTGCAATTTGTTCTGATAATCCTTTTATATAGGGAAGAGACATATAGTTTTTCTTTACCGTGTTGGTTTCATTGTTATTATTGTTATTGTAAAATTTATGCAGTCGCGATTTGAAAGTGTTGTCGATAAGGTGGTGTGGGTATGAATTAAGTGTTAGTGCTGTTTTTGCTTTTTTAATGGCCTGAGGTCTATTAATAGGATTGGATAATCTAATAGCTCTATCGGCGAGTCCGATAAATACAAAAGAATTACAAAAGAAAATTAAAAAGACAAAAGCTTTTTTAAACGAGAACCCCAATTTAGTTGTTTTGAAACCTGACAAAACTAACAAGACTGTTATTATGGAGTCCGAAGACTATGACAGTAAAATGGATTCTCTATTGAATGACAACACAACATACCGTGAAATGAAAAATGATCCTACAAATATTTTCCAAAAAAGAAATAACGAATTAGTCGACAGATGGGAAAAAATGTGCTACATCTCACCTAACACTGCTAATTCGCTCAAGATACATAATGCTGTAATTCCAAAAATATACGGTCTACCCAAAACACATAAAGAGGGTGTGCCGCTGCGACCTATTGTTTCATGCATTCAGTCTCCTTTTGAAAACCTTTCAAAATATTTGAAGAACATTATTTCCAACGTAATAAATAAAAATCCACACTATTTAAAAGACGCTGATCACCTGAAATTAAAACTCAAAAATATACATTTACCTCCAAATTATAAATTAGTTTCTCTCGATGTGGTATCTTTATACACCAATATTCCAATAGCTTTAGCGAAAGACATTATTAAAAAAAAGTGGAACGAAATCAAAGCGTTCACAGACATCCCTCTAGAAGAATTTCTGCTAGCAGTCGAAACAACATTAAAGTCAACCTATTTCCTATATAAAAACAAAATCTTCCAACAAACAGATGGATGTGCTATGGGTGCTAGCATATCCAGTGCCATCGCTCAATTAGTTTTAGAGCATCTAGAGGAAATTGTTTTAAATAAAATAGATTTTGATATACCTTTTTTCTATCGCTATATAGATGACTGCTTGAGCGCAGCACCAGAGGATAAAATGGATATTTTACTAAATGAATTCAATAACTTTCACCAAAAACTAAAATTTACATTAGAAATTGAAAAAAATCATCAAATTAATTTTCTGGACCTGACCTTACATAGAGAAAACAGCACTATAACTACTTCATGGTACACCAAAAAAACCTGGTCATCGAGATATCTGAATTTCAACTCTCATCATCCCCTGTCTCAAAAGAAATCAGTAGTTATCGGACTCGCCGATAGAGCTATTAGATTATCCGATCCTATTAATAGACCTCAGGCCATTAAAAAAGCAAAAACAGCACTAACACTTAATTCATACCCACACCACCTTATCGACAACACTTTCAAATCGCGACTGCATAAATTTTACAATAACAATAATAACAATGAAACCAACACGGTAAAGAAAAACTATATGTCTCTTCCCTATATAAAAGGATTATCAGAACAAATTGCAAATCTTCTGTCCAAACATAATATTATGGTTGCTCATAAAGGGGACAATCTTTTGAAAAAGAATTTTACAAGATTAAAAACAAAAACCCCTCTATTAAAAAGATCGCATGTTGTATATGAAATTCCCTGCTCGAATTGTGATGGAGTTTATATTGGACAAACCAGTCAGCTACTTAACTCAAGAATACGTTCCCACAAATATGACAAAAAAAAACTCAACCGCCCTCACAAAACATGAAAACGAAAAAAAACATAAATTTGATTTTGAGAAAACCAAGATCCTAAAAAGTGAACCCAACAGGAAAAAGAGAGAGCTTCTAGAGTCTATACAAATAAAAAAAAATAATAATGCAATAAATGATAAAAAAGATGTCAAAAATTTGAACAAAATATATTTTAACTTAATTTAAAACACATAAAAAGACAATCTCAGAACGCCTATGATTTTAAAATAACTGGTTGTTTAAACGATAAACTAACTTCAATAAACAACACATTAGATCTAAAATATATTTTACATGTAGTGACTTAGTGGGTATGTCCTATGTTTTTAATATTATTTTAATTGTGACGTCTACTTGTTAGTAACAAATTTTTACATGCTTGGTAAGTCAAAAGTTTAACTTTTAAATCGTATTATGTCTATCATAAAATGTTTTTTAGTCAATATTACTTCTTGAAAAAGGCATGGATTTCCTGCCGAAACGTCGAAAAAATATATAAAAATGCCTTAGTATCAAATCAAATTTTTTTATGAACCTAAGCCCAAGAAAATCCACTAAAAATGTATATATATATATATATATATATATATAATGGTGTAAGTAATGTTTACTCCTTAACAAAACTTTCAAAAATTCTAATAATGAAAATTAACATTTGAAGTGATTCTAGATTAAGTTCAGTTAATAAAACAATCATGACATGTTTTACTCAAATCTTTGCAATGAGTTATCAATAAAGAAAATAATACAGTTTTCCCAAGAATATATGGCCCAGTACACAAGTATTCGAGAGAAAGAAACTAGAAATATAAATAATGGATATGATTCATTGAACAGGTCAAAGCACAATCAGGATTGTTGAGTCAGTGATATTGGAATATAAAAAAACTGTTTAAAAATCCAACAAGAATATTAAGGTAATAATAAAATACAAAAATATACTCCTACAAAAAATTATATACATTATAGTAATGTGAAAAGTAACAAACTAAAATTTATTTTAAAAATAATCTTTGTATGGCATTGTTTTGCCATGATATCTGTCCACTGTCAGATGAAAAATAGTCTGATAAATTGTCTCTAATGGAATATAACACCCTTTTTGCAACATTTGCAGACATTCTTCCAACCGACTCTAGTGGTGCCTGGTCATCCCTCCATAAACTATTTGGTTGATCTACTTGATCAACAAAACCAGATGGACAGTATATATTGTCATTATTATTAACAATTTCATACATACAAAAATTATGTAAAACTACAACTGCTTTTATTATGTTGTCTACATTTTCAGGCTTTGCATTGATTTGTGTTTTCCAAGTGTTTGTCAAGAATGCCAAAAGTGTTTTCAATAACTTGACGTGCCCTTGATAGTCGATAATTAAAAACTTTTTGTTTTGCTGTTAAATTTTTTCCTCCATATGGCCTCATAATATATTGTCTTAGTGGGAAGGCTTCATCAGCAACAAGGAAATAAGGAAATTCAATGTTAGATGTTTCATCCAAAACCGCAGCATCAGGAATATTGAACTGCTGTTGCTCAAAGTTTGTTCCAAATATGCTTTCTTTAAACATTCCTCCATCACTTCGGGATCCATAAGCTCCAATATCTACCATTGTAAATCTATATTGGCTGCCACAGGCTGCTAAAAGAACAATACTAAATTGCTTCTTATAATTAAAGAACAACGATCCACTTTTAGCAGGTGCTTGAATGGTGATGTGTTTTCCATCCAAGGCTCCTAAACAATGAGGAAAGTTCCATCTTGTTTCGAAACCATTTACAATGTGAAGCCAATCCTGCTTGGTAGATGGAGATTTCAAATATAAAGGATGGAAGGTATCCCAAATTACTTTGCACATTTCATGGAATATTTTATGAACTGTAGTATGTCCAATATGAAAAGTCCATGCTAGTACTTGCATTGACATGCCTTGAGAAAGAAACCTGGAACAGATTACCAACAATTACATTATTAAATTGTACAAAATATACAATTGTAGAATATGTACTCACTGTAACGTTATAACAAGCCTCTCTTCAACAGAAATTCCATCAGAGCGATACTTTACATTTATTTTTGGTTTTACCATTTGCAGTAATTTTTCAAAGACTGGAACCTGCATCCTGGTATATTTAAAAAACTGCTGGGTATCCCAGTTTTTCGTATTGAAATGATATTTATTTAACTGCTGTCTTTTGTCTTTATTCAAAGGTTCTTATTTTAATTTATTAAAAAGCACGATAACTTATATTAATTTATTTAACTACTCAATAATACATAATTTATTTAAAGGCGAACGTGACAATTAAATCGCGGGCGCGAGTCTTCAAAATTTAACTGTCTCCTTCAATGAAAAATCCATTATTATATATGAAACCACAACTGGCCTAGAATTCAGGAGAACCCCTCTGATTTATACTAGAAGGTCATCGTCTGACCGGTTTTCTTTCCGCCAGCTGGTAGAATTCTCTCGTACAATTTACAACATATTAGTAAATAAAAAAACATGTTTACAGGCTTTTTAAATATGACTCATATTTTTACGTAACATTGCCCCCCTCTCAAAAGATGGTTCCTCCTGGAACCTTGTCGGGACTAGAACTGGAACGATATGCTGGTATCGGCAACTGGACCCTCTTTTACAACTTCCAGTTGTATAAAAATGACAAGGGACGGTTTTCTCTCCGCAACAGTAACTATGCGGATTGCAACAGACTAACACCTGGACTTCGGTGTCTTTAAAGATCTCCTCCACCATATTTCGGATAACCCTCCAATCTAATTGGCGGCACTCCAACTTTGGCATGGCTAACTTTTGCACGTCGGAATCTAGTACGTGCTCTCTCAATTGAAGTAAGGCTTCCCATACATCTCGGTAGGTAGGTTGGTTACGGGCAGTGTCTTTTGTTACCAGGTAGAAAAGGTAACGTGATGCATCTTGGAGTTTCAAGGTTTTACCGGGAGCTGGCACCTGGCATTGAAGTTCTGCAACTCGACCAAACTTCCTTCGAAAGACGGATGCCAACCCTGGTGCGTCTTTGATACTGGCCGGGATGGTAAGGGCCAGCGAGTAGTCAGCGGGGAGCGCGAGTAGATCTTGCTTTTCTTCAGTGGTAACACCATGTCTCGCTTTACCTGTACCTCCATAGGCACCCATGAAATCCTCAAACGTGAGGTCAGACACATCGTGGACTTGGTTTACTTCCACTTCTTCATCTACGTCGTGGTCACCTTCGAAAGACGCCAACCGGTTATGGTGTACTATCATCGGCTTTCCCCTCGGAATCTTGCTTATTCGGTAGATGACATCGTTGATCTTCTCCATAATTAGGTATGGGCCTTCTCAAAACTGCTGCAATTTGGGAGAACAACCTTTTCCCTTCTTGGGATTATAGAGCCAGACCTTGTCGTTCTTCTTAAAGCAACCCTTTTCGGCTTGTGTATCGTACCATTTCTTCATTCGGTCGCTAGCGATCTGAAGGTGGGAACGGACCAACTCATGTACATCGTCCATTCTTCTTCGTAATTCGATCACATAATCTTCACCTGCTACATCTTCTCCAGGTCGACACCCAAATTCTAGATCACAAGGTAGTCGCATTTCGCGTCCGAATAGGACTCTGGCTGGTGTCTGGCCTGTTGATTCGTTAACAGCAGATCTGTAGGCCATTGTGAAGAACGGACGGTATTGGTCCCAGTCTCGCTGATGATCGGACACCATCTTTGTCAAATACTTGCCGACTGTCCTATTCATCCGCTCTACCATACCATCAGATTGCGGATGATATGCTGTAGTTCTTGTTTTCTTCATGCCTAGTCTATCACATATTCCTTGGAATAGATCGCTTTCGAAGTTCCTGCCTTGGTCACTATGTATCTCCAAAGGCACTCCAAATCGGCTGATATATTCTTGGATCAACTTATCTGCAACGGTGGCGGCCTTCTGGTCGGGAAGTGCGTAAATCTCGACCCACTTAGTAAAGTAATCCATTACTACCAACATGTACTTGCCTCCATTTTAACTTTCTGGAAATGGCCCAGCGATGTCCAAAGCTATTCTTTCAAACGGGCTTCCAACATTATATTGTCTCATAGGAGCTCTCCTTTTTCGGTAAGGCCCCTTACTCGTGGCACAAATAGTACATTTCTTACACCAGTCTTTTACATCGTCGGAACTGTTCATCCAATAAAACCGTTCCCGAATTCGCTGAAGGGTTTTCCTTACACCAAAATGCCCTCCCGATGGACTGTCGTGTAACTGACGAAGTACTTCGGCTATTCTGCTCTTTGGGATCACCAACTGTCTTCTCTTCTCTGAACCGTCATCATTTTCCAGGACTCGTTTGTGCAAGCCATCTTCCATGATAAATGAGTCCCTCTGGGCCCAATACGTCTTAACTACTGAGCATAGGTTTGATATTTCTTGCCAAGGTGGTCGACGGTTTTCCTCTTTCCATTTTCGAATTTTCTGTATAACTGGATCTCTTTCTTGTTCTTCTCTGATCTTGGTAGGCGTCCAGTCATCGTTGACCATCGTTGTTCTTAGCACTGCTGCTTCCTTGGATTCCGTTTTGTTGCAGTGGGAATACTCTGCTGGGCATGGCCTTCTGGAAAGAGAATCAGCGTTTCTGTGGCTGACTCCGGCCCGGTGCTCAATCTTAAAATCGTATTCTTGGAGTCGTTCGATCCACCTGGCTATCTGACCCTCTGGATTCTTAAACTGCATCAACCATTTAAGGGCGGCATGGTCGGTTCGGATTAGAAACTTCCTACCATAAAGGTATTGATAGAAGTGCTCTACTGATTTTACTACTGCTAGAAGTTCTCTTCTCGTGACACAATAATTCCGCTCAGGTTTTGAAAGAACTTTACTAAAATATCCGAGGACTCGTTCCTGTCCTCCTTGAATCTGAGACAGCACTCCTCCAATTCCCACATTACTTGCATCTGTATCTAAGATGAACTCTCCTTCTGGCAGTGGATACCCTAAAATTGGGGCTGTTATTAAATGCTCTTTCAAGGTCTCAAAGGCATTTTGGCAGTCTGTATCCCAGCGGTAATCTCTTGCTTCCTCCGTAAGTCGCGTTAATGGCTTAGCGATATCTGCAAACTTCTTAATAAACCTCCGGTAGTAAGTACATAGTCCAAGAAAACTTCTCACTTGATGTTTGTCAGTTGGTTTTGGCCATTCCTTAATGGAATCGATTTTTCCCCTTATCCACGGCCACTCCTTCTTTACTAACTATATGACCCAGATAATTGACTCTACCTTGAAATAGCTGGCACTTCTTGGGGTTTAGCATCAATTGGGCAGCTTTAAGTCGATTAAAAACGTTTTCTAAATTCCTCAAATGATCTTCGAATGTCTCCCCCAAGACGATTATGTCATCTAAATAAACCAGTCATGTTTTCCAAGATAACCCTCTCAACACATTTTCTATAAGCCTCTCAAATGTCGCAGGAGCATTACAGAGTCCAAATGGCATAACGTTGAATTGCCACAATCCAGATCCTGTGGTGAAGGCTGTCTTTTCTTTATCTACTGGGTCCTTTTCTACCTGCCAGTATCCAGACTTCAAATCCAAAGTAGAAAACAATTTACTTCCAGCCAATGTGTCCAATGTGTCATCGATCCGAGGCAGAGGATAACTATCTTTCTTAGTAACGTTGTTCAGCAAACGGTAATCCACACAGAACCTCGTCGTTCCATCTTTCTTCTTAACCAGGACCACCGGAGAGACCCATGGGCTCGTAGAAGGTTCTATCACCCCGTCTTTCTTCATTTCCTGAACAATCGTTTCAGCTTCCTCTCTTTTCGCCTGTGGTAATCGTCGAGCTGTTTGACGAATTGGCTTAGCATTACCAGTATCAATTTTATGCTTAACAACGGTAGTTCTTCCCGTCTTTCCTCCTTTCGGTACGAAAATATCACGATACTGCCGAAGAAATTCCCTTAATTTCCTTTTCTCCATCTCATTTAGAGACTGTCCTGCAACTGCAACCATTTGGTCGAATTTGTCGTTGGAATTATCAGATGTTGTTGCTTGACGGATTATGGATGTCACAGGTACACAAGTTCCTACTTTTGTTTCTTTCTTTATGGTCACTGGGTAGTCGTTGACATTGATAAGTCTCACAGGAATTTCCTTATCCGAAGTCACCAATTCCTTTCCAATTATGATTCCACGGCCAACCTCATCGTCGTGGTTCCAAGGCTCCATCATAACAGGTCTCCCTTCGTCCACAATTCCCTGTAGCCACGCTACTATGATCGTTTCGCTTCTCGCAGGCACGACTGTATCTTCTGTAATGGCTGCTTGCACAGTGTTGTCATTATGTGGATAGAGAAATACCTCCTCGTTGCCAACTTTGATTACCTTATTCTTAAAATCCAATTGTAATCCATGCCTATTCATTACGTCCATTCCCAATATAACATCCTCTTCGATGTCAGCAACTATAACAGTATGGACAAACTTTTCTGCTCCAATTCCCAATTGTACCTGGATTTCTCCATGAATGTTGGCATTTTCACCTGTAGCGGTCCGAAGTCGCAACCTCGTTGGTAACAGTTTCTTTCGGCTGTTTATAACTGTCGGGCGTATAATGGTTCTGGTCGCTCCGGTATCCACCAACAACGTATGCTTTTTACCATTTATTTCTCCATCTACATATACACTATCTTCACGACATTTCAAAGAAGCTATTAGTATAAGAGGGTCTTTGGAAGAGTTCCGGGTCGAAGCTGCCCCCCTAAGGTTGACCCGTTCTGGTTTTCCTGATGGTGAGTTTCTTGATTTTATGGTCTTCTTTTTCTTGCATGTCATGCTTTTCATCAAATTAAAGAGCTGGTCAAGTTTATCTTCATCTCCTTCCTCGTTTACAGTCCTAACTTTACTGTATCCGCCAGACGCCTGCGTAGCTGGCTCGTATTCGAGGGCGTTGATAAGACATCAACCAGCGTCTTGTGACGAGCTAATCGCAGTGTTCTCTGCATTTAATGATCACGAAGACCATCAATAAACGTTTGAACGGCCAATTTTTCCATCATGTCTTCGGGAGCTGTTGGATAAGCATATCGTACTAATCTGGCAATATCTACCTCATATTCTTGAAGAGCCTCATCTTTCTTCTGTCTACGATTTTTAAGCTGCGACTGATATACATGCTCCAAATGTTCGTGGTTATATCGCATATTTAACCTCTTCTTAAGTTGTTCGAAATCATCCGTCTCTTCTACGGCTATGGTCTGAAGCACATCTAACGCATCTCCTCGAAGAGCGATAGTCAGGTTTACAGCCTTTTCTTTTTCAGACCATCCATTTGCTCTTGCAGCTGATTCAAACTGTTTCATGTAGTTGTTCCATGACGGTTTTCCATCGAAAGTTGGGACTTTCCAACTTACATTTCGTCTCGTCTTCTTTTGTCTCTGCTGTACTTGGATTGTTTCCTCGCTCTGCTGTCCCTGTTTCCTCCAGCTTCTTTTCCATCTCTTTCCATATCTTTTCTTCGAAGGCCAACATATCGGCAGCAACTTGGTTTTTTAATGAAGACACTCTATCGTCAAGAGCAGACATCTCAGAAGTGACTTTAGAGATGTTAGCAGAAACTTTACTTTCCAGAGAAGAAATCTCGTTAGAAACTTTGTTTTCTAATGAGGCGATGTCGCCGGAAACTTTCGAAATATCGCTAGAAACTTTGTTCTCTAATGATGCGATGTCACCGGAAACTTTGTTCTCTAATGATGCGATGTCACCAGAAACTTTGTTCTCTAATGATGCGATGTCACCAGAAACTTTCGAAATCGACGAGAGGACAGCATCTTCAAATATATAAGTCTCAGGATCTAGCCCTTCTTCCTGTAAAGCTTTCTTTAGTCGTTGGACTAACTCAGCCTTTTTTCCGGTAGAAGCTAATTCTCTGTCTTCAAGATGTCTTCTTAAATTAGTCACTGTCAGCTCATAAATCGTAGCCATTTTTACAATTTATTTTATATTCACTTCGGAACAATACTTGTTATGATTACTATAAGTCTAATTTACTTTTATCCCACTTCTGACACCATTGAAATGATATTTATTTAACTGCTGTCTTTTGTCTTTATTCAAAGGTTCTTATTTTAATTTATTAAAAAGCACGATAACTTATATTAATTTATTTAACTACTCAATAATACATAATTTATTTAAAGGCGAACGTGACAATTAAATCGCGGGCGCGAGTCTTCAAAATTTAACTGTCTCCTTCAATGAAAAATCCATTATTATATATTAAACCACAGCTGGCCTAGAATTCAGGGGAACCCCTCTGATTTATACTAGAAGGTCATCGTCTGACCGGTTTTCTTTCTGCCAGCTGGTAGAATTCTCTCGTACAATCTACAACATATTAGTGAATAAAAAAACATGTTTACAGGCTTTTTAAATATGACTCATATTTTTACGTAACAATATTTTTATAATAATTAAAATTACCTCTGGTCTTTCGGTTCTGGTTAATGGGCCTCCGTTTGTATCGACGTTGTCTTTTATTTCGAAGGCTCAGTGCTGCTCGAATACAAAGTATCAGTGCCACTGCACCTAACAAAAGCCGAGCATTTTCATTTTCCATTTGTATTAATTTTCAAGCAAAAACTAATATCAAATCAAAAATGTAAGTTTAGAATTTTAGATGTAAACACCATTCGCCAACGACAACCGAAAGTTTATAAATGCAGTCTTATGATAGCAGCGCCGACGCCAACGTAAAGTTTATAAATCAGCCTTAACAGATCGTAATTCGCGATTGAAAACAAAGTATCTGACCTCTGGCGGAATAAATTTAAACTACTAAAAGTGGTATAAACAAACCAGACAGCTGTTGATTTGAATAGAATTATTAAATTTTTTTAGTAAATTTCAGCATTATGACTACGTCACAGTATATGGCCAAAGAATATTCTTTATAAAGCAATATTCTGTGACTACGTTAAAGTATTTTAAATCAAATCGATATTGTTCTGTTCCTCAATGCAATTCAAGATCGACAACAGATATTTCTCTATCCTAAACTGGAAAACTTGAGGAAAAAGAGGAAATCGATAAAAAGAAAACACCACTATCATTAAGTCAATAACATACTGAGAATACATAATTTATTTTCTTGAATAACAGAAATACAAATATCATGTTGGGATAGTATCATGAGGTTTTTTCATCATGATTTATTATGTAATCTTTTAAAGACAAATCATGTGCTATGATCTTTTTTGACTGGTGACTCTCCAAGTTAAGGTTGATTTCATGTAATCAAATGAACTATCTTACAATAAAGTCAAGTTCAACTTATTTATTTATGTTAATATACAATAAAGTACTTACATATTGTAACGAGTCCGTTACTTAAAGAACCATTTACCTTTTTGTCACTGGAATCCATTAATTTAATTATAAATTAAATTCATTTTTGAAATATTCTTAAACCAAATATTTAAAACTCCAGTAAAATATAATTTTCGAAAGTTGGCATTAAATCCCGCCCTCTGTCTAAGACTCTGAAAGTACATCGTTTGTGACAGCGTAGCGTCAAATCGGCACTTGTTGCTGGGGTCTCGTGGAGTGAACATCGTTTGTTCAAGGCGGCTGTAGGTGCCATTTTCATGAATTGGGTTTAAGTTTATTTTTTATTTTTTTTGTGGAAAAGCTGTTGTGTTGGAAGAACCCATTTGTTATTTAGTTTTTTTGGGAAAGTACTTTAATTTTGGACCACCTCAGCCGCCTACTTACGGATTCCAGTGCAAGTCAGGGCAAAATAATTATTTTTTTTTGTATGGAAAATTTATTAAGACAAGGGGAAGAAGAATTTTAAGTTTATGGTTTTTTTTTAAGAAGAATTTAATGGACTTGGTTTAAAGTACCTCCTTTTTTTATATGGAACCCAGGTTTGGAGTAAATTTACCCACCTGCAGCTAGTTCTTCACCAGAGGACCTTCCAGGGAAACCTACGGAAACTGGCCGGAAGAACTTAGTTTTATCTTTTTGTTTCTTATTTAAATATCTTTAATAACATTACGTCCTCTTCAAGGTTTTAACTTTTACATCATTAATAATAATTACATTCAATTTTCCTAAAACAATAGTACAATTTAATTAAATTATTTATTGTCTACCAAGGGATGAGATTTTGACTCTCCCTTGAATCTCTCTTCATCAGGTTATCGTGTGCACACTTATCCGGAGAGGTTCATTTAATTTCAAACTTAAACATTTATTAAACGAAAACTAAACTATTATATTAGTGAGTAGTATTTTATATTTATATTATCTTATATTTTATTTTATATTATTTATACATAATTATTGAGTATAACCTCTGTCAAAATTTAACATTAATAGGTACGT
Organism: Diabrotica undecimpunctata; assembly: GCF_040954645.1. Lineage (NCBI taxonomy): Eukaryota > Metazoa > Arthropoda > Insecta > Coleoptera > Chrysomelidae > Diabrotica > Diabrotica undecimpunctata. The sequence goes on from NC_092804.1 coordinate 93,475,161, forward strand.
TAGGGGGGGAAATTGTTTATCATTACATTCTGGGATTTTACTGTAAATATAGATAAGTTAATTGTATATAAGAGGTGATGGGTCATATATAAATGTTTAAAATAGTCTGTACATAAAATTGATATTTATTAAAGTTGGGTTAAAACAATTCAATATTTCAATCAGTACCTATCTTTCATATTTCAGCAATACAAGATATCTCGGAAGAAAACATTTAACTTCCTGGCGCCCAAGCATTCACTAGAGCAGCTTTTATTTTTTCATCTGTTTATTTCTGGGTGGTTTTCTTGTCATTAATTCTTATATCTTACGGTCTCTGTAGGGCATGCAAATTGGCCGAATCCTTCTTTGAGTGTCAAGTGGTCATTCTCCTGCATAGTCGCTAGCCAACACTTAATTCTGTTATATTTTAAAATTCATATTTACTTCATAAAATTCATATTTATTTCTTTTACATAATTTATTTCTATCTAATCCCTTCCATCTTCCGTTATTCCCCATAGTAGTTCGTTGGTGTATCAAGGTGCATTTTAGAGTTCACCCTTTTCTACACTGCACATTTTTGCCCCACATTCCTCATTTTTGTTACATTGGCGAGCCCAACGTGGTGCCTTTTCTCAGTTCAGACCGTACATTCTGTAATATATTTCTCTTTGCAAAATATTCTTTATTATTTCTAATTTGTTCCTGTTGCTCTTTGTTCATTTTTTTTTAACTTCCTTATTTATTTATCTTTTCTTATTAGATTTACATTTATAGGTATACTTGTATTGCTGCAGTTTACTTATATTCATATTTAAACCCTCACCTTCTTAATCATTGTGTACAGTTAACAATCTATTTTACTATTATTGAACTATAAGAATTTAATAATTTAGATATTACTATTTTTATATATATATATTAGCCAATATTGGTGGGTTTTTATATTCAATTATTTGTTAATCATATACTTGTTGAAACCATTGTGTGTTGCTTCAAGGATTGTGTTATATTTACTTAACTTTACTTAACCATTTTAAAATTTTTGTGAATAACTTTAGATTATTCTTGGATTGATTTTGTGGTGTGTTGTTATATATTTATTTAGAGATATATTTTTTTTAAACCTTAGATTATTCTTCGATTGATTTTGTGGAGTGGTAATACATTATTTCCTTTGTCCATTAATCTATTCATCTTTTTTTTCTTTTTTTTCACAATGTCTACATTCAAGGTAGAACATTTATTAGTCAAGGAATTAGATTATGAGTTGAGAATTAGGGACATCAATATTGATGAGTCTTCCAATGTGGATTTAAAACGCAAACTATTGCGTGGAGCTTTAAGGCAAGAAGAAGGAAACAGAAGCTTTCGACAAATTTCTGCCACAAGTATTCCTTTTCTAGAGCAGCAAGAAGAGATTGATGAGACTGTGGATGATTTGGCTAAAAGGATATCCGATTTTAGAGGGACTGTCCAAGATAGCCTATACTCCAGGCTGATATCACGTCTAGCTCATGTCTCAGGCCGTGTTCATTTATTGTCGTGTTCGAATGAGGAGCAGCAATCTTATAAACGCTCAATTTCAATCCGAATTCTTAGCCTAGAGGGTGAACTTGATTCACGAGTAAATCCAATTGCTACTTCAACTCCTATTTCTTCTGTCCAAGCAGCTAACTCATTTCTACACCCCAAACCTGTTCAGGTACATAAATGGGGCATTACATTTTCTGGTGAAGGTCATTATGACCAAGTAATTTCTTTTTTGGATAGGGTGGAATGTCTTCGAGTATCGAGAGGAGTAAGTGAAGATGATCTTTTTGCAGCTTCTGCTGAATTGTTTACAGGCGCAGCTTTTACGTGGTTTAGAAACAACCGCAATAATTTTTCTAATTGGTCTGATTTGGCTCAGAAACTTAAATCTGATTTTCTTCCATATTCATTTCAAGATGACCTTCTAGACCAAATCAAAAATCGTAAACAGAAGCCAAATGAGTCTGTTACGATGTTTATCAATAATATTTTGGGTATGTGTAGTCGCCTTGAGACTCCTCTAACAGATTCTGCAAAAATTAAGATTATTCTAAAATGTCTATTGCCTTTTTATCACCAACAATTAGCTTTAGTAGACATCACCAGTATAGCAGACATCACCGAGAAATGTAAACGTTTGGAGGAAACTTTATCTTGGTCTTCTCAACCTCCCACCACTTCCAAACACTCTTCTGACTCTTTCGGTCACCAAAATCCTTTTAGACACCGTTCTTGGCAATCTAAGGGCCCTGAGCGTAATATCTCAGTTGTAAGTTCTGTAGTGTGCTGGAATTGTCGTGAGTCTGGCCATACTTTTTATGATTGCGGCATCCCTCGTACCCGTATTTTCTGCCACGGTTGTGGTAAAGAAAATACCCTCAAACGCAATTGTTTTAGGTGTTCGGGAAACGAACGATCGGAGGTCCGTCCCCTGAGCGTTTCTCCGTCCACACCCCCATCAGGGAATCAAACCGTTACATCAAACGAAATCACTGGTCCAACCACGTCAAACCACCCAAACCCACCTTCCAGTCGGAAAGGGAAAGGGGTTGTTCCAAAAAAACCAACACACACCACACCAAGTCATTCCAAGAAGTAACTTCTCAATATAATACATTTGATTCGCATAGATTATCTTCCCCAAATATCTTCCCAAATTTTAGTAATAAACATAATAGTAGCAGTGTAGTAGTTCCAGTATATATACCAGAGTCTACCACAATTCAGGAGGATTCTTTTATTTCTGATTCTTCTTGTTTGCCTATTGCATCCTCTGATTGTGTAGGTAGAGATAATAAGTTTAGTTTAGTACCATTTAAAATTTTTGATCAATCAGATAATAATTGTTTTGATTTGAATTCGTTATTAGTGAGAAAACATAATGATAATAGACCTTATCTTCCTATTAAGATTTTAGGACAATCTTGTTTAGCTCTTTTAGATAGTGGCTCGAACATTTCTGTGATAGGTTCACATTCATTAGCTTTACTGAAAAATGCTGAGATTTCTATTATGCCCATTTCTTCTCTGCAAGTGTCTACTGCAGATGGTACAGTTCAGTCTATTACAGGCAAATTTGAAACTGAAATCACAGTAGCAGATTTATGTAAACAAATTACATTCTATATTATTCCTTCAGTTCAGAATTCTATAATTTTAGGTATGGACTTCTTAAATGCTTTTAATAGCACACTAAATTGTTCTAATTTTTCCTTTTCTATTTCTCAATTTAATCTGTCCTTACTTAGTGCTATTCAGGATTTTACTAGTTTATCTAGTTCAGAACAAAGTCAATTAGAGAATATGATCTCTAAATTTACAACCCTTTCGTCAAAAGACAAATTAGGTCGTACATCCTTAATATCTCACACTATCGAAGTGGGAGATACCACACCTTTTAGACAATATCAGTATCCTATTCCTCAGGCTTGGCAAGTTGACTTGGAAAAGGAAATTGATTCCATGTTAGAGTTGAATATCATTGAACCTTCCACGTCTTCTTACTGTAGTCCTTTGTGGTTAACCAAGAAAAAAGATGGATCTTTTAGGGTTTGCTTCGATGGTCGAAAGTTGAATAATATTACTACAAATCGGGATGCTTATCCTATTCCCCGAATAGACGTCATTCTAAGTAAACTCCAGAATGCTAGGTATATTTCTTCTATCGATCTATCTAAAGCTTTTTTACAGATTCCTTTGAGTGAGGAAAGTAAAAAGTATACAGCTTTTGCAGTTAGTGGGAAAGGATTATTTCAGTTTGTCACTATGCCTTTTGGTCTTGTTTCAGCTCCTCAGACAATGTGTCGTCTGATGGACTTAGTCATTGGTCCTCAGTTAGAGCCCTATGTTTTTTATTATTTGGATGACATTTTGGTTGTCACTCCTGATTTTTCTCTTCATATGGAAATTTTGGATAAGTTGTTTTTACGTCTCAAAGAGGCTAATTTAACTATTAATTTAGATAAATGTCAGTTTTGTCGTCCTAGTCTTAAATTTTTAGGATATGTAGTCGATAGTAAAGGTTTAAGGACTGACCCTGATAAAGTTACAGCTATCAAAGATTTTCCTATACCTAAGACTACTACTCAAGTCCGTAGGATATTAGGCATGTGTGGATATTATCGTCGGTTTGTGCCGTCTTATTCTACTTTGTTATCTCCACTTACAGATCTCCTTAAAAATAGGAAAAAAGGCCAAACTATTACATGGACTTCAGAAGCCGATGATGCTTTCCGGCGTATAAAAGAAGCTCTTACTAGTGCACCTGTCATGACCTCTCCGAATTTTAAAGAGCATTTCTATCTCATGACAGATTGTTCCAACACTGCTTCAGGTGGTGTACTGTTTCAAATGAAGGATGGTTCGGAACATCCAATAGCTTATACCAGCAAAAAGCTCAATAAAGCACAGAAAAATTATTCCACCACAGAGAGAGAACTTCTTGCAATTATCCATGGTCTTGATGCCTTTCGGTACTATCTTGAGGGTCGTAAGTTTACTATCATCACAGATCATAGTTCTTTATTATGGTTACATTCCATGAAAAATCCGTCACAACGTTTATCCCGTTGGATTTGTAGGCTTTCTGTCTTTGATTATAATATTGTTCATCGCAAAGCCAATGGTGTTGTGGTTGCAGATGCGTTGTCACGTACATTCGATATCAATCTTTTAGATCTGTCCACTTTATCTCCAGATAATTGGTATCGAAAGATGATTCATAATGTCACCCAAGAACCTACTAGATATCCTGATTTCAAGGTAGAGAATAATATCCTGTATAAACATGTAATCAGTCCAGTTGAGTCTTTATCGAATATGTCTGATTGGAAAATAGTAGTCCCAACAGCAAATAGGGATGAAGTCTTGAGAACTTTTCATGATGATGTGACATCAGGTCACTTTGGTTTTTATAAAACATTTAGTAAAATAGCTGAGTTATATTACTGGCCTGGTCTGCGCAACTCAGTTAAGAAATACATCTCTAGATGTAGAGTTTGTGCAACATGCAAGCCGAGTAACCTACCTCAAGCTGGATTAATGGGTTCGTTTAGGAACATTAATTTTCCTTGGCAAATGATCTCTTTAGACCTTATTGGACCGTATCCACGTAGTTATTCAGGTAATACGTATTGTTTGGTAGTTGTAGATTACTTCACCAAATTTCCTTTAGTTTGCCCTCTTCGTAAGGCTACAACTCCAGCTATTTTGAAGTTCTTAGAGGAGCAAGTGTTCTTACTATTTGGTATTCCCCAAATAGTATCATGTGATAATGGTCCACAATTTATTTCTAAAGCCTTTAAAGATCTTTTAAGTAAATATAAGGTCCAAAAGATATTCTACAATGCAGCTTATCATCCGCAAGCTAACCACACTGAACGTGTAAATCGTAGCATTGTTACTGCTCTTCGATCTTACACTTACACTGATCATAGAGCTTGGGATCAGTACATTCATTCAGTTGCTCAAGCCATTCGAACTTCTGTTCATGAAACCACTCAGTGCTCTCCAGCTTATGTTAATTTTGGTAGGCATGTTCCATTGTCAGGTGATTATTTCGGTTTAATTTCTGAAAATTCAACAACTCTTCCTCAAATTTCTGAGAAACTTCACCGTATGGAAGATCTCCAAAACTTACCTCCAATATTCGCTGACATTAGGAAGAAGTTGAAAGCTTCTTACCATAGAAATCAGCATCAGTATAATTTGAGGAAACGAGATTTGCGATTTTTTGTGGGCGATCGAGTTTTGAAACGGAATTTTGTAAAATCAAATAAAGGTGATGCCATTTCTGCTAAGTTTTGTCAGAAATATGTTCCCTGTACTGTCGTTAGGGTAATATCTCCTTTAGTATATGAATTAAAAGACAATTCGACAAATAGACGAATTGGTCAATTTCATATAAAGGATTTACTCCCTGATAATACAACAGATGAGGCAACATCTTCATCTTCAGAGGAAGATTAACTTAATGTCTATTAAGTTAACTTATTCCTATGAGTGTTATTGTTTTGGCTCGGTTTGGTTACGATTTGATATTTTCTTAGATTTTTGTTATTAATCACCAGATTTAATATATCTACAGCTTATACTTTGATTAGTATCTGTTTATAATTAGTTAAAATTATTAAGGCCATTAGAGTGTTTACGTATATTAGATGTTGCATTGGTATGGAACTAAATATTGTAATGCTACTATACTGTGCTATATGTTTATGTGTTGTATAACCTATGTTCCCATTTTGCTTACTTGTTTTGCCAGGTTGGAAAGAATGTTGTAATTTTTTTTATGGATTTGATTCCGTTTATTGGTCATGATCAAGTTATATAGGAACATGTATCTGAATGTGCTATGTGGGATGGTTTTTGTTATGTCATTAGGAATTTATATAGATAATCAGTATGCATAATTTTAGTACACTCCTATATTATATAGACTATTCTGCCTGAGTATATGTGAATGAATACGTGGGTTCGAAGTTTTAGTTCAATTGTTGGCCCCAGTTGTTCAATGAATTTCGGAATTCACCATTTTCATGACAAGTGTACAGTTATCTAGGCAGTAGAATGTCTTCCATAGACAGTAAATTATTGTTAATGTTAATTAGGATTTGAATATTTAGCTTTAATCCTTAATATTTTCAGACTTTGGTCTAATATAAGAATTGTTCCTTAGCTGATTTATTATTCTTACTTATATAGTTTACTCAATCCATGACATATTCCCTTTACAGCTAGCATGTTTAGATTACAATTATGGATAGTATTTCATATTTTGGCAACAAATGACCATTTATAGTTATTTTCACTTCTTTCCTCAGGCACTTATCTATATTTTGGTATATTGAACTAGGAATTATCCTGTTCTCTTTTATTAATATCAGAACGAATTATAAATCTGCAGTTTCTTCAGAAATTGGTCTACTCGTTCTTGATGTTCTGTTTTGTTATTACTTCTACCCTAACTCTTACTATTTTGCTATGGTTGTTAGAGTTACTGGCACATTAAACTCCTTTGAGTGCTCTTATGTTAGATATTCTTATAAATTTGTTGTAGCTACCTGCTATAGTTATCGAGTATCAGCATAAGTTAATTTTGTTGTTTTTTTTCTAGTTTTTGTTTTTGGTCTTTATTTTGGATCCCAAATGTACTGATGGCAGATCATCAGGATGGAATCGATTTTATGGCTGTCCTTTTGTTCAAGCCGTTAGTCCCACATTTTGATTCAATAATTTATTTGATGAATTTTTAGGTTAAGCACATATTACCGGATGTGGGTATATGTGGACCTACCCTATTTGGTTTAGTTGGTTATAGTGTGAATTGGGTCATTATTTGCCTGATTGATTATCTTTGGATATGCTACTTTATAAATCTGTTGTCCACTGTATGGTCAATTTTGGATTTACCATCCAATTCGACACTTATATTGTTGTCTATACATTTGGTATTTTTATTGTTACTTATATTGTTTTATATAAGTACGTTGGTATTTTTATTATTACTTATTATTGTGTATCGGTCCACCTATTTGCCTGATTGATTATTCCTTGGATATGCTCTTCTATAAATCTGTTGTCCATTGATGAGTCAATTTTGGAACCAGGGTCCGATTTCACATTATTTTGGATTATTTTTATTGAGTATTTGTATTATTAGTCTATACTATGCTATGTTGGAGTTACCTTACTTTAACTTTACTCTAAATAGTATGTGACTTTTTACTTAGTTACATGTGGGTATCTTTAGATGAAACCATTTTTTTTATTCCTACATCACTCATAATCTGCGGTTAATTGTAATCATGTGAATCGATGTAGATTGTTTTGGAAGTATTTTAGTGAGTTAATATAGTTTATAGCTGTACTTGGCAAATTGTTGCCATGGCTATAATTTTTTATATATAAGTTTATTTTTTTTTCTCGATTCTTGATTGCTCCACATATGGTTGAAGTATTGGTTAACCTACATCTAACCCATCAGTCAAGTAAAAAGAAAAAAAATTTTTCACTTAAAAATTTTTTTTTCTCCAAGTAAGAGGGGAATGTAACGAGTCCGTTACTTAAAGAACCATTTACCTTTTTGTCACTGGAATCCATTAATTTAATTATAAATTAAATTCATTTTTGAAATATTCTTAAACCAAATATTTAAAACTCCAGTAAAATATAATTTTCGAAAGTTGGCATTAAATCCCGCCCTCTGTCTAAGACTCTGAAAGTACATCGTTTGTGACAGCGTAGCGTCAAATCGGCACTTGTTGCTGGGGTCTCGTGGAGTGAACATCGTTTGTTCAAGGCGGCTGTAGGTGCCATTTTCATGAATTGGGTTTAAGTTTATTTTTTATTTTTTTTGTGGAAAAGCTGTTGTGTTGGAAGAACCCATTTGTTATTTAGTTTTTTTGGGAAAGTACTTTAATTTTGGACCACCTCAGCCGCCTACTTACGGATTCCAGTGCAAGTCAGGGAAAAATAATTATTTTTTTTTGTATGGAAAATTTATTAAGACAAGGGGAAGAAGAATTTTAAGTTTATGGTTTTTTTTTAAGAAGAATTTAATGGACTTGGTTTAAAGTACCTCCTTTTTTTTATATGGAACCCAGGTTTGGAGTAAATTTACCCACCTGCAGCTAGTTCTTCACCAGAGGACCTTCCAGGGAAACCTACGGAAACTGGCCGGAAGAACTTAGTTTTATCTTTTTGTTTCTTATTTAAATATCTTTAATAACATTACGTCCTCTTCAAGGTTTTAACTTTTACATCATTAATAATAATTACATTCAATTTTCCTAAAACAATAGTACAATTTAATTAAATTATTTATTGTCTACCAAGGGATGAGATTTTGACTCTCCCTTGAATCTCTCTTCATCAGGTTATCGTGTGCACACTTATCCGGAGAGGTTCATTTAATTTCAAACTTAAACATTTATTAAACGAAAACTAAACTATTATATTAGTGAGTAGTATTTTATATTTATATTATCTTATATTTTATTTTATATTATTTATACATAATTATTGAGTATAACCTCTGTCAAAATTTAACATTAATAGGTACGTTAGGGGGGGAAATTGTTTATCATTACATTCTGGGATTTTACTGTAAATATAGATAAGTTAATTGTATATAAGAGGTGATGGGTCATATATAAATGTTTAAAATAGTCTGTACATAAAATTGGTATTTATTAAAGTTGGGTTAAAACAATTCAATATTTCAATCAGTACCTATCTTTCATATTTCAGCAATACAAGATATCTCGGAAGAAAACATTTAACTTCCTGGCGCCCAAGCATTCACTAGAGCAGCTTTTATTTTTTCATCTGTTTATTTCTGGGTGGTTTTCTTGTCATTAATTCTTATATCTTACGGTCTCTGTAGGGCATGCAAATTGGCCGAATCCTTCTTTGAGTGTCAAGTGGTCATTCTCCTGCATAGTCGCTAGCCAACACTTAATTCTGTTATATTTTAAAATTCATATTTACTTCATAAAATTCATATTTATTTCTTTTACATAATTTATTTCTATCTAATCCCTTCCATCTTCCGTTATTCCCCATAGTAGTTCGTTGGTGTATCAAGGTGCATTTTAGAGTTCACCCTTTTCTACACTGCACATTTTTGCCCCACATTCCTCATTTTTGTTACAATATGTCAAAAAATAGTATAAAATAAAAATTAACATATTAAAAACATAAGGCATAATATAAAATAATTCATATTAAACATTACACAGAACATTATACTCTGGGTTCCCCGGTATACAGAAAATATAGAATTCTGTATTCATCATTACACAGGGCAGTTCCAAACATTAAAGTTAAAATTTAAGAATTCATCACTTGAAAACTGCTTCCTCTTCAACCAATGGTCTCTTTGCTTCACCACAGTACTCAAAGATATCATTAGGCTAATTTCCATTTTTAAATGATAAAAATAACTGATCTTAAATCAAACTAAACATGCAAAAGCAATGTTAAACATTAGACTGTTATGTTTGTTTATACCATTTATATCGGCCATGACACTGCAATCGACCTGCCCTCTACATTCAGTTTCAATCGCGAATAACTTCATGAGACCTTTGGGGCAATTTAGCTGATGGAACAGCATTTTTGAAGTTATACTTCTATACCCGCGCTTTACGTTGGAAATTTGTACGGGAGTGAATCAGTGAAATCGTTACATATGTAAGATAATGAGTAAGAGAGAGACAGAATATATATTATCTCTCTCTTCCTCTTTCGAGAATAAAAATGTTCCTTTTGTATATATATACAATATATATATATATATATATATATATATATATATATATATATATATATATATATATATATATATATATATATATATATATATATATATAAGAAAAAAGAAGTACTTGTGACTCGTTTGGAACAAATATATAACTGTTTTGGATGGGTTGGAGTCAATAAAATTATCTCCAACCCATCCAAAACAGTTATATATTTATATATATATATATAGATATAATATTTATTAATATTATTAGTTATGTGATATGTTTTGTATTATTTATTACATGTTCATATTTTAGACTTTTGTATTTCAAAATAATAATCTCAATAAATCACTGTATGACCGAGAACTGTCAATTTTGAAATACGTTTGTGTCATGTCTAATTGGCAAATATTTTACGTGTTTGGTTCATACGCTGGTGTATGTGAGTTCGAATCCCAATATGAATTTCCTTTTTTATTTTGAAATATTTAAAAACCCCACGTTAATTTTATTAAATATATGTAATATACGCAAAAATGCTAAATTTTAAAATAAAATGAAAATTTACAACATAATCCGAGTTGTTGGTTTTTGAAGTTATACTTCTAGATGTGCGTTCGACTTTGGAAATTTGCACAGGAGTAACAAGCCTCGTTAGGCATGTTAATTTATAAATTAAAACTTGTAAATATCTCAAGAAAGTTCAAATGTGTACTTATATATATCCACAACAAACAACAATTAAATATTGTATTTATCAATGTCAGATAAATTGACAGTTGTATCACCAAGCAATATTATATATTTTTTTATTAATATTGTTATCATGGTAAATTAAACATTTTTTTTGTCATTTTTAAATACTTATGAATATTTCATTTTAATTAATATTGTATTAATATTATTATCATGGTAAATTAAACATATGAGTAAGTAAGTTATGTATACCTATTGTCATTTTTAAATACTGATGAATCTAAATAAATTGGGGTGTTAGCGTGATAATTTAGGATTGAAGCTGTAGATGAATCGACTAAACCCCTCTAATGAATTGTCTCCACTCTGATAAGGCTGTCACCATAGTAGAAGACGTCTGTCTCAATGTCCTTATCAATGCCTCTACAATTTTTAGGAGATACTTATCCCTGCGAGCGGGGCAAGGCTTACTGGTTCCACTAGTCTGGACTGACTGGTTCCACTCTCGCGGATTTACAAGAGGGTAGGGAAATCTTTCTGGAAAGGAAGGGAATTAAGGACTTCTCGGTCTCAGGTCGTGCAAAGAGTGAGAGGCTATGGGCTTACGTTAGAAGCCGGAGCACTGCATAAGCGAAATGTGTATCTCTTCTAGTCTCGACCTGTAACGGCTAGGAATAACAAAAACAAATTCCGGGTTTACGATGTATTAACTATACAGTACACTACAAAATATCAGTTAGGACCAAAAATTTTCGATCAGGCGCGAAGGGAGACGAGAAGAGACAAGCAAGGAATTAAAGGTCGGACAATTCCGTATTATTAGATATACCTTGGGTTAGTATATAGATCTTAGTTACCTTCGCGTATCTAGGCTCTAGCTAGGGAATACGCCTCCAGTCTACAGGGATTTGATATTGCGAACCTTCGAATCTCCAGTTGCCGACACTTATACGTCACACTGTCCCGTCGAGTTAAATAACGCGTCCACTGTCTGCGTATCGTCCGATCTCCACACTATGGCGTGGAGCGTCTGGCGTGACCACTTCCCACTAACGCCGCTGGCCCCCTTTGTTCGCCTTTTTTATCAGTCCGTGTTCTCAATTTTCAGTCGTAGTACCAAAGTCGCGTTATTGTTTTTTTTGCTGACTGAGTTCCCGTGTTATTTTTCAGCGAAGGTCTATGTTTTGAAACGTGATTTAAACAACCTTGGTGGCCTGATATTTGAGACTCGTGTAATACATTTAAACTGGGTCGAGTTTTCAATCTTTGTTTAATGTAAAATGTTTACGTAAATATGTTACCTACTAGCTATGAATTTATTTGGAATATGTAATAATTTCTTAAATAATTGTTTCTCTTTACTAGGCTAATTGTCCCTTAATTTTTTCTTCTTTATTTCCTTGCTATATTTCCATTACATTACTCCCTTCGCAAAAAAAGAAATGGCCTGAGAGGCCTTTTCCTTTTCCAACCCATAATAATTATTCTACTTACATCTTACATTACTTATATCCTACTATACTCTTTTATATTAAGTCCCAATTATTGTGTTATATTATATTGTTTCTTATAGAATATTGTGCGGTGGTCAGCGAATGTATCGTGCTGCCCCCGTATTGTACCTATGTGTATGACAAGTTGAGTTACTTTTGTATTAAATTCTTATTGAAATTTACAAGTGAAAACATTCTTGAATTATTACAGTGTTTTGTGACTACATGTGTCACTTATTCTAAATTCTAAAATTCTAAAATAATTGTTCTATCCGAATGTAACTCGCGTTTCTCGGCAATCGCGGTTTTGCTTATGATCGTTCACTATCGACGTATCCCTGTGGGGATTTTCGCACTTCACTCGCGTCGTCTTGACTTTTAATGTCCGTTTGCCAATTTTCACGTACCGCGTTAACTATCTTGTTAGTGCTGTCTATCTCCATTGGGTTGCTCTCGCTGGTTTGGTCTTTTCTGGTTGGTACTGGTTTACTTTTGCCGCGTTATACTTCTGACAAATTGGTGTCTGGTATGTATTTGCTGCATCTCTTTGTCCAATGTTCATCTTCTGATTCTGGTTGCTCATTGCTTGTATTCAGGTGTATATTTTGTTCTTCGTTCTTTGATTTTTGGTGTCGGTGTATTACCCAGTTGGTGAGGTTTGTCATAACCCTGCTATGATTATGTAGCTGCATCCTATTGTTTGGTATATTCTTAACCCATTCAGTATTATTCCACAAGCATATATAATTGTTCTATATATTAAATATACGCCAATTAGGCTACTGGTGATATTTCCTAATGTGGATAACCATCCCCATATTCTATTGGTGGAGTGAGCGATGATCTCTTTTAGTTCATTTTCGTCAAATATTTTGGTTAATGTGTACCCTTGATTTATTGTCTCTAGGCCTGCTGTTTTTCTGGTGATTATGTTCTCTACTGCTTTTCTTTCTGATCCGAACGTGACTATCCTTTGTGCGTCTTGTATTTCTTGTTGTGTGTATATTCCGCCAGCTGCTAATGGTTGTAGTGGTACCATGTCTATTAATGATTCTGCTTCTACTGTGATTTCTGTTGGATTGACTGCCTTGGTTGGGTCTGGTGTCAAGCTGATCCATTGTTCTTCTACGTAGTACATCGGGGGTGTTACATGGTTGAAATCTATTTCTTCGGCGTAATCTTGGATTATTCTTGTTACTGGTGACATAAATTTTGACTGGTTTAGTAGTGAGATCGGTAGTTCATGGAAACATTTGTTTGTTCTTCGTATGGTCACTGGTTTCGGTGTGCATTGAATTATGTAAAGTACTTCTCCTAGTACTCTTCCAGTGTACCCTGGCATGTTCTGCATGAGTTGACTGACAGCGTTAGGTAGGGATGGGGCCATTAGTAATCTGTTTTTTAAAATTTCTCTCTTTGTTTGAAATCGACGCAGTACTGTGTCTAAGTATAGATTCTCTATTTCTTTTTGGTAGGCTTGTTCGGTGTAAAGGAATTTGCTATTTATGTAGGTCATTAGGTCTACGTTTTGGGGAAGGAGTGGCATACTAGGATTTATTTTGTTGTTTACGAGGAAATTTATTAGGATTCGGGGGTGTTCAGTTTGCCATACCTCTGTGTTACATATTATAGCCCTTTTGTGTAGCGTTAGAGCAAATATGTTTTTATCTTGTTCTACTATTACTAGCTCTTCTAGGGATTGTTTGTTAGTGATCTTTTCACCGTGCCCTTTATAAAGTTGTGACAATTGACTTTCACAACTGTTGTCTTTGTATTGTTCCCAGGTTATTTCGCCTATTGTAGAGTCGAAGCAATAGCCATTGATGAATGGACATGTTACTCCCTCTCGTAGGTGGATTTCTTCTGCCTGGTTGTGGTTGCTGCTTCCAGGAATAAGATAGTTAATAATGTAATCGGTTTTCAACGGTATCCGTGGTTTTCTTTGCGGTTTTTTTTTTGTAACAAATCGCACTGTTATTACTGTCCGAGTAGTCGCACTCCCGTTAGCAAACTTTAGTTAGCATTAGTACTTTCTACGCGTAAGTCCAACGCACCTTAACCTATACATACGTACATAGCTGCTTATTGCAGACAGTTGTAGCGATAGCTTTACATAGTTCTGACTTAAAAAATAACCTACATTGTATTGCATATTCGTATGCCTTATGGCTATAAACTAATAAAATAAATTGATATTTAAATAGTTATTAAAGGATATATTGATAATTGGGACTTGCATTTTTAAACGATTACAATATACTATATGATATTTATGATATATATACACCCTGTAAAGTTAAGTCTTATATTTTTAATTTTCAACTTGTCATCACTTATTGTTTACAATATACTGTGTACTGAATTCTGCTTTTATCAGAAACTATATCAAGTATCCTATTTTCAAATGTAATTCTTAAAATTCAAGACTATTCCTTAACTCTTTCCTAAAATTCCAAAATAATTTCAAGATAGAGTTTATCTTTATTTTTTTTTTATTAAACAAAATCACCTGTTGTTTGTAATTTACAATTGTTTATTGTAATTATGTTTCAAGGCTAATTACATTTTGCTGAGCGGCAATCTTTGTTGAAAAATTTGCTTACTGACCTATAATATGCATTCTTGGTATTCGAACTACGTTTTGACTATACTGCATTTTTGAAATTGCTGACGATTTCTAACTTGACCTTTAAATTTTGTTTTATTATTGTTTTTTACGTTAGTTTTTTAACTATTTTTTTGGTTAATTTTCGAGCCTGTCCTATTTATACTTTCAAAGAAAATTATTTTCATTAACTCTATTTATTTTTGTGAATGAGTATATTACCTGTGTTTGGTCTTTCGTCTCTTGTTGTTAATGGCGAATTTTCTTACCTATTAACATGTGTACTTCTGTTAGGAAGGGTGACGACCATATTCCAATCCGTCGTTACATTTATACTGGATTGCAAAACCTACCCTTTCTATAGTTATTTGTTTTCCATATTTTCGGATTATGGGAGCTAACATTTTCCTTGCTAATGTGGTATGACGGTAGAGGATTGTGTCACAGGCACAATAATTTATTACGGGGGGTGAACAGGGTTTAGAGACACTAAATAATATGTCAGGAGATGATGTGGGGTGTTTGCAAACATTATCGAATGCACATCGGAACAATAATACGTTCCAACAAGGCAAGTATGATTCGGCGTTTTTCTGCCTTCTTCAGACGCCATTCTAGCGCTCTGATTCGGCGTTTTTCTTTCCTTCTTTCCGTGTATATTTTCTGTGGGTTTTCTGGGGGCGGTCTCCACGCAAGCGTCCTTGCGCTGGGTGCCTTGCCCAATTTGTCTTTTTGAATTCGCAGGTCAAATTCCTGAAAATTCCTCTCTGCACATTTGCACAATACGCTATAAGCTGGCATTGTACAGCTGGAACAGCTTCCATTAACTAGTTCTGTTAGTATAGGAAACCAGTATGTGGTATTTACCCATCTGTTAGTAACACCACCAATAATGTGTTTGCCTCGGCAAACATTAAATTCTTGTTTTATTTCCGTGATTGTGTCGGGATCGGTGATTACATCGCCGCTGAAAATGTCGTTCGCTAATGCGTTTGACATTAGAGCTATTTCACAATAGCAGAAAACAGCTAGTGCTGTTTCTCTGAGTTGGGGGTCATTTACGAGATTGTTAGCTTTTGACATTGCTCCCTCATTGTCTAAAACGTCGCCATGAAAATTGAAGTTTTGGTCGCCTTCCATTTCAGTGTTTTATAACACCTCCGTTCCTAGAAATGATAATACTTGCTATACGGTGATAATGTGACTGTCATTGAAAGAAAGTTTATTTATAATAGAACGCGACAGATGAGCGAGATAATATGCAGAGTATGTTACGTTAGTTTATTACTGTTGTAATGTATATTTTTGACTTATACCTGGTAATGATATTCTTCTATATCGGATTCCTTACTATATTAAATTTCTTGTTAAAATTTTAGCATTATTCGAGCGGCCGTCTCTTGTAATACCAAGCTTTTAACCTTTCTTGTCGTTGATTGATATTTTCCTTATTGGTCTTCTGCGTCAAAAAACGTTTCTGCGTTCTCATCATTCTGTGTTATTATTGTTGTCTCATTTTTATTTCTTATTCTGTTGTATGAGTTCCATCCTTTCTTTTTCGTTTTATGGAATATGCAGCAACATTTTCTTTCGGGCTTGCTGCCTAATCTATTCCTTATTCGTTCTGATCTTTTTGGTTGGCTGATGTCTCCCTGGCTTCCTTTTCTTCTTCTCGGCGGTTTGTTAAGTGAAGTTCCTGGTCCCCATAATGGCAGTGTTGCCACCTTCGAAGGGTCAACTCCTTCATCTTCCGTTTCTTCTTTTCCTGATTCTCCTATTTCTTCTTCTTCTTCCGTGGAGTAATCAATTGTTTCATTCTCGTAATATTTCTTTAACCTATTTACGTGCACTACCTGTCTATTTTTTCCTTTTTTTGTACCCAGTGCATAAGTCACTGGTCCGACTTTTTCTATAATTTCAAATGGTCCTATCCATTTTTTCTGTAACTTCTTTGAAAGACCTGTCGTGCTACTTAAGTCTCTCAGATATACGTTGTCTCCTTCTTCAAATTCTCTAATTTCTGTGTTTTTATTGTATCTTTCTAACCTTGATTCTTTAGCTTTTTCTATATTCTCCTGCGCTTTTGTATATACTATTTTCATTCTTGCTTCTAACTCTGATGCATAATTTTCGTCTAACTCTTCCTGTGGGGTTGTGTTATGAGATCTAAGGGTAATGTTTGTTCTGTTCCGTGTAACATATAGTATGGTGTGTATCCTGTGGAAGAATGTGTACTCCCTCGATAAGCCATTAATACGTACGGTATCCATTGATCCCAGTCTCTTTGATTATCCGCGATATAGTGCGAAAGCATGTCCTTCATAACTCTGTGCAATCTTTCAATCTGTCCGTTCGTTGTAGGTGCATAGCTGGCTGTGTATAACCTTTTAATTTTCAATACATCGCAAACTTCTTTCATAACTTGTGACATAAAATTGCTTCCTCTGTCGGTCAGTAGTTTCTGAGGGGTTCCATGTCTGCATATTATTTGCTCCACGAATGCTTTTGCGACCGTTGCAGGTTTTTGATCTGGTAACGGTATAGCTTCACAATATTTCGTAAGGTGGTCCTGAAATGTAAGTAAATATCGATTTCCATTATGTGTCACTGTTAGAGGCCCTACTATGTCCATTGACGCAATTTCCCATGGTTTAGTGACTGCTGTAAATTTTTGTAATGGCGCTTTTCTGAGATGCGGGGAAGTTTTCCTTCTGTTACAAGAATCGCATTTTTGACAATAATTTGTAACGTCCGCTCTGAGGGTTGGCCAATAAAATCTACCTGCTATTGACGTTATCGTCTTTTGTTGTCCCTTGTGGCAATGTAGCGGTGTATCGTGGAAATCTTCTAAGACTTTTCTAACTAGTGTCTTGGGTATTACTAATTTCTCTGCTCCTCCTTTCTTGTCACAATGATAGAGCAGTCCTTCCATGTCTATGTAATAATTTTCTTTGCATTTTTCTTCTCCCATTTTCATTTGTTGTATAATACTTTTGCAAAAGGTGTCACGTTGTTGTTTATTCCTCAAGTTATCTTTATCTCAGACTGGTTCCCATTGTTCTTCCTCCTTGAATGATAGAATTTTCTTTTCTTTCTTCGGCTTTACTACTTCTACTTTTATGTTTGAGTTGTAGAAAATAAATTTAGCCATTTTGCTTATTTCCTCGCAATCTAATCCGTTAAGTTGCTTCTCTGAGTATATTATCGTAATCTGATTTTCTTTATTCTGTTCACATTCGTTTTTTAAGTTTCTTAGGCATTCCCAAACGTTCTGATATGATGACTCGCATTCTGGTCTTGCCTTTTCTATGATATAGTAGAGATTCTTTTCTGGTACGTTCCATTGTATTATGCTGCATATTTCATGATCTTTCGGTATCACTGATTTTCCAAACACTTCTGTGAGTTGATTTGTTACGGGGTCCATGATGTGTCCTTCTCGTGGTATGAATATTGCTAATGGTTGATCGTCTGGTGTTGTTATCGGGTTTTCTTCTTTAATCATACTATTTTGGATTCCTGGTAAGGTATTAATTTTTTTGTACTCTAAATATTCGTCATATGTGGTGTCTATGAAATTGTTGGTTGTGTCGTACATTCTACTGATCGCATCTGCGTTTCCGTGCTTGCGTCCTGGTCTGTAAATGACTTCGAAATCATATTCTGCTAGAGTAAGTGCCCATCTGGTTAGTCTGGAACTAGGATCTTTAAGTGATAGTACCCATTTTAGTGGTCGATGATCTGTAAGGATTGTACATTTTTTTCCATGTAAGTAGCATCTGAATGTTTTCACTCCGTATATTATTGCTAATAGTTCTTTTTCCGTGGTGGAATAGTTTAGTTCGGCCTTGTTGAGTTTTCTGCTTGCGTAAGCAATCGGTTTCTCTTTTCCTTCTCTTATCTGGCTTATTATAGCTCCTACACCTATATTTGATGCGTCTGTTGATAATATAAACGGTTGATTGAAATCTGGAAATATGAGTAATTTGTCAGATGTTAGAATTCCTTTTAATGTGTCGATCTCTTTTATTACTTCTTCAGATATTTTGAACTTTACGTCATTTTTCGTTAATTCTACCAAAGGGGCTGATATTTCCGTTATATTGGGAATGAATTTTCTATACCAATTTACAAGTCCCAAAAATAATCTAATTCCTTTGACATTTTTCGGTAACGGGTATTTGTGCACTGCTTCCAATGTTTCTGGATCTGGGGAGATTCCTTCCTGTGTTACTATGTGTCCCAAATATTTTACTTTTTGCAAAATAAAATTGCATTTCTTTGGTTTCAATTTTATGTTAGCGTCGCTTAATCTTTCGAAGACTTCTTCTATTTTCTTTATGTGGTCCATTTCGCCCAAATAGTTGAATAGTATAATATCATCTAGATATACCATGCAGAATATTCCTGTGAGTCCGGCTAGTGTGGCGTTCATAAATCGCTGAAAAGTTGCTGGGGCGTTCGCTAAGCCAAAAGGCATTTTCGTATATTCGTAGTGTCCGTGGTATGTACTGAATCCTGTTAGTGGAATGTCTTTTTCTTCCATGTCTACCTGGTGGTAAGCGTCCGCGACGTCTATTACTGAAAATAACAATTTCTCTCCTGCTTGATATCCTTGTAGAAGGTCATTTATGTTTGGCAAGGGGTAATATTCTTTCTGTGTTACTGCGTTTAATCCTCTGTAGTCTATACACAATCTTATTTTCTCTGTTGCGTCCGGTTTCTGCTTAACAATCAATACTACTGGGGCGCTCCACTGACTGGTTGATTCTCTTATGACTTTAGCTTTTAGTAGTCTGTCTATTTCTTTCTTGAGTGCTCCTCTTTGTTGATAAGGCATTCTATATGGGGTCTTGAAAACTGGTTTTGTGTCTGGTTCTAGAGTAATGCTGTGTTTGACTTTCGATGTGCTTGTAATAATCTCGTTGTCGTCCGTAAAAATGTGGTGATATTTTCTTATTACTTTTATTAATTCCTGTCTTGCTTCCCTGGATAGGTGCTCCATTTCGAATCCATCTTCAATCCATTTATTGTTTGAGACATCAAATTTGGAGATTGTTTCTGCTTTCTTTTGTTGTTGTTCTACAATACATTCTGATGCTATTCCAATCTTCTCTCCTTTTCTCAAAGTTATGCTTTGGAACGATGCATTTATTAGTCTTATGGGGATCATTTCCTTATTATCCACTACTGCATAAGCCATTCGTATGAAGTGTGGCCCATTTTTTTGTGATTTACAGACTATTGTCGTACCATCTATTTGTTTTCTGATTTTCCCCATTGTGACGACTTCGGATCGGGAAGGTATGGCTAGCTCTTCGTTCAGTACTATTGGAGACTCTTTGTTTTTTGAGAAGTATTCATGTTGGTTATCTTCATTCTTTAGATTTGTATCGTTGGTTCGTGGTTCGATCTTCTTGACCTTTTCTGATTCGTTGTTTTTGTCGACTGGTATCTCTTCCAAGTCCACTTGTTTTTTTCCGGCTTTTTTATCTTTTCTCTTGTTTCTTCTATTTCGTCTCGTTCTTTGTTTAGGTTCCGTCTCTTCTACCTTTGACTGATCATTTTTCTGTTGTGTTTCATTGATGTGGTGTACTGTTTCTTCCTGATTGTGTTGTACTGTTTCTAGCCGTTTTCTCTTATCATCTGTATTTTGTTTCATGTCGTTTTCCCTTCTTTGCTTTGTTCATTTGTTTGTAGAGATTCTAGTTTTTTCTGTCCTTTTCATTTTGTTCCTGCTGTTCGATGTTTTAGTAGTGGTTGGTTGCTGTTCTGGTGAAACTCTTTACATTTGGGATTCCTTTTGTGTCTCCTTTTGTTTATTTGGTTCGCTCTTTCTTGATGTATTCTGTCCGTTTGCGTTCTGTAAGTTTTTCCTGTCTTCTTTTGTAGCACTTTTATGTTGTTTTTTCAAAAATTCTTTTACTGTTGATAACCATTTGTTCCATTCTTGTCTTGTGGTTTTGTGGTTATTTTCGTATGCTTTTACCGTCATTACTTCCATTATCTCTCCTGCTGTGATCATTGGAATTGATTGTCCCCATAATATTAGTGAAGGTTCGTCTTCATATGAGATGATTGCTTTGTGGCTTTCTAAAAAGTCTCTACCTAATAACATTGATACTTCGCCTAGCGTTATGTCGCTACAAACTATGAATCTGGCTTTTGTTTTCCTGCTTTTGGATGTTGTTTGTATATCCACATATGCTGTTCCGTATATATCTATCTCATGTCCTGTTATCCCTCGTAGCGGTAGTGATTACGTGATTTCTGGGTTTATATCTTCATCTTGTATTAGTGATTTCCTTATCAATGAGAACGCGCCGCCCGTGTCTATCATGGCGGAGAGTTTTCTTCCATTAATCGTGAGTGTTATTACATAGGGTTGTTTTGTTTCTGTGCCGTCATCGATGTGTTCTATTTTGTGTGTGCCCCTCGTAATTTTTCCATTTTGGCCACTGGGTGAGGGCTTATTAGTGGCCATGGTTAGTTTAAATTTTGGTTGCGGTTCTTGTTATGTTGACTTTCTCGTGTTTCTTGTTTTCTTCTATCCTCGTTCCTGTCCCTGTTGCTGTTCCATCTGTTTCTATCCTTTCCTTGCGAATTGTCTCGTTGCTTGTTTGTGTAATTATTCCTTCCATATTTTTGCGTGTATGTTTTTGTCTCTTGCCTACTTTTTGGCTGAGTGTCGTTAGGTTGGCTTGTTCTTCTGTTAAGTAAGCAGTTTCTTGCTCAGTGTCCTTCCTTTCCACATTCAAAGCATTCTTTTCCCGTTTTCTTAGCTAGATTGGCTCCTGTCCAGCATTCCTCTGTGAAGTGTCCCTTCTTCCCACATTTGTAACATTTGACTTCTTGTGCTGCTGGTGATAATTGCTCCCTTCTCCTTGTTCTGCATTCCCTTATGAGATGCCCTGTTCTGTTACAGTAATGGCATCTTTGATCTTCTCTTATGGCTGATACTCTGGCTATATTCACCCTTCCTTGTATCATCATTAGATTTATCTCCTGTAGTGTTACTATTTCCTCTGCTTTTTCCAAGTCTAAGTTTGGCTCCTTTAACAGTAAGATGCCTGTTTCTTTCATCAGATCTCTTCTGAGTCCTAGTTTAAATTGGTTAAGTACCAGTTCTTTGTTTTTCTTCCTAATACCTGGTTGCTCTTCGGTTGTTGCTCCTTCCAATTCTTCTTCTAGAACTCTGGCAGCTAGTATTCGCACTCTTGTCGTAAAATCTGATACGCTTTCGTCGTGTCTTTGGAAGCAATTTGAGAGCATCATCGTCCTCTCTCCTGGCAATTTTTTTGGTGCAAATTTTTGGATTAGCTTCGCTTTTAAATCTCCGTAGTTCAGGTTATCTAATGTTGGATCTGATTTGAAAAATTGGTACGTCGGTCCTGTTAATTTGAATTTTAATATTTGTAAGGTATCCTCTTCTTTCCATTTATCTAATTGTTCGCGCTGTTCTAGTTTCTCGAAGTATCGAATGGGATCCTTTGTACTGAAATCTGCTAGGGTGGCCGCGACAATTCCTAGGTGTTGCGGTGGCCATGATATCGTTACTGGGGTAATAGGCGTTGCTTGTGGCATGTTGAAAATATAATTTTTCTTTTATATATGTTTATACTTTTATACTTTCTTCAAAATATTCCTCGAGTAAAAAAATATATATGGCACACGTAATTCATTAAAACAAAATTGAACTTGATATGTAGTAAACAGTCATTTAGTAAAACTCAACTAATGCTGTTTTGCACTTTTTTTTAACACAAGGTCGTGCACTCGACACTGTGAACTTGACCTAGTCACTTAAATTCCTTATTTTCAACTACTACGTAAATAATACCTGTGTCTTGACTGTATACTTATATATTTTGTAGAGTATTATGTGGTAACTTTTAAGAAGACAAAAAACAAAACAAATATATAGAGAATAAATTGTTGTCAAATAAAATAAAATTAGAATTGTACGTTCAATTAAAATCGACTGTTCCAGTAAAGGATTAGTAATAATAAATTTTTTGAAAAATATTTAAATTGTCCTTCCTTTAATGTTTTTTAAAAGCATTTACCTACCTTAGTAAGGCTTGTTAGGATTCTGAATTTAAGGACGGGATTATTATGAAGGTATTTTCTCGCGACAAAAAAAATCTACTCGGTAAAACGAGATTTGTGCTACAGCACGAAAATTATGTAGTACTTGGGTGACCTAACGGAAATTTTCCAAACTGATTTCTTTGCTTATACCCTAAAATTTTTCAAAGTTGATCGAGGGTCTATATGTCTCTGGACGCAGAACGTCAATGGTAAAGAAAAATAGAAAAAGATTTTCAGAAAAGAAGTCCTGTACATAAAAATAATATTTGCTGGATACTGTACTGTTTCTATACTAGAAGAAAAATTTTGGAATGCCACTGGCGAAGCAATATTTCAACGATGGAAGAAATTCTTATAAATATAAAAAAACTTGCAAAAGTTTGCCAAAAAAATAGAAAACTGTAGAAGTGACTTAATCCTCCCTAATTTACGAATTAATTTCCCCAAACCGAGACCGCTGTCACCATTCTAAATAAATTGGGGTGTTATCGTGATAATTTAGGATTGAAGCTGTAGATGAATCGACTAAACCCCTCTAATGAATTGTCTCCACTCTGATAAGGCTGTCACCCTAGTAGAAGACGTCTGTCTCAATGTCCTTATCAATGCCTCTACAATTTTTAGGAGATACTTATCCCTGCGAGCGGGGCAAGGCTTACTGATTCCACTAGTCTGGACTGACTGGTTCCGCCCTCGCGGATTTACAAGAGGGTAGGGAAATCTTTCTGGAAAGGAAGGGAATTAAGGACTTCTCGGTCTCAGGTCCTGCAAAGAGTGAGAGGCTATGGGCTTACGTTAGAAGCCGGAGCACTGCATAAGCGAAATGTGTATCTCTTCTAGTCTCGACCTGTAACGGCTAGGAATAACAAAAACAAATTTCGGGTTTACGATGTATTAACTATACAGTACACTACAAAATATCAGTTAGGACCAAAAATGTTCGATCAGGCGCGAAGGGAGACGAGAAGAGACAAGCAAGGAATTAAAGGTCGAACAATTCCGTATTATTAGATATACCTTGGGTTAGTATATAGATCTTAGTTACCTTCGCGTATCTAGGCTCTAGCTAGGGAATACGCCTCCAGTCTACAGGGATTTGAGATTGCGAACCTTCGAATCTCCAGTTGCCGACACTTATACGTCACACTGTCCCGTCGAATTAAATAACGCGTCCACTGTCTGCGTATCGTCCGATCTCCACACTATGGCGTGGAGCGTCTGGCGTGACCACTTCCCACTAACGCCGCTGGCCCCCTTTGTTCGCCTTTTTTATCAGTCCGTGTTCTCAATTTTCAGTCGTAGTACCAAGGTCGCGTTATTGTTTTTTTTGCTGACTGATCCTCGTGTTGTATTTCGGCGGAGGTCTATGTTTTGAAACGTGATTTAAACAACCGTGGTGGCCTGATATTTGAGACTCGTGTAATACATTTAAACTGGGTCGAGTTTTCAATCTTTGTTTAATGTAAAATGTTTACGTACATATGTTACCTACTAGCTATGAATTTATTTGTTCTTTAATCAATTTGGAATATGTAATAATTTCTTAAATAAATGTTTCTCTTTACTAGGCTAATTGTCCCTTAATTTTTCCTTCTTTATTTCCTTGCTATATTTCCATTACATGAATATTATTTATTTAATATCTTAGCATTTTTAGAATCGGAAACATACTATAATTTTAATTATTAGCGTACTTATTTATATAAAATGGTATATTAAATTAATATTAAGTACATTGTTCCTTTTGGAAACAACTGACCTAAATTTGTTTTAATGGAATCTTATGTTAGAGTTTTAATGTAAACTGACCTATAATCAATTTGGAATATGTAATAATTTCTTAAATAAATGTTTCTCTTTACTAGGCTAATTGTCCCTTAATTTTTCCTTCTTTATTTCCTTGCTATATTTCCATTACATGAATATTATTTATTTAATATCTTAGCATTTTTAGAATCGGAAACATACTATAATTTTAATTATTAGCGTACTTATTTATATAAAATGGTATATTAAATTAATATTAAGTACATTGTTCCTTTTGGAAACAACTGACCTAAATTTGTTTTAATGGAATCTTATGTTAGAGTTTTAAAATATTCGAACTATAATCGTAATACACATCGCCTAATGGCAGCTATGCACTCCGTTGCTCCCGCTTGGCGGCGCTAGTGTAGTTGGGGGTCAACGTCATATAGGCCCGGTTGTATATTCGTAGCTCAACTCAAGCTCAGCGCCATTACCGAGTTTAACGCATGAAGTTGGTTGTACATCTAAAGGCGCGTACAGACTAGCACACGCATGTGGTGAAAAAATGTCTGAGGAGCTGCTTATGGTTAGTGCCGCGTTTGTGGTTATTAGTTCATTAAAAAAGGAAAAATAGGCGATGGTGGACGACGCATTTATTTAAAAGAAGAACCCTACAAATGAAGTCCGATTTACTAGTAGATTTGGCGTTAGAATCTAATACTGGACAATTTCAAAATTTTACACTTATGTCAGTAGAAGACTTTGAACGCCTTTTAAATGATATAGGCCCCGTAATAAAGAAACACGACACAGTCTTAAGAAAAGCCATACCTGTTAAGGAACGTTTACTGATAACATTAAGATTTTTGGCCACAGGGGATTCTTACACAAGTCTCCAGTATCTTTTTAAAGTTTCCAAACAATATATTTCACAAATAGTACCCGAAGTATGTTTAGCTTCAATTGATAACTTGCGGGAGTGCATAAAGGTAAAGTATTGAGATGAAACCAAATATTTATTTTTATTAAATAGTAAGTTACAAAATTAAATGCTAATTACATAATAATACCTAATAACACATAATAATATGTACCTACATATAAATGAAAACTGGAAAAACTTATTGAGAAGTATTTGTTGGCTGTTCTAGTGTATAGGTTATAGGCTTAAAAGTAGCAAACAAGTTCTGTGCAGTTGGTATATTGTATCCAGATGTATCCATATTATTTGAAGGTTGACTATTCTCAGTTGCTGATGCATTTTTTAGAGGGTCGGAATAAGAGGTATACTGACTTATGGTAGGGCTGAGAAGAGAAAGATTAACTAGGCTATGTTGCTGAAAAGAGCTTTCAGAAGACGGCCCGTCATAGTTTCCTAGATCTGCTTCAAAAAGTATATTGTTGATAGCATGTTCAACCATTATTTCTGCTCTTTTAGAATAGATTCTTAATTTTGAAGGATGTGTTGCCCATAGATGTCAAACCGATCTTCAGCTTTCTCTCGTCTAGAACTGCGGGCTTGTGCCTTCTTCATAATTTTATAAGCTTCTGCTACTTTGTAGCGTTATAACTGCTACATTGCCTGCTTTCTTTCTTATGTTAATATATTTCGTTAATTCTATTCTCCAATTTCCATATCTTCTGTCATAATTCATATTCTTCTATATCCTCCATTGTATCTCTTATTTTTCTATATATTTTCTCAGATATAGATTGTATCAGAATTATGTCGTTACTTAATTGATTCATTATTCTCTTTTCATTTTTACTGGTATTTGGTATAAAAACCAGTTGGCGTCCAAATCTATCTTCTTATATATATATATATATATATATATATATATA
The DNA here is from genome assembly GCF_040954645.1 of Diabrotica undecimpunctata. Lineage (NCBI taxonomy): Eukaryota > Metazoa > Arthropoda > Insecta > Coleoptera > Chrysomelidae > Diabrotica > Diabrotica undecimpunctata. The sequence continues at coordinate 93,501,905 of NC_092804.1, forward strand.
TATATATATATATATATATATATATATATATATATATATATATATATATATATATATATTTCAGTATCTACCTTTCCTATTTTCTTAATAATCATCATTTTTATCTTTTACTTAAGTTTCTAAAGAATGAATTTTATTTTCATCTCTATTTCTGTTACTTTGGAACGAGAGGTGCCATCTTTATTCTCTGTTTAGTTTAATGCTAGTGACAAACAAGGTTAGTAGATGTTAAGTAGGTTGTCTCGTAACTATGTAGGCGAAGCGAGGGGAAGGCAGAATGCTTACGTCACTCATACGACAAAGTCAAATTTGACAGTTGATGGACAGTTGTCTGCACGTCTGAGTTTAAGTTCACGTTTGTTTTTGTTGTTGTCTCATTAGTTCGTTTATTTGTTTAGTTATTGTTTAGTTTTTATTTTTAAGTATAGGTATAAGGACAATATTATTTATAGAGACTTATTATTTAGTTATTTGTGTACATAAACACTTGTGAAATGTGTTTTCGTAGCCGTGATATCAAGGTTTATCAAAACAATTATATGTAGTTTTGGATGTTATAATAATGATATATTTTTTAGATGAGATAAGTATATATAGCTTGAAGATTTGTGCTTGAAGGACTAATCATTTTTTGTATTTTAATCTAATAATAAATTATTTATATTACCTATTGGTTTTTTTTTGCCTACCACTAGATATGATGCACTGATAATGCTGCAAATTCTAGGAAAAAAATAATAAGTAAGTTCCTACATATTTAGTATTTGTGCTTTTGAACTTTATCTACTGTTTTTTTGGGTTTTTGTGCGAAATAAACTGTTATCTAAATTTAAAACACACAATATTATCACTATAATCAATTCTATTTTTTGTCATCAGACTATTGATTTTAGAAAAAAAAATAATATAATTACTAATATAAGAACCACTTAACATCCCTATAGCCAAGAAAATCCCAAAATATATTGCAAAACCTAAGTTTTTGAACCTTATATTAGCATTGAAGCTTATGGCAATTTTAAAAGTGTCGTATGGGTGACGTATTCCCGCCTTTAAAAAGCGAGCATTTGATTGGTCTATAGTTACGAGACAACCTACTTAAATATCTACTAACCTTGAGTGACAAAGACTCCTTGACATTTCCCCCTTCCTGTTCGATACAAAAGTCGATATAATGGCTTTTATTTCTAAAAATGTCGATTTTCTTCATGACTTCTGTAAAAGTATAATAACCAATTGTTGTGTCGTCTCCTGAATTAGGAGTCAACCTCCGGGATACATTTCTCAGGTGCGGGTCAAATTATATTAACATCCAGAAGACCAACCGGCCTGAGAATGGCACTATCATTCCGATAGGAGAGTTGACTCCAGGGCAAGAAAATCCACAACTAACAACATGGCTTGCTAACAACCATAGCAGAAAAGACCAGGATAAAACCTAGGATTTGGTGACAAGCATTTTTCCTTACTATAATGTAACACTGTAGCAAGAAGTCGAATAATTTATATTTAAATTCAATATAATATTTAAACATGTATTTTTCTGCCCTTTTTGTTTAATATTTTAATAAACATGTGTTAATTTAACTGTGTCTTGTTTCTTCTTTTTACTTGTTTGCGTGTGTTGCTCCAGAGTAGGCCATATTCACGTCCTAAGTGAGCTAGCCAGGGAGTGTTTCGTATAACGTCTAATGTAGCAATTTTGCAATTGATACATTAGGGGTTATGACGTTAAAAATTGGTCCCAACGGGAAACGATTTGTCGCTCCAACGTTGTTAGTGATGTTAGTCAGGTTGTAGCAGCAAACTAAGGTTGGCGGTTACAAGTTGACAACAGCAGCTCAACGTTGGGATGTTACAAATTGAGCTTCGAAGGGTTACAAATTGGCACCCAATGAATGTTCGTTGGAACGTCACAAATTGGCGCACCAACGTAATATACTCTGAGTAATGCATACATTCTTGTATTTAGTTGAAACAATACTTTTATATGTTCTTGCTATTATTATCTTTAACATTTTTCTTCCTATTTTGAGTAGTAAATTTATTAAATTTCAGTAAAAATATCTATTTTCTATCTTACTTACTTTTTTATACTTATTTTTTTATCAAATTTTTACTGATAGTTTTTTTTTGATCACCAACCTTTTTTGTCTGCTGGTTATCATTAACCTTGACAAGTTCATGTGTTGTTGGGTAGTGTTAAAACTTAATTAAATATAAAATAGTAGTTTTATATTATTTTCGTAAATTTAATTATCTTTATCTTTAAAGTTGATTTGGTTACTTGTTGGTTTACATAAATTATTGTTTTTTAAATAATCTTACAAAATGGCTACCATCAACCCTAAGCATTTGAAAACTGATGAGTTAACCTATGAGTTAATTATTAGAGATCTTGAGGTTCCTTCTACTGTCGATGAGAAAAGAAAAGTCCTTAGTGGAATTTTGTCTCAGGAAGCATCAGACAGAAGCTTCTCTGAAACAGTTGTCCCTCTTGAATTTGAGCAAGACCATAATCAGGCCTTGGCTACTCTTGCTGATTTATCTAGTATCATCGATGAATTTTCAGGTAGTAAGTCTGATTATAGGTACAAATGTATTTGTTCTCGTTTAACTCATTTGTCTGGCCGTGTATCTCGTCTGAAGACCACTTCTTCAACGCAGGAAACAGTCAAAAGACAGTTACGGAGTAAATGATTGTCAATTGAGGGTGTGCTTGTGGAAAAACTTAATCTTCCTTCAGAATCTACTCCAGTTAGAACCACATACTGTATCTTCAGTAGTGAAGTCTGTGCCCATTTATAAATGGGGAATTCAAAAGTTTTCCGGCAAACAGCCTTTCATTCCTTTTCTTGAACAAATTGAGGCGCTTAAAATCTCCAGGAATTGTTCTAATGATGACCTGTTTCTTTCTGCAGGAGATCTGTTTGATGGCAATGCTTTCACTTGGTGGCATAAATCATCTTCTTAAAAAGACATTTCAGTCATGGTCTGACTTAGTTGCCGCTTTAAAGGAAACTTATCTTCCGGCAGAATATGAGAGGAATTTGTGGGAACAAATTCGTTCTACAAGGCAATCTTTTCGAGAACCTGTATCTACATTTATCTCTAATTTTGAAGCTCTTTTCTTCCGTTTACCTTCTGTTGTCTCAGAGAAAGATAAAGTATCTGAAATTAGACGTGGTCTTTTACCAGACTACATCAAAGCTTTGGCTTTGCACGATATAGACACTGTATCTGATCTTACCTCTTACTGTAAAAGAATTGAGTCTGCGTTATCTATACCCCACTTTAATAATAATAATAAGAAATTTTCATATGAAACAAATTCACTTGATGAAATTTGTTGGAATTGCAACAAACGAGGTCATGTGTATCCTCAGTGCAGGTACCAGAAAAATAAATTTTGTTATGGTTGCGGTTTTAAGAACGTTATTAAGGCACATTGCCCCAAATGTTCAAAAAACGAAGCGCGAGGTTGTTCGATAGTGGACAGGAATCAACCTCATTGCAGTCAAATGTCTGCATCAAACCTAAAAGGGAAGAACATACCAGGAAAAAATTTGAAGAAAACTTCAAACAAAGGACAAGCAGAGTAACATTTCAACTACCACCTATTATTAAAACACGAGCTGAAACTTCTGATTCTAATTGTGATTTTAATCCTTTACCTATAGACAAAACTCCCATAGATACAACGCACAATGTTTCTTTAAATCCTGCGAATATTTCTTTTCCGTTGATTTCAACGTCTGATACTTTATGTAGAACTAATCCTCTTCTCGATATTCGTACACAGGATAATCGACCATATATTTCAATAAATATTGGCAGTGAAACAATATCTGCACTTGTAGACTCTGGTAGTAATGTCTCTATTATTGGCTCTCCAGCCTTATTTCTTCTTAAGAAGCTGAATTTGCATCTTCACTATGATATTTCAGTACAGCTAACTACTGCTGATGGTAATGTCCAAAGTACCTTAGGTTATGTGTTTTTACCTGTTACCTTATCTGGTAGCACACAAAAGTTAAAAGTTTTAGTGGTTCCTTCTATCTCACATAAAATGATTTTAGGTATGGATTTTATGAAATTGTTTAGAATTTCTTTGGATTTCACAAATTTTTCGTATAGTACAGCTAAACTGTCAACTTGTGTTGTTAATACTATAGTAAGTTCAGAGAATTTATCCACCCATCAGCTTTCACAACTACATTCGGTAGTCAAACTGTTTAAGGAAATAGGCCCAACAGATTCTATTGGTAGAACCCACTTGTATACTCACCATATAGACACTGGTGATGCGAAACCAATTAGGCAAAGACAATATCCTCTTTCGCCTGCTATGCAGAAAATTCTCAACGAAGGAGTTGATGAGATGCTTAAGTTAAAAGTCATCGAACCATTAACAACCAGTACACCTTGGTTGTCTCCTTTGTGGTTGGTTCCGAAGAAAGATAGTTCCTATAGAGTTTGTTTTGATGGTCGAAAACTTAATTCGATAACAATTCCTGATAGTTACCCCATGCCTTTAATAGATTCAATCATATCTAAAGTAAGAGATGCTAAATTTATTTCGTCAATCGATTTAAAACAAGCTTTTTATCAGATAGCTTTGGATGATCAATCCAAATTAAAGACTGCATTTACAATTCAAAATAGAGGTTTGTTCTGTTTTAATGTATTACCTTTTGGCTTAAATAATAGTGCACAAGCTATGTGCAGAGTTATGGATTCAGTTATAGGTCCTTTACTGGAGCCTTATGTTTTCTATTATCTTGATGATATTATTGTTGTTGCTCCTGACTTTGATTGTCATATCAAAATTCTTAAAATGTTGTTTAAGAGACTTAAATATGCAAATCTTACAGTCAATTTTGAAAAGTGTCAGTTTTGTAGACCTTCTCTTAAATTTCTTGGTTTTGTTGTAGATCAACAAGGGTTAAGAACTGACCCAGCTAAAGTAGAAGCTATTTTGGAATATCCAGTTCCAAAAACTACTACTCAAATTCGTAGACTTATCGGATTGATAGGTTATTACCGTCGATTTTTGAATAATTTTGCATCCATTTGTACCCCCAATTTCTGATTTACTCAAGGGTAAAAAGAAAGGACAGTCTATTGTTTGGACTCCAGAAGCTAACTTAGCTTTCAGTCAGATTAAACAGGCACTAACATCTGCTCCTGTTCTTGCTAGTCCAGACTTTGACAAGCATTTTTATCTTGCTTGTGATGCAAGTGACACTGGTGTTGGGAGTGTATTATTTCAAAAAGAAGATGGTTTAGAGCATCCTATAGCTTTCTTTAGTAAAACTCTCTCTAAAGCTCAACGTAAGTACACTACTACTGAGAAAGAACTGCTGGCTATTTTATTATCTATTGAAAAATTTAGGTGTTATATTGAAGGAAGTGAAAACTTCACTGTGATTACTGATCACTCATCCTTACAGTGCTTATATTCCCTGAAAAACCCTTCTCCTAGAATTGCCAGATGGATAATGAAATTATCCTGTCACAAGTTCACTGTCATTCACCGTAGTGGTTCTTTAAATGTTGTGGCTGATTCCCTTTCTAGAATACCTGAACAAAATCCTGAAATTTCTCTTTTAGATTTATCTAATCTTAAAACAGATACTTGGTATGATAATATGGTACAAAAAGTACAAAATAATCCAGATCAATTTCCTGCTTTTAAAGTTCATGGTAATGTTCTTTACAAGCATATCTTTTCAAGAAATAAGTTTTCAGATCCTTCCCCAGAATGGAAAATTTTCGTTCCGTCTCCTCACAGAAAAGATGATGAAAAATCTCTTTCATGATGATCCTACAGCTGCTCACCTAGGAGTATATAAAACGCTCTCTAGAATCACGGAATTGTATTACTGGCCTAGAATGAGACTTTATGTCGCAAACTATATCAGTAAGTGCAAAATCTGTGCTGCTAGTAAACCAGGAAATGTACCTCCTGCTGGTTTAATGGGAAAGTACAGAGATATTAATTTTCCATTTCAGTTTTTATCTGCTGACTTATTAGGTCCTTATCCTAGATCTAAAAATGGAAATCGTTTTCTTTTAGTTGTTGTCGACTGGTTCACGAAATTTATTTTTGTCCATCCAATGGCAAATGCTACCTCTACAGCTATTGTTAAATTTATTGAAAATCAAGTTTTTCTTATCTTTGGGGTACCACAAATTTTCGCAGTTGATAATGGGAAACAGTTCGTTTCCAATCATTTCAAAAATTTAATGAATAAATCTAAAGTACAAAAAATTTGGTATAATGCGAGATATTTTCCTCAAATAAATCCTACTGAGAGAGTTAACAAAACTATCGTAACAGCTATTCGTTCTTTTATACATGATAATCATAAAGATTGGGACAAAGAAATCTTTAAGATTGCCCAGGCTATTCGCCTAGCCAAACACAAAGTTACACAATTTAGTCCTTCGTTTCTAACTTTTGCCAGAAATATCCCTTTGGACGGTTCCTTCTTTGGTGCAATAGAAGACAAAGCAAGCAATGTCATTAATATTAATAACAAGCTATTCGACCCAAGACCATTAGAAAATATGCCTCCTATTTTCAAAGAAGTGCAAAAGAGAATACGTCACTCTTATGCGACGAATTCTAGTAGGTATAACCTTCGTAGACGTGATGTCAAATATCACGTTGGTGATAAAGTCTGGAAGAAAAATTTTGTCCTATCAAAAGCTGTCGATGATTTCTCTGCAAAACTAGCGCCAAAATTTGTCCCCTGTATTGTCAATAAAGTTTTGTCTAAATTAGTCTACAATTTAAAGGATCTAGATGGAAATGATCTTGGAAATTTTCATGTCAGGGATATCAAATTAGATGTCACTGATTCTAGTGACGATGAAAATCAGTAATGCATATTAAAAATATATCTTTTGAGTAAAACTTGCAGTTATACTATTATATCTTACCTTTAAGTGTAATTTAAACTTACATATATCTTGTATTGCATATATTTTAAATTATCTTCTTATCTCTTTTGTTAAGCTTATACATATTTTTATTACCTGCGTTAACAAATATGTTCGTTATTTATGGACTTTTCAATAAAATATTTAGTTATGAGAACCTTTGCTAGAAAATTTATCTACTACCTTTCACAAGTTTGATTGTTATTTACTTATCTTTATCTTCGTTTAATAACACATTATCTCTTACCTTTGCAAGTTAGCTACTTGTATTACCTTTATGGTGTTATTAAAACTATTGCGGTAATAACTTATGTCTAATTTTCATACGTAGTGCAAGTGTCTTGTTTTTCCGTTGAGTGGGTTCAAATATGAGATTTGTTCGGACAAGCACATAAAAATTGCCTAGGATGATTTATCTTCGCGGGACTTGAGGTCACTGAAGGAAAACTATTAACAAGGGCGTTAATATTTTCCATTTACCCATTAGGGGTGTTGCGTTAGGCATAATTCTTTATCTTTTGGAGTGAAAGTAATCTTATGCATATATCTTCTTTTATAGAAACCTCTGGTGTAAGATTATGAAGCTTTGAAGTTTTTGATTGCATTTGAATTGTCTTTAACATTTTAAATACATACGTCTATATTTATGCAGTTCTAGTTCTATTTCTTTTGTGTAGATCCCTGGATAGTGTTTAGTGTTATAGCAATTTCATATGATATTACCACAACTTATCTTATCTTTGCTTTGTATTTTCCTTTATCATAAGTAAGCCAAATTTTATGCAGTATCTTTAATGTCTTTTGTGTAGAACTTTGACTTACTAGGTATTGTGAAGAATATACTTATCTTTATCTGACAATCAAAATTACTTGTGTTACTTAATTATCTTGATATTTACCTACCTTTAATTTTTGATACTATTTGGTACAAAAATTACTTTATCTTATACTAGCTTAATGTCAATTTGCTGTTTTATTGACTTGCCTTAGTCCATAAATATACATATGCAATATGCCGAGAATTCATTCTCATTATCTTCTTATCTTTAATAAACAATGTAATTGTTTCCAGACCATACTGTCTATTGAAGTTTAGTCATAATAAGTTTCTCTGATTTAGTTCGAAACTACAAGAAGAATATACCAAGGCTGGCCTAGATATTAACCTCGCGAAAACGGAGTACCTATCTACAAGTGAAGAAGACATAGAAGATCTACAGATTGATGACAACGTAACAATCAAAGGAAAGGATAAATTTAAATACCTGGGGTTTATAATCACGAAAAAGGTAACAACAGAGGAAGAAATTACACAAAGATTAGGACAAACAAGAACAGCAATCCGACAACTTAACTGAGTATGGTGGGATAGACACCTAAATATGAAGACAAAAACGCAGATTTATAAAACATTAGTGCGAAGTATTATGACATATGGGGCCGAAAATTGGATCATAAACAAGAAAAACAGCAGTAAGATAATAGCAACAGAGATGGAATGCCTGCGAAGATGCTGCAGAGTAACAAGAATGGATAGGAGAAGTAATGACGAAATAAAGCAAAGAACATCAATAGAAACAGACATACTAACATATATAGAACAAAAAAGACTATAGTGGTATGGACATGTAAGAAGAGCTAGCGACAGCAGATGGATAAAGAGAATAACCGAATGGAGCCCCATAGGAAGGAGGAAAAGAGGACGACCCCGAAAATCCTGGAGGAACGAAGTAGACGACGCCATGAGTAAGAGAGGACTAAACGATGGAGAATGGAACAACAGAGAGAGATGGAAACGGTTGAGCGAGGGAAGGCAGTGAATACTGTAGAATCCCTAAATATATATATGATTTAGTTCACAATGATTGCCCTCATCAATGCATAACTACAATGAATTTTCTTTTTCTTGAGTGTTATATTTTAATGAAATTTTTTTATTGCATTTACAAGGTAGATTTAACCTTATGCATACTACTATTTAGAAATCTGGTGTAGAGTTGTGTCTCTTTGAAATGACAATGGAAAGGTTTTGTTTTTTATACCCTCTTGTATAACTTTGCTCTGTACAATTTTTCTGTATAGATTACTTTATTATTCTAACAGGTGCATAACGTTTGGATTTAAATCAAAGTATATTTATGACTAATTTTTCTTCTTCAGTTCAACTGAGTATAATTTTGTGCAGTTTTCTTTTCATCTTGTGTAAATTTTATACTTAATAGATGTCTAGATTGGTCTTACTAAATTTTTACTTATTTCTTTTATATTTTGATGTTTACCTTATCTTTCTTAACTGCTTATAATGTTCTACTCATACTATCTCATGCAATATATGCAACTAAAATCTAGATTAGTATTATGATAACTAATATTTGGATTTATATACCTACTGCATTACTGATGATTATGATATCTTATCTTTTATAACTTAATGATTATATGCATATCTAGTGATATTGCTAATATCATAATTACCTTGGTTTAAAATTAGCTTCCCTTAAGAACTAACATTCTTGAAAGAATGTCTTTCTAACGATGTTTATCTCCATGAGTGATAGATACATCGTCCCCATATTAGTTGTTTTTGTATGATATTTATGTAATTACATATATATGGGACCGAACTGTGGTGGAGATGTACATTTATACCACTGGATCTTCCTTTAATGGTAAGGTTGTCTTTAGGGTATGGCGTCGGGGGGTTCATAGTACACAGGACTGTCGTCTCTGAGGAGCGCTTTCGAGGTTTAACCATGGATTATAAGCTACTGCGTTCATACCAACATGATTTCAATCGGCCCAGTGTATAATCGATGTACAGTACCAAAGATTGCGGATAACCCTTAACGTAGCTTTTCTCCCTCTTGGTCTACGACCAATTTTAGTGTGACGAATACTATAATTCGTTGGGATAAAATATTTCCCTGAGTATTAACTCTAAAGCCCTGTTACATGCTGCTACAATGTATAGCACATAAATATTTGCCTCATAATTTTAGTGTGACGAATACTATAATTCGTTGGGATAAAATATTTCCCTGAGTATTAACTCTAAAGCCTTGTAAGGAATTGCTATAAGGTATAGCATAGGATTATTTACCTTACAATTTTAGTGTGACGAATACTATAATTCGTTGGGGATGAAATAATACCCAGAGTGCTCACTCTAAAGTCATTTAGTGTATATAGTATTACAATACTGTAATACATACTTTATAATTATGTAGTTAAAATTTTAGTTTAACGGATACTATAATTCGTTGGGTGATAGTCATTTATTTTTTTGACTTAGGTTAATATAAGTATATTAATTTTTATAGCTTATCACAAGTTAACCATTTTCACTTCATTTTGTTTAAATAATAGTACCTAAACTTACAAGTTATTATACCTATATCTAGGTATCTAGATGACTTTATTATTTGGTAAAGATTACCTTTATTATTATTTTGATGATCATAACATATAATGAGTTTAGTGATGAGAAAAATTTCTCAAGGTACTTTCGAAATTTTTCTACTGGGTGGTGGAAGTGTGTAGCGTTATAACTGCTACATTGCCTGCTTTCTTTCTTATGTTAATATATTTCGTTAATTCTATTCTCCAATTTCCATATCTTCTGTCATAATTCATATTCTTCTATATCCTCCATTGTATCTCTTATTTTTCTATATATTTTCTCAGATATAGATTGTATCAGAATTATGTCGTTACTTAATTGATTCATTATTCTCTTTTCATTTTTACTGGTATCAACCTTTCCTATTTTCTTAATAATCATCATTTTTATCTTTTACTCAAGTTTCTAAAGAATGAATTTTATTTTCATCTTCATTTTTTTTCCTGTGGAACGAGAGGTGCCATCTTTATTCTCTGTTTAGTTTAATGCTAGTGACAAAGACTCCTTTTTGTTGACATTTCCCCCTTCCCGTTCGATACAAAAGTCGATATAATGGCTTTTATTTCTAAAAATGTCGATTTTCTTCATGACTTCTGTAAAAGTATAATAACCAATTGTTGTGTCGTCTCCTGAATTAGGAGTCAACCTCCGGGATACATTTCTCAGGTGCGGGTCAAATTATATTAACATCCAGAAGACCAACCGGCCTGAGAATGGCACTATCATTCCGATAGGAGAGTTGACTCCAGGGCAAGAAAATCCACAACTAACAACATGGCTTGCTAACAACCATAGCAGAAAAGACCAGGATAAAACCTAGGATTTGGTGACAAGCATTTTTCCTTACTATAATATAACACTGTAGCAAGAAGTCGAATAATTTTTATTTAAATTCAATATAATATTTAAACATGTATTTTTCTGCCCTTTTTGTTTAATATTTTAATAAACATGTGTTAATTTAACTGTGTCTTGTTTCTTCTTTTTACTTGTTTGTGTGTGTTGCTCCAGAGTAGGCCATATTCACGTCCTGAGTGTGCTAGCCAGGTAGTGTTTCGTATAACGTCTAATGTAGCAATTTTGCAATTGATACATTAGGGGTTATGACGTTAAAAATTGGTCCCAACGGGAAACGATTTGTCGCTCCAACGTTGTTAGTGATGTTAGTCAGGTTGTAGCAGCAAACTAAGGTTGGCGGTTACAAGTTGACAACAGCAGCTCAACGTTGGGATGTTACAAATTGAGCCTCGAAGGGTAACAAATTGGCACCCAATGAATGTTCGTTGGAACGTCACAAATTGGTGCGGTCACAACTTTGGGATCTTCGTTTACCTTAAGTTTTTTTGGAAAACTCTGAGCCTTTTTTGCTATTGGACTTGTTAGTTATTCTATGCAAAGTTTTTTCTGCATCATTACCATTTGGTGAGCCAACTTTCTGTTCAACATTCAGGTTATTGGGTTGTGTCACATTATTATCGGACTTAGTTACATTTTCTTCTTCGATTAAATACTCATTTAGGTCAGTAACTTCTTCATCGTCCTACAAAGAATAACAGAGTTTAGTATGCATATGTATGTGTGGTAGATAATTTTGTAGAGTTATTTTAGATTAATAGTAAATATATTTTTTTAAACACGTGGTACTTCTATAGTCTGGCAAACATTTATATGCCTCATAAAAGAATGCAAGTATCCTAACGTTACTACATATAACAATGTATTTTATTATTGTTCGTTAATTAACCATAACAATGATATCGCGAAATATTTTTATCAGCAATATTTTGATGTAAATAATGAACTGCATCTAGATAACCTAAATCTTTGCAAAAATTCATTATCATTCCATTTTTCAAAATGATTGTCTCTGTTCCTAAATTGTTTTTGGGTTCTTCTTCCATCTACAATATTTATCATTTCCAAAAAATTTTCATCATCAGTTAAATTTTCAATTTGAATTATTTTTTAGAATATAACAGTAACAGAAAATTTAATTATTAAGCTAAGCTTTCTGTTGACAATTCACGATTGAAAACAAAGTATCTGACCTCTGGCTCTGGCGGAATAAATTTAAACTACTAAAAGTGGTATAAACAAACCAGACAGCTGTTGATTTGAATAGAATTATTAAATTTTTTTAGTAAATTTCAGCATTAGGACTACGTCACAGTATATGGCCAAAGAATATTCTTTATAAAGCAATATTCTGTGACTACGTTAAAGTATTTTAAATCAAATCGATATTGTTCTGTTCCTCGATGCAATTCAAGATCGACAACAGATAGGTATTTCTCTATCCTAAACTGGAAAACTTGAGGAAAAAGAGGAAATCAATAAAAAGAAAACACCACTATCATTAAGTCAATAACATACTGAGAATACATAATTTATTGTCTTGAATAACAGAAATACAAATATCATGTTGGGATAGTATCATGAGGTTTTTTCATCATGATTTATTATGTAATCTTTTAAAGACAAATCATGTGCTATGATCTTTTTTGACTGGTGACTCTCCAAGTTAAGGTTGATTTCATGTAATCAAATTAACTATCTTACAATAAAGTCAAGTTCAAGTTATTTATTTATGTTAATATACAATAAAGTACTTACATATGTCAAAAAATAGTATAAAATAAAAATTAACATATTAAAAACATAAGGCATAATATAAAATAATTCATATTAAACATTACACAGAACATTATACTCTGGGTTCCCCAGTATACACAAAATATAGAATTCTGTATTTATCATTACACAGGCCAGTTCCAAACATTAAAGTTAAAATTTAAGAATTCATCACTTGAAAACTGCTTCCTCTTCAACCAATGGTCTCATTGCTTCACCACAGTACTCAAAGATATCATTAGGCTAATGTCCATTTTTAAATGATAAAAATAACTCATCTTAAACCAAACTAAACATGGAAAAGCAATGTTAAACATTAGACTGTTATGTTTGTTTATACCATTTATATCGGCCATGACACTGCAATCGACCTGCCCTCTACATTCAGTTTCAATCGCGAATTACACACAAATATGGAAATATGTGAGGTTAAAAATGCCTGAGCTGACGTTGAACCGTCAAACTTCTACCGCTCAGTAGGAGTAGAACCCGTGTTTAAACCGAGCTGAAGAATTAAACTTTAAGGCACGTACAGACCTACAAACGCATGCGGTGAGCAGCCACGAATACACGTACGTGTGCAAATGTGGACGGCGCTTTCGTAACCTCTCGCCGCATGCGTTGCTTTGCGCGAATGACTTGAGCACACATGCTGCAAGCCAGAGTGGTGTTGGTTTTTTCGCACACATCAAAGAAACATACGTGTGCGTTCGCGCTAAGTTTATAGTAAATTCATTTAACAGAAAAGTAGTGGTCAACAAATGCATGCACATAACACGCGAAACCCGATGTTTATATAATTGTACAGGGTTGTATTAAGATTCTAGCAGCCTATACCATCTGAATTTGAAATGAATTAATTTATAATTTTTAGGATTACTGTTAAAATAATAGTAATCAATGATTAATCTTTCAAAGAAATATACTTAAATAATATTTTTGTAAACTGTCATTCACACATCATTAGTTAATTGTGGTATTAATCAAAAGGCAAAAAATAGAAAGTTGTTTTTATACATAAGACCAATATTTGGAAATAAGTAATAATATTATCATTAATGATATAAAAAGAGACCTCTTCTTGTGTAAAAGTTCGGGAAAATACTTTGCATAATTATAGGGTAGATAGACTTATACATTTAACATTACATTAACATTAATAAATAAAATTTATTAAGTCGACGTTTCGATATCGATTTAACATTTATTTGTGTCAGCAGAAACGAATGTATATTTAGAAGAATTGTGACATCACTATTTTTGACTTTGATGCCGGTTATGTCGAAGATAGTTCGAGATATCAAAATGCCGCTTTCAGATTTTGATTCAGGAGACAAAACTATATATGAATCCATCGATATATCGTCCCCAAAGTATTGCATAGGCGACAACGCACAAACGAACATACTTTGCGGATGTAAAACGAAAGTTTTTCTTTGAAAATGATGAAAAAAACTTTTTACTATTACATATAAGTAATACCGAATTACGAAAAATAAGTACTGGAAAAGTACATAGTTCTTATCGCTACCTTGTCAAAATCATCTACAGATTCGAGTTTGCCTTTACGAGTGGTACATTTTTTTGGTGCAACTAATGTGTGTGTAGTTTTATATTCTTTAATAACTTTAAACACAGAACTATCCGATACTCCAACTTTATCGGCTACTCTTTTCTCAACAGCGGACAATATTAACGCCGGATTTTCTTGTAACTCGTGCTTATACACGTTTACAATTATTTCTTTAACGTCTACGCTTAAATGGCCTTTTTTAGATCTCTTTTTGGGGGGAGTTAAAGGTATGTTTGCGAGTTCATCGGCAGAATCCGTGTCCGACATATTAATTTGTTTTAGTGACTGTAGGGTAGAGTGAGGTTAACTGGACATCTTTTGAAAAAAAAAATTATATTTACTTAGTGTCTGGTTCAAAATAAGCCAATATTTATCCTGTGTTTCGTTGTTATTTGACTAACCATTTAATATGGTTTTTGAAGTTTAATAAATATCTAAAGGAATAAGGGGATGATTTTCGTAATAATCTGCAATTTTGACCAGTTAACCTACCTAGTAGGTTAACTGAAACATGGAAGCGGGCTAACTGAACAGTATGATATACCAAAAAAAAAAAATGAGTAAAGAAAATAGGGAATTTTCTTAACAACTCTTTATTGAACTAATATAAAGTAAAGTCAAATTCATTAAAGTCTATGTTAAAAGAAATCATTTTAGCAAACCTGGCACTGCTACTTTTTATCGGCAGAGGCAGTTAGTAAATAATATCATCAATAGGAACAAAACCGGGGTCGCCTTCTAAGAAATATCGTGTTTGGTTATGGCGTTCCATAAAACTAACATCATAGCCGTTTAACAAATTGTCATCAATGTGAGCCACATAATGCCTACAGGTTGCATTAGTCTTGCCATAAACTTTTGCAATAGCATAGTCCCCTTTTAAAACTTTGGGTGGATTGGATTCTACATCGTCAAAATCTTCTTGTGAATCGAAACTTTCTTGGTAACTGACACTTTCGTTACTGGAAGATGTGCTTTCTCTAAATACACGTTTTTTTACAACTTGTGTCTTAGTTTGATTTATTTTTATTTTTTTATTGACATTTTCTTCTCGAATCCTAGCTTCTTTTTCTAAATTTTCTTTGACAGGTGTGTCCGTTAGTATTAAAGATTTGCGTTTTTTACGTCTAACTTTAGATTTGCGTTGCTTGGCTTTTGGGTGAGGTCGAATCTGTTCGGGAGTTATAATTGTTGACATTAGGGTTTGACAAAGTGGCCTCTTTAATGTTAATCCCGACTGAGACTGTTGAGATTTCGTTTCTGCATCCACTGGATGTTCTTGAATTTCATGAAGACGAACATTTTTTTCAATAATTATCGGAGATATTTGAATTTGTAATGTTTGAGAGTTTTCTTCTGATGTTCCTATTTGACCACTGTTGGACGAAGTCTGTTGTCCGTTCTCTGGATTTGGCCTATCTGTTACATATGATGACAAATAGTCATCATCAGAAAATATTTGATCATTAAACGGCTCTATGCCAGTAGCTCTAAATCCACTGCATATATTTTTTGGTGTGAAAGCTTGAAGGAAAGCTTCTCCTGCTAGATTTGCAACATCATAAATGGTGATAGTCTTTCCCGAATTATTCACCATCCACCTGTCACAAGCGGCACCATAAAATTTTTTTAACGAGGCATTTTTTTAACACAGCCACATCTAGCGGCTGCAGCTTGTGACTGCAGTGAGGAGGTAACGTTAAAAGGATTATTCCATTTTCCTTCGCAAAATCTAGTGCCGTTATGCTTAAGTGACTTTCATGATTGTCGATAATCATTAGTTTTGGGTGTTCCTTTGACGGTCTTTCATGTTGAGCAAAATGTTGCAAAACAGGCAAAAAGAGTTCACTTCTCATCCACCCAGATGGTGTTGCGGCACCTTTGCTTCCAGTAGGGGCTCCGTGAAGCATGTTATCCTTAAAATGCACGCGTGGAAATATAAAGTAGGGTGGCACATACCTTCCAGTGGCGCCAATAATTGCCACCAAGGTAACAAGGACCCCTCTTTCGGCAGAAGTCATTTGCCCCACGCTTCTTTTGCCTGTTGAGGCCAATACTTTTGGTGGTTTGTGCACCGTCGTTACACCTGTCTCATCTAGATTATAGACATAATTGGCATGTAACTTATATCTATTTTTAAGCTCTCTCAGATTTTTGAAAAATGCTTGTACATTTTCTTTATTAAAGCTGGTCGCCCTACTAAGGCTAGTTTGTTCAGGGGTTCTTAATGATAATCTGTGTCTTCCCATAAAATTAAACATCCACTCCCTTCCTGCCATTCCATCCCGAATCCAACTCTCCTTTATAGTTTTGTTGTTAGCTACAGCAAATTCATATGCCAACCTTCGACCTTGTTTGGCTGACAATCCATAATGAATGTTGCAAGCTTCTTGTAAATATTTTTTAAGAAGCAGTTCTTTGTCTTGAGAAAATACCATTAGGTGTTCATTACTTGGGCGAAAATTAACCGTCCCCAAATCATGGTCGCGGCACTTGTCTACATAACGTTTTAGTGTAATTCTCGGAAGACCAAACTGGATAGCTACGTTTCTTACCGAACGACTATTTTCTAAGACTTCTTTGCAAGCCTGTTTTAATGTTTCTGAACTGTAAGACCTATTGTTTGTCGTTCGTATTCTTTTCCTTGGCATTTTCTTAAACAAAAAAAATTATAAAGTAATAATAATAGAAACCAGTAAAAATATTAAGACAAGGCGCTTAAATGATATTTGCTGAGCCAATTTGTTTATTGTTGACTTGGAACCAATACATTTAGACGTGACGCCCACATGAATGATTTACAATTAAATGTATTATTGCAGGTGACCCATAAACCAATTTTAAAAGCAGTTTATCTGCGTACCGCCTTATAGTAGGTTAACTGGACATATGTTCATCTAACCTCACACGGTGAGTGTTCAATTAACCCAACTAGGTAATAAAAATTATAAATAATAATAACTCTAAGAACAACGCCAAATATACTAACTTCAAATAGTGGAATAGATAGCTCATACTTACCTCAAAAACTGTGTACAAAATAACTGGCTAAATTATATTTTAATCTGCTTAAAAATAAGAATTTTCACAGAGCGAAAAATTTACTTGCATACAATAAAAACCATGTTGACTTCACTGACAATTCCCTGTAGGTTATATAGAAATCTTTAGTGGCCACAAGTAGTGGCTGTTAGAGTTTGCTTTAAACTACATGTGCACGGCTCTGATTCTCTCTAACAGATGGCAGGTACGTTGAAGTGTTCAGTTAACCTACCTGTTCAGTTAACCTCACTCTACCCTATATACAAACCTGCAAAATATTATTTACAGGCTAATATTCTAATAAAATAATAGATAATAGACAATTGAACAGATATATTAAAAAGGTCAATACTCCCAATCACAATCTTTATTTTCAAGGTGTTACAGAAGCGACCGATTTCGAGGCTTGCAATATTTGCCTCATCCTCAGACAAAGCAAAGAGTTTGTTTTGTTAAAAAACAATAATATAGATATCGGCAATAAGAAGTTTTCCGCTTACATCCAGGGTACTGTCTGTCTTCATCTTTTCCTTTATGACACTATCTATTGTAGTGAGGTGATATGTTGATCATAATATATGTTGTAAATAAAAGACTCTTGGGAATATGGTAGAGCATTAATGTGTTCTAACTGTGTAACTGTTGCTAAAAGTTGTTGTCTTTGATCCTTAAAATACTTCTTGGATGTTCTAGTTTTTTTTGTCAAAGTTTTTTTATTATTAAAAAGGTATGATTCTCTTCTGGTTTGTAATAAAATTAAAAGTGGTTAAAGACAAATACACATACAGTATAAGCTGCCACATCCGGACTGTATATAGTTTAAAAACTCGTGGAAGATGGAAAATCACATATTATGCAGTAGGATGTCCTTTCTTTGTTGTTTTTGTCACAGGTTCTTACAAGGTTAAGACCTAAAGGTCTTTATTTTGTAAGACCTTTTATTTACATACATATATAATGATGAACATATCACCTCACTACAATGATAGTGTCAAAAGGAAAAGATGAAGACAGACAGTACCCTGGATGTAAGCGGAAAACTTCTTATTGACGATATCTATATTATTGTTTTTTAACAAAACAAACTCTTTGCTGGGCCTGAGGATGAGGCAAATATTGTAAGCCTCGAAACCGATCGCTTCTGTAAAACTTTGAAAGTAAATATTAGATTGTGAGTATTGACCTTTTTAATATATTTGTTCAATTATGGACTCACACTTGCAACCCTTTTATCATCATAATAATTATTATAATAGAGTCAAAATAATATTAAATTTACTTACTTCAGTTGAGAGAAAACAGCAAACACCTTAAAAATGTTCACAGTTCTAAGTTTATTTAAATAACACTATAATTATAAACCAACACTATAAATATACCAACACACATACAGTGTGACCCATTTAGATTGGAAACACCTCTATAAAATTTGAAGTTGTTAACCGATTTTAACCAAATTTTTTTTTAATGTCATGTAATAAAAGGTCTATTGCGGGACAAAATATGAAATATTTAGTTAAATTTTCAGGGCATTCTACGATACTTTTTTTTCGTCGAAAATGGAGAATTTGTATTAGCGATTTTTTTATTAAAAAAATTTCTACGCGACTGGATTTAGATTGGCTTCAAATAGCTATGACAAAAATTTCATTAAGATATATTTATTAATAACAAACTTATGACAACTTAAAATTTTAAAACTCACTAAGAAAAAAACACTTTGTATTAACGTTAAAAAACACTCTGTATTAACAGAAACATGGAAACATAATTTTAGTTTAAATCCTAGTTACCTCTACCAATCTACCATCTAATTGGATACATTTGTCGTAGCGTTTATGAATATTTCTAATTACATTTCTTAGTTGTTGGGGAGTAATTTCTGCACATGCCTGTCGAATTCTTGCACGAAGTTCGTTTACGTCTCTTGCACGGGTTTGGTTAATTTCTTTGTTTGATAACTCCCCTAGAGAAAGAAGTCTAAAATTGTGAGATCTGGAGATCTGGGTGGCCAATCTATCAACGGACTACCCCGGCCTATCCAACGGTTCGGATAATTTTCATTTAGCCATTGCTTCACGGTTCTGGCGTAATGAACAGAACAATCATCTAACTGGATATAAAATGTAATCGTTCATTAATTGGGAGCTCATGAATAGCATCCCACAAGTCGGTGTTTAAAAATTCTAAAAAGTTCTGTGAGTTCAAGTTTTCTTCAAAAAAGAAAGGACCAATAACTCGTTCAATATACCACACCAGACATTGATTTTTTAAGAATACTGGCTTTTACAGTTTATTACCCAGTGGGGATTATCTGCTGTCCCATAGCGACAATTTTGTGATGATACTACTCCATTTGTAGTGAAAGTGGCTTCGTCGGTAAACAACACGTTTTTTTAGAAAATTATATTGTTTAAATATTAACCTTGAGCCCATAAACAATATTCTAAACGTTTTGCTTCGTCGCCTTCTTGTAATGTGTGTAAGAATTTTGGTTTGAAAGGTTTAATATTATTTACCTTAAGACATCGCCGAATACTCTCTCGAGGCACATTCAAATATAAACTGGCATTAGGGATATTTCTGAAATGATCTAAAATGATTTGATCATTTCCTATTCTTCTTTGTAACGGGTTATTTTTTAAAATTAGTTTTGGTACTGCACCATATTCATTAAATATTCTATTTATTTTGTTTACCGTACCGCATCTAATATTAGGACGATCCACATGTCTATCATTAAATATTGTAAAAACTTCCCTGACACTTCTATCGTTATCTCCCAAAAGACGTATAATTTCAATTTTTTCTCTCAAACTTAATCTTGCAGCCATGACAGAAAATATTATTAAAAGAATTTGAAGTAAATATTGTTGCAGATATTATGCATAAATTTATGCTAGCACCGAAATTTGTATGACACAAATAATGTCAAACAGTAATATCGTTGTCATGGCAACTGAGATTTAAGTTGTAGCATGTAAAGTTATTAATAATGTAAGTGCGTTACTTGCATTAAATTTTTATGCTATTTTAAACATTTTTTTGTCTAGTAGTGGTTTTTTTATTAAAATTATTTGAAAAATAATTAGTTTTATGGTTATCTGTTGATACAGGGTGTTCTTTTTTGACTTGTAGCTTAGTGAGTTTTAAAATTTTAAGTTGTCATAACTTCGTTATTAATAAATATATTTTAATGAAATTTTTGTCATAGCTATTTGAAGCCACTCTAAATCCAGTGGCGTAGAAATTTTTGTAATAAAAAAATCGCTAATATAAATTCTCCATTTTCGACGAAGAAAAAGTATCGTAGACTGCTCTGAAAATTTAACTAAATATTTCATATTTTGTCCCGCAATAGACCTTTTATTACATGACATAAAAAAAAATTTGGTTAAAATCGGTTAACAACTTCAAATTTTATAGAGGTGTTTCCAATCTAAATGGGTCACACTGTATATAGAGCTATTAAGTAAAAATTATATTTATATAATTCAACAGACATAAATATGATTCGTAAGGATTACTGAATCCATATCTCTTAAAACTGCAAATTATGCGTCTTTGTTTAGAGGTGTAGATTGTCGTGAGTTTCTACTTGTTACTTTTGATAGGCTTTTGTATATAATCAGTTACAGTATAAGTGATTTTGTAACAAGTAGATACCTCTTCAGCATCTCTAGATACTTGGAATGAATATATCACGCGTCCCTAGTTTGTATATTCTACTTTTCTGTTAGGCGAATATAGTATAGACGGATAGCGTGGGGATTTGTTGCATTTGCAAGACAAGTTGGGATTTATTGAGTTTTATTCATTTTATTGATTTATGTGTAAAATGAAGTGGTCAAATGAACAATTTTTGCAATTAATAGATTTGTATGAAGAAACCCCTATAATATGGGATCCAAAAAATAAGTTTTATTATTCAAAAACAAAAAAAGAAGATGCATGGGAGTCGATTTCAAGAAATCTTGATATAGATTCAGCAGTTGTGAAGAAGAAAATGAGCAGCTTACTTGGGTCTTTTAGGACTCAAAGGAGCAAATGCAAGAAGTCCGTGGGTACAGGAAAAGGGTAATGCATTTTTACAGTAACTACAGGGTGTCCCAATTCGGACACTTTTACAGGTTATTTCGGTTGTTATGGAAGATAAAGCATTGCGGTTTTAATGAACCTGTGCTACTTTTTCGTCAAACAAAAATGGGCTACCAAGGTTTTTGAGGTGCCGGTTGAAAATAAAAATTAGTGTATATATATAAAATATACAAATGTGGTGCATCATTAAAGCGGTAATAAAAAACCAATTTATTGGGACAAAAAAAATACAGAGTGTTCCATTTAAAAAACATCTAGTTTGGCTCATAATACCTCCATCAAAATGAGCTTTTTTTCAAGTACACTAATGAATTTTGTGCACAAAAATTTAATAACCCACAAATTGGGACATCCTGTACACCATACATCAAACAATTAAAATAGTAAATTATTTTTGTGTTTTTGTTTTAATATTTCTTTAAAGGTCTTTCTTAAGGTAAATTATCAACGACGACTGAACTTTTAGGTTTTATTCATATATTAGATAATTTTTAAACAAATATGCATAATTTTAAACTTAAACATAGGTAAAAAATATAGCTTAAAAAGTTATAAAAATAAAAGTCTACTTAAGCTTATATGTAATAATGAATTTATTTATGTATTTTAGGTACAGCTGAAATTTTTGTTTCCAAATGATTTGCTTTTGAACGGATGAAATTTCTGCTCGACAAAGACCAACCAAATTGCACCCCAGATACCGAAACTCGAGAAATGGTAAGTATTTATACATAATACACATTTTTTAAATTAGGCATAATTATCTTGCCAAGGTACACGTCCATTTGTTATGAAATATTCCGTAAATTCATTTCTAACAATTTTTGCGTTTTCGGAAGATCTACGTGGAATATTTTGAAGAGGCAAAGAGGCATTGTCTTCTCAATTCCCTTGGTATGTTTTTATGTGTACCATTATCAAAAGTTTCAGGAGGTGTACATATATTTCTAAAAAAGGGAGAACTCCTTAGAAAATTGTGAAGATACATATGTGAAGATAAAATGCGAAAAACAGCAGATGTAATTCCAAACACATTCAACTATATTGTTCTGAAGCTATTTTCTTGTGGCATTTTAAAGTAATTACTATTTAAATGGGAATAAGCCACAATTAAAGGTTAAAGTACTTTTATTGACGTTTCAATTTCCACTTCGGAAATCGTTCTCAAAATACAAACATTAGTATGTTAAACATTAGTAAACTAATGTTTGTATTTTGAGAACGATTTCCGAAGTGGAAATGGAAACGTCAATAAACGTACTTTAACCTTTAATTGTGGCTTATTCCCATTTAAATAGTAATAACATTCAACTATTCTACGGGCCCTACTGAGGCGATAGTTAAAAATCCTCTCAGGTGATCCTTGACGGTGCTGTCCTGAATATGGCTTCATTATATTTTCAGTAAGCGCAAAAGTTTCATCGGCTACAATTATATAAGATACAGGTCGATGTCTACCGGGAAGTGCATCGTTTTCAGGAAGGTTTAATTTTCCTTTCTCAATGAGATCATACAATTTCGTACTCCTAAATACTCCACCGTCTGAGATTCTTCCTTGAGATCCGACGTCAACAAATAAAAATGAATAATCTGCGTCAGCCAATGCCAAAAGAACAATACCAAAAAAGATTTTATAATTGTAGTATTCACTACCCGTTTTAATGGGTTTTTGTATTATAATCTGCTTCCCATCCATTGAACCAACGCAATGTGGAAAATTCCAAATATCTTCAAATCGATTTGATATTGGCTTCCACTCTTGTGGTGTAGTGGGAATCTAAAAAATCAGTGTGTTTAATATATTAAAAAATTATCAACAGGGAGATTTAAAATTTTAATGTGGGTACCAAAAGCAATACTCCGTGGCCATAATGTATAGCAAACGGATCTGTGCCTGTGACGACCCTCTTACGAGAGAAATATCTGTTGTCGATCTTGAATTGCATTGAGGAACAGAACAATATCGATTTGATTTAAAATACTTTAACGTAGTCACAGAATATTGCTTTATAAAGAATATTCTTTGGCCATATACTGTGACGTAGTCATAATGCTGAAATTTACTAAAAAAATTTAATAATTCTATTCAAATCAACAGCTGTCTGGCTTGTTTATACCACTTTTAGTAGTTTAAATTTATTCCGCCAGAGCCAGAGGTCAGATACTTTGTTTTCAATCGCGAATTGTCAACAGAAAGCTTAGATTAATAATTAAATTTTCTGTTACTGTTATATTCTAAAAAATGAATAAAATTGAAAATTTAACTGATGATGAAGATTTTCTGGAAATGATAAATATTGTAGATGGAAGAAGAACCCAAAAACAATTTAGGAACAGAGACAATCATTTTGAAAAATGTAATAATAATGAATTTTTGCAAAGATTTAGGTTATCTAGATGCAGTTCATTATTTAAATCAAAATATTGCTGAAAAAAATTATTTCGCGATATCATTGTTATGGTTAATTAACGAACAATAATAAAATACATTGTTATATGTAGTAACCTTAGGATACCTGCATTCTTTTATGAGGCATATAAATGTTTGCCAGACTATAGAAGTACCACGTGTTTAAAAAAATATATTAACTTTTAATCTAAAAAAACTCTACAAAATTATCTACCACACATATGCATACTAAACTCTGTTATTCTTTGTAGGACGATGGAGAAGTTACTGACCTAAATGAGTCTTTAATCGAAGAAGAAAATGTAACTAAGTCCGATAATAATGTGACACAACCCAATAACCTGAATGTTGAACAGACAGTTGGCTCACCAAATGGTAATGATGCAGAAAAACCTATGCATAGAATCACTAACAAGTCCCATAGCAAAAAAGGCTCAGAGTTTTTCAAAAAAACTTAAGGAAAACGAAGATCCCAAAGTAGCAGAAGCTTATAAAATTATGAAGAAGGCACAAGCCTGCAGTTCTAGACGAGAGAAAGCTGAAGATCGGTTTGACATCTATGGGCAACACATCCTTCAAAATTAAGAATCTATTCTAAAAGAGCAGAAATGATGGTTGAACATGCTATCAACAATATACTTTTTGAAGCAGATTTAGGAAACTATGACGGGCCGTCTTCTGAAAGCTCTTTTCAGCAACATAGCCTAGTTAATCTTTCTCTTCTCAGCCCTACCATAAGTCAGTATACCTCTTATTCCGACCCTCTAAAAAATGCATCAGCAACTGAGAATAGTCAACCTTCAAATAATATGGATACATCTGGATACAATATACCAACTGCACAGAACTTGCTTGCTACTTTTAAGCCTATAACCTATACACTAGAACAGCCAACAAATACTTCTCAATAAGTTTTTCCAGTTTTCATTTATATGTAGGTACATATTATTATGTGTTATTAGGTATTATTATGTAATTAGCATTTAATTTTGTAACTTACTATTTAATAAAAATAAATATTTGGTTTCATCTCAATACTTTGGGAACTTTAAAAAGATACTGGAGACTTGTGTAAGAATCCCCTGTGGCCAGAAATCTTAATGTTATCAGTAAACGTTCCTTAACAGATATGGCTTTTCTTAAGACTGTGTCGTGTTTCTTTATTACGGGGCCTATATCATTTAAAAGGCGTTCAAAGTCTTCTACTGACATAAGTGTAAAATTTTAAAATTGTCCAGTATTAGATTCTAACGCCAAATCTACTAGTAAATCGGACTTCATTTGTAGGGTTCTTCTTTTAAATAAATGCGTCGTCCACCATCGCCTATTTTTCCTTTTTTAATGAACTAATAACCACAAACGCGGCACTAACCTTAAGCAGCTCCTAAGACATTTTTTCACGAATGGATGGAGCGCCTTGAGCATGCATACATATGCGGTGATTTCTAATTTCAATGAATGCTCTGAGCGCGAATGGTTTGAGTACGCACGCATATGTGTGGCTTCTCACCACATGCGTGTGCTAGTCTGTACGCGCCTTTAGATGTACAACCAACTTCATGCGTTAAACTCGGTAATGGCGCTGAGCTTGAGTTGAGCTACGAATATACAACCGGGCCTATATGACGTTGACCACCAACTACACTAGCGCCGCCAAGCGGGAGCAACGGAGTGCATAGCTGCCATTAGGCGATGTGTATTACGATTATAGTTCGAATATTTTAAAACTCTAACCTAAGATTCCATTAAAACAAATTTAGGTCAGTTGTTTACAAAAGGAACAATGTACTTAATATTAATTTAATATACCATTTTATATAAATAAGTACGCTAATAATTAAAATTATAGTATGTTTCCGATTCTAAAAATGCTAAGATATTAAATAAATAATATTCATCAGTATTTAAAAATGACAATAATACATAACTTACTTACCCATATGTTTAATTTACCATGATAATAATATTAATACAAATTTAATTAAAATGAAATATTCATAAGTATTTAAAAATGACAAAAAAAATGTTTAATTTACCATGATAACAATATTAATAAAAAAATATATAATATTGTTTGGTGATACAACTGTCAATTTATCTGACATTGATAAATACAATATTTAATTGTTGTTTGTTGTGTATATATATATAAGTACACATTTGAACTTTCTTGAGAAATTAACATGCCTAACGAGGCTTGTTACTCCTGTGCAAATTTCCAAAGTCGAACGCACATCTAGAAGTATAACTTCAAAAACCAACAACTCGGATTATGTTGTAAATTTTCATTTTATTTTAAAATTTAGCATTTTTGCGTATATTACATATATTTAATAAAATTAACGTGGGGTTTTTAAATATTTCAAAATAAAAAAGGAAATTCATATTGGGATTCGAACTCACATACACCAGCGTATGAACCAAACACGTAAAATATTTGCCAATTAGACATGACACAAACGTATTTCAAAATTGACAGTTCTCGGTCATACAGTAATTTATTGAGATTATTATTTTGAAATACAAAAGTCCAAAATATGAACATGTAATAAATAATACAAAACATATCACATAACTAATAATATTAATAAATATTATATCTATATATATATATATATATATATATATATATATATATATTGTATATATATATATATATATATATATATACAAAAGGAACATTTTTATTCTCGAAAGAGGAAGAGAGAGATAATATATATTCTGTCTCTCTCTCTTACTCATTATCTTACATATGTAACGATTTCACTGATTCACTCCCGTACAAATTTCCAACGTAAAGCGCGGGTATAGAAGTATAACTTCAAAAATGCTGTTCCATCAGCTAAATTGCCCCAAAGGTCTCATGAAGTTATTCGCGATTGAAACTGAATGTAGAGGGCAGGTCGATTGCAGTGTCATGGCCGATATAAATGGTATAAACAAACATAACAGTCTAATGTTTAACATTGCTTTTGCATGTTTAGTTTGATTTAAGATCAGTTATTTTTATCATTTAAAAATGGAAATTAGCCTAATGATATCTTTGAGTACTGTGGTGAAGCAAAGAGACCATTGGTTGAAGAGGAAGCAGTTTTCAAGTGATGAATTCTTAAATTTTAACTTTAATGTTTGGAACTGCCCTGTGTAATGATGAATACAGAATTCTATATTTTGTGTATACCGGGGAACCCAGAGTATAATGTTTTGTGTAATGTTTAATATGAATTATTTTATATTATGCCTTATGTTTTTAATATGTTAATTTTTATTTTATACTATTTTTTGACATATGTAAGTACTTTATTGTATATTAACATAAATAAATAAGTTGAACTTGACTTTATTGTAAGATAGTTCATTTGATTACATGAAATCAACCTTAACTTGGAGAGTCACCAGTCAAAAAAGATCATAGCACATGATTTGTCTTTAAAAGATTACATAATAAATCATGATGAAAAAACCTCATGATACTATCCCAACATGATATTTGTATTTCTGTTATTCAAGAAAATAAATTATGTATTCTCAGTATGTTATTGACTTAATGATAGTGGTGTTTTCTTTTTATTGATTTCCTCTTTTTCCTCAAGTTTTCCAGTTTAGGATAGAGAAATATCTGTTGTCGATCTTGAATTTGCATTGAGGAACAGAACAATATCGATTTGATTTAAAATACTTTAACGTAGTCACAGAATATTGCTTTATAAAGAATATTCTTTGGCCATATACTGTGACGTAGTCATAATGCTGAAATTTACTAAAAAAATTTAATAATTCTATTCAAATCAACAGCTGTCTGGTTTGTTTATACCACTTTTAGTAGTTTAAATTTATTCCGCCAGAGGTCAGATACTTTGTTTTCAATCGCGAATGGTTAACGTTATGACAGTTCGTGAAGTTTGTATATGGTGTTGTTGTTTACGATTAAATAAATAATAAAATGTAGTGTCGTAAGCTTAGATAGTGTGAACCCGACCTTAGGGTGTTAGCTGACGGCTGTCTGGCAACCGTCAGCTGTCAACCTAAAAAAAGGACACTTGTAAAATTGCTGTAAAAATATAAACATTTGTGTTCACCCTTTTAGCGATTATTTTTATAAAATAAAACTATTTACCGAAATTGTCGTATTATTACAAGGATACTACAATTATTTGGCGACGAGAAAAGTTGTGGAAGTTTGGGTGAAGCACAAAATATTGTATTTTTTTACGGAAAGTTGAATTTGGAATTTGCAAGTCATGTCCTTGAACCAGGGTAATTCAGAAAACGTGGTTTTGCCAATCCAACCGACTGTTACAGTGGTTAATACTGGGAACATTTCGGCATTAGCAGTTTTCAAGCAAGGTGATGATTTTGAAGTATTTGAAGAACGGCTAGACCAATTGTTTATGGCAAATATAATAGAGGGTACACGAAAGGTTGCTGTTTTACTTACCTTGTTAAGTGAAGAGGTATACAAGATTTTGAGAGACCTATCTAGCCCTGAGAAGCCGAATGGTAAAGACTTTGATACTTTAATACAGTTATTAAGACTACATTTTAAACCAAGAGTGTCTGTCTATCGCAGAAGGATTGTTTTCGATTCATTAAGACAGGGCCAAGAGTCTATTAATGATTGGTATTTAAGGGTTAAAAATGCAGCTACACAATGTGATTTTATGGACAAACTGATCTATAGAGTCCAAGATAAATTTGTAACAGGCATGAGGCCAGGTCATATATTGGACCGTTTGTGTGAGGAGAGTCCGTCCAAAAGTTTTCAAGAACTGTTAGAGATAGCTTTGAACAAAGAAGCAGCCTTGAGAGGACAGTCCAGAAATAATGCTGAAGTGAATAAGCTACAAGAAGTTAAACAAAAAGCAAGTAGTACTTCTAGTAGTAATATTTCCAGAAATGGTGAGAAAATAGTGGAGAGACATAGTGATAAAGAGAGACATAGTGATCCAGAAGACTTAAGGTGTAATTTCTGTAACAAAACCAAGCATAATTTTAGTAAATGTAAGTACCGAACATTTATTTGTAAAAAATGTGGCAAAAAGGGTCATATTATGGCAGCATGCAAATTAGAGCAGAATCATTTGGTGGAAGAGGAAGAAAATGAGAATATACTTTCATTGTACAACTTAACAGACATTCAACAAGTTAATTTTATAAAGCCACTGTATATTCCAGTTGTAGTAGATGATAAGGTGTCCACACAGATGGAATTGGATACTGGAGCAGGTATTTCTTGCATGCCTCATAAGTTTTATTTAGATAATTTAAGCTACATTCCTTTGAATAAAATAGGTATTAAATTAAAAACCTACTCTGGAGAAATTGTGAATCCAGAAGGGAAAATTACTGTAAAAATTTCTATACAGAATGTTTCAAAAATTTGTAATTTTACAATAGTCAAGAAAGCTACTAAAATGTTGTTAGGTCGCGATATAATTAGTAAATTTAACATGTCTTTAAAAAATTCCAAAATAACAATTAATGACCTAGCTATTCAAAATAAAAACAATGAATTGGATAAAATATTGTCAAAATATTCAAAGCTGTTTCAAAGGGAGTTGGGTAGGTACAATGGGGAAAAAGTTACTTTAGAAATAGATGAAAATGTAAAACCAGTTTTCCACAAACCTCATCCCTTACCATTTGCTTTTCGGGAAAAGGTGGAGGTGGAACTAAAGCGGTTAGAGTCAGAGGGTGCTATTGAACGGGTAGATAATTCTCTGTGGGGAACACCATTAGTACCAGTTATGAAACCTAATGGCAAAGATATTCGTGTTTGCGCTAACTATAAAATCACAGTAAATAAATATTTAAAAGATTTCAACCATCCATTGCCCCGTATTGAGGACATTTTCGCCGCGTTACAAGGAGGACAAAAATATTCAAAACTCGATTTTCTCAATGCTTATAACCAGTTAGTACTAGATGATACAACTAGTGAGTTATTATCTTGGAGGACACCTCTAGGTATATATAGAATAAAGCGGTTACCTTATGGCACGAAGCCAGCCTGTTCTATTTTTCAAAATGTAATTGAAAAGGTTTTGCAGGGGTGTCGGGGTACAGTAAATTTTCTGGACGATGTAGTAGTAACAGGGAAAGACGATAGAGAGCATTTAGAAAACTTGGAGGAGGTGTTAAAGCGACTAGAAAGAGCAGGGTTTAGATTAAACGAAAAAAAATGCGAATTTTTCAAAGAAAACATTTATTATTTGGGACACAAAATATCACAAAATGGGTTGGAAAAAGACGAAGAAAAGGTAAGGGCAATCATAAGTGCTCCTAGACCCAAAAATATTACAGAGGTTAGGGCTTTCGCGGGAATGATAAATTATTATTCTCGTTTTTGTGAAAATTTACAAGGGAAATTAAAACCCTTGTATGAGTTAGTAGGGAAAATGAAAAAATTTAAATGGACAAAACAATGTGATAATGCTTTTCAATATGCAAAGACTGAGTTAGCTTCACAAAAGATTTTAGTACATTATGACCCAGATAAACCAATTCGTTTAGCGTGTGATGCGAGTGATTATGCAATCGGAGGAGTTCTGTCTCATGTTTTACCAGATGGGAGTGAGAGGCCTATATGCTATATCTCGAGGTTATTAAACAAAGCAGAGCGAAATTATTCTCAAATTATGAAGGAGGCTCTGGCTGTCTACTGGTCGGTATCTAAATTGTACCAATATTTGGCGGGACGGAAGTTCGAAATATTAAGTGATCACAAACCATTGAAATCGATCTTTGGTGAATATAAAAGCCTACCGAAAATGGCGGCGGGTCGAATTCAAAGATGGTATTTATTTCTAGCTGGTTTTGATTACACTTTTAGGTTTATCAGAGGAGTGGATAACTCAAGAGCAGATGCGTTGTCACGATTGCCTTTACAGGATGATTATGAAAATGATGAGCCTGAATATGATTATTTAAACATGGTTAAGAGTTTAATACCTATAGATTCAATAAAACTGAGATCAGAATCAAGAAAAGATCCAATTTTGGGCAAAGTGTTCAATTTTATTAGATATGGATTTCCGAAGCATACAGAAAATGAACTATTGAAACCATTTATAGCTAGGAGGCAGGAGCTTTTTATTGAGCAAGGAATTATAATGTGGGGGTATCGCGCGGTAATTCCTGTTGCACTGAGAGTGCAGTTACTTAAAGAAATACACAGTAATCATGAAGGTATGACGAAGATGAAGTCCAGCGCCCGTTCCTATTTCTGGTGGCCATCGCTAGATAACGAGATTGAGCAGCAGGTCAATAACTGTAAAGTTTGTTGCCAATTGCGGCCAGATCCGCCTAAGGCTAAGCTGATGAAGTCACTGAAGTCTCACTACATTTATGAAAAAATACATGCTGATTTTCTAGGGCCCATTAGGACAAAGACAATTTTAATTATTGTGGACACATACACTAAATGGCCAGAGGTATTCGTGATGAACACACCTGATTCAGAAAATACTATATATATTTAGGGATTCTACAGTATTCACTGCCTTCCCTCGCTCAACCGTTTCCATCTCTCTCTGTTGTTCCATTCTCCATCGTTCAGTCCTCTCTTACTCATGGCGTCGTCTACTTCGTTCCTCCAGGATTTTCGGGGTCGTCCTCTTTTCCTCCTTCCTATGGGGCTCCATTCGGTTATTTTCTTTATCCATCTGCTGTCGCTAGTTCTTCTTACATGTCCATACCACTTTAGTCTTTTTTGTTCTATATATGTTAGTATGTCTGTTTCTATTGATGTTCTTTGCTTTATTTCGTCATTACTTCTCCTATCCATTCTTGTTACTCTGCAGCATCTTCGCAGGCATTCCATCTCTGTTGCTACTATCTTACTGCTGGTTTTCTTGTTTATGATCCAATTTTCAGCCCCATATGTCATAATACTTCGCACTAATGTTTTATAAATCTGCGTTTTTGTTTTCATATTTAGGTGTCTATCCCACCATACTGAGTTAAGTTGTCGGATTGCTGTTCTTGTTTGTCCTAATCTTTGTGTAATTTCTTCCTCTGTTGTTGCCTTTTTCGTGATTATAAACCCCAGGTATTTGAATTTATCCTTTCCTTTGATTGTTACGTTGTCATCAATCTGTAGATCTTCTATGTCTTCTTCACTTGTAGATAGGTACTCTGTTTTCGCGAGGTTAATATCTAGGCCAGCCTTGGTATATTCTTCTTGTAGTTTTTTCATCATGTAGCTGAGGTCGTCTTGGTCTTGTGCAATCACTACTTGATCGTCTGCAAAACTTAATGTATATAGGTATTCGTTCCGTACCGGTACTCCCATGCCTTCGCATTTTCTTTTCCATGTAGTCAAGGCTTTCTCTAAGTATATTTTGAATAGGGTTGGAGATGTGGAACAACCCTGCAGGAGCCCTTTTGTTGTGGTGAAGTCTCCTATGATTCTTGTTCCCATTTTAATGGACACTTTATTTTCTTTATACAGAGCTTTTGTAGCTTCTATGAGTTCCGTCTGTATTTCTAATTTGTACATTGCCTCCCATGTTCTGACCTTGGTACAGAGTCATACGCCTTTCTCAGGTCCACAAATGCCAAGTGTATATCTCTATTTTTTGCTTTTTTCTTTTCCAACAGTTGTTCCAGTGTGTATATGTGGTCTATGCATGATCTTCCTGCCGTGAAGCCTGCCTGATCCTCTCCGATTTTGCCTTTTATCGCTTGCTCTATCTTTTCTCGTAGTATCTTCCCATATAATCTTCCTATTGATGATATTACGCTTATTCCTCTGTAGTTTTCGCATCGTTTTCTATCTCTTTTCTTAAATATAGATGTCATATATGCCGCCGTCAGAAAATACTATTAGTAGATTTAGGGAATGTTTTTCACGTTTTGGTATACCGCGTATAGTAGAAACGGATAATGGGACCCAATTTACATCCGAAAACTTTATTGATTTTTTGAGTAATAACGGAGTTAAGTTTGTAACATCTCCACCCTCTCATCCCTCAACTAACGGGTTTGCAGAAAACTGTGTTAAATCGGTTAAATTAGGATTAAAAAAAGCTCTTTCAGATGAAAAAAATAAAAATGTGCAACTGGAAACTTTGATTTACAGATATTTATTTTCATATAGAAATTCGATACATGCTACTACTGGTATGTCACCTAGCAGTATGATGTTTAAAACTAAGGTACGTACACGTTTAGATTTATTGTCTCTAAAAGGGATTTCATCAAAAGAAAAAGCTGAAAATCAAATTTTAAATTATAAAGGAAAAAGAGAAGATAGTTTTGTAGAGGGGGATAGAGTTTGGTGCAGGGACTATCCAAATCCAAATAGAAAAATATGGGTAGAGAATGTAATAGATGAAGTTTTAAATGATAGGATTTATTTGTGTAAACTGATTCATGAGAATTTGATTTGGAAGAGGCATTTGAATCAAATTCGGCGGAATCAATCGGATGTAGTGGAGGATCAGGTTGAAAAAGTTTATAGGGAAGGTCTATACATTTGAATGTCCAACCAAAATTGTTATTAAACGAGTCAATAAACGAGCCCTATTCTCAAACGAATGAGACTCTGGGACAGGAAGAAATTAAAATCAATGCAAGTTTAGCTGATCAGCCTTATCCTCAGATTGCATCTGAAGTTACAACTGAAAAGGGTCAGGTTAATATAAGTGAACGACCAAAGCGTAATATTAAACCACCCCAGCGCTTGAATTTGTGAGGAGAGGTATTGTAGTGTCGTAAGCTTAGATAGTGTGAACCCGACCTTAGGGTGTTAGCTGACGGCTGTCTGGCAACCGTCAGCTGTCAACCTAAAAAAAGGACACTTGTAAAATTGCTGTAAAAATATAAACATTTGTGTTCACCCTTTTAGCGGGTATTTTAGTAAAATAAAACTATTTACCGAAATTGTCGTATTATTACAAGGATACTACATAAAATATGGCAGAAAAATACGGATCTTGGACTGTTTGTGCGGTAAAAAACGAATTAAGGAGAAGGAATGTCAAAGTTACTGGAAAAAAGGAAGCTCTTATCGAAAGGTAAACTATATTAATCATATTCTTAATGTTTTATTTCTATAGCTCAGACCAAAATAAAAATATTTATGTTCATCTGAGTTTTATAGTGAAGTATTTGTATTTGGGTTTCAGCTAATACAGTCATGTAACGTAACAGTGGTGACTTTTGTATGTTAGTATATTAAATTAATTTAATATAAAAACATACAACAGAAGTCTTTACTTCATTTTAATATGTTATACCCACAGATCACCGTTATTAGTGGTCTGTGGTTATACCTATGGCATACAGCCAACTACAGGGTTTTCCCTGTTAAATTCTTATTAAATATGGCTGTAACGAAATATTCCAGAAAAACATAGGTATTTTAACAAATACGTGCATTTATTTTCGGCACATATTTATCCCTTCTTATTGCTATAATCCACTTTTTTTGTCATCAGAATATCTTTGGGAAACCTGTGTCCTGATGTTCTCGATGAGCACAAAGGCACAAAACAACATTGAGACATTTTATTTTCTCAAATTAAATTCACACAGCCAAATAAACGCAATATTTACTTACAAGTAAATTGATTTGAAGAGTTAACGTGACCTCCAACTATACAAGCGCCTCCTACGTTTAGCTTTTCAGATTAGCTACCATTAGCCGTGATCGTCTAGTCAAGTCTAGTGGACTAGTTGTTCTGATCCCACGTTGTGGCCGTGGTAACCCAGGTTCGAATTCCTGGTCACGGCAATGTGCTAACATGTCAAGGTGAGGCATTTTTTTTAATATTTAAAAATATAAATTACTGTGTTTAAAACAATAAAATGTATTTTGAACAAAATTTTACAAAAAGGTGTATATAAAAAAATACTGAAAAAATGAAAAAATTATTGTTGGAAATGAAAAATTCGATAATAGGGTAGGATTAAAATAATACTTTTGTTTATCTATATAAAAATAACGATTTTACAAATTTTTAACGGAGTTTAGAATAAAAATTTTACAACAGCGATTCATTGCTCAGTTTTTGAAGTTTATATGCGTATATTAACGCGTGTCTTTTTGTGTAACAAACATTTGTTATTTATAGAAAATGACAGCAAATACAAAATAAGTGATTGATATGATCATGGGTAATCTTTCATTTTTCCGGCTGTATGTAAACCCTTAGACAAGGAAAGAGAGTGACCAAGGACACTAAATACAGATAGGATTGATTTTGTGATGATTTTGTCCTATGCTCTAATGTAAGAAATGCATTGTGTTGAGTGTGACGTAGGCGTGGGGATTCGTGGTTGACATTTCTTATTGTTTTATATAGAATAGTTGTGCTTTGTTGTGATTTAACTGCCTTATAAGACTATTTAATTATTGTTTCTATATCAATTTACTTGTATAAACAAAATGGGTGGTAATAGATGTGCCATATATGGTTGTGACAATAATTTTAAGAGTGTGAAAACCAAGAAACCGCCTGGGTACTAGCGTAATAAGCCGGAACCATGTCTACGGAGATGAAATTTATATCAATGAATTCTGCTTCACTTACTAATGATTGTGCAATGATTTTTATTCGGTGCAAAACGTTCTTTTTTATGTAATTTCCATTTAAAATATGTCCGATTTTTAAAAGCCACCGCCATTATTTACCATGAAACAATGAGAAATGACAGGAATGACCACGATACACAGACTAATTAAAACCTCAATTTAATCACTTTCAACGCCACCAAGTACGAATTTAATGTATCGAAACTCCGAACAACAAACAAGGAGCAAATAAATTTTAGGTTCCCACGTGACGTAGCTGCGCGGCCGAACCAAATTTAGCGACGACAATCTGCATACCGTTTAGTCTGTGTATCGTGGGAATGACAACTGTTTCTTATGGTCAAGGTCAAGAAGGGTAATTTTAACCAGTGTTGCCATAGTTATTCAAAATTATGTTTTCTAATGAAAAATAAAAATTTACCTAAAACGTAAAGTTTATAAATTACTACCTACTTTTAACTGAAAATTATAGCTTTTTTACAAGGGTCAGGTTAGATTTGGTTACGTTACTTTACGTTTATTATCACGTTTTCTTATAAAAAATAAAAATTTTGATTTTTAATTATACAAAATTTTATTCTTATTACTGCTTTTTTTACCAGCGTTAGGTTAGATTTGGTAACGTTGGTTTAGTTTTAATTTCATGTTTTCTTATGAAATATAAAAATTTTGATTTTTAATTATATTATAAAATTTTATTTATTTATATTACTGCTTTTTTTTACCAGTGTTAGGTTAGATTTGGTTACGTTGGTTTAGTTTTAATTTCATGTTTTCTTATGAAATATAAAATTTTTTATTTTTAATTATATTATAACATTTTATTCTTATTACTGCTTTTTTTACCAGTGTTAGGTTAGATTTGGTTTATTGGTTTACATTTTTAATAATAAAATAAGACGATGGTTAACGGGTACTCGTTTTGCACGTGGTTATTAAGATTGCATCTACCTGTTTTAATTAAGGTACTTTTCATGAATTTTTTAGATTTTTTAAAGGTTAAAACTGGCAACAATGTCAAAAGTACATAAAATTTAACTTCTTGCGCATGGCCGCCATATTGTTTTGATATATTAAAAATCTTGATTATTTAAAACAATTTTACCCATTTTTTCATAATTTAACAGTAAAAAACAGTGATATTTAATATGTTTTAGTTACGTTTTTTTTATTAAGACATGTATATATACTTTTATTTGCTTTTTATGTTAATTTTTTTTATTTATAGTACTTTTTTTTATTTTTTCTGTATTTTAGATTATTTGGGCACTTTTACTAGTTTAAAGCAAAGAAAACATTAAAATTTGAGGTTTTTTTTCACTTTTTTGGCTAAGTCCACAAAAAATTTGGCATTTTTGAGGCGTTCCGGCTTACTAAATAATTACCTATGCCTGTTATTTTTCACAGTTTTCCAAAAGGAAAGGATTTAGTGTCGAAAACTATAAGAGCTGAATGGGTTAACCGATGCAGAAGAGCTGATAATTTTAATCCTGATTCTAAGAGTAGAATATGCTCTGTTTATTTTACAAACAATGACTATGAAGAGATCTTCAAAATGAATTATTAGGTAAAATAAAAAAGCAATAAAATGCCTATAAATTTTTTTTATATATATACAGTTATTAATGTTATTCGAAATAAATATAACAAATGAATACTGTTTAGTGGACAATAAACCAATCATTCAAAAAATTTGTTTGCTTTTATCACGTCCCCTAATTCCTAATCCTAGTTTATTGTATAAAAGTTATTGACCTATGTATAAAAGTTCCATAAATTAAAAGACTGTCATTTTTTTAAATCTTTTTTGTACGTCTTGCATAATGTTATGTAAAATAAATAAAAATAGAAAATTAAACTAAAATTATGATTACTATTATTTGGAATTTAATTATGTAGTTTTATATTGTTCTTATTGGCCTAGGTGATACGCCACTGGTATACGTGTTTGGTGCTCACTCGGCTTCACTGTTGTTATCGTTGCGGTCACTCCTTTGACGAGTAGAATTCCCTACTCTAAGAGTCAACCGTTCTTGAAACCAGACAAGTTGTTTTGTCTATTTATTAACCTTAACTGTGTATTCATTGTACCATGGACCGTAACCTTGGCTTGATGTGATCTTGATGGAATGGTTTCGTAGCATGGTACAATGAATACAGAAGGTATGATATTGCGCATGACATTTGACAGCTGGCCCAGGAGTGTGACGTAGTAAAGACCGCTCGAACCACCTCGAACCCAATAACGTATAACGTTGTACTATCTAATAGAGAGATATCGCAAGTGCATTTTTATCGCACGCTAATAGCGGAATACGCTATTTTGACATGTACGCAAGCGCATAGTGAATGTTACGTTAATAACGGATAAGGGCTTCCGCTATTTGGGTCGAAATAAGGGGTGGTAATTACGTTAAACGATAATTTGACATTTCGCATAAAACATAAAAATATTTGATAGAATACAAATTTAGAAACTAAAAACTGTGACTGTGGATCAAGTGGATGATCTTGTTTGGCAATCTAACCTTATCTATGTTGTTTGGTTTGTTTTGAGAAACACGTGTGTTCTTATTTTGTTTAGACAAATTTTATACATTGACATTGACTATTGGTTAAATCATTAAAATTAAAGTGCACGTCTACCTGCTCAATATCTTCTCCTTGTAGCAAATTAACAAGAATTAAGTCTTCAATTTCGTTATCATCAGCACCAGCTATTATTGCTGCATCAATTTCCAAATCCATTATTCAATAAAAAAAAACAGTTAAGTACAAGTAGTTATATTCGAGTATGGCTATGACTAACATTAATTTCTATAATAGGTTACAGTTAATGCCAAACGTCGGTTGTCATAATAACGTTAAGTCTTATCGTA
Organism: Diabrotica undecimpunctata; assembly: GCF_040954645.1. Taxonomy (NCBI): domain Eukaryota; kingdom Metazoa; phylum Arthropoda; class Insecta; order Coleoptera; family Chrysomelidae; genus Diabrotica; species Diabrotica undecimpunctata. The sequence continues at coordinate 93,540,425 of NC_092804.1, forward strand.
CCCCCCAGAACAATTTGCGATAACTCTCTTGATACCTGTGTTTCAACCATCGAGCAAAAAGACAAAAGAGGGAATGTAAAGGTAGTGGGGGCAAAAATATTGTTAGACAGGAAGTGCCATCTTGAGAGGCCAAATTAAACAAGGAAAGAGAGTCTTTCCTTGTTTAAGAAATCAAATTTAGTTGGGTTATGTTATTATTTGTCCCAACTGTCACATGAAATCTTATTTATATTGAAGTTTTTTAACAATTGTTTCTCATTTTAGACTGTTATCGTTAATATTTAATTAAAATTTTCTCGTCTAAGACACATTCTGAAAACTATTTTATAGCTACTGTTAATAAGTGTCGGAAAATTTAAATTTGGCACATTCGCATTTCCGGATATGTGCGCCATCAGAGCCACTTTTTTGGTCGCCTTTTCATAACGATTAGATTCCCTCTTTTGTCTTTTTGCTCGATGGTTTCAACAGACCGTTATCCGTTATTTACGTCTCAATACGGTATTAACGTTTGACGTTGCGATATCTCTCTATTTTGTACTATACTCTGTTTTTTAACCAGGAGGAGTAAACTAAAAAGACAGATTCACACCCAAGAAAGTTACTAGAAAAGTCACCAAATACATCTTCTTTTTTGGTTGCTTATCTCGGTCTTGCGGTAATCCAGTAATCAGTATTGGACAACCTCACATCGATTCTAACCTAATTTTGTTTGTTTATGCACAGTATAGACAACAACTGTTAGACTGTTATGAAGAAGTTGAAGAATTTTTAGAGTTTATTTATCACATTGTAGAAGAAAATCGTCTAGAACGTATATGAAAGCCATATATTCCCATATTCGTGATAAAATTATATCTAAAATCCAATCGAAGGACGATTTTCACATTTGGTCCCATTGAAGATAGCTATAATTGAGCTGTCAATTAAAGTTTATAGAATGAAATGTTGGCGCTTGACTGTGTTGCCATGTTTTTTTTAATAAATCGGGAAATAGCATGTGATTTATAATTAATAAAAATCCAATAGAACGTTAACAAACTAACAGTCAAAAAGAAATTCTTTCAAAAAATAATAAGAATAGTATTCAGGTACTTTCCACAGACATCTGGTGACCATCTGTAACAATCTGGCAACTAGTGGTTTGAGGATTGCCAAATTTATTAGCTTATTATCAAAGGCAAATGCCAAAAAAATTTTGTAATAATTAACTGCAATTAATATGAGAAGAAACGAGTATTTATTCGTTCGTGTTGTATATAAAAAAATTAAAAAATTGCATAATTCATATAATATAATAAAAATGTATTTTTGAAAGCTTCTCTATTTGTAATGGAAGCCTACAACATATACATTATAAAGACATGACAACACAGTCAAACGTCAAAAATTTGTTTTGTGAATTTAATATTCACAGCTCCTTTGTAGCTATCTTCAATGGGACCAAATGTGAAAATCGTCCCAATCGAATTTTACAATATTTCTTCAGCGCATTAACTTAAACAACAAATAGTGTATGCTACTTTATAAGAATATAAGCAGTTTTTATGGGATTGCCCATTTTTCAAATGTACAGGTATAGACTTATTTTCATTATTCAGGCAGCAGGCTCCATTAAGGCCCATATTTATAGTCGATGCTCAAGTATCGGTCGATGCTTGAGGTCGACCTTGAATGAAATTTGTGTTCTATAAACCGTTCTCAAGTACGAAGTCGAGCTTGAGTACGCAGAAATGACAGCTCGTACTCAAGCATCGGATCGACCTGCCTTGAGCACGGGATCCTAACCTAACTTTTGTTGTTTCATCATCATCATTTTGGCTTTACAACCCTGTGTGGGTCCTAGCCTCCCCAAGAATTTTTCTCCAGTCGTCCCTATCCATCGCCTTCCTCCGCCAAGCACGTATTTCCATATTTCTCATGTCTTCATCGATGTTATCTAGGAATCTTGTTCTGGGTCTTCCTCTTCTTCTTTGACCAATAGGTCTATCAAGGAGCGTTTTTCTAGCTGGGTCGGTTTGCTCCATCCGCATAACATGGCCTACCCACCTTAGACGTCCTATCTTTATGTGTTTTACGATATCTGGTTCCTGGTATATCCTATAGAGTTCGAAGTTGTATCGTCTTCTCCAGACACCATTTTCATTTACCGCTCCATAGATGCGCCTTAGTATTTTTCTTTCGAAACATCCTAACATGTTTTCATTACTTTTTGTTAAAGTCCAGGTTTCTGAACCATATGTTAGGACTGGGCGTATTATTGTTTTGTAGAGTTTTACTTTTGTATTTCTTGATATAACTGTAGATTTAAAAAGGAGATTAAGCCCAAAATAGCATCTATTAGCCGTGCAAATTCTGCGGTTTATCTCTGCGGTAGTGTCATTTTCAGTATTGACGAGCGTTCCCAGGTATATAAATTCGTTAACTGCTTCGATGACGTCATTTTCTATAACAAGTGGCCGTAGTGTTTGTGGTTGCGTACCTATTTTCATGTATTTTGTTTTGTTGGTGTTTATTATTAAACCCATTTTTGTAGCCGCTTCCTTTAATGCTACGTACGCCTCTCGTGCTGCGTTTTCCGTTCTCCCAACAATATTGATATCATCAGCATATGCTAAGATTTGCACAGATTTGTTATATATTGAACCGGTAGTTGTGATTTGTGACGTACGTATTACTTTTTCCAAAGCTAGATTGAATAGTATACAGGAGAGTGGGTCTCCCTGACGTAGCCCGTTATTTGTTTTAAAAGGACTTTTGTTGTTTATATTTGTTAAATTTGTTTTTCGATTCGCTTCCAATATATTTTTTTTGTTTTTCTCATTACAATAAAAAATGTATGACGAAGTTGAAGAATTTTTAGAGTTTATTGATCATATTGAAGAAGGAAATCAGCCGGAACGTATACCAAAACGATATATTCGTGATATGGAAAATCCCATGGAGTTTTACCGCGATGTTGAATTTCGTCAACGGTATCGTTTCAACAAAGATACCGTTGCAGATACCATTCTGCCTCTGGTATTTGAAGGTCTACGAAAAGCAGACAATCGTGGTTTACGAATACCTCCAATATTACAATTGTTAATTTGTTTAAGATTTTATGCTACATCTAATTTTCAGGTTGTATCTGGTGATTTGCGGGGTATTAGTCAATCGACAATAAGCAACACCATTAAAAAGGTATCAATATTAATAGCTCAACGTTTAAATGATTTTGTAGGGTTTCCCCATACTGGACAAGGATTTAGGAGGAATATAACAAGTTTTTATGAGGTTGCCTATTTTCCAAATGTTTCTGGGTGTATTGATTGCACCCACATCAAGATATCTAATCCAGGTGGTAATAATGGGGAAGTATTTCGTAATAGAAAAGGCTTTTTTTCATTAAATGTGCAGGTATAGATTGATCTTTCTTATCCAGGCCCTCATTATATAAATAAATTGCAGGTTGTTTCAGGTCCTAGAAGAGAGATTATGGATATTGTTGTTCGACATCCCGGATCAAGTCATGACAGCTTGATATTTGATCGAAGTGCATTACGAGTTAGAATGGAAAGAGGTGAAATTCCAGGATTATTAATAGGTGACAGTGGATATGCATGCAGACACTATCTACTTACTCCAGTATTACAGCCAGGTATTTATTGATAATTGGCTAAAAAATAGGTTATTTGATGGATATCTCTTTTTAGGTAATGATCAAGAAAATAGGTATAATAGTGCACATATAAGAACAAGAAATGTTGTTGAAAGGCTATTTGGAACCTGGAAAAGACGGTTTCCTTGTCTTCAACGAGGTCTACAAACTAAATTAAATACATCTCTTGCAATAATATGTGCTACAGCAGTACTTTATAATATAGGTTTACAAGAAAATAATAATGATGATGATGATTTTGTAGAAAATATTGATGTGCCAGTAAATAGAAATGTTAATGATGTGGAACGAGGTTTAAATTTTAGGAGACATTTTATTCACCAATATTTTGCATAAGAATTAAAATACATTATTGAATACTTATCTTATTATAGGTAGATATATGTTAGCATCATCATTAGCTTGATAACACTTTTTATTCATGATTTGTTCTTTTAATTTTTAAAATTTCAATATTTAATTGTATTCCTTATATCTAACCTTTGTTCAATTGGCATTTGTTTGTTTAGTTTGAGAATACATTATTGAATACTTGCATTATGTTAGCTGTAGTATGTTTTATCTTATTTCTCAAAATATCAGCATCATTATAATTAGCTTGATTACACTTCTTGTTCATGATTTGTTCTTCCAATTTTTTATTTTTAAAATTTCAATAGTTTATTTTATTGCTTCCTTATACACAAGCTTTTTTCAATTGGCATTTGTTTGTTTAGTTTGATAATACATTATTGAATACTTGTATTATGTTAGATGTAGTATGTTTTATCTTATTTCTCAAAATGTCAGAATGATTATCATTTAAAATTTCAATATTTTATTTTATTTCTTTCTTATATCTAATCTTTGTTCAGTTCAATTCAAAGTTGTTTATTTAAAGAATACATTATTGAATACTTATATTATGTTAAATATAGTATGTTTTTGTCTTATTTATAAAAATGTATTTTTTTATGTTTTAATTTAAAATAAATGAGGGTTTTTCACTCACTATGCTCAGACAACTTAAGCAAGTATGTCTTTACTGAGTACAAGGAGTTTCGGGCTTAGCCCCGTATTTATAGTCGGTACTCAAGCCCGTGCTTGAGCATGTGCTCCGCCAAGTCGAACTTACGTCAAAGTCATGCTCAAGTATTTGTTGTGTTCTATAAACGATACTTCGGGTATTCTCGTACAAGGTTGATCTCAAGCACGAAAAATTAGTACAGTAAAAGTAAGTTTCGAATAAATATCGAATAAAAAGAAGATTCTGTCAATTTTATCATAATTGTGACTAAACTTTTAGCGCCAAATTTAGTTTATGCTTTAGCCCGCGCAAAGTTGGTTTATAGTATAGTATACTTACTGAAATTTTGTGTTTGGTATTAATATTTTGCGTTTGAAATTAATATTGGATTAACTATTTTAAGGTATGTAATATATTATAAAAAATATTTATTCTAGAGAATTAATTTCCATTTTGTTACTGTGTCTGAGGCATAATTTTAGATGTTCAATATATGCTTACATGTGTATTTGTTTTTGGATATATTTATATGTGTGTAATGCGTTACAATCATTATAATTATATTGTCTGTATAAGCCGTACGCTAAATAAATTGGTTATCTAAATTTTAGATGAGTGGAAATGGCATGAAATATGCACCTTACTCAACAAAGGAAAAAGTTCTCCTAATCCAGCTGGTAACTGAAAACGGTGTGGTAGAGAATAAAAGGACAGACGGTGCTTCGACAATGGAGAAAAAGATGGCTTGGGAGTTAATAACAAGAAATTATAACTGCCAGCCTGAGGTCAACAACATCAGGACCAGCGACCAGCTTCGAAAATTGTGGAACAACCTAAAACAAAGGTAGAATACTTTTATTAGTTTAAGCAAATGCTTAAGTATTGACCAATAATTTTTTTATCATAGGAAACGCAAAGAAACAACAGCACTGCGTCACAGCATGTTAGCTACAGGTGGTGGTCCCCCGATGAAGCCAGAGTGTGATGCAGTGCTGGAGTTAGTTGAAGAGGCTGGTCCCAATATAGACGTCAGCATCGACTGTTCTTTTGATAGCACAGCAGTCTTTGAAAAAGGTAAATGTACTAAATTTGTAACTGTGCTTTACTCATAGTATAATTGTAGGCCAAAAACAGTTCAACCAGCTAGGAAGCTCAATAGCAGGACCATCAGTAGCCTCTGACCCCCCTCACTTCTTTCCCACTACAGAGTTCAAAGAAATGGACTTGTTATGTAAGTATGATGTAATAATTTTGAGCAGTCTTCCTGTACACTTAATAATAGTTTCAGGTAATACTTGTAGTGTGACACCTGCTGTTCATACAGAAGAGGATGATGATGATGTGCTTCAAAGTGGTAAGTGTTTTAAATGTAGTTAAAGCCATATGTACTTAACAATAATATCAATTTTAGCAAACACTCCTACTTCTAGTAGGGCACTGGGTGCTATACCACAAATATTGTCTGAAAATAAACAACGGTCCAAGAAAATGAGGGATACCATCAGACAGCAAGACGAGATTCACAGGATGAAAATGAAGATTTTGGAAGAAGATATGCTGAGGGCAAAAGCCTTAAGAGAAGCAGCTGAGAAGGAGAGGCAGAGAGCTACTGATGAAGCTGAATTAGCTTCATTGAAGTTAATAGACTATAAAAAAGGGTAATTATAGATTTTATCATGTTTGACTTGTTACTAGAATTTGGCTATAATTAATTGTATATTTTCAGGCGCTAGAAGATCTTTTTCCTTTGTTGGGTACTCTGCATTTTTAGAGAGAATGTTAGGAATAAGCCACAATATATTTATTTACATATTTTATTTACTGATTTTTTTCAATCTATATGACCAGAGGGCTGTTATCATAGATACAAAATTGTGATTTATTTTCAGAAAATAAATCACAATTTTGTATTTTTGGTAACAATATCTGGTCATAGACATCAAAACATCAGTAACTATAACATATAAATAAACATTGTGGCTTATTCCCAACTGAAGATAGTGTTAACTCAGTCTTACAGTGGCCTTTTCACTTTCGGAGCACTGAATGTCAGAGGAGGGTCTGTTTTAGCAGGTAGGCATTTGACGTAGGGCGTTTTAAAGTACCTCGGGAACTATCGCCGGGACTACGAAGAATGAATCCTGCACTAAGGTCAGTCAGGCGGCGTACTGGACTGAGATGTCTTTTGAAGATTTCAGACCCCCCCTCTATAAAGACGAAAAAAAATTTAAAAAAAAAATATACTTTGTGTTGTAAAATCAAGGTTATTTTCTTTCTATTCTCCTTCCTGTTTATTTTATTTCTAGATAGTATTTAATGTAGATTTAAGGTTCTTAATATTTTAATTTCAGCTGGTAAGATATGGTTTTACCTTTTTATTTGTTGTATAGTCTTTTGTTTTTAGATTATGTATGTTTCTCTTTCAGTTTTTTTAAGTATTGATTGCTACATAGATCATATTTTTATGTTGTTTACTGAAAATTATTAAAATACTGAGTTTGCATAATTTTTAGTAAATTGCTGCCACTGCAATATATACATGTATATATACATATATATATATATATATATATATATATATATATATATATATATATATATATATATATATATATATATATATATATATATATTTGTAATGTTCTAATTGTTTACAGTTTACTCCTGATGAAGCTATAAAATAAAATAATCTATTTTATATTGTATTTAATTATTATAACTGTATAATTTTTTAAATAAAGAATATTAATATTCTAAATTTGTATAATTTTTATTTGGTAAGGAAAGGTTTTATGAAAGGAATAAACACTTAATTAAAAGGAGGGAAACTCCTTGTACTCAGTAAAGACATACTTTGCTTAAGTTGTCTGAGCATAGTGAGTGAAAAACCCTCATTTATTTTAAATTAAAACATAAAAAAATACATTTTTATAAATAACACAAAAACATACTATATTTAACATAATATAAGTATTCAATAATGTATTCTCAAAATAAACAACTTTGAATTGAACTGAACAAAGATTAGATATAAGAAAGAAATAAAATAAAATATTGAAATTTTAAAAATAAAAAATTGGAAAAATAAATCATAAACAAAACGTGTAATCAAGCTAATGATAATCATTCTGACATTTTCAGAAATAAGATAAAACATACTACATCTAACATAATACAAATATTCAATAATGTATTATCAAACTAAACAAATGCCAATTGAAAAAAGCTTGTGTATAAGGAAGCAATGAAATAAACTATTGAAATTTTAAAAATAAAAAATTGGAAGAACAAATCATGAACAAAAAGTGTAATCAAGCTAATTATAATGATGCTGATATTTTGAGAAATAAGATAAAACATACTACAGCTAACATAATGCAAGTATTCAATAATGTATTCTCAAACTAAACAAACAAATGCCAATTGAACAAAGGTTGAACAGCTCACATAAGATCCCCGTACAAAAAGCGTTTGAAGTTAAGCAGCTTGCCGGACAACGATTTATATTGTCGTATTTATGCTTGCTGTTTAGGCACCAGACGATCGGGCCTACGATGACCATCGTTGTCACTTGTAACGTAATTATCGAATTGTAATATAAGTTTTCTTTTACATTATGATAAAAAATATGTAACATAATCTATAATTGTAACATATCTTTAAACAAACAACACAATTGCAAACAAGTGCACGGTTGCCCAAATAAATTTAAAAAAATTCGTAAAATTCGAAGAAAAAAAATCACATTTGCGTGATTTCTATATCGCCTTATTGTATGCAGCTTATATATGTGAGATTGTTTTATAACTGATACATAAAAATGAGTTTTTATGACGCTTTACCAGGTTGCAGTAATAGTAATGTTGATTGTGAGTGTTTGGACATTGTTGTTTCACTATTGGAATCGCCATTATCTAGAAGAACTGAAATTGATAGAAAAAAAATTATTATGAATGAAAGGCCTACTCCAACATTGCGTATTGACCAAAAAGATGGGAAAAAGGTGCGTACTTTTAATTGCTCTTGGTATGATGTCTACAAATGGTTGTCTGGAAGTATTACGAAAAACAGACGTGTTTGTTATTTTCTAATAAGAAATGTGTATAGAATTGTGAAGGATACTTTGATTTAAAAAATATGTCTGCCTCCTTAAAAAAACATTCCAGTTGCAAGGAACATTTAAGTAATTTTCTGTCCTTTAAGGATGTACAGAAGAGGGCGTTTTCTGTTCGCGATTTGCTAGATCAAAAATCGCAAAAACTAGATACAACGCTGAAGTTAAAATGAACAGAGAAATCATTAAAAAATTAGTTAGGGGGGGGGAGGTCATGACCCCGTGACCCTTCCCTCTGGATCCGTCACTGATTACACAAAGCTATGTAATTTGCTGGCTTGGCCTACCCAAAATTTTACCACACCAGCCGCCACTGAATAAATGACTATGAGTTTTCCTCCTTTTAAATAAGTGTTTATTTGATAAACCTTTATTATAAACCAAATATAAAATTAATTACACATGTAAATAGTAATACATATACTATTTATGTAGATGACATAGTCCTCTTAACAAGAAGAAACTGAAGTTGTTTGGGAATTTGAAAAGTGAAGCAAGAACATTACTAATGTTAATGATATCTATTAAATTTAGTTTGTTACATATAAAGCATTTTAAGATATATATATATATATATATATATATATATATATATATATATATATATATATATATATATATATATATATATATCTTAAAATGCTTTATATGTAACAAAATAAATTTGTATATATATATATATATATATATATATATATATATATATATATATCTATATATATATATCTATATATATATTGATATGATTGGGGTTTATAGAAAATAATTTATAAGTTATATACTACATTATATTAGATATTAAAAGTATTTGGTTATTTTAAGAAGTTATATACTAGAGAATTTAATAAAAATTATTTATGTGAGGGCATTTTTAAGAAATTAGCATATAATAATTGTAAAAAGTTGTATTTTAATGTTGTAAATATATTTAAGTGAGCCATGTGATTAGGCAACCAACTATACAGTAAGTGACAGACAGAAATTAATCATTTTTACGAATTTAAGTGGGGTTATAATAATAATGTTAGTTTAAAATGTTTAATTTATATATATTTACTGATTTAAGTGTTTATTCTGATCTGAAAAGCCTAAATGTCAACAAAATTATTAATAGAAAAGTATGGAATTCTCTAGATCACCGGAGATGGCCTTGTTTGCGAAATGGTTTGTTCCAGAAAATTCAGACATGTATTTAATAGAACAAATGGAACATGATTTCTTACCAGATGGTTCTGGAACATCCAAAAAGATATAAATACCCGGTGATTTGGATTCAGTCAGTCAGTCAGAAAGTTTAGTAAGAAAGTCCATTCAGTTAGTCAATCAGTTATGAGGCCAGTTTTAGTATGAAAATTAGTTAGAGGCAGTCAATCAGTTACAATTGTTCAATATAGTGAGTTAAATCAAGATTGGGAAACAGTATAAAGAAGGTATTATTGAAGATTAAAAATTATGTTATGTATAAATGATGATAATGGAAGAAGTATTAATTGAATTTTAAAATTAAATAATATTTTGGTGATTGGATATTGATATATTGAAAAGAAGAATAAAAATAAATGCTGTTTGCTGGTTTGCTTGGTGGTTTATAAATGCTGTGAAGAAAAATATCTTAAATTGGTGGAAGCTGATAATTGGAAAAAGTAATTTCATAAAAACAAGGATAACCGAAGCTGAGAAGAAGACATTTGAGTGGTGATTATAATCTATATAGTGGAAAACAGTTCATTTAGGCATTCAGTGACAGAAAGGTACAAAAATTTTGTTAATATAATTTAGTTAGTGTCATAACAATTTCAATTTTGAAGATAGTTTGTTTAAATTTTACATTGTCTATAGAATTTAATTAGTTTCATAAGAATTTCAATTTAAAGATAGTTTATTTTAAATTTACATTAGCTAGTTTAGATATATATGTGTGTTTCATAGTAGATCTAATAAAGATAATTTAAAAAAGTACTTACAAACTAATTCTTTGAGAACCGCGATAAAAACCCTATATATTATATTATTAAAAATACTCATTGCTCATCATTCAAACAAACAATACATCATAACAATATATATATATATATATATATATATATATATATATATATATATATATATATATATATATATATATATATATATATATATATATATATATATATATTACAGTTAATAATTAAAGTGTATTAAATTGTCGTGTTACCGCAAATAAAAATTAGTGAACTCATTGGAGAAAATCTGTAATTTTAATTTAATCAGAACTACTTTATCCATTATGGCAATCTGTATTTTACGAACTGCTGTTTTGTGCCGTTTTGTACTGAAAGATTTGTGGTTGTTGTGTTGAACCATGTACGTAGATTTTTCAGCCAGAAAATCCTTCGCCTTCCTGGTTCACGTTTTCCTTCCACTTTTCCAGTCAAGATTAGTTGCAGCAATTCATATCTTTCGCTGTTCCTCATGATGTGACCGAGGTATTCTATTGTGGTTAGCAGGTCTTTTTCTTTTTGCATTCTTAACAACATCCTGATTCGTAACGTGGTCGGTATAAGATATCTTCAGAATTCGACGATAAAGCCACATTTCAAAAGCCTCAATTTTCTTGCAATTATAGACTTTTATGGAAGGTTATAACTCTGGTTTGAACCTACCTATTGGAAAAGGTGGACGAATAATTATTCATATTAGATCTGAAACTGGCTTTGTAAATGGTGGTTTTTTAGAATGTACTTCAAGAACCACCAAAGAGTATCATGAGAATAGAGGTATGTATTTGAAGAATATTTAATGGTATCAGACGGTTAGTAACATACCGCAAAATTCTGTTATAGTAATGGATAATGTTAATTGCCATTGTTGTTTAATTGAAAAACTACCAACTTTGGCTTTATAAAGGCATTATTTACTTAATTAGTTAAAAGGAAAAGAGATCACATTTGATAAAACGATGGTTAAAAAAGAACTCGTGAATTATTGTTCAATAACACAAACAAAAGTATAAAAAGTATGTAATCAATGGAAAAGCTAAAAATGACAGAATAACTGTACTTCGTTTATCCCCATATAATTACTGTCAACTTAACCCTATAGAGCTAGTATGGGCACATGTAAAGGGTGACATAGCGAAAAACAACAGTTATTGAAGAAATAACTGTTGTATCAAGACGTAGCGAGAAACAAACTACATACATTCAAATTAGTTGATGCGAAAAGAATGTTGAGGAAGTTTTATCGAAAGTCACTGCAGAAAATTGGAAAGTATGTAGGTACACATACAGCATGCAAAAAGGATGAAGAAAAGTTGGGGAACTTAGATATGTTAGTTGACTAATGCTTATTAGAAACCAATTATCATTGCACGAAACAACCAATTTCAGATTCATATGATGATCATAAACACGATATGATATATTAGGTATGTGAACTGTGATATTTATTTTTATTCGACCTAAGGAGAACAGCATATAGCAAATGCAAATATTTGGCGAGTGACAATAATTGATACAGAGGAAAGAAATAAAAAGAGACTAGTAAAAGTAGGTAGTGCAATGGTATAATGTTCGTGACCATTGGCATTATATGCTTGTAACACTTGGATAATGAATAAGAAAGATGAAATGAAAATATACATCTAGAGAAGGAAATTACTTTGAAGATACAATTTATTCATCTTCTGAAGAACTTGTGTTACTGTCATTGCCAATTGGAATTATTAACGGCTCTATTACACTATCTATGATGCCATCTAATTTACACATTTTTTCCTCCACTTTGAGAATGTGATTAACACAATTTTGCCAATGTGTTGTGGTTACATTCTCAAGAGCTTGCAACAGACGTTTTTTTACTTCTTTAAGTTTAAATGTCGTATTTTTAAGTGCCACTTCATTTTTCACCTGGGCCCAAATTTTCTCAATGGGATTCAACTCGCAATGATATGGAGGCAGCCGCAGTACAATTTGACCATTTGTTTTAGCCATCTCATCAGTTACATACATATTATACTTATCTATATTTACACTTAGAAGATGTAAAAGTTCTGACCTAACCATCTCCATATCAAAAGGAATGTTTTTTATTTGTAACCATTCTTGCATATATTTCTTTGTTGATGATGTTGACGGAATTTTTTCTACTTTTCGGCTGTGATGTGATGCATTATCCATTACAATAATAGCGTTTTTGGTAATTTTTGCAATATATTATTAAACCAATTTTCAAAAACAGATGCATTCATTTCTTCATGGTAATCCTCTGTCTTTCTTCCCTCAAAAAGGAAAACCCCTTCATTAACAAATCCTAACTCTGATCCAACATGTAAAACTATGAGGCGTTTTCCTTTCCCAGATGGGTTTTTCAAACCAGTAGACAGCCCCTCAATGAATGCCTGTCTAGGGTTTTTTATGGCACAGTCTACCCACACTTTATCTTTACCATTTTCCCATGTTTCGTCAAGGTAATAAATAGGTCTACCTTCACTTCTGTACCTTTTTATAGAAGTTAGGTAATTACGTCTCCATCTGATAACATCATCACGTTCAATGAGAATACTTGTTCGACTTCTCTTCAAGTAACTACAAAATAATAGAATGTTAGGTACATTTAGACCAGGGCAGATCTGTGAAAAAAGTCTGTTTTTGGATATGAGAGGTGGCATGTGACATTCGGATTTTTGCAGAAAAAGTTAGGTAATAACTTCAATAATAACAATTGACTCATGCTCCCTCTCAAATATGCCTGGAACATTAATAAAAACATTAAAATATTTCAAAATTACTAAAAATATCGATTTTTGTCTACTTTCTTTGCTCATAACTTTAAAACTATTAATTTTGGAGGAAAATCGTACATAAATAAAACAAAGATAATTAAATTTCCTATGATATATGAGTGGTTAAAAATGTCTTCCAACCATTTAGGTTGTACTTAGGTCCTTCGTAATTGGTTTAGAAAATTTTTATAATCTACTTAAACCGTCCACCAAATATGAAATTTTTTAAAAACTTTTAGAACAAACATTAGACCATTTAGATGTTTGCAATTTTTTTTAAATATAAAGACGCACTCTACCGATCTAATACACTCTACAGAATTGAAATCGTATTATTTAGGCGGTCTCAGCAAAGTTTTAAAGTTATAAACAATTTTTTTGCTTATAAACAAATAGAATATTGAAAAAACCATACTGGAACAGACTCGGTAAGACGCTTCTTGTAAAAGAAAAAAAGTAGAATTGCGACGAGTAGTTCCTGAGATACAACCGATCAAATTTGACCGGTATTTGCGACGAAGCTATACCTAAACAGTAGGATGGTAATTTTTGAACCATTACCTTATTTTTTCGGTTCTCTTTCTCTATACATTTTTTCATATGTTTAAAACACTCATAACATATAATAAAAATGTTATGTTTATTGCATATATTTAAGTTTGTGATGTGGGTATTAGTTAAAATAGTTAGGTAATGACTGTGAATATTGATGTACACGAATTTATTAAAAGGAAAACCATGTGTTACAATTTAACCTACATCTTACAATAACAAACATCTATCTATGTCTCTTGTCACCGTTCACTCTCGGTGGACACTGTCATGGTAACTTCAGTGGTATTCAGCCACGGAACGGTGTGGCTGTTACATCCCCCCCCCCCTTTGCACCACCCTGGCGACTCGTGAGTGGGGCAACAGAGTCTAAACAGGAATAGAGCTCTACAGGACAGCAATAACAACGTTTTGGTCGGGGTTGTCTACGTCTGGCAATAGGGTCAGGTTCAGGTTCAGCTTTAATTTGAGCAAGGTCATCTCCAACAGGGGGGCCCATTTCGCTATCGTCTAACCCAAGGGTCAAAGTCTCTGGGCAGGAGACCAGTGGAGCAGGAGGGTCGGCTTCTGAGGATTTCACTGGACGACCTCTTCTACGGAGAGGTTGAACTGGAGCAAGGCACGGATCTTCTGGATCGGCATGGAAAGGCGTCAAGGCTGAGACATGATATTTTCCAGCAGGAACATCCGGAGTGTCGATGTGTGAAACTTCATAGGTTGTAGGGGACAGCATTTTGGTCACCTTGTAGGGTCCGTCACGACGCGGCGCGAACTTCGAAGTTATGGACTTAGACGCGTCACTTAGTGTATGCGAATCGACTAGCACAATATTACCTACTTCGAACGAAACCAAGCGGCGGTGGCAGTCTTTATACTTCTTACGTCTATCTTGAGATTGTTCATGTGTCTCACGGGCTTCACTAAGAGCTTTACTCAAAGTTATTAGATAGGGCGTGATTTGTGGCACGAAGTTGTCCTTGGCTATGATGCTTCGAAAATCACGATTTGCATCATCAGGAGTTCGTAACTCGCGACCGAACGTGAGACCAAGAACTTTTCAGACCAAGATGGTCATTATTTGTTAGAATAGCTAACTGAGTTTTAATGTCTATTTTTTCGTTCGACTGGGTTAGCTTCCGGGTGGTATACAGGTATAAGGTTCTGTTAGTACCCAAAACAATGCGCCACTTGCTGCATTACCGCACTCACGAACTGAGTACCGTTGTCACTGACGACTCGACGAGGGATTCCGTATCGTAAGATTATGTTGTCTATGAAACACTTGGCGCAGGCAGCGGCAGTAGCAAATTCTAACGGAAATAATTCTACCCAACGACTAGCAGTGTCTTCCACTACCAGAATCCATGTATAACCTTGAGGAGAGAGGGGCAAAGGCCCAAATAAATCAATAGATAGCACTTCAAACCTCTGGGACTGAACAGGGGTTTGTAGGAGACCAGCGGGTTTGAGGTTAGAGACTTTATAGCGTTGGCACTCAAGACATTTACTTACATGGTCAGAGATAATTTTCTTCATTCCAGGCCAATAGTAACGTTTTATTATTCTTTAATATGTCCTCTCCACTCCATAATGACCAGAAGTAGCGGAATCATGGTACTCATGCAGTATGTGAGGAATACGTGTACTAGCTGCTACCAATTGGGGCTCTTCTTCATCTACTTCAGGAGTATAACGGTATAATATCCCATTGTTCATGATATATCCTCTTTCTGCCCACCTCTTGAAATCTACGCTTGTGTCAGAAGAGGGATCTTCTAAACATCTAATAATCTTGGCAACATCTGGATCATTAAGCTGCTCTTCTCGAACATCAGCAACACTAAGAGTTGGAAAATCTACTCTTACTAGATGAACTTCAGCTATGATGGGAACTTCTGTCATGGGAGGCCTTGATAGAGTATCTGCGATTACATTTTTTCTTCCTGTGATATATTCTATTTTTAGGTCACATGGCATGAGCTCTAAAGCCCATCGAGCTAACCGTCCAGTAGGGGACTTTAAGGTCATTAGCCATTTTAAGGCTTGGTGATCACTTTGCACTATTGTAGTAGCGCCTTCTAAGTATCCTCGAAATTTCTTCACTGCCCAAACCACAGCGAGAGCTTCTCGTTCTGTAGTGCTATAGTTTTGTTCAGCAGGAGTCAGGAGTCTCGAAGCATACTCTACAGGTCGTTCGTTCTCTTTCTCCCCCTGGAGAAGACATGCCCCCAAAGCATAATTGCTAGCATCTGTACGAAGTATATAAGGTAAATTGCAGTCAGCTTGTCGTAGGATTGGGGCGGAACACAATAATTGTTTCAGACATTCAAAGGCCTCTTGTTGTTCTGCTCCCCAGGTCCATTTCACATTTTTCTTGGTTAAATTCGACAAGGGTTTAGCAACATGGGAGAAATTTTCGATGAATCTACGGAACCATGAGCATGTTTGCAGGAATTTTAGCAGTTAAGTAACATTTAGGGGTGGTGTCATGTTTAATATGGCAGATACTTTATTTTCACTTGGCCGGATACCCAAAGGTGAAAGGATGTGTCCGAGATATAGGACTTCCTCACAGGCGAATGAACATTTTGCTCTATTTAGACATAATTTAAATAGGCGCATCCGGTTGAATACTTGTTTCAAATCGTCTATGTGATCAAAGAAGGATGGGGATAATATTATCAGATCATCTAAATAAGCTAGGATATTCAGATTTTGAAGACCAGCACGAAATTTATCAATCATCCTTTGGAAACTAGCGGGACTGTTACACATACCAAAGGGCATGCGTGTGTAACGAAAGGTGCCAAATGGACACACGAAGGCTGTTTTGTCACGATCAGCTGTTCGTACAGAGATTTGATGATAACCATATTTTAAGTCGAGGGTAGTCATAAATCGGGTTTCTTTTGCTGCATGCAAAATATCTTCAATACGTGGCAGAGGGTACTTATCTGCACGTGTTATTGTGTTTAAGCGTCGATAGTCTACTGTTAATCTGATACCTCCATCTCTCTTAGGCACAAGTACCACGGGTGAAGCATATGGGGACACACACTCTTCGATTATGCCTTGAGCCAAAAGTTTATCTAATTCCTGACGCAGTAATTGCCTTTTGGGCTCTGACATACGGTAAGGTGGAACAGATGTTGGTACATCATCAACCAATACAATTAAGTGTTCAGCATATGGAGTAGGGTCTATATTATATACGAATAAATCAGAATTTTCCTTAACAATGTTGTTAAGATTGGATCTTTCTTCTAAGGATAGAGAAATTCCTTCATCTACTCGTAGTTCTAAATGAGCAAGAGTAACGCTATTGACCTGGCAAGGAGAGCTGACCTTAGCTGGATCTGGAGCAAATGAGTAGGGAATATTAGGGACATCACCATAAAACCATGAGTCATTAGGAATGTCTAGAATGATGTTAGCTTTTCTTAAGAAGTCTGCCCCCAGTAAGATACGACTATTTGTGTGTGTGGGCACAGAAATTAAGGAAATGCTATGAGAGCGGTTTTGTAAGATAACAACTAAATCAAAGACCAAAACAGTGGTAGAAGTAGTCCTACCATCCGCTAGGGTCATGTCTACACTTTTTGTGGAAAAGGGTACCTCATCCTTCAAGAGGATATCTCTTAGCTGAGAGCCAGCAATACTGCACTGTGCTCCCGAATCAAGATAATAATGACCTACATGACCTTCAATAGTAACCTGAACAATGGGTTTAGTTGATAGGTTTGTGACAAAATGTTGGTCGACATTAACTGTTTCAGCAAGCATAAATTCAGATACTGCTGAGGATTTACTGGATGATTTGCATTTTGGACAATTACTCTTAATGAATCCAGGAGTCTTACATCCATAACACGAAATCTGATTCGAAGTGGAAAAGGTTGGTTTAGGGCTAGTACGAGAAGTTACTAGAGGAGGATTAGGTTTGGGCTCAACCGAAGATTTTCGAGAATCTGCTTCCCTGGTTCTGACTGCGGCCAATTTTCGACATTCATCCTTCACGTGACCTGGATTTTTGCAAAAGCTACACCGTACCCGTTTTGATTCGTTTTCGTTTTTAATGTTTATTTCCGGATTTTCATAAGATTCTTCAGTTTGCCTCGCTTCTTTTAAGAGTTCGCTAAATGTATTGATCTTATCACGTGCTACTTTTTCACGTATTCTCCTATGCAACAAACCGTATACCATATCTAATTGAGTGGCTTCGGTTAATGTATCTGCCGGTAACTGAGCTATTATCGCGCGCGCTTTGCATACAAAAATGTCACACGGAGTTTTAGCATCTTGTTCCGTCGAAAACAGTTCCCGATATACTCTGTAGGCTGGTTTTTGAGGTCCAAAAGTCGATCGTAATAAATTAATGGCGCTGGCCCACGTGTTTACCGTATTTTTAACACCTTGAAACCACGTGGCGGCGAAACCGTCTAGCAGCATGGGTATACCCTTTAATGCGTTCGCGTCAGACACGTGGGTGCACTCTTTATAGATCTCGACCGCATCTATAAAAGCTTTTACATCAGCCCCCTTTGATCCATCGAAGCGAGAAGCGCATTTTGCTAAACTACCTGAGTCCGAAATAGGCCTTGCTATTGTATTTAATAAGGCTTGAAACTGTTCGCTTGTTAAATTTACCGAAGACATTTCTGCTGATGTTGATTCGCTTGAACTAAAAACCGTCGTCGACCTAAGCGAATAACTGTGTTTATCGTTTGTTGCCGTGATTGCAAGTTTAACACAAAAATAGTAATAAAAATTAAAGGCTTACAGTTTCTGTTGCTTATTTCTTGTAAATACTCTTGAATGGAAGCTTGATATTCCCACAGGATGTTTTAAATGGACTGTAGTGGAAGATTGATATTCCCACAGGATGTTTTTGGATGGTCTGTGCGGAGTTTCCACAGCAATCACATACACAGTAGATTTATTGTTGTGAAGCACTAAACTAAGTGAAAATGTCCACTAATCACCTTACAATGGCGGGAGCAAAAACACTTTTTCCTGTTCACAATGAAACTTTACAATTTTCACAGTACGAACTACACTTTAAACTATTTTGCCCAAGTTGGGTGCCAGTTGTGATGTGGGTATTAGTTAAAATAGTTAGGTAATGACTGTGAATATTGATGTACACGATTTTATTAACCCTTTGAGGTCGTAGGCATGTATATAATGCCAGACCTGATCATTCACCATGGTCGCTTAATTTTGCCATAATCTAGTCATATAGGTCGTCTGGCATGTGAGACATGCCACGCTAAATTTTTAGATTCAGTCGTAGGCATCTCCAGCATGACAAAAGTTTTTCTGTGTTCAATTACTGGAATATCGATATATCGATAAAAATAGTAATCAATTCTTGTTCTTTATGCTAAAATCGCGCCATTTAGAAGTAAAACGGTTGTTTACTTTTATTCAGTACGTTGTTATTTGTGGTTGAATACAGTGCTGTACTACACGTTGTTGCTGAAGTCGTTCTGTTTACGTTTTTTAATATTTCTGTTATTTTGAATTTGAAAATATGTCTAGAGGAGGATTTTTAAGTAATGACGAACTAGAGTACTATTTACATAACAGTGATGAGGATAATAATGTTGAAATCGAAAACCGGGGTTGGGAAAGTACTTCAGAATCCGACATATCGGAAATTGAAGACAATTTAATGTTCGAAAATGAGGAACCGGAGGAGAGTGATGAAAGTACTGAAGAAGATAAAGAAATATGGCAAACATGGGTATCAGTCAATACAAAATTCAAAGAATTTTCTTTTTCGCAGGACATTGGATTTCATTGTCCGCGAAACTTTGAAGGTACTAAAGAGTTGGATTTTTTTCAATTGTTTTTTACAGATGATCTGTTAACGGCCATTGTAACTGATACAAACAGGTATATTTTAGAATTTTTAATTGTTATTCGAGATACTGATTACTTTTATTATTTTAGATATGCTACTGAAAAAAAAAAAATCATGAATACGCCGTTTACAAAAAGATCAATTTGGAGTACTTGGAAGCCTGTAACGTTAGAAGAATTTAAATGTTTTCTTTGTGTCATAATTAATATGGCATTAAACCCTAAGCCTGAACTGTCGGATTATTTTGCCAGTGCGTGGATAGATTACCAACCATTTTTCAAAGATGTAATATCAAAAAGACGATTTTTCCAAATTTTTTGGAATTTACATGTTTCCCCTCCCGAAGAAAATGATCCCGCAAATGGTATGTTGTGAATTTATTAAAAGGTTCAATATTTATAACACTTACGGATTTAATTTATTTCTTTATTTATATTAACTTATCTGACAATAATTTATTATATCCGTACGTAACAAATTCGCGAGCGCGGGTCTTGAGAATTAACTGTCCCTTCCAAATAAAGTTCCGTTATTATATACCAGTGCCGTTATCTCGAAAACTCTAAAACCTTCGATGGCGAAACGGTAAAGGCAAACTGGATTTCCCCCGCATCGGTTCTGGAAGGTCGCTCAGGTAAATTGAAGTCTCTCGTAAATTCTAAAACATATTAGAATAAAAACATGTTTACAGGTTAAAACTATGACTCATATTTTTACGTAACATTGCCCCCCTCTCAAAAGATGGTTCCTCCTGGAACCTTGTCGGGACTAGAACTGGAACGGTATGCTGGTATCGGCAACTGGACCCTCTTTTACAACTTCCAGTTGTATAAAAATGACAAGGGACGGTTTTCTTTCCGCACCAGTAACTATGCGGATTGCAACAGACTAACACCTGGACGTCGGTGTCTTTAAAGATCTCCTCCACCATATTTCGGATAACCCTCCAATCTAATTGGCGGCACTCCAACTTTGGCATGGCTAACTTTTGCACGTCGGACTCTAGTACGTGCTCTCTCAATTGAAGTAAGGCTTCCCACACATCTCGGTAGGTAGGTTGGTCACGGGCAGTGTCTTTTGTTACCAGGTAGAAAAGGTAACGTGATGCATCTTGGAGTTTCAAGGTTTTACCGGGAGCTGGCACCTGACATTGAAGTTCTGCAACTCGACCAAACTTCCTTCGAAAGACGGATGCCAACCCTGGTGCGTCTTTGATACTGGCCGGGATGGTAAGGGCCAGCGAGTAGTCATCGGGGAGCACGAGTAGATCTTGCTTTTCTTCAGTGGTAACACCATGTCTTGCTTTACCGGTACCTCCATAGGCACCCATGAATTCCTCAAACGTGAGGTCAGACACGTCTTGGACTTGGTTTACTTCCACTTCTTCATCTACGTCGTGGTCACCTTCGAAAGACGCCAGCCGGTTATGGTGTACTATCATCGGCTTTCCCCTCGGAATCTTGCTTATTCGGTAGATGACATCGTTGATCTTCTCCATAATGAGATATGGACCTTCCCAAAACTGCTGCAATTTGGGAGAACAACCTTTTCGCTTCTTGGGATTATACAGCCATACTTTGTCGTTCTTCTTAAAGCAACCCTTTTCGGCTTGTGTATCGTACCGTTTCTTCATTCGGTCGCTAGCGATCTGAAGGTGGGAACGGACCAACTCATGTACATCGTCCATTCTTCTTCGTAATTCGATCACATAATCTTCACCTGCTACATCTTCTCCAGGTCGACACCCAAATTCTAGATCACAAGGTAGTCGCATTTCGCGTCCGAATAGGACTCTGGCTGGTGTCTGGCCCGTTGATTCGTTAACAGCAGATCTGTAGGCCATTGTGAAGAACGGAAGGTATTGGTCCCAGTCTCGCTGATGATCGGACACCATCTTTGTCAAATACTTGCCAACTGTCCTATTCATTCGTTCTACCATACCATCCGATTGCGGATGATACGCGGTAGTTCTTGTTTTCTTCATGCCTAGTCTATCACATATTCCTTGGAATAGATCACTTTCAAAGTTCCTGCCTTGGTCACTATGGATCTCCAAAGGCACTCCAAATCGGCTGATATATTCTTGGATCAACTTATCTGCAACGGTGGCGGCCTTCTGGTCTGGAAGTGCGTAAATCTCGACCCACTTAGTGAAGTAATCCATTACTACCAACATGTACTTGCCCCCATTTTCACTTTCTGGAAATGGCCCTGCAATGTCCAAAGCTATTCTTTCAAACGGGCTTCCAACATTATATTGTCTCATAGGAGCTCTCCTTTTCCGGTGAGGCCCGTTACTCGTAGCACAAATAGTACATTTCTTACACCAGTCTTTTACGTCGTCGGAACTGTTCATCCAATAAAACCGTTCCCGAATTCGCTGAAGGGTTTTCCTTACACCAAAATGCCCTCCCGATGGACTGTCGTGTAACTGACGAAGTACTTCGGCTATTCTGCTCTTTGGGATCACCAACTGTCTTCTTTTCTCTGAACCGTCATCATTTTCCAGAACTCGTTTGAGCAAGCCATCTTCGATGATAAATGAGTCCCACTGGGCCCAATACGTCTTAACTACTGAGCATAGGTTTGATATTTCCTGCCAAGGTGGTCGACGGTTTTCCTCTTTCCATTTTCGGATTTTCTGTATAACTGGATCTCTCTCTTGTTCTGCCCTTATCTTAGTAGGCGTCCAGTCGTCGTTGACAATCGTCGTTCTTAGCACTGCTGCTTCCTTGGATTCCGTTTTGTTGCAGTGGGAACACTCTGCTGGGCATGGCCTTCTGGAAAGAGAATCAGCGTTTCTGTGGCTAACTCCGGCCCGGTGCTCAATCTTAAAATCGTATTCTTGAAGTCGTTCGATCCACCTGGCTATCTGACCCTCTGGATTCTTAAACTGCATCAACCACTTAAGGGCGGCATGGTCGGTTCGGATTAGAAACTTTCTGCCATAGAGGTATTGATAGAAGTGCTCTACTGATTTAACTACTGCTAGAAGTTCTCTTCTCGTGACGCAATAATTCCGCTCAGGTTTTGAAAGAACTTTACTAAAATATCCGAGGACTCGTTCCTGTCCTCCTTGAATCTGAGACAGCACTCCTCCAATTCCCACATTACTTGCATCCGTATCTAAGATGAACTCTCCTTCTGGCAGTGGATACCCTAAAATTGGTGCTGTTATTAGATGTTTTTTTAAGGTCTCAAAGGCATTTTGGCAGTCTGTATCCCAGCGGTATTCTCTTGCTTCCTCTGTAAGTCGCGTTAATGGCTTAGCGATATCTGCAAACTTCTTAATAAACCTCCGGTAGTAAGTACATAGTCCAAGAAAACTTCTCACTTGATGTTTGTCAGTTGGTTTTGGCCATTTCTTAATGGAATCGATTTTTCCCTTATCCACGGCCACTCCTTCTTTACTGACTATATGATCCAGATAATTGACTTTACCTTGAAATAGCTGGCACTTCTTGGGGTTTAGCATCAATTGGGCAGCTTTAAGTCGATTAAAAACGTTTTCTAAATTCCTCAAATGATCTTCGAATGTCTCCCCCAAGACGATTATGTCATCTAAATAAACCAGGCATGTTTTCCAAGATAACCCTCTCAACACATTTTCCATAAGCCTCTCAAATGTCGCAGGAGCATTACAAAGTCCAAATGGCATAACGTTGAATTGCCACAATCCAGATCCTTTGGTAAAGGCTGTCTTTTCTTTATCGACTGGGTCCATTTCTACCTGCCAGTATCCAGACTTCAAATCTAAAGTAGAAAACAATTTACTTCCAGCCAATGTGTCCAATGTGTCATCGATCCGAGGCAGAGGATAACTATCTTTCTTGGTAACGTTGTTCAGCAAACGGTAATCCACACAGAACCTCGTCGTTCCGTCTTTCTTCTTAACCAGGACCACCGGAGAGACCCATGGGCTCGTAGAAGGTTCTATCACCCCGTCTTTCTTCATTTCCTGAACAATCGTTTCAGCTTCCTCTCTCTTCGCCTGTGGTAATCGTCGAGCTGTTTGACGAATTGGCTTAGCATTACCAGTATCAATTTTATGCTTAACAACGGTAGTTCTTCCCGTCTTTCCTCCTTTCGGTACGAAAATATCACGATACTGCCGCAGAAATTCCCTTAATTTCCTTTTCTCCATCTGATTTAGAGACTGTCCTGCAACTGCAACCATTTGGTCGAATTTGTCGTTGGAATTATCAGATGTTGTCGCCTGACGGATTATGGATGTCACAGGTACACAAGTTTCTACTTTTGTCTCTTTCTTTATGGTCACTGGGTAGTCGTTGACATTGATAAGTCTCACAGGAATTTCTTTAGCCGAAGTCACCAATTCCTTTCCAATTATGATTCCACGGCCAACCTCATCGTCGTGGTTCCAAGGCTCCATCATAACAGGTCTCCCTTCGTCCACAATTCCCTGTAGCCGCGCTACTATGATCGTTTCGCTTCTCGCAGGCACGACTGTATCTTCTGTAATGGCTGCTTGCACAGTGTTGTCATTATGTGGATGGAGAAATACCTCCTCGTTGCCAACTTTGATTACCTTATTCTTAAAATCCAATTGGAATCCATGCATATTCATTACGTCCATTCCTAATATAACATCCTCTTCGATGTCAGCAACTATAACAGTATGGACGAACTTTTCTGCTCCAATTCCCAATTGTACCTGGATTTCTCCATGAATGTTGGCATTTTCACCTGTAGCGGTCCGAAGTCGAAACCTCGTTGGTAACAGTTTCTTACGGCTGTTTATAACTGTTGGACGTATAATGGTTCTGGTCGCTCCGGTATCCACCAACAACGTATGTCTTTTACCATTTATTTCTCCATCTACATATACACTATCTTCACGACATTTCAAAGAAGCTATTAGTATGAGAGGGTCTTTGGAAAAGTTTTGGGTCGAAGCTGCCCCCCTAAGGCTGACCCGTTCTAGTTTTCCTGATGGTGAGTTTCTTGATTTGCGTCGTACCTAGGGTGTTTACAGGAGCTTCGTACGTGTCCTATTTCGCCACAATTCCAGCATCTGATGGTCTTCGTTTTCTTATATGTCATGCTTTTCATCATATTAACGAGCTGGTCAAGTTTATCTTCATCTCCTTCCTCTTTTACAGTCCTAACTTTACTGTACCCGCCAGAGGCCTGCGTAGCTGACTCGTATTCGAGGGCGGCGGATAAGACATCAACCAGCGTCTTGTGACGAGCTAATCGTAGTGTTCTCTGCATTTCATGATCACGAAGACCATCAATAAACGTTTGAACGGCCAATTTTTCCATCATGTCTTCGGGAGCTGTTGGATAAGCATATCGTACTAATCTGGCAATATCTACCTCATATTCTTGAAGAGCCTCATCTTTCTTCTGTCTACGATTTTTAAGCTGCGACTGATATACATGCTCCAAATGTTCGTGGCCATATCGCATATTTAACCTCTTCTTCAGTTGTTCGAAATCATCGGTCTCCTCTACTGCTATGTTCTGAAGCACATCTAAGGCATCTCCTCGAAGAGCGATAGTCAGGTTTACCGCCTTTTCTTTTTCAGACCATCCATTTGCTCTTGCGGCTGATTCGAACTGTTTCATGTAGTTGTTCCATGATGATTTTCCGTCGAAAGTTGGGACTTTAACATGAATAGAACCTCCACTTCCTTCAAATTTCGGCCGTGTCTCCAACTTACATTTCGTCTCGTCTTCTTTTATCTCCACTGTAATTGGATTGTTTCCTCTCTCTGCCGTCCCTGTTTCCTCCAGCTTCTTTTCCATCTCTTTCCATATCTTTTCTTCGAAGGCCAACATATCGGCAGCAACTTGGTTTTTTAACGAAGATATTCTATCGTCCTGGGCAGACATCTCAGAAGTGACTTTAGAGATTTCCAAAGAGATATTAGCAGAGACTTTGCTTTCCAGCGAAGAAATCTCGTTAGAGACTTTGTCTTCCAAAGAAGCGATGTCGCCGGAAACTTTCGAAATATCGCCAGAAACTTTGTTCTCCAATGATGCGATGTCACCAGAAACTTTGGCTACATCAGAAGAAACTTTCGAAATATCGTCAGAAACTTTGTTCTCCAATGATGCGATGTCACCAGAAACTTTGGCTACATCAGAAGAAACTTTCGAAATCGACGAGAGGACAGCATCTTCAAATATATAAGTCTCTGGATCTAGACCTTCTTCTAGCAAAGCATTCTTTAGTCGTTGGACTAACTCAGCCTTTTTTCCGGTAGAAGCTAATTCTCTGTCTTCGAGATGTCTTCTTAAATTCGTCACTGTGAGCTCATAAATCGTAGCCATTTTCACAATTTATAAATATTCACTTGTATTATTATTATAAGTCTAATTTATGTTCGATCTCACTCTGACACCATTTGTTGTGAATTTATTAAAAGGTTCAATATTTATAACACTTACGGATTTAATTTATTTCTTTATTTATATTAACTTATCTGACAATAATTTATTATATCCGTACGTAACAAATTCGCGAGCGCGGGTCTTGAGAATTAACTGTCCCTTCCAAATAAAGTTCCGTTATTATATACCAGTGCCGTTATCTCGAAAACTCTAAAACCTTCGATGGCGAAACGGTAAAGGCAAACTGGATTTCCCTCGCATCGGTTCTGGAAGGTCGCTCAGGTAAATTGAAGTCTCTCGTAAATTCTAAAACATATTAGAATAAAAACATGTTTACAGGTTAAAACTATGACTCATATTTTTACGTAACAGGTACAAGATCTCGAAGTTCTAAAGTGAAATTGGTTCTCAAATATCTAGATTCGAAATTTAGAAAGTTGTATACACCAAACAAATATGTATCACTGGATGAAAGTACCGTGGGATTCAAAGGAAGAGTGTCATTTAAAGTGTACAACAAAGATAAACCAACAAAGTGGGGAATAAAGGTTTTTGCTCTAGCTGATTCGAGTAATGGATATGTTTGTGGCATAGAACCCTACTTTGGCACTCAAACAACACAATCATTAATACGTCCTGATCTTCCTATAACAGCACGTATTGTGGTGCATTTAATGACCAAGCCGATAGACGCAGGAAATGGCACCGCAGGATATCATGTATTTACAGACAGATATTACACAAGCCCACTATTAGCTAAGGAGCTATATAAAATGAGAGTTCACCTGACAGGAACTGTGATGACTAATAGAATAGGACTGCCAATGGAAATAAAACCTGCTTTCACCAAAACATTGAAACCAGGAGACGTAGTTAGTCGACGTACTAATAAATTATCCGCAGTAGCCTGGAAAGATAAACGAGTGGTTGTAATGCTGTCTACGTTATATGATAATTCAACTGAGGAGGTTAAGAAACGCAGAAAACTTAATGATGGGGGGTGGGTCGAGGTAACAGGAAGTAAACCAAAAGTTGTCAGTGAATACAATAAATATATGGGTGGTGTCGACGTAGCAGATCATTATGCTACTTCTTATGCTTTTATGAGAAAATCAAGCAAATGGTGGCGAAAATTATTCTTCTGGATGCTAGAAGTAACACTTAATAATGCCTTTCTTCTATACAAGATGCATAATAACGTACCTCGAACTTATCGTTCAAAAAATTTTAGAAAAGCGTTGGTTGCACAATTGACAGCCACTTTCAAAAATCCTGCTCGACAACGATTTGGGAAAACCCCGGAAGATGCAATCCGCTTAAATGGTTTATTTCATGCAATATATTCAAGGACAAGTAATTCGGATTGCAAAGTTTGCAGTGACAGAACCAAACCCGGAGGACGTAGAACAACAACATACTACTGTAAAACGTGTCCAAGTGGTCCTGGCCTGCATCCCGGAACTTGCTTTGAAAAATTTCACACTATACAAAATTTTAAATAATGATGAGTTTTTTTAGGTCAACATAGCGATAAATAAATAATGTTAAAAACATTTAGCGAGAATACATTTTTGTTTTAAGATTAATTTCTGTTTTCAAAGATTTTAAAAAATCAACATTATTTTGTTAAAAAACTGACTAATTTTTGAATAAAAATTTAATAACAAAATAGAAGAAATATTTATTTCAGACTGTCATTATTGAATTTCCTTTAGTTTCAAGAGTACTATGTGAAAATTTCAATTACTCATAATCAATAGATATAGAAATATGAATTTTCAAAGAGATCATTTCTTTCATATTGAAAGGCGCTAAAAATCATGACGACTGTGGCGCACTCGGAGCCGGAAACACGTGACGACTGCAACGTCGTTGCATGATATACATGCCTACGACCGTTGGGACAGTCAGCCACAATATTTAGTCGACCACAAAGGGTTAAAAGGAAAACCATGTGTTACAATTTAACCTACATCTTACAACAACAAACATCTATCTATGTCTCTTGTCACCGTTCACTCTCGGTGGACACTGTCATGGTAACTTCGGTGGTATTCAGCCACGGAACGGTGTGGCTGTTACAAGTTTGTATTACAGATGGTAAAAAAGAGAAGAGAAAATATGATGGCAGATGAAGAGAACCGCATGATGGCAGAAGGTTAAGGTTAAGATTCGTAGCTTTTAGTATTATCAAAGAATATGTATTATATTCTTTGATTGTACTTACATACATATTAAAATAAAGTAGTTTCATGTAATATATATTTCATTCTACACTATATACACAGCACACAACAATTGGCGACGAGGATTAATAAATTTTTACTTTTACGTACCATAAAAAAGTGAAAAACGATAAATTATGGAAGCCGCAACTACCAGTACATTACAAATTCATTCTACATTTACAGTGGAATCGTTTAATGAATCAGTTACAAAATGGTCACGATGGCTGAAACGCCTGGAAGGAGCTTTTAAAGTTTTTAAAATAGATCACAATATGAAATTATCTTATCTATTACATTATATGGGCCCTGAAGCCTATGATTATGTGACAAGTAAGTACCAGATGATAAAACATAGAATGAAATTATTACACTAATGGACAATTTTTACAATCATGCCCCTTTGGAAATTGCTGAAATTTACAGGTTTCAAACCAGAAAATAAGCCGAGAGAGAATCAGTACAAGAATTCTTTCTGTTGAGGAAATTTTAAATGTATATTCAACTAATTCAAAAGATAAATTTATTATTAGTTTGAAAGTAAATAACAAACCAATACAGTTTGAAATTGATTCAGATGCTGTAGTCAGTATTATTAACAAAAATGTATTTAATGAGAATTGCACTGAATTACAATTACAAAATACTAATATAAAGTTAGCTACTTACTGTTGTTCAATTTAATATTTTATTATATTATATTAATATTTTATGTCTGGCAACACTGTATTAAAAGTTTGCCTGTCATTTTTATGTCAACTGTCGGAAGACATATCTCCACCATATTTGTTCTTTTATAAAGGCAGCTTTACATCTAGGCTATGCAAGTCTCATGCTATTCAAGTCCGTCTTGCATAGCACATCTCTTGCCTAGCTTGACCATCAGAGATATTTCTGTGCAATTTTAGATCCCACTTTCATTGTTGCCAACAGAGAAAATATTTATCAATTTGAGGTTATTTTATTTTAATTAAATATAATTAAGTACTAAAATAAATAATATAATAAATAAATATACACTATTTATGGTTATTAAAAGGGTGAAGGATGTCAACCAAAGAAAAGAAAACATTGTTATTGTTGAATATTGCTATTGTAGCAACAATCATGAAAAATAATAAAAAAGGAAAACCTAGAAAATGCTGGGTCAAACCTTGGTTGAATGCAGGACTGGGAAATTTGTAGTTACCCCAAGAGTTCTTGGGGTAACTACAATTTTCGACAATTTTTAAGTAGGTACTATAAACTATTAACACTAATTTACATAAAAAAAAATCAGGCAAAATGGCATTATCAGGCAGAGACTTTAGAGATCTAGATACTTTAAAACGAACTCGTGGGTCAATTAAGAAAAAGTTAACAATTTTACAAAACCACATAACAAAGATTAGAGATGCAACAATTATAGCTGATATGGCCGACATTCAATTAAGATACAACAATAATATTAATTTAATTAATGAATTTGAACAAATACAATAATTAATTGAGCAAAAGTGCGATGAATCAGAATTAGATGAACAATTTGGCGAACGGGAACAATTTGAAAATAAATTTTATAGTGTTGTTGCATATTTAAAAACCTTCATAGACAAAAATAATTCCAACAATGTTTCATTTACAAACAGTAATGTTAATCCTATAAATACTCATGATTCTCTCTCAAATTTTTTGTTGCCTAAAATTAAGCTTCCAGTTTTTAATACGCATTTTAGTGCACTCTAGCCTAACCAAATATATTTTCCTCAAGGCACCGCGTCACAGTGTTGCCGTATATATTTTAGTAAAATATGTATATGAATATTTATTTATTTATTTTACGAAATAATAATTTGTGTTATGAGAAGCTACAAATTTTGGTAATTACTTACATTAGTGAGGATAGTGGGATTAGTCTGAAATTTGGACAGTGGATTATGTTTTATTTTTTATTCACTTTTCAATCTATACATTTTTTTACGCTGAGCTATAGTTTTTCTGTATTTCGCATTTAAAAAACTGATATTTTGACATACATTTCAAGATGCCGCCGCCATTACAGCTGCTGTCAATGATGTGCGTATTGAATATTTGTTCTTGTGATTATCTCTTTATTATTTAAATTTACAATTATAAGATACATTCTTATTGTTCCTAAAAACTAACCATAATACCAAATATATGTTGACGTTGACAGCAGTCATTCATCAGGACTTCTGTCAACCTACACTATGTACCAACCTATACTTAACACTCCTCCTCGATTTGAACTTCAATACATTACTTAGGAGGAAAAATCGCTTAAATCTAAACAATTAAAAAATATATATATCAATATTTTTACATCAGTTAAGAAACGCCTGACATTGACCTTAGATGGCAAAATTTTTCTTTAGATAAAGGCTTTGTCAATATATCTGCCAAATTATTTTCAGAGCAAATATAATAAATACATATCAGTTGTTTTGAAACTAAATCTTTTATATAATGCTCTTTAATGTCAATGTGCTTGGCACGTTTAGAATTTTCAAAGGACTGACACATTGCTATTGTACTTAAATTATCAATCAAAAGTTTTGATTTACCTTGTACATTAAAGTCAGATGAAATACCTTTTAAGTAAATCAATTCTTGAGCTGAGGTAGCCGCAGCTATGTATTCAGCTTCTGCAGTTGAAAGAGCAACACAGTTTTGTTTCTGGGATAACCACGAAACTGGATTCCCACAATAAAATGCAATACATCCTGTAATACTTTTCCTGTCAATTTTATTTGATGCCCAATCTGAATCTGAATAACAAACTAGTTCCCATGGTTTCTTTTTATATGTCAATGAAAAATTTTGTGTCTCTTTCAAATAACGCAACACTCTTTTTCCTGCTTTCCAAGTTTGTTGTGAAGGTTTATCAAGTACTCTACTAAGATATGAAACAGCAAACATAATATCCGGTCTAGATGTAGTTGCTATGTACATAAGACTACCTATAAGTTTCCTATACGGAACATCAATTACTTCTAGAGTGTTATCTATCTGAAAATTTGTTTCCATTGGCGATGCCGCACCTTTACAATCACTCATACCAAATGAACTCAATACCTTTGATATCATTTTCGGCTGTCCTAATGTGAGATTACCGCTTTCTCTTGATATTGTTATTCCTAAAAAGTTCTTCACTTCACCCAGATCCTTGGCACAAAAATTGTTTTTCAAAATATCTATTGTTTCTTTTATTTTCTGTTCATGTCCTGTTAATATTATATCGTCAACATAAACAATCATAAATATGTCTTCTCCAATATATAGAAAAAAATCGTGTTTTGATCTACTAAATCCATTCTCTGTTACAACTCTATTAAAAGTATGATTCCAGCATTTTGGTGATTCTTTTAAACCATATAATGCTCTATTTAATTTTAAAACCTTTCCCCTGTCTATTATTAGTCCTTGTGGAGGATAAATATATATCTCTGAATCAAGTTTTCCATTTAAGAAAGCTGTTGGCACATCAAGTTGATAAATTTTCCAGTCTCTTTGCAGTGCATGAGCCAGCATCATTCTCACTGTGCTCATTCTTGCCACAGGTGCATAGGTCGATTTTAGTGGATTCTCCTCCTGTACTTGAAAACCCTTTGCAACCAACCTTGCTTTATGAGTTCCATCATCTTTAATTTTAAAAATCCATCTTGTATCTATAATCTTTTTGTTATCAGGTAAATTAACTGGTGTCCATGTGTTTAGGTTTTCCAATGACTCCAGTTCTTGATTAATTGCATTATTCCACTCTCCATTTTTCTGTGCTTCTTCAAACGTCGCTGGTTCACCGTTCAATGATAGTAAGCAATAAGCTGAATATAATTCATATTCACTTAAATGTTTTGGTAAGTTTACCTCTCTTCCTCTTCTAGTATATATTAGGTCCTCTTCATTATTATCTATTTCATTTCTAATTACTTCTTTGTTTTCATCTAAACTTTCAGAATTTTCTTCATTTTGGATCCAAACTGTTTGACTTTTACTGTTATCGTTAACCTCATCGATTACATTACCTTTATATTCAACTTGTTTTTCATCAAAAATAACATCTGTAGATGTAATTATTTTGTTCTTTTTACAATCCCATAATCTATATCCTGAATTAGAATAACCTACCATTATTGTTGTTGTTGTTCTAATATCAAATTTATTCGGTTTTGGAAGAATTACACTCCATGTTTTAGAACCAAAAACTCTAAGATTATTAATATTATTCTCACCATACCATATTTGAGATGGTGTTTTACCACCATTAGCTGTTGTAGGACTCCTGTTCAATTCATAAGCTGAACATCTTATAGCTTCACCCCACAAATGTTTGGGCAAGTTAGTTTCTCCTAGTTTAACTCTAACTTTATTTATCAATGTATGATTCATTCTTTCAGATGTACCATTTTGCTGTGGAGTGTATGGTTGAGTATACTGTAACTCAATACCCTTTTGTCTACAAATATTTTTAAAATTTCTTGATGAGAATTCACCCCCATTATCTAGTCTGATACTCTTAGTTTTAACATTATGTTGAGTTTTAATTAAATTTATGAAATCAAGAACATTATTTTCAGCTTCACTTTTATGTTTTAATAATTTAACTACTGTAAAATGTGAGAAATCATCAACTAATACCTGAAAATATTTTTCTCCATCTAAAGTAGGGTTAGCAACTGGTCCTGCTATATCTGAATGTATTAAATCACCAATTCTTTTGCTTTTCTTTTCTTTACTATGAAAGCTTCGTCTTGTACTTTTACCCCGAATACAACTTTCACATGGTTCTTTTGAAAAAGGTAATTGTAAAATTTTTAAGCCTAAATGATTCAAATGCCCTAAGCGTCTATGCCAAATGTTTCTATTAAACTCAGTTTTATCTAAAACATTTACATTTAAAGCCACACATTCTATTTCTAACTTAAAAAGATACAAATTATTTACTTTAGGACATTCAACAGTATATGTTTTTCCAATAATAAGCGCACAATCATTTTTAAATAAAACCTTATTACCCTTTTCAGTTAATTGTGAAACAGAAATTAAGTTATGTTTCAAGTTTGGAACAATTAAACCATTAATACTTACTTTTCTTCCCTCACACATTCCTCTAAGTTTACCTTTTTTAGTTGATTTCAATTTTTAACCATCTGCAATTTGTACAAAACTTGTTTTATCCAAATTTGTTACATCAATCATATAGTCCACAAGTTGATCTGACAAAAAATTTTGTGTACAACCTGAATCTAAAACAAAATGTACCTCATTAAGTGTACCACAGTTCATTGCAGGATAAACTGTCTCTTCATTTCGCACTATTTCTTCACTACTAGTAACACCACTGGACATTTTCTGGTTTTCAACATCATCATTAATGGCATTTATCGCAATAAAACCTAATTCTTCTTCTACATAACCTGCATGCTCAGAGTTACCTCTATTTGTATTGGCACCTCTATAAAATCCACGTCTTCTGGAACTACTAATTCCTCTACTCTGGTTTTTAACAATTGAAGTTCTGCTTCTACACTCATATGATTTATGGCCCATTTTACCACATTTGAAGCATTTAATATCACTTACTTTGAATGCTGCCTTATTGTTCATAGTATGTGGTTTGTTTTTATCAAATTTCTTCAGCTCCTCATCCAATAATCTAGATTTAACAAATTCCATAGTTACCTCAGTGTTTAATGTTTCTATTGCTGTAATTACTGATTCATACTCTTCATTAAGGGTTAATAGAAGATGACATACTTTGTCTGATTCATCTATCTTACTACCTACACCTTCCAGTTCTCTTATAATTCTGTCAAAATTCATAAAATGGTCTTACAGTTTTTGATCTCTTTTACACTTCAGTCAATAGCTTCTTTTTTAATTTAATGTAAGCTTGGTGAATATACTTTTTCTCTCAAAAACGTCTTCAAGTGCTTTCATCATGTCTTTAGCGGTTTTGGCATCTTTTATAATGTCTAAATGTTTATCTGTAACACATTGAACTATAATCGATTTTGCTTTTGCATCTTCATCTTGTGATGTGGGTATTAGTTCCCCTTCGTTGGCTCAGTGAAGATGTTCGTTCAGTTGTAATGGAAACACCAAATAATAGTAGCAGAGTTTATTGTAGAGACGTACACTATGGGTGTAGACCCGGGATTACTTTGAGTAGAGATTGATGAAGTTGATCGTTGAAGACTATCACGTTCGTTGAGTGAATATTGATTGAATGCCTCTCTAGGCAAGAGATCTTAGTTTTATATAAACTTTAATTGGGTCAATATTTTCGCGGACCTCGCGTGACATGTGTATTTAATTTATGTACATAGTTTAACTTTGTCAGCACTTTTGACTGATGTAGTACAAATTATATTATTGATAATTGACCAAATGTGTATGTAACCTAATTAACTACGTGTGTGTATTTAATAACAAATAGATTCATTCGGTCTACTGGGTGATAAAATTATACTGTCCAATTTCGGATATGAATTCTAAAGATTTGATATTGGACATACTGCGGAATCGGGCAATCTGGCCCAAGTGTCAATACTCAAAGTTTACATATAAGTATTACATAACATAGTAAAATTCAAACATGATAAATTATAAATAGTTTAAGAATAATCAACAATCTTCCAACCGTACCCTAGCTATCAATGTCCGACTCTATCTCTAGATTAAAATTAGGGCAATTGGATGAAAATGTGGAAAGTGGGATGTCAACTTGGGAAGTCGACGGTACATTGTTGTGCCGATTACTAACTAATACAGGTACTTCCTGTTCGTTAGTCTGAGTTTGTGGATTCCTTGAACGACATAGTCGTGCAACAGGACGGTACTTCCATAACGTGAGTATCCCAATTATTACCATTATAGTAATGATCCCGGTGGCCACAAAATAATGCCAATTAGATTCGTGAATCGATCGCCACTGCGTATGCGTCATTTCTTGTTCCAGACTCTCCTCCTCAAGTAACACATGACGTAGCTCTCCTCCTGGTATGTCAAGGTAGGTGTTTAGAGGCGTGTTAAACTTGCGGGGTGTCCTCGCCACCAGTTGGGCCACGGGCGTGATTGGCGACTTCAGGTAACTCGTCACTGCTCTGTCCACCCCACTGCTAGTGGGGAGTAATGTAATATTTTTCGTTTGGGCGATACATTTGGGTGAAAGCTTCAGGAATGTGACTCGTTCCAGTACTCTTTCGTTCCGATTTCCATCGCAAATAATGGATATGTGTATCGTGACTGACGTGATAACTAGCCAGAGGTTGGGAGTACCCATCTTACTCCATTAAGCTGTCTGTATTGTCCTGGCTACCACTGGACATGTGCTATTCTTAGATCGCTCATAAATTTCTTGAAGTATGCAGTTTGGTTGGGTATCCATGTTTCTTATAGCCGTTGGTGAGCACGCTATCTGCGCCTTTGTCAACAGTAAGCATCTTTCTCTATCTTCCGCGGTCAATTCGAAGTAGTGCAGTGTGTTATAATCTACGACCAGTAGATTCCTTGGGGCGACAAATGTGCGCAACACCGACCCCTCAACGTTAAGTGGTATGGCCGTGACTTTGAGCATGCTGTACTTATTTTTCCCTGTCACTATGAAGTAGCCGATGACTGTTATATATCTGTCGTCATGACTGACTTCTGTTTCTATAATGGGTTGTCGTCGTATTTCGACCCCTTGAGGCAGTATCTGCCCTGCTTTCCCTATTAATTTGGTTATTTCACCCGGTTTCACTATATCAATGAAGTGTCCGTGGTTATAGTGAAGGTTTAATATTCCCTCGTAAAATTGAGTATATTCGTTTATGAAGTCCATAACTTGTAATGCTATCGTTTGTATTCGTAACGTGCTATATTCGGTTTCTAGTTTTTGTGAATTTCTCTTCTTTAATTATAACTATTTCTTCTTCTTTTATGTTAGGGTGCGCCTTATGCCATCTATTTCTCTGTTGTAATTGGTGCAGGTATTCCTGTTTCCAAATTTTCCAGAAGTCTCTTTTTATTTTCTCCACTAATCTCCACCTCGTCGGCATCTTCAAATAAGTCGTAAGCTCTTCTTCCCGATTTGGTGATATAATTTCTTTCCCTATAAGGAAGTGAGCTGGTGTCAGGGCTATTTTCCCTTCAGGGTCTTCTGATGACCCACATAATGGTCTCGAGTTCATACATGCTTCTATTTGTGCCAGCACCGTACTCAATTCTTCATATGTTAGAACTGTTTCCCCGATGATTCTTTTCAAGTGATATTTCATTATTCGCACTGCGCTCTCCCATAATCCTCCGAAATGTGGTGCATATGCAGGTATGACATGCCACTGGGTACCTAGTGCCAGTAATCCTTGTTTTATCTCGTCATCTATTTTTTGATTTTCTTTTTTCAACAAATTTGCTGTTCCTACGAATGTGGTTCCGTTATCGCTGTATACGTTGTTGCACTGTCCTCTGCGTGCCGTAAATCTCTTGAACGCTGCGATGAATGCATCCGTAGACATATCGCTTACTACCTCAAGGTGTACTGCCTTCGTTGACAGACACACAAATACTGAGATGTAGCCCTTATAGCTCCTCTGTCCTCTGCCTCTCGTGGTACTTATTTTTATTGGCCCGGCATAATCTATCCCTGTGTTAGTAAAGGGATGACTCGGGTTCACTCTGTCTTTCGGTAGATCTCCCATTAATTGTTGTGCTGCTTGGCTTTTATATCTCCTGCACCTTAAACATTTTGCTAGATGATCTTTCACGGTTCTTCTGCTGTTGATTATCCAGTATTTCCTTTTTATGTACTGTAGTGTTTGTTGTAATCCGCTATGTAGATTTCTTGCGTGACTATCTGTTATAAGTAACTTTGTTAATGCACTATCCTTTGGCAAAATTATCGGATGTTTTTCTCCGTACTTTAGATTCGTGTGTCTCAGTCTTCCGGTGACTCTTAGAATTCCTTGTCTATCCAGGAATGGTACCAATGACGCTAATTTATTTTTCTTGTCTAATTGCTGTTTCTTCTCCAGCTTATTTATTTCTTGTTTGAAGTAGGCGTACTGTGTGTGCTTTATCACCTTTAATAGCGTTTCCTCTAATTCTTGGACTGTAAGCTGACTTTGTCCATTGTCTTTCTTTTTTCTGCATTTGTCTGCAAATCTCCTACAATATGAAAGTACTCTTCTCATTCTTTCTAAATTTGAGAATCTCTCGCATATGTCCTCCTTTATCGTTGTCGTGTGCACCGTTATTTTCGTTTTGACTTCCTCCTCATTTGTCTCTGGTATTTCTTCTGATTCCTGCGTTAAAGTTTTGTTACTAGTCAGCCAAGTTGGTCCCTTCCACCATAGCTCTGCTTCTAATAATTCTGATGCGGTACTTTCACGTGAGAGGATGTCCGCTGGATTTTCCTTTGTATCTACCTTATGCCAATTTTTCGGTCCTATAACGCCTCTTATTTCCTCTACTCTGTTGGCGACGAACATTTTCCACCTTTTTGATGATCCCCTTATCCAAGCCAGGGTTATCGTTGAGTCCGACCATGCATATACCTCAATGTTTTCCCTGTTCAATGCTTGTAGGGTTTTCTTCATTAAATTTGCTAGTAGTACCGCGGCACACAGCTCGAGCCTCGGTAACGTCGTTTTCCCTTTCAATGGTGCGACTTTCGATTTTGCTATCATTAGATTCGTTTTAATTTCTGGACCTAATACCCTTGAGTAGATTACCGCTCCATATCCTTTCATAGACGCATCTGCAAATCCATGTAGTTCTACTCTGTTTATCTTGCTTAAGTTGTTCCACCTGGGCAATGTTATTTTCTCCAGATTTACTAATTGCGCCTGGTATGTATTCCACCTGCTTTGTTGGTTGCTAGTTAATTCTTTATCCCAACTGGTCTTTTGCTCCCATAATTCCTGTATGAACATTTTCGCCTGAATTACTACAGGTGCTATCCATCCCAGTGGGTCGTATAGTTTTGCTACTTCTGACAGTACGTGTCTTTTCGTTATTTTCTTTGCCGTCGTTATCCCTATTTTGAATGTGATTATATCCTCTTTAGGTGACCAGTGTATTCCTAACGTTTTCCGTACTTCTTCTTGTTTGAATGCCTTGGAGTCTACGTTCCTCATATCCTCCGGTACGTTCTCCATCATTTTTTCTTCGTTGCTCAACCATTTTCTAAGAATGAAACCTCCTTTTCTGAACAGTTGTATTAATTCCTTTTGGGCTGTTTCTGCTTCCTGCACTGTCTCAGCTCCTCTTAGTATATCGTCTACATACATGTTTTCTTTTACAATTTTCGATGCCAACGGGAACCTCGCTCCTTCGTCTTCTTGTAATTGTTGTATTGTTCTTAACGCTAAAAAGGGTGCTGCGGCCATGCCGTATGTCACCGTCGTTAAGTTATACTCTTGTATGTGGTCCTTTGTGTCCTTTCTCCACAAAATTTTTTGATATTTTTGGTCTTCTTCTGCCATTCTGATTTGTCTAAACAGTTTTTCCAGATCCGCTGAGTATGCTACCTTATTGGATCTCCATCGTAATAGTATATTTGTCAAATCTTGTTGTAATTTCGGCCCTGTGTGCATAATATTATTCAGGCTTACTGCCGATGAGCTTTTGCTTGATGCATCAAACACGGCTCTTATTTTCGTTGTAGTACTGTCCTCTTTTCTCACTGGATGATGAGGTAAGTAGTACCCATCTCCCTGGTTTTCTGCTATTACCATATGACCTTGGTTTTTATAATCTTCCATGAATTGTCTGTAATTCGCTTCTAACTGTTTGTCTTTTGCAAACTTCCTTTCTAGTTGCATCAATCTGGCGAATGCTTGCTGTTTAGATTCTCCTAACTTTGCGACGTCTTCCCTAAACGGAATTTTTACTTCGTATCTCCCTTCTTCATTCCTTTTTACAGTCTGTCGATACAGTTCTTCACATTCTTGTTCTTCCACTGAGAAACTTGTGTCCTGATTTACTTCTTCTAATTCCCAGAAGTTCTTTATTTGTACGTCCATTTCTTGTCTTGATATCATACAGCATACTTCTGCTTTTATATTCTCCCTTTCTCGTGCTATTCCCGAAACTATCCATCCTAGTTTGGTGTTTTGACTCAGGAGTCCATTACTTATTCTGTGCATCCCTTCTGTCAATATGTAACTGTATTCTTTTACTCCTAGTAGTAAGTCTATCTTCCCTACCTTGTAATATCTTGGATCTGCCAGTATTGCATTTTTCTCGTTATAGTCCGGTAGAATTATATCCTGTTCCGGTAAATTCCTTGTTATCTTCGGTAGTACTGGTGCTTCTATTTCCATCTCGAAGTCACTTTCGTAATGAGTTTCGATTATAAGTTTCATACTCCAGTTGGCTGTTTTTTCTCCTGACGAGCCTATCCCGGATATGGTCGCCTGTATGGGCTTCCTTGTTGTTCCTAGCGTCGTCGCAGCTTGTTCCGTTATAAATGCGCATTGTGACCCTTGGTCGATTAGTGCTCTCATTATGTGTGAATCTCCTTTCGCATCTCTTATGCGTACCACAGCTGTCGCTAGTAATGCTTTACCTTCCTTATGGCTTGCACAGTTTACTGAATTCTGCCCTCTTTGTTGGTCGTTGCTATTCCTAGGCCCATTGGTATCTTGTGTATTTTCTCGCCTTCCGTTATTTTGTTCTCTGGCGTTGTATGGATTATTATTTCCTCCTCTGTACCTATCAGCTTGGTACCCGTTTCTTCTATTGTTTGAATCTCTTCCATTTCTTTCTTGTGTTTGTTCTCCTTTCGTTCCATTGGAGTTTCTTTTGTTGCTTGTGTTTCCTTTTTCATAAT
Organism: Diabrotica undecimpunctata; assembly: GCF_040954645.1. Classification (NCBI taxonomy): domain Eukaryota; kingdom Metazoa; phylum Arthropoda; class Insecta; order Coleoptera; family Chrysomelidae; genus Diabrotica; species Diabrotica undecimpunctata. The sequence goes on from NC_092804.1 coordinate 93,580,789, forward strand.
GCAACATATGGTGGTGGTCTCCGTCACAGTGTCTGCACCTATATTGTGAATAACATTGTTTTTCTTTTTTATGTGCTAGGCAGTTTGTACACAATCCTTTTTCTTTTATCATCCTGTTCCGGTCTCTTACATTGAGTTCCTGAAATTCTCTGCAGTTCAGTACTCCGTGATCTCCGTTGCATATCACGCAATGTGTTCTTGGTTTCCTAAGAGATCCTCCTTGCTTCTCTTGTCATTTTTCTGACTCCAGCAGTTCCAGTGTCTGAAATCTTCGCTGTAAGAATGTTTGTGTCGATTTGTACGTCGGTATCTCTCTACTGTCTCCAATGTGGTTTTCGTACAGCCTCCTAGTTTCATTGTCCCATTTCGTTATGATAATTCGGGCTATCAATGGGCTCCACGCTTCCGTGTCTGTTCCTAACCCTCCTATGGCTTCCAGACTTTCGTGGAAGGTGTCATGTAGTGATTTCAATGCTCTAGCAGAAGATTCCTTTACTTCCTGCGCTAGTAGCATCCTGTCTATTAATTTAAACAATATCATCCTTGGGTTCTCATACCTATCTTTTAGCATGTTCCAGGCCACTTCGTAGTTGGCCTCGGATATGTTTAAGTGTTGTATCATTCTGTTGGCTTCCCCTCTTACTTGAGTTTTTAGGTACTGCATTTTTTCTGCGTTTGATAACTGGTCGTTTTCATGTATTACTTTAGTAAACAGATCGTGGAAAGTTCTCCACGTTTCATATCTGCCTTCATACACAGGGATTTTTACCTGCGGCAATGTCACACCGTCCCTCCTCTGTGTGCTTTCTGGCCGTTGCATTCCTGGCCTTATTTTCTTTAAAACTTCCCTGACTTTCCTCTTTAGATGATTTATTCTCTCTACTTCTCCATTATCTGTAGCGTCTAGTTCCTCATTTACTGCTGGTTCAATCATTAGTGTATTCACCTTTTCCATGTATTCTCTTAACTCTGACTGCAATTCTTCATCCTCCTGCAAGTCTTGTTCATTTTCTGGCCGTAATAATTCCTCGATTCTTTGTTTTCTTATCTGTATCTCCTTTACTTTCGGTGCTTTTCCTCTTTTCAGCACCCTTCCATATTCTTCCAACAGGGTTTTCCCCTCAATGTATATCTTAAATACTTCCCGCCCTTCTAGCAGCTTTTCGTGGTTATTTAAAAATTTTGCCCAATATTCTTCTAATTTTTCCTGTCTATCCCGGATGTATTGTTGATTTTTCCGAGATTGGGAATCCTTTTTTGTATTTGAAACGAGTTTCGTTATTTCTGTTCCTAATTCCGCTTGCTTAACGTATATGCTTTCCATGATTATTCTTATAAATTTTTACATTCGGCGGTAAATATATTAGACAATACGAAATGTACGTTATTTATTAAATAAGTATACCTGTATTATAACACTTTCTTTTCTATCGGAATGTGCAATTTAGCGAAATATGAGTTTGACCTTGCCTGCTGTGCTATTCTTTGTACTGAGGTAGGTCAAGATGTAATCCACACACTCTTATAATGATATATATACATATATATATTGTTATCAAAATAAATGAAATTATTTGCTACGTAATTATTTTAATTTTTCGAAATAAAGTATTTGTAAAGTTTGTCGAAATAAAGTAATTGTATATGCAAGCTATATGTATGAACGTTTCTTTTTTCAAATTGTCATACAAAATTACTGTTTAGTAAGTTATAGTTGTGAATGACGTTTATTTTTTGTTTTATCAATTCTCTGTATTATTTAAATGGTATACATTCTAAAGTACATTATTATACGATTGATAGAGTGGAGATTGTTGTTCTAAATTGTTAAATTGTAATAAAAAAAAACTTGTTAAATTGTAAGATTGTAAAGGTTGGAAGATTTTGTAATTATTCAAAAACTTACGGTTTTTTGTGTTCTTAGACGTTGAGGATCCCTCGCTTCTGGTGGGTTCTGCAATCGGTCCTGTCCTTTGGCTGCTCTGCGGCTCTAGTATGGCTCTCGGCTTTGGTACTGCTCTCGGCACTAGTATGGCTCTCGGCTTTGGTACTGCTCTCGGCTCTAGTATGGCTCTCGGCTTTGGTACTGCCTCGGCTCTAGTATGGCTCTCGGCTTTGTTACTGCTCTCGGCTCTAGTGTGGCTCTCGGCTTTGGTACTGTTCTCGGCTCTAGTATGGCTCTCGGCTTTGGTACTGCTCTCGGCTCTAGTGTGGCTCTCGGCTTTGGTACTGCTCTCGGCTCTAGTGTGGCTCTCGGCTTTGGTACTGCTCTCGGCTCTAGTGTGGCTCTCGGCTTTGGTACTGCTCTCGGCTCTAGTGTGGCTCTCGGCTTTGGTATGGCTCTCGTTCTCCCGGGTCTAGTGGTCTCTCTCTGCTACTGACGGTGTTGCTGGCGTGGACTGTATAGGCTCTCTCAAACTTCCTTGAAGTATTCTGTTTCTCGATAGGACCATGAACATATCCCCTTCTTTGGCTCAGTGCAGATGTTCGTTCAGTTGTAATGGAAACACCAAATAATAGTAGCAGAGTTTATTGTAGAGACGTACACTATGGGTGTAGACCCGGGATTACTTTGAGTAGAGATTGATGAAGTTGATCGTTGAAGACTATCACGTTCGTTGAGTGAATATTGATTGAATGCCTCTCTAGGCAAGAGATCTTAGTTTGTGTATGTAACCTAATTAACTACGTGTGTGTATTTAATAACAAATAGATTCATTCGGTCTACTGGGTGATAAAATTATACTGTCCAATTTCGGATATGAATTCTAAAGATTTGATATTGGACAAGTTAGAAGATCGGAAGATCGGAAACGTAGAAGGACGTAGAGGCAGAGGACGCTCACCTATCCGATGGTCAGATCAAGTACAGAAAGCCACTGGAGAGACGTTTTCCGAGTCCATGAGAGCAGCCCAAAATCGCAAGAGATGGAGAGAATTGACAGCCCGCATTGTAGGAAATCACGATCCTCAGCAATGAGGAAACGACAAGAGAGAGAGAGGTAATGACTGTGAATATTGATTTACACGATTTTATTAAAAGGAAAACCATGTATTACAATTTAACCTACATCTTACAACAACAAAACATATATATATATATATATATATATATATATATATATATATATATATATATATATATATATATATATATATATATATATATCTATGTCTCTTGTCACCGTTCACTCTCGGTGGACACTGTCATGGTAACTTCGGTGGTATTCAGCCATGGAGCGGTGTGGCTGTTACATCCCACCCTGGCGACTCGCGGGTGGGGCAACAGAGTCTAAGCAGGAATAGAGCTCTACAGGACAGCAATGACAACGTTTTGGTCGGGGTTGTCTACGTCTGGCAATAGGGTCAGGTTCAGGTTCAGCTTCAATTTGAGCAAGGTCATCTCCAACAGGGGGGCCCATTTCGCTATCGTCTAACCCAAGGGTAAAAGACTCTGGGCAGGAGACCAGTGGAGCAGGAGGGTCGGCTTCTGAGGATTTCACTGGACGACCTCTTCTACGGAGAGGTTGAACTGGAGCAGGGCATGGATCTTCTGGATCGGCATGGAAAGGCGTCAAGGCTGAGACATGATATTTTCCAGCAGGAACATCCGGAGTGTAGATGTGTGAAACTTCATAGGTTGTAGGGGACAGCATTTTGGTCACCTTGTAGGGTCCGTCACGACGCGGCGCGAACTTCGAAGTTATGGACTTAGACGCGTCACTTAGTGTATGCGAATCGACTAGCACAATATCACCTACTTTGTAATGGGTAGCTCTTTCGGGGCGACAGACTCAGTAAAACACAGGTTTGAAATAAAAATAAATCTATTAATTTAGTATATACAATAAATAAAAATAAAAAGGAATTCTACGTTGTACACTTATATAACGAATAAAACTAAAACGAATTCTACGTCCCAGTCTGGATCCCACGATGAACGAAGTCCCCGGCGAATGTCTATAAAAGAAAAGAAATTAATTAGTATTAAAAAGAAACGAAATGGGGGAAATCGATCGAGCGCAGATTTATACTCGCTTTCGCTTCAATTCAGCGAAAGCTCCGAATATGCTCGCAAACAAAATATTTAGCTGTGCAGACCCACGGCAATGTTCAATACACAATGCCGACGGGTTCTGCTTGGCTAAGGACAGAGAGTACGATCCTCAATACGGAAATCTCTCCGTCCCGGTTGGTTCTGTGCAGATCCACGGTAATGCTCAATACGCAATATCGATGGGTTCCGCTTGGTTAGGGACAGAGTATGATCCTCAATACGGAAATGTCTCTGTCCGCAATGGCTCGCAGGTTCACTACACCGGCGAGTCAGGGAGCCTAGAGCGCTAGCTACAAGACTCTCTAATTCCGCTATTCACACGCCTTAAATAGCCGTTTGAATACCACTACGCCGTCACGTTGTAGAAGTGGATGCGCAAATATTGACACTCCCACGGTTCGAACTGTTAAACGATCAGAGCATCGTTACACCCCCTTCTCTTTGAAAAAAAAAAAAAAAAAAGTAACATACCTTTTTTTTGTGTATATGGTGTCTACAGCCTCGTGATGCCATCTATCCCTCTCGGTATCTTTATTACAATCTTCCTCCCATTGTTACAGCATATCCTGTATCTTTTGGTCCCCCTCTCGATCAGGTGTTTTGGGACGATCTCTATAAGGTCGGCGTGTTTCCCGGGTTCCGGTTCTCCTGGAGTGGACGCGGATTGGGCTTCTTGTCCCGTTTTGGTATCAGGTACGCTTTTCTTCCTCGGTGGGGTTGGTGGTGTCCCAAAAAATTCGTGGAACCTTTTCATGATCCTCTCCGCGTCTTTTCCTGGTGTCACGGGTAGTTCGGGTCTCTCTGGCGTTCCCAGAGGGGTCATCTCTTCCGGTATCTCTAATATGTCTTCCATGTTTGATGTTGATGAACTGAATTCTGCTTGCTAGCATTGCCACTTAAATACCGTTTGGTTGTGGTGGGGATTGGATTTCTGTAGTAACATTTCCCCCCTCCCATGGTTTTAAATCTTTTACATGCGCCGTCATCTGCTTGCGGCTACTACTATCGGCCAATTTCAGTTTTACTATTACTGGTGATATTACTGACGTTACTATGTATGGTCCTGAGTACTTCGGCGCTAGTTTGCTGGTGAAAGCTGCACTAGCTGATGATAGATGGTGTTCCTTTTTCATGACTCGATCTCCTGGATGTGGCTGCCAGTCTCTTCGTCTTAGATCGTAATGTTTCTTTTGGTCCTCGAAAGCGTGTTCCATGTGCACTTTCGCTAGTTCTCTTAACGCTTCTAACTTGTTTAAGTTTTCTGCATACCCCTGTATATCTTGTCCATTTGTCGCCTCTGTTATGTCTAATTCCCTTCCGAAATTAAGAAGCGCTGGTAAAAATCCTGTTGAATCGTGTCTTGACGAATTTATGGCGTAGCAGAATTCTGGTATGAATTTGTCCCAGTCTTTATGGTTATCCTCCACGTAAGTAGCTATCATCGTTTTCAGTACTTTGTTCATTCGTTCTACTGGATTGCATTGAGGTGAGTACGGCGGTGTTAGAATGTGATTTATGTTATAGGACTTTAGGAACGCCTTAAAATTTCCGCTTGTAAATTGCGCGCCGTTGTCCGAGATGATTTTCTTCGGGATACCGAATTGCATGACTACTTTAGATCGTAGAGTGTCGATGATTGAGTTCGTAGATGCCGCTCTTATTGGCTGGGCGACGACCCATTTGGTAAACCGGTCTTGCACGACTATTAAGAAAATGTTTCCTTTTGCAGATCTTGGGAATGGTCCCATTAAATCAACTGAGACAGTATGCCAAGGCTTTTCTACAGTGGACGGTTGCATTTTCCCGGCTGGTTGCATTTGAGACGGTTTATATTGGAGGCACTTCGTACAGGCTCTAACGTAGTCTGCAATTTGTTTAAACATCTTAGGCCAATAGTACTTTTGCGCTATTCGGCAAATTGTTTTTGCAATTCCTAAGTGGCCTGCTGTGGTCGAGTCATGATTTTCCTCCAAAATATCTTTCCTTTTATATCTTGGTACGCATAATTTCCATGGGTTATTAAACTCTGGGTCGGCTAAATTACGGCTGCTCCAAACGTGTTTATATAATTTCCCGTTTGATATTTGTAAATCCGGGAAATCGTCTGGGTTCTGAAGTACATTCCTATATAAATTATCGTACCAACTGCATGATTCCAGTTCTGATGCTAATAATTCCGACTCTGGTTCTTCGCTCTGGTTTTCTTGTGGTTGTCGTGACAAAGCATCTGCTACCTTGTTGAGGACTCCCTTTCTATATATTACCTCGAAATCGTACTGTTGCAGTTCTAAACTCCACCTGGCTAACCGACCTGACGGGTTTTTAAGGTTCTTCAGCCATTTGAGGGACTGATGGTCTGATATGACCTTAAAATTGTATCCTTCTATATACGGCCTCATTTGCTTTATCCCGTACACGATGGATAGACATTCTTTTTCCGTTGTGGAATATTTTGTCTCGGCTGGTGTGAGGGTTCGACTAGCATATGCAATTACTTTATCCTGGCCGTCGTATTTCTGTGTTAGTGCAACTCCAAGTCCACAGTTCGACGCATCTGTTTGCAGGTAAAATGTTTTCGAAAAATCGGGGCATGCTAATACTGGGGCCGATGTAAGTTTTGATTTTAGCTCTTCAAACGCGTTTTCCTGCTTATCGGTCCATTTCCATCTTATCTTCTTCTTCAGAAGCATGTTTAGCGGTCCTTCTATTGTCGAATAGTTCTCTATGAATCGGCGGTACCATGATGTTATTCCTAGGAACCGGCGGAGTTGACGCACATTTCTCGGTGCTGTAAGTCCGGTTATAGCGTTGGTTTTCTCCGGGTCGGTTTTTATTCCTTCTGCTCCAACCACATGTCCTAAGTATCTGAGTTCTGACTGGCAAAACGTGCATTTCTCGAAGTTCAGCTGTAATCTGGCTTCTTTCAGTCTTCGGAAAACTTCATGTAGGTGATTTAAATGCTCTTGGAGCGTTTTAGATATTACTACGATATCATCCAAGTAGGCAAACGCGAATTCCATATCGGGAGGTATTACCTTATCCAGTAGGCGTTGGAAAGTGGCTCCTGCGGAATGCAGTCCGAATGGGGTGGTTTTGAACTGAAAATGGCCTTTTCCGGGTACGCTGAATGCTGTCACTGGGCGGCTTGTTTCTTCTAGGGGTATTTGAAAATATCCCTGTTTCAAATCGAGGGTCGATATAAAATTTGCTTCCTTAAGTCTATCCAGAATTTCCGATATTCTGGGTAACGGATATGCGTCCTTATCTGATAGTTCGTTGACTTTTCTAAAGTCAATGCAAAATCTGTACGAGTTATCCTTTTTCCTAACTAGTACGATCGGTGAACTCCAACCACTTGTGGAGGGTTCGATGGTTCCTTCTTTTAACATCTTGTCCACTTCTTGGTTGATGATCTGTAGCATTGCGGGATTGTGCCGCCTATAAGGCTGCTTGACTGGATCGCACTTTTTCTTCAATTTTATTTCGTGTCTTATTAAGTTGGTGGGTCCTGTTATATTCTCAAACTCCCTTAGTTCTTTTCTTAGAAACCTTTCTAACTCCGTATTTTGAGTGGAGTCTTTTAAAGTGTTACATGTCTCTTCTTGATGTTGTATGTATTGTTTGGTCGTATGTTTATCGAATTTAAGTTCGATAGAATGGTTCCTGAGGAATTCCACTCCTATTAATGCATCTTTCGTCAACCCTGGCATTACTATGAATGTTTGTCGGGTTTGTAACTTATCGATCTCGCATTCAATTGTCAACTTCTGGTTAAGCTCGATTGACGCTCCATTTGCTAGTCTTGTTCTCCCGCTGTAGCTATCTAGAGAGTCCTTGTATATCTGAGCTATTCTATCCCCGACGTAATTTTTAGTAGTTCCTGTGTCGATGAGCGCTCTGTATGTTCTTTGCCCTATTTTTAGTGATGCGAACAGTCGAATGTCATTGCTTGCTGGCTGTGTAACGGCGAAAACGAATGGAGTCGAATCTTGTTTTACAGACTGGGACGACTCCTTGTTTCTCCAGTCTGTAATTCGTTTCCCTGACGCCTGAAACAGCAGTCGCTGCTGTAAACCCCTTCTCTACCGCAACGCGAACGAAACTTTTTCCATGGGTTTTTGCAGTTTTTACGGCTGTGACCTGGCATCTTGCATCTAAAGCATGCCGTTTTCGCATCGTACTCTGCTTGCTCCGTGCGTCTCCAGTTTCCACGGCAAATCTGATTTGCTCGGGTCTTTTCGTCTTCTAGAGCTTCGTATTCTTGGGCTAAATCCTGTAATTCGGCTAAGTTTCCGAAATCCCGGCGGCGAGCATAAAGCTTATATTCTGGTAACAAATTTTTGTATATCCTTTCGAGTTCTTGGTTTTTGGAAAAAGAGCCTTCTCGTCTGATTAATGTTTGAATCTCCGTGATATATCTATCTACTGGTTCGTTCTGTCTCTGTCTTCTGTTTCGGATTTCCTCTTCTAGTTGTAGCAAATATCCCCTGGGATAGAAAGCTTTTTTAAAATCTTCGCTGAAATCTGTCCATGACTTCCAATTTTTGTTATTATTTCTGTACCACAACAAAGCGTGGTCTCCTAATAATTCAGGTAATGCTCTTAGTAGATCTTGTTTATCGATCTCGTAGGCCAAGCTTAATTCGTCTGTCCTCTCTAAGAATTCTATTGCATCCGAATGTTTCTTGTCGAAGTGTGTGTTCCACTTTCGTACTTGATTTAGCAATTCTGGTTGCCCCATTTGTTTCGTTATTGTTAATTCCTGTAATTGTCTTCGGATGCCCGAAATTTCCTGGGCCAGTGTGTCGGATTCTGTTCCCTTGGAAGTTTTTTCTTTTGGGATTGTTCCTGTAGCTTCCTCGCGATTTTTAAAATAGGTTCTGAGTCTTGCTCTCAATTCGTCGACGATTCTCTTGGGATCTAAGCCGCATTTTTCGGCCTCGCTCTGCAATTCCTCTTTGCAAAGTCGATTTATCCACGAGGTTCCTGTTACTGAGTCTGTGTCTTTATCTGTCGGCATGTTATTAATTTTGCTCGGGCGCCAGTTTGTAATGGGTAGCTCTTTCGGGGCGACAGACTCAGTAAAACACAGGTTTGAAATAAAAATAAATCTATTAATTAAGTATATACAATAAATAAAAATAAAAAGGAATTCTACGTTGTACACTTATATAACGAATAAAACTAAAACGAATTCTACGTCCCAGTCTGGATCCCACGATGAACGAAGTCCCCGGCGAATGTCTATAAAAGAAAAAAAATTAATTAGTATTAAAAAGAAACGAAATGGGGGAAATCGATCGAGCGCAGATTTATACTCGCTTTCGCTTCAATTCAGCGAAAGCTCCGAATATGCTCGCAAACAAAATATTTAGCTGTGCAGACCCACGGCAATGTTCAATACACAATGCCGACGGGTTCTGCTTGGCTAAGGACAGAGAGTACGATCCTCAATACGGAAATCTCTCCGTCCCGGTTGGTTCTGTGCAGATCCACGGTAATGCTCAATACGCAATATCGATGGGTTCCGCTTGGTTAGGGACAGAGTATGATCCTCAATACGGAAATGTCTCTGTCCGCAATGGCTCGCAGGTTCACTACACCGGCGAGTCAGGGAGCCTAGAGCGCTAGCTACAAGACTCTCTAATTCCGCTATTCACACGCCTTAAATAGCCGTTTGAATACCACTACGCCGTCACGTTGTAGAAGTGGATGCGCAAATATTGACACTCCCACGGTTCGAACTGTTAAACGATCAGAGCATCGTACGAAACCGAGCGGTGGTGGCAGTCTTTATACTTCTTACGTCTATCTTGGGATTGTTCATGTGTCTCGCGGGCTTCACTAAGAGCTTTACTTAAAGTTATTAGATAGGGCGTGATTTGTGGCACGAAGTTGTCCTTGGCTATGATGCTTCGAAAATCACGATTTGCATCATCAGGAGTTCGTAACTCGCGACCGAACGTGAGGTACGCGGGAGTGAAACCGGTTGAGTCGCACTTCACAGTGTTCATCGCGAACCATATAGCGGGTAACTTTTCAGACCAAGACGAATGGTCATTATTTGTTAGAATAGCTAACTGAGTTTTAATGTCTCTATTTTTTCGTTCGACGGGGTTAGCTTCCGGGTGGTATACAGGTATAAGGTTCTGTTGGTACCCAAAGCAATGCGCCACTTGCTGCATTACCGCACTCACGAACTGAGTACCGTTGTCACTGACGACTCGACGAGGGATTCCGTATCGTAAGATTATGTTGTCTATGAAACACTTGGCGCAGGCAGCGGCAGTAGCAGATTCTAACGGGAATAATTCTACCCAACGACTAGCAGTGTCTTCCACTACCAGAATCCATGTATAACCTTGAGGAGAGAGGGGCAAAGGCCCAAATAAATCAATAGATAGCACTTCAAACCTCTGGGACTGAACAGGGGTTTGTAGGAGACCAGCGGGTTTGAGGTTAGAGACTTTATAGCGTTGGCACTCAAGACATTTACTTACATGGTCAGAGATAATTTTCTTCATTCCAGGCCAATAGTAGCGTTTTATTATTCTTTGATATGTCTTCTCCACTCCATAATGACCAGCAGTAGCGGAATCATGGTACTCATGCAGTATGTGAGGAATACGTGTACTAGCCGCTACCAATTGGGGCTCTTCTGCATCTACTTCAGGAGTATAACGGTATAATATCCCATTGTTCATGATATATCCTCTTTCTTCCCACCTCTTGAAATCTACACTTGTGTCAGAAGAGGGATCTTCTAAACATCTAATAATCTTGGCAACATCTGGATCATTAAGCTGCTCTTCTCGAACATCAGCAACACTAAGAGTTGGAAAATCTACTCTTACTAGATGAACTTCAGCTATGATGGGAACTTCTGTCATGGGAGGCCTTGATAGAGTATCTGCGATTACATTTTTTCTTCCTGTGATATATTCTATTTTTAGGTCATATGGCACGAGCTCTAAAGCCCATCGAGCTAACCGTCCAGTAGGGGACTTTAAGGTCATTAGCCATTTTAAGGCCTGGTGATCACTTTGCACTATTGTAGTAGCGCCTTCTAAGTATCCTCGAAATTTCTTCACTGCCCAAACCACAGCGAGAGCTTCTCGTTCTGTAGTGCTATAGTTTTGTTCAGCAGGAGTCAGAAGTCTCGAAGCATACTCTACAGGTCGTTCGTTCTCTTTCTCCCCCTGGAGAAGACATGCCCCCAAAGCATAATTGCTAGCATCTGTACGAAGTATATAAGGTAAATTGCAGTCAGCTTGTCGTAGGATTGGGGCGGAACACAATAATTGTTTCAGACATTCAAAGGCCTCTTGTTGTTCTGCTCCCCAGGTCCATTTCACATTTTTCTTGGTTAAATTCGACAAAGGTTTAGCAACATGGGAGAAATTTTCGATGAATCTACGGAACCATGAGCATGTTTGCAGGAATTTTAGCAGTTGAGTAACATTTAGGGGTGGTGTCATGTTTAATATGGCAGATACTTTATTTTCACTTGGCCGGATACCCAAAGGTGAAAGGATGTGTCCGAGATATAGGACTTCCTCACAGGCGAATGAACATTTTGCTCTATTTAGACATAATTTAAATAGGCGCATCCGGTTGAATACTTGTTTCAAATCGTCTATGTGATCAGAGAAGGATGGGGATAATATTATCAGATCATCTAATTAAGCTAGGATATTCAGATTTTGAAGACCAGCACGAAATTTATCAATCATCCTTTGGAAACTAGCGGGACTGTTACACATACCAAAGGGCATGCGTGTGTAACGAAAGGTGCCAAATGGACACACGAAGGCTGTTTTGTCACGATCAGCTGTTCGTACAGAGATTTGATGATAACCATATTTTAAGTCGAGGGTAGTCATAAATCGGGTTTCCTTTGCTGCATGCAAAATATCTTCAATACGTGGCAGAGGGTACTTATCTGCACGTGTTATTGCGTTTAAGCGTCGATAGTCTACTGTTAATCTGATACCTCCATCTCTCTTAGGCACAAGTAAGACGGGTGAAGCATATGGGGACTCACACTCTTCGATTATGCCTTGAGCCAAAAGTTTATCTAACTCCTGACGCAGTAATTGCCTTTTGGGCTCTGACATACGGTAAGGTGTAACAGATATTGGTACATCATCAACCAATACAATGGAGTGTTCAGCATATGGAGTAGGGTCTATATTATATACGAATAAATCAGAATTTTCCTTAACAATGTTGTTAAGATTGGATCTTTCTTCTAAGGATAGAGAAATTCCTTCATCTACTCGTAGTTCTAAATGAGCAAGAGTAACGCTATTGACCTGGCAAGGAGAGCTGACCTGAGCTGGATCTGGAGCAAATGAGTAGGGGATATTAGGGACATCACCATAAAACCATGAGTCATTAGGAATGTCTAGAATGATGTTAGCTTTTCTTAAGAAGTCTGCCCCCAGTAAGGTACGACTATTTGTGTGTGTGGGCACAGAAATTAAGGAAATGCTATGAGAGCGGTTTTGTAAGATAACAACTAAATCAAAGACCAAAACAGTAGTAGAAGTAGTCCTACCATCCGCTAGGGTCATGTCTACACTTTTTGTGGAAAAGGGTACCTCATCCTTCAAGAGGATATCTCTTAGCTGAGAGCCAGCAATACTGCACTGTGCTCCCGAATCAAGATAACAATGACCTACATGACCTTCAATAGTGACCTGAACAATGGGTTTAGTTGATAGGTTTGTGGCAAAATGTTGGTCGACATTAACTGTTTCCTTGAAACCACGTGGCGGCGAAACCGTCTAGCAGCATGGGTATACCCTTTAATGCGTTCGCGTCAGATACGTGGGTGCACTCTTTATAGATCTCGATCTCTTATAGATCTAAACATATATATATATATATATATATATATATATATATATATATATATATATATATATATATATATATATATATATATATATATATATATATCTATGTCTCTTGTCACCGTTCACTCTCGGTGGACACTGTCATGGTAACTTCGGTGGTATTCAGCCATGGAGCGGTGTGGCTGTTACAATCTGTAAAATTTTCTCTCTCTGTTGGGTCTATACTTTTAATCACTGGTAATACTTTCTTTTCATTTAATAAGGTCTTTACACGGAATTTCCAACTGTTAAAATTCTCACCTGCGAGAATCGGAAATTGTTGACCTGCAAACATCTTCCAAGGTAATCACGTTTTCTTAATTTATATTTTATTCCTTTATCAAGGAGTTATCTGGGCCCATAACCTTTTGAATATTTGTTCTTGTGATTATCTCTTTATTATTTAAATTTACAATTATAAGATACATTCTTATTGTTCTTAAAAACTAACCATAATACCAAATATATGTTGACGTTGACAGCATTCATCAGGACTTCTGTCAACCTACACTATGTACCAACCTATACTTAACAGTGTGTGTGCGTAGTACATACTTCTTGATCCAATGTTGCCACACTTTTTAAATATTTTGTTTATTGTGAAAATATTATTTCTCAAGCGTCTCAAGTACAATAATAAAGGAATAATGATAATGAGTATCATTTCCGTTTTTTGTTTCTAAGGGATTCGTATAACTGTATTTCATTTGTTATTCACTTATGTTATTACATATAGATTATAGTTTATTTCGTTTTATGTTGTATTTAGTTGGATGCATTAGTTATTAACTTCTTTATTAATTTACATAGTTAGATGTGATTATATTAATTAAGATTAAGTTTAAATTTGTTTTTTTTATTGGTACCCCATTTTGCTTATTTAAAGTACGCCGTAGCGTGTTTAAATTCAACTTTCAAAAACGCGTGTGTTTTAAAGTTACCCTGGCAACATCAACAGTTTTAAATATTTAGCTGACCTGATAGGAGTACATAACTTGTAATGTCAAACAAATAATATAGGAATAAAATATTAGTAACAAATATTTCAAAAGCTTTATTCAAATATTTGGAAATCTTAATTGTCCCAATCTTTTAATCTTATACTTACTTAATATACTATACTGATAACGAGTTTTGCAAAAATACTAATGAGTCCAATTTCCGTTTTCCCATGCCGTTGCCATTAAACTGGTGATTATTTCGTTTTATGTTGTATTTTGTTGGATGCATTAGTTATTAACTTCTTTTTTAATTTAAAGTTTTAGATGTGATTGGATTAGTTTAGATTAGGTTTTATTTTGTTATTTAATAGTCAATAATGATTTTTACAAAAACACTAATTCTGCAACCTGACAACAGTGTTTAAAACTTAATTTCAATATATTTACTCCACAAAAAGCAATATTAAAGATCGGACTACTAGATCGAACTAATCGGAAGATTTCCGATTAGTTCAAATAGTGTAGTACATGTTCATTCGGTAACAAGTTAGTGGATTAACAGTATCGAAAATGGCTGTAAACTATCTTACAAGTGTACCGCTTTTAACCGGTAGGGACAATTACCAGGACTGGTCGTTTGCGGTTGAGAATGTCTTCGTTCTAGAAGGATTGTCCAAGTGTATCCAGGGAACTGAAGAAGACACAACACTTGTTGCCAAAGCTAAAGCTAAGTTAATATTGACATTAGATCCATCCCTATATTTGCATGTAAAAGATGCTTGCACGGCGAAAGATGTATGGGATACGCTAAAAAAATTATTCGAAGATTCAGGTTTTTCGAGGAAAATAGGATTGCTTCGAACGCTGATATCTTTACGGTTGGAAAACTGCAATTCCATGGAATCATACGTTAATCAAGTGATCGAAACGGCTCAGAAATTGAATAGGACCGGCTTCAAGATTGATGATACGTGGGTGGGGTCATTACTTTTGGCGGGACTTATATATAGGGATATATATATAAAGGAAAATGGGTTTCCAATGATGCCCGTGTATTAAACAATATTGGTACATCTGACATTCCCAATGAAATTCTGAATACAGGAGAATCAGAAAGTTTTAAAATGCTAGGTTTTCAATGGTCTAGCAAGCAAGATACTTTAAGGTATAAAATATGTTCCATCAAGCATGAAAATCATATTACAAAAAGGCAAATTTTATCTACCATATCTCAAATCTATGATCCTTTAGGAATTTTAAGTCCAGTGATAATCATTTCAAAAATAATTATACAGCAATTATGGTCACTTAAATTACCTTGGGATGAACCAGTTCCAGAAACTATATTTATCAAATGGTTTCAATTCTACAACCAATTGCCTATTTTAAATCAATTAAAAATTCCAAGACTAGCAGTCGGAAAAACCCATAAACTATTGGATCTGCATTGTTTTTGTGATCCATCACTACAATCTTATGCAAGTTGCATTTACATAAGAAGTGTAGATGCTAAAGGTATATATCAAACACATTTACTGTGCTCCAAAGCAAAGGTAGCACCCCTAAATCAATCACTATCCCACGTTTAGAACTACTAGCTTCATTATTAGGGGCTCAGCTAGTAGATCAACTTTTAAAGGCTCTTTTCCATCAATTCCAATATATTTCTGGTCTGATTCTCAAATTGTACTGTGTTGGCTGAAAAAAGAGCCAAATCAATTGCAAACCTTTGTTGCTAATAGAGATGTTAACACCAAGGAGAACCCTGCAGATTTAGCTTCTCGGGGAGTCTTACCAGAAAATCTTGCAAATTCAAAATTATGGTTTTATGGTCCAGAATTTTTACATAAACCATTTACTCAATTATCTACTATTAATGAATGTAATCTAGTAATTCCGGATTTAAAGAAAGCATCTGCTATATTCACAACTAAAATTAAAGAGCCATCTGCTTTATTTCTACAATTTTCAACTTTTAATAAATTACATCGAGTAACTAGCTATCTTCTTCGATTTATTTCAAATAGCCGCAAAGCTCCAGAGCAGCGAGTATTTGGATGTTTAACAGTTTCAGAATTAAATTGTGCTCATATACTATTATTAAAATTATCAAAAATTAGATTCATTCCATAAAGAATTTTCTTTGTTAAAATTACACACCTATTTACCTTCTAAGCACAAGTTTAGCAGTTTTGCTCCATTTATAATTGTTCAAATTGAGGGTATCCTAAACTCATGCCCACTGTATGCCCTATCTAATGATCCTAATGATATTGAACCTATTACTCCTTCCCATTTTCTTATTGGTCGACCTATAACTACACTTCCGGATCCTGACCTATCAGAAGTTTCATTGAATCGATTAACTAAACCACAAGAGCTTCAGCGTGTGTACCAGCAGTTTTGGACGAGATTTAAGCAGGAGTATATTTCTCAACTATATGTACAATATAAATGGAAGGATCCACCCACATCAGTCAAAGTTGGAACATTAGTTTTAATTAAAAAAGATCAGCAGCCGCCATGTAAAGAGTAGCGGAAGTGAAAACCGCCACTCGTGTAGTGACCCGTTCTGTTAGACATTTGTGTCGACTACCATTGGAAAATGAGACACTATAGTGACATTGATATTAGTGTATTAGTTTTATAAATTGGTTTAACTTTGAAGATTCTCTTCAAAGGGGGGAATTTATGTTCAATTTAATATTTTATTATATTATATTAATATTTTATGTCTGGCAACACTGTATTAAAAGTTTGCCTGTCTTTTTTATGTCAACTGTCGGAAGACATATCTCCTCCATATTTGTTCTTTTATGAGCAATGTAATAACAATTTTAGCAAGGCAATACACACGTTAATTTTTGTCTATCGATGTCTATTTTTTTCCACCCTAATTTCCAATAAAAACAATTCAAATTTAATCAGTTGTAAAAATGAATTACATGTTTTAGGTATGGCTTTGGTGACAGTTGAGCATCAGAATAAAACTAAATCATTGAAATTATATAGGTATAGTTGATGGTGAAGGTCCTTCATTGGTTGGGAGAGAGTGGATACATTAATTAGAATATAAATTTACACAATGTGAACACTGTCTCAATTGCAGAAAAGGAGTTACAACAATTGTTTACAAAATATAAAAATTTATTTGACAAATCTATTGGACAATTTTCGATTTCTGATACCAAAGTTATACCTACCTTACGTAGATCTCCAAGAATATGTAAACATATTGTAAAAATGAATTTGTAACAAAATTCATTGTCAAGAAAGAAAATGTTATATTTGATGCATATATTTAAGTTTCTATTACAGATGGTAACAGAAAAGAAAAGAAGGAGAGAACCGGATGGCAGAAGGTTAAGGTTAAGAATCATAGTTTTTAGTATTGTACTTACATATTAAAATAAAGTAGTTTTCAAGTAATATATATATTTCATTCTACACTATATACACAGTACACAACAAAAAACAATCGGTATTAAGCGATTATTTGGTATAAAAATACCGAAAATTTAAAAAAAAATAGGTTGAAGAAAGTTTAACTTCAAAGTTCAAAATCGGTATACATAAAAAAATGCATTTTCTCAGCTTCCAATCGAGCAATTTTCTTCATTTATTTTTTTAATCCGAAGTACCTCGAGTAAAGCCAGCTAAATAGCGCAATATCAAATTCCAAATATGTTTTAATTTTATTATAATAAATAACTAACACACATCTACCTAACTAACGCACTTCTAAATGCCAAAAAGGCTTTAGTTTTGTTGTAATAAATTAATTTAGTTATAACAAAATAAAACCACATAGGTATTTCTTCCTACGTTCTGGAATTTTTTTTACAAAAACTTTTTAACGCTTCTTCTTCTTCAAGTGCCCTGTCCGTTGCGAACGTTGGCTATTAACATGGCAATTCTAATCTTATTTGCGGCGCTTCTGAATAGTTCGACCGATGTGAGCCCGAACCACTTCCTCAGATTTTGGAGCCACGAGTGTCTTCTCCTGCCTGGCCCTCGCTTACTGTCTATTTTTCCCTGGACAATCAATTGCAGTAGACGGTACTTATCGTGTCTCAATATGTGGCCTAGATATTCAAGCTTTCTTTGTTTAATTGTGTTCACGATTTCTTTCTCCTTTCCGATTCTTTGGATTACCTCTGTGTTGGTGACATGTTCGGTCCAGGATATACGAAGAATGCGTCGGTACACCCACATTTCGAATGCTTCTAGTTTTCTCGTGAGCGTCTCCGTCAGCGTCCAGGCCTCCACACCATACAGTAAGATCGGAAAAATGTAGCATTTAACTAGACGTAGTTTTAGGGGAAGAGACAAATCCCTGCTTATGAGGAGCTTTTTCATATTGCTAAATGCTGCTCTAGCTCGTTCTATTCTCGCCTTAATTTCTGTGGCCTGTTCCCATTTTGCATTTACGTTGGTGCCAAGGTACACATAAGATTCTACATGGTCAATTAGTATGTTACTTATCCGTAACTGTCGAGCAGGCTGTTGCTTCCTGCTTATCAGCATCCACTTTGTCTTCTTGAAGTTGAGGCTCAGGCCGTATTCCTCACTAACTGAATAAAGTCTTTCCATTACCTGCTGTAATTCGTCTATGGTACTGGCAAGGATCACCGTGTCGTCGGCATATCTTATATTGTTTGTTAACTCGCCGTTTATTTTTATGCCCTCATTTGCATTTTCCATACATTTATTAAATATTTCTTCGGAATAAATATTGAATAGGAGTGGGGATAATATACAACCCTGACGGACACCTCTTTTGATCTGCACACTTTTAGTGAGTTCGTTGCCAATTTTTGCTCTTGCTGTTTGACCCCAGTATAGGTTTGCCACAATTCGAATGTCCTTGTCGTCAATACCTGTCTTTCGCAGAATATCTATCAATTGTTCATGATTGACATTGTCAAATGCTTTTCTAAAATCCACAAAGCACAAATACACGTCCTTATCAACGTCTCTACACCGCTGTATAAGCACCTGGAGAGCGAAAATTGCTTCTCTAGTTCCAAGTGCTTTCCGAAAGCCAAACTGCGATCTATCAATATTTGACTCACATTTATCATATATTCTTCTATGAATGATCTTAGTGAACGCTTTAGTGACATGATTAATCAAGCTTATAAGCCGGTAGTCATCACAGATCTGGGCCTTTGGTTTCTTCGGGATTGTAATAAATGTTGACTGCAGCCAGTTCTCCGGGATTTTACCGCTATTATATATGTTGTTAAAAAGTTCAACTAGATTATCAAGGAACTGTTTGTCTGATTTACATAGGATCTTTAATATTTCGCAGGGTACATTGTCCGGACCTGCTGATTTATTGTTTTTTAGTGCTGCAATGGCATCTTCTATCTCCGATTTAAGGATTGAAGGTCCTGTTTCTCCTTCTCCACATAGGTGATCATCAGTCCTGTCAGATGCAAATAATTTTTCTATGTATGATTTCCATGTTTCTAAGATCGTTGATGGCTCCGAGATAAGATTTCCATCGCCATCTTTTATGCTGTTGGGTGACTTATTGAATTTCCTCTTGTTTGTCATTGATTTTATTTTTTTGTGCATATTGTAACTGTCGTATTTTCGTTCGTATTGTTCTATTTCCCTGCATTCGTTGGAAAACCATTTTTCTTTGGCTTCTCGAATTTTCGTTCTTATGATTTTGTGGATCTGCTGGTATTTTTCTTCATTTTTATTCTTGAATTTACGTCTTTCATCCATCATATCCATTATCTCATCAGACATCCATTCGTTCTTCTTTCGTCTGTCACGCTTTAATAGAGTCGCGCATGTTGTTTGGATTGCTTCCCTCGATTTATCCCATCTCTCTATTATGTCCGACGTGTTCTCGTTAATGTCTTTTATTTTCTTTCCTAGTTGTTCTCGTACTTTTATTTCGGTTTTTGGGTTAGTGAGTTTCTTAATATCAATTGTGTTTAAATTAGATCTTTTCTCGAGCCGTTTTACTCTCATGACCATTCTGCATACCAACAGATTGTGGTCCGTAGGAACATCGGCACCTGGGTACGTTTTTGATGATTTTATCATGTTTTTATATCTTGTTGGTACTGCTATATAATCTATCTGATTCCTTATGATGTTGTCAGGTGAGTCAGCGGGGGATTTCCATGTGTAAAGTCGACGTTTGGGGAGCTTGAAGAGTGTATTACTTAATAGCAGGTTATATTCCTGGCAGAAGCATATAAGTCTATCACCTCTATCGTTTCTCTCTCCTAGGCCGAAGTTACCCACGATCTCATTCACCTTGCCTCTGCCAACCTTTGCGTTAAAATCTCCCATCACTATTGTTACTTCATGTTTTTTTGTCATTTTCATCAGGCTTCCCAGTTGTTCATAGAATTCTTCGCTGGTTACCTCATCTTTATCTGCCGTTGGCGCGTATACCTGTAATATGTTAATATTCACCGGTGTTGCTTGAATTTGTAAAAGCATTATTCTATCTGAATGGGGAGTGAAAGATTTTACTGCCGAATTAATACGTGGGGCAACTATTATTGCGGTGCCGTTTCTGTGATGTGTTGTGTCGTTTCCAGCATAGTAAACTTTATATCCAAGTATATCGCATTGTCCAGAGTTTTGCCAGTGTGTTTCACTAATTCCCAATATATCAATTTTTAATCTTTTCATCTCTTTTACAATGTTATGAGTTTTGCCGCTCTCGTACATACTTCGTACATTCCAAGTTCCAATCCTTAGGTGTTGAGGACTTGCTTCCTTTTTTAGGCCGTAGGGATTTCGCTGGCTGACGACCAGGGAGGCCCTACTATTTGTTTGTGTGCATCCTCCCCTGCCGGGTCTTGGGATCCGATCACCATGATCAGTAATGTTTTTGTTATCGTAGTGTATTGCCATGATAACTATTCTAGGAAATTCTTATGGGGTGGTTTTCCGTTGCCTTCCCCATCGCAGTACCACAACCATTCAAACTGCTCCAGTCATGCTTGTGGTAGTCCAGTTTTAAGCCGATCCAGGATCATTTCCTTTGCGCCTTGAGCTGGTACTGATGATCGCTGCTGCCCTTCATCAGGGTATCACTCGGTAATCACTCGGTGAAATTTTCGCCATATCTGGCTACCCTCACTTAGTTTAGCCTGCAGACCAATGCAGTTGCCCGGGGTGTGGCACATGGAGCCATAAGTGAGAGTTAGGTGTCTTATGAGGACCAGTTATCTAGAACCATCTCCCGTCTATGACGCTCGATGTGGTCGTTCTGATAAAAGGTACTACCTCTATAACACAACCCTACACCCCTTTTTAACGCTATAAATAGAAATATTCTCATTTGAATGGTCTATAATTATTTAAACAATCTTTGTTTAAACAAATTAAATTTTTTTGTTAATTTTTTTACCTGGCGGGGTACTTATCAGTTTCAGCGATTCTGATTTCTCTCCAGAAGAATATGTCATCTGTGTTTATATTTCCTTGATCAAATAAAAACTAATTAATTAAACAAAGATTGTTTAACTAATTATACAGCTTTCAAATGAGACAATTTGCATTTAGAGCGTTAAAAGGTCTACAACATAGGAAAAAATAATTAGTTATATTTTGTTAATTTATTTTTAACAACATTAAAGCATCTTTAGGATTGAATGTATTAATGGATTAATGGTATTTATTGCTATTTTGCAGCAAGGAAAATAAATTAAGACATTTTTAACCTCTATTCCTCTATACTCTATTCGTATAACAGGAAATTTAATCATTACCTTTATTTTATTTTTGTACGGCTTTGCTCCAAAATGAATAGTTTTAAAGTTATAAGCAAAGAAAATAGAAAAAAAATCGATATTTTCAGTAATTTTTAAATATTTTTAAAGCTCTTTATCTTCTAATCGATTCCCTAATTCAGACATAATATATTTTTTGGGTTGCACGTTTTATTTACTATATAATTGTGGCTAACCTATATTTACTTACTTAAAATTGATTTGCTTCAAGAATTTATATAATAATGAACGACACATATTTTGAAGATCTGGGCGGTTGTTTACTTCACTTAAAATTTTATTGAATGTAGGCATTTCATTCTTGAAAAAGAAGCTGTGTACTATCTGGCGTATAGATGTTTTAACTTTTTCATCGTATGTTGCAAGAATAGAAGATCGACCGCCAATATTTTTAGAACGTCTTACTGTTCCAGTCTACTTATATTCTTTAATTGTTCGGTAAATAGTTGAATTCGCAACACCTAAAATTAGCACATTACTTTAGTAAGTCTTGATTTGAACTATAACTATTCTGCAAAACTAACTTGTTGCCTGTTTTATTTTTGCTACCGTGGCTGTTATTTAAATTCCAGAATTATCACTTTTGATTTGTTTATACATGTTTATAATGCATTGTTTCTCATTTGTAGATAAATGATCCAAATCTACTCGGCGTTTTTTTTTTTGGTGGCGAAAAATTAATTGAATCCATATTGTTATCTTAATAACACTAATATGTCGCTAAATAGTTCTGAAAAGAACTGTTTTTATATAAATACAAACGAAAAATATAAGGAATAACGCAGAAAATACAAAAAATCGTCGATATAAATTTTGAAATTTAAAATTTCACAAATGTCATTAGTGTCAAAATGTCATAATTTAGTGGAGTAAACTTGCCTGCGGTTGGACCAATTAGAAACAAGAATTACGGCGCGGAAATTTTGAATAACTCCTCCTGGTTAAAAAACAGACCATAGCTATTTTGAAATTATGGTCAAAAAATGATCAAATTTTTTAAGTGTTTTGTTTTGGTTATAATTGAATAAAAAATATATTTTCAGTAGCATAAAACCTTTACTTTTCTTAGGGATTCAGGCGAAATATTTATTTTTGTTTTCATACATATACTAATAATATAAGCTTTTTTTCTGTATGCAAATCCTTTGAAATTTAAAAATTTTCTGCAGAGGAAATACTGTGAATAGGTAAATAGTAGTAGATTTGCGTATTCTGTTTCACTGTCACTCATTTCCCAGCAGTTTTACTGAAATAAAAACAAAATAGATTACAATAAAGAAAAATCTGTTTTACAATTCAATATGGTATTTTACATGAGTTATAATGAA
Source organism: Diabrotica undecimpunctata (assembly GCF_040954645.1). Classification (NCBI taxonomy): domain Eukaryota; kingdom Metazoa; phylum Arthropoda; class Insecta; order Coleoptera; family Chrysomelidae; genus Diabrotica; species Diabrotica undecimpunctata. The sequence continues at coordinate 93,603,787 of NC_092804.1, forward strand.
ATTTAGTAAAATAAAAAATATACACATTACTATAACCTACCGATTATTATATGCAAAATTTACTTATCAAACAATATAATAATATAAAAAAAGGCACAAAAGTTCAAACGCAAAACACAATAAATATGGACTTCAGACAACTTTACATCGGCAAGACAGAAGGGTTGTATAAAAACAAAAGTTCGACGATAATATTGGTTATCTGCAAATTGCAAGTTATGAGATAATAAATATATTTTAAAGTAACTCAATACTGACTGAGTCATCTATTTTATAATAGAAAAATAATTTAGATATATGCTTACATATGTCTCTTTATACAAATATATACCTACACGTCGCAAGTGAATATTCCACATATTTATGAACCATCGCTTTTAAAAATAGGTGCTTTTAAAAACATTTGGATAAACTGAGTGATGTGCATAGTTATGCAACTAAAAAAACTCCATTATAATATCTTTCATTTTATAGATTAACGAAGACCCAGAATTCATATGAATATATCAGTTTATAGCTTTTTAACATGTTACTGCAAAATTGTTGTTATTTTTTTAGACAACAACCTTAAATGGTTCTTTCATATCGATTTGTTAAGTAAGAAACTAGCCTCAGCCTGCTATGCAATTTGCAATAAGAACTGTTTCGGAAGAAATCAATTTAGCATCTTCCAGAATAAGATATTTTTCTTTGTTAAATCATGTTATCATTATTAAAATATATAATGTTATCATTATTATAAACAATACCAAGATAATTTTATGTTTGAATATTACAAAAAATGTCATGTAAAATGTTGTGCAATATTGTGTGACCTCACTACACTACAATATTCGATGGCCAGCTAGCTCATCCGATCTAAATAAAGTTGACTTTATCATTATTTATTTTGATTTTGTGTTTTGTTCAGTAGGTAAAATTTTGTGTACCTTCATTACCAGTTTTTTGTATCTTTTTAAACATCTGAAATATCGAACTCTGGAGTATAAGTTAATTAACCTGCACCTACTTGTAATAAAAGATAATTAAAACTTGTTTTATAAATGATATCTATGTTAACAAAATAACTGTACTAAAAATCAATAAATTTAAATTAACTTCAAAATTTTATTTATGATTAAAATATTATAATAACATAATTTTATCATCTCTTTATAATTACTATAATTAAATTAGCCAAATTATATAAAAAACTTAAAATTAAAAGTCTTTCCTATACTACATTCAAATGTTGCGGGAATAAGCGTTCTTGACTACGTCATGCGCGAAAGCGAACCGATTTTGGAACATTATGTATCATATACTCCACTCGCTTAGCTCGGGCATATTTTGACAGATTCATTATCGGAAACCTACAACACAACAATTCCTAATTCTCAGTATTAATAGCTCAAGTATCCTACTATGGCAGACTTCTTTCTTTAAAAAAGAAGAATTATTCTAAATAGTGGAAGTGTATACTAAACCCATCAAATTTTGGGTAGTATATATTTAAAAAATATATTTTAGTTGTTATAATTTAACATAACTATTTATTATATGGTGCAGATAAATAAATATTGATTGTCGGTAATTCGCAAAGTTCTATTTTATTTAATATTTAATTTGTTTACTATTAATATTGGCTATGAGTACGTATGCTTGGTTGTATAGTAATTTCCAGCCACTTTTAGTCTGTCAAAAAGTAACTAACTTCGCAAAAAAATAATCACTAAATTCACTAGACAGTTAGGACTGGGAATAGCGAACTGGGTTTATACCTTGAGTATTCATTGTATACTCGGTTCGCTATTCCCAGTCCGAACTGTCTAGTGAATTTAGTAATTATTTTTTTGCGAAGTTAGTTACTTTTTGACAGACTAAAAGTGGCTGGAAATTACTATACAACCAAGCACACGTACTCATAGCCAATATTAATAGTAAACAAAGTAAATAGTAAATAAAATAGAACTTTGTGAATTACCGATAATGAATATTTATTTATCTGCACCATATAATAAATAGTTATGTTAAATTATAACAACTAAAATATATTTTTTAAATATATAATACCCAAAATTTGATGGGTTTAGTATACACTTCCACTATTTAGAATAATTCTTTTTTTAAAGAAGGAAGTCTGCAATAGTAGGATACTTGAGCTATTAATACTGAGAAGTAGGAATTGTTGTGTTGTAGGTTTCCAACATTCCAACAATGAATCTGTCAAAAAAATATGCCCGAGCTAAGCGAATGAAGTATACCATGGTTTCGTACAGAGATATGTAAGACATACGGTGAAATAGATGGGATCGGTTCGCCATATTGGTGAGTATCTGACAGATTGTTGTTTGTGTCGAGTAGTTCTGTGCATAGAAATTTAATTTTAAAAATATTTTGAGCTTATTTTTGTACGGTTTTTACGTTTATTTAAAGTGAAACTATTATGACATCGTGTTCTTTTATTTTGTGTCCAAATAACACTCGTAATAATAAGAAAATCTCCACTGGAATATCTTTTCATAGGTTAGTATGAAATTGTAAACAGTGTACAGGGCGGTATTACTTCCGTTTTTAGTGATGCCGCGTGTAAAAAGAACATGTAATCTTTTTAATTTGGTTTATGTGGTTGTAGATTTCCTAAAGATGTTGAAAGGAGAAATGCCTCGATACAGTTCGTAAATAGTGTGGGAACTGGGAACCTTCAAAATTTAGTAAATTGGACATTATAATTGTAATTATAATTACACCTAGACATTATACAGTATACAACTTCAATTGTACATTTCACTTGCTTTCATTTGCAAATAAATAAGTTTGTATAGGTGTGAACAAAGAGATTTCAACTAGAAGGTTCTTGATATTTTGTATAAAGTACTAGTTAATAATTAATCACATTTTTGTTTTGGCCATTCTTTAAATATGTACTATTTGACATTTTTTTTGATGTAACAACAGCAGTTTTTTGCGTTTAAAAATATGATTTATGCCTTTTTTATAATAAAGCTACTTTATTTGTGTACAAAATGAAGTTTCAGTCAGCTTATAAAAAAATTTTGGTGCATGTTGAACTGAAAAATAAATTTAGTGGTAACTGCTTTCCTTTAGAAGATTTAAATATTTTAAAATGCAATCCCACCGATCACATTAATCTCACTTCCAGAGAATATAGATTGAGTAATAGTTATGATACTGATGTTAGTAGATATAATTCATGATCACAGCTATATCAATCCTTTCTCTCAATACTCTAAAAGCATAACTACATACTATAATGATATTTATATTTTACTGTTATATTTAACTGTTGTCTTTATTCAATTTGTTATATTGTTCCTACTTTAATTTATTAAAAAGCACGATAATTTATATATAAGTTTATTTTTAGGCCAGGATATTTATCGTAACATTGCCCCCCTCTTAAAAGATGGTTCCTCCTGGAACCTTGTCGGGACTGGAACCGGAACTGTATGCTGGTATCGGCAACTGGACCCTCTTTTACAACTTCCAGTTGTATAAAAATGACAAGGGACGGTTTTCTCTCCGCACCAGTAACTATGCGGATTGCAACAGACTAACACCTGGACTTCGGTGTCTTTGAAGATCTCCTCCACCATATTTCGGATAACCCTCCAATCTAATTGGCGGCAGTCCAACTTTGGCATGGCTAACTTTTGCACGTCGGACTCTAGTACGTGCTCTCTCAATTGAAGTAAGGCTTCCCATACATCTCGGTAGGTAGGTTGGTCACGGGCAGTGTCTTTTGTTACCAGGTAGAAAAGGTAACGTGATGCATCTTGGAGTTTCAAGGTTTTACCGGGAGCTGGCACTTGGCATTGAAGTTCTGCAACTCGACCAAACTTCCTTCGAAAGACGGATGCCAACCCTGGTGCGTCTTTGATACTGGCCGGGACGGTAAGGGCCAGCGAGTAGTCATCGGGGAGCGCGAGTAGATCTTGCTTTTCTTCAGTGGTAACACCATGTCTCGCTTTACCGGTACCTCCATAGGCACCCATGAATTCCTCAAACGTGAGGTCAGACACATCGTGGACTTGGTTTACTTCCACTTCTTCATCTACGTCGTAGTCACCTTCGAAAGATGCCAACCGGTTATGGTGTACTATCATCGGCTTTCCCCTCGGAATCTTGCTTATTCGGTAGATGACATCGTTGATCTTCTCCATGATGAGGTATGGACCTTCCCAAAACTGCTGCAATTTGGGAGAACAACCTTTTCGCTTCTTGGGATTATACAGCCATACTTTGTCGTTCTTCTTAAAGCAACCCTTTTCGGCTTGTGTATCGTACCGTTTCTTCATTCGGTCGCTAGCGATCTGAAGGTGGGAACGGACCAACTCATGTACATCGTCCATTCTTCTTCGTAATTCGATCACATAATCTTCACCTGCTACATCTTCTCCAGGTCGACATCCAAACTCGAGATCACAGGGTAGTCGCATTTCGCGTCCGAATAGGACTTTGGCTGGTGTCTGGCCTGTTGATTCGTTAACAGCAGATCTGTAGGCCATTGTGAAGAACGGAAGGTATTGGTCCCAGTCTCGCTGATGATCGGACACCATCTTTGTCAAATACTTGCCAACTGTCCTATTCATTCGTTCTACCATACCATCCGATTGCGGATGATACGCGGTAGTTCTTGTTTTCTTCATGCCTAGTCTATCACATATTCCTTGGAATAGATCGCTTTCGAAGTTCCTGCCTTGGTCACTATGTATCTCCAAAGGCACTCCAAATCGGCTGATATATTCTTGGATCAACTTATCTGCAACGGTGGCGGCCTTCTGGTCGGGAAGTGCGTAAATCTCGACCCACTTAGTAAAGTAATCCATTACTACCAACATGTACTTGCCTCCATTTTCACTTTCTGGAAATGGCCCAGCGATGTCCAAAGCTATTCTTTCAAACGGGCTTCCAACATTATATTGTCTCATAGGAGCTCTCCTTTTTCGGTAAGGCCCGTTACTCGTGGCACAAATAGTACATTTCTTACACCAGTCTTTTACATCGTCGGAACTGTTCATCCAATAAAACCGTTCCCGAATTCGCTGAAGGGTTTTCTTTACACCAAAATGCCCTCCCGATGGACTGTCGTGTAACTGACAAAGTACTTCCGCTATTCTGCTCTTTGGGATCACCAACTGTCTTCTCTTCTCCGAACCGTCATCATTTTCCAGGACTCGTTTGAGCAAGCCATCTTCGATGATAAATGAGTCCCACTGGGCCCAATACGTCTTAACTACTGAGCATAGGTTTGATATTTCCTGCCAAGGTGGTCGACGGTTTTCCTCTTTCCATTTTCGGATTTTCTGTATAACTGGATCTCTCTCTTGTTCTTCCCTTATCTTAGTAGGCGTCCAGTCGTCGTTGACAATCGTCGTTCTTAGCACTGCTGCTTCCTTGGATTCCGTTTTGTTGCAGTGGGAACACTCTGCTGGGCATGGCCTTCTGGAAAGAGAATCAGCGTTTCTATGGCTAACTCCGGCCCGGTGCTCAATCTTAAAATCGTATTCTTGGAGTCGTTCGATCCACCTGGCTATCTGACCCTCTGGATTCTTAAACTGCATCAACCACTTAAGGGCGGCATGGTCGGTTCGGATTAGAAACTTTCTGCCATAGAGGTATTGATAGAAGTGCTCTACTGATTTTACTACTGCCAGAAGTTCTCTTCTCGTGACGCAATAATTCCGTTCAGGTTTTGAAAGAACTTTACTAAAATATCCGAGAACTCGTTCCTGTCCTCCTTGAATCTGAGACAGCACTCCTCCAATTCCCACATTACTTGCATCCGTATCTAAGATGAACTCTCCTTCTGGCAGTGGATACCCTAAAATTGGTGCTGTTATTAAATGCTGTTTCAACGTTTCAAAGGCATTTTGGCAGTCTATATCCCAGCGGTATTCTCTTGCTTCCTCTGTAAGTCGCGTTAATGGCTTGGCGATATCTGCAAACTTCTTAATAAACCTCCGGTAGTAAGTACATAGTCCAAGAAAACTTCTCACTTGATGTTTGTCAGTTGGCTTTGGCCATTCCTTAATGGAATCGATTTTTCCCTTATCCACGGCCACTCCTTCTTTACTGACTATATGACCCAGATAATTTTTTGACTTTACCTTGAAATAGCTGGCACTTCTTGGGGTTTAGCATCAATTGGGCAGCTTTAAGTCGATTAAAAACGTTTTCTAAATTCCTCAAATGATCTTCGAATGTCTCCCCCAAGACGATTATGTCATCTAAATAAACCAGGCATGTTTTCCAAGATAACCCTCTCAACACATTTTCCATAAACCTCTCAAATGTCGCAGGAGCATTACAAAGTCCAAATGGCATAACGTTGAATTGCCACAATCCAGATCCTGTGGTGAAGGCTGTCTTTTCTTTATCTACTGGGTCCATTTCTACCTGCCAGTATCCAGACTTCAAATCTAAAGTAGAAAACAATTTACTTCCAGCCAATGTGTCCAATGTGTCATCGATCCGAGGCAGAGGATAACTATCTTTCTTGGTAACGTTGTTCAGCAAACGGTAATCCACACAGAACCTCGTCGTTCCGTCTTTCTTCTTAACCAGGACCACCGGAGAGACCCATGGGCTCGTAGAAGGTTCTATCACCCCCTCTTTCTTCATTTCCTGAACAATCGTTTCAGCTTCCTCTCTTTTCGCCTGTGGTAATCGTCAAGCTGTTTGACGAATTGGCTTAGCATTACCAGTATCAATTTTATGCTTAACAACGGTAGTTCTTCCCGTCTTTCCTCCTTTCGGTACGAAAATATCACGATACTGCCGAAGAAATTCCCTTAATTTCCTTTTCTCCATCTGATTTAGAGACTGTCCTGCAACTGCAACCATTTGGTCGAATTTGTTGTTGGAATTATCAGATGTTGTCGCCTGACGGATTATGGATGTCACAGGTACACAAGTTCCTACCTTTGTCTCTTTCTTGATGGTCACTGGGTAGTCATTGACATTGATAAGCCTCACAGGAATTTCCTTAGCCAAAGTCACCAATTCCTTTCCAATTATGATTCCACGGCCAACCTCATCGTCGTGGTTCCAAGGCTTCATCATAACAGGTCTCCCTTCGTCCACAATTCCCTGTAGCCGCGCTACTATGATCGTTTCGCTTCTCGCAGGCACGACTGTATCTTCTTTAATGGCTGCTTGCACAGTGTTGTCATTATGTGGATGGAGAAATACTTCCTCGTTGCCAACTTTGATTACCTTATTCTTAAAATCCAATTGGAATCCATGCATATTCATTACGTCCATTCCTAATATAACATCCTCTTCGATGTCAGCAACTATAACAGTATGGACAAACTTTTCTGCTCCAATTCCCAATTGTACCTGGATTTCTCCATGAATGTTGGCATTTTCACCTGTAGCGGTCCGAAGTCGCAACCTCGTTGGTAACAGTTTCTTTCGGCTGTTTATAACTGTCGGGCGTATAATGGTTCTGGTCGCTCCGGTATCCACCAACAACGTATGTCTTTTACCATTTATTTCTCCATCTACATATACACTATCTTCACGACATTTCAAAGAAGCTATTAATATAAGAGGGTCTTTGGAAAAGTTCCGGGTCGAAGCTGCTCCCCTAAAGCCGACTCGTTCTGGTTTTCCTGATGGTGAGTTTCTTGATTTTATGGTCTTCGTTTTCTTGCATGTAATAATTTTCATCATATTAACGAGCTGGTCAAGTTTATCTTCATCTCCTTCCTCTTTTACAGTCCTAACTTTACTGTATCCTCCAGAGGCCTGCGTAGCTGACTCGTATTCGAGGGCGGCGGATAGGACATCAACCAGCGTCTTGTGACGAGCTAATCGCAGTGTTCTCTGCATTTCATGATCACGAAGACCATCAATAAACGTTTGAACGGCCAATTTTTCCATCATGTCTTCGGGAGCTGTTGGATAAGCATATCGTACTAATCTGGCAATATCTACCTCATATTCTTGAAGAGCCTCATCTTTCTTCTGTCTACGATTTTTAAGCTGCGACTGATATACATGCTCCAAATGTTCGTGGCCATATCGCATATTTAACCTCTTCTTCAGTTGTTCGAAATCATCGGTCTCCTCTACGGCTATGGTCTGAAGCACATCTAAGGCATCTCCTCGAAGAGCGATAGTCAGGTTTACCGCCTTTTCTTTTTCAGACCATCCATTTGCTCTTGCGGCTGATTCGAACTGTTTCATGTAGTTGTTCCATGACGATTTTCCATCGAAAGTTGGGACTTTCACATGGACAGAACCTCCACTTACTTCAAATTTCGGCCGTGTTTCCAACTTACACTTGGTCTCTTCTTCTTTTGTCTCCACTGTAATTGGATTGTTTCCTCTCTCTGCTGTCCCTGTTTCCTCCATCTTCCTTTCCATCTCTTTAATCTTTTCTTCGAAGGCCGACATATCGGCAGCAACTTGGTTTTTTAACGAAGATATTCTATCGTCGAGGGCAGACATCTCAGAAGTTACTTTAGAGATTTCCAAAGAGATATTAACAGAGACTTTGCTTTCCAGCGAAGAAATCTCGTTAGAAACTTTGTTTTCTAATGACGCGATGTCACCAGAAACTTTGGCTACATCAGAAGATACCTTCAAAATATCGTCAGAAACTTTGTTCTCTAATGATGCGATGTCACCAGAAACTTTCGAAATATCGCTAGAAACTTTGTTCTCTAATTTCGAAATCGACGAGATGACAGCATCTTCAAATATATAAGTCTCTGGATCTAGTCCTTCTTCTAGCAAAGCGTTTTTTAGTCGTTGGACTAACTCGGCCTTTTTTCCGGTAGAAGCTAATTCGGCATAAATCGTCGTCATTTTCACAATTTATTTTATATCCACTTTTGACACCAATATAATGATATTTATATTTAACTGTTGTCTTTATTCAATTTGTTATATTGTTCCTACTTTAATTTATTAAAAAGCACGATAATTTATATATAAGTTTATTTTTAGGCCAGGATATTTATCGTAACAATACATTGCTGGTTATGTTGTGTTTTACTTACAAAAAAGATTAGTCTGTAGTGAATGTTTAAGCGCCTTAGTAAGTGTCACTCGGAACAACTTTTTATTTTCATTTATTGATAAAAAAAAATAAAAAAGGATTGCAATATCCATCTGAAAGTGTAATTAATTGATATATGCTTTATGGCTGAGACAATTTTAAAAGAAATCCCTTCTCCAACTTGTATGAGTACCAACGATTTAGTTACAAAAGTTTTACGGAGGTACATAAACAAATACATCTTTTTAAATTTACTTAGTCATAGCATTGATCAACAATTCTCAGATAATCACAGAATACTCCTAATAAAGGCTGTAGCAAGCCACTATATTGATATTAGGATGTTCTATATGTGCAAGAGTAAGACTGACAAATCTCTCAGTATGAGACCTCTTATTAATAAAGTGGTATTATTTAGTGGACACTTTAGTGGAATTCAAATTGTTTAAAAAAAAATAAAATAAAAATATTGTTTAAAAATTCTTGTAAACATTGTTAACATAAATATAATAAAGCTCTTTCATTTTTCTAATTTTTATTCGAGGGCTCGATATACCATCATATTGTGAGCTAGTTTTTGTACCAGCTTTATACATAGGATGAGTGTCTCAAACTTTATATGTTACGGAAAATAAACGAAAATCCGGTGAATATCGACAATCGCCTGTTGAGTTAGTTATTGTTGACAGTTGCAACAGCTAAAAAGTAGTATTTTCAACCGTTTAAAATATCCCGCGACTTTGACACTAGCTATAATATCCCTTATCATAGGCTCGCATTACTGGAAAAGGGATCTTTATATGCAGATGTAACAATATTGTTCTGAAGCTATTTTCTTGTGGCATTTTAAATTAATTACTATTTAAATGGGAATAAGCCACAATTAAAGGTTAAAATACGTTTATTGACGTTTCAATTTCCACTTCGGAAATCGTTCATGTTTTGAGAACGATTTCCGAAGTGGAAATTGAAACGTCAATAAACGTATTTTAACCTTTAATTGTGGCTTATTCCCATTTAAATAGTAACAGATATAACAATTCCATAGAAAACACAATAAGTTAAAAAAGGATAAAGAACACGGCATGTCTTTGATACAATTCTACCTACCTACCTATACACAATAACTAATTTTTATATTTTTTATATAAATATATAAAATAATTATATAAAAATATATAATTTATATTAATAGTACATGGAACTAACATATCTAAATGTATATACTTATGTAAGTGCACTTGCTTATTGTTGTTTTTTACTTGTATGTAAATGTTATAATTTTAAAACCATATCATTGACTGGTTTTGTACATTTTTTTAAACTTTATGTATGTAATAAATTTTATAATTATTATTAAAGTGTACTTGAAGAGTACTAAAAATGAAAGTAATTTTATTCCAAATAACTATTATTAATCTAACTCAATGCTTATTCAAATACAGTAAATACAGTTTGAATTAATTTGAATCCGGACCTGCCCGTCGCCATATTGGAGAGTACATCCTGTCAAATTAAGTGGTCCCATTTAGTAGATTCAGAAATATCGTTTGTGTCATATCCCCTCTCTTACATATCTCTGGTTTCGTTTTCGTAGTTCGTTTCGTATCATAGTGCCTGAGTGCCAATATGGGATTGGCACTGCCAATCCCATAAACGAAAATCCCTAACTCATCACAAAACAAAATTACAATTTATAATAGTAATAAACACAATATTAAGTCAACAGCACTTGATTTAGTTTAATAATATTTTTATTATGAATTTAAAATACGTTTAATATTAGTTTTAAAACAATATTATTTAAAAGTCTAGAGAGGTTAAAAAAGTTTACTTTCTTACTTGACCTAGGAGTTTTTCATTTAAGTGATTGGTTGCCCTGTTGTTTTTATGGGTGTTATGGTGTTACCATTACCATTACCAAAGTGTTATAGTTGTTAGTTGTTAGTTAAAGGTGGTTAAAGCCAAGCAAAGAATATCTATATTCTTTGGTTAAAGTTAAAACTAAAAAAAACATACTAAAAAACGTCCAATTACTTCAATTGGTTATAAAACCGACAGATGAAGTGCTGACTAGCTACTTCCAAAATATTTAAGTAAAAGAGAAATTTTACATTATTGTTGTTTAATGTAACAGTTAGTTTGTAGATTAATTATAATTGGAGAATAATAACCTTTATAATGTGTTCAAACATTTATTGGCGATTTAGTAAACTTCGTTAGAAAATTATTTTTATTTTGATGTAAACAAGCTGCAACTGTTGATAAAGTTATTTATTATGATACAAGGAAACTGAGTGACAATACCGGGAAAATGGTTCCAATTCCATCTGAGTACCAATATGATTTTTGGGATAAGACATCTCCAGAGTGTACCATAACATTAACTTGTTTGATGCCTAATGGAATCATAATTTTGTTAAATAATATTAACTACAATGCAACTCTTGCTGAAATCAAAGAGGTTAGTTTGAATGTTTGTTTTATAGTAAAAGTAAATTAAAATTGTTATTATCTGAATCCTGAGATGAGTTGAAGATGAGGCAAACCTTAATTTTTTAATTGTGACACTAAAAATGTTGGAAAATATATACTAAGATTCATAACATGTAATATATTCTACATCTTAAGAATTACTAGAGAAAAATTTCAAATAATAGCAGTTTTGATATTTCTAAAAAAAAATAAAACATTTTAATTAATTCATGAGGTATATTACTTAAATAAAATAACTTTTTTAACTTGATCTCTTATACCTTTTGAAAAACTAATATTTTTTGTTTTAATGTAATATTCCCGTTAAGTAAATCTTTCTTAAATGTAAAATCAGGGTCATAGTTCTTTAAAAGTATTGCATATTATATCCAAATAACGGAAGCCATTTATCCTTCTAGAACCCAGTAATTAAATAAAGGGCCCAATATGATGAACAGTGATTAATCTTGCCAGTTTTGAGTGTTCACTAGGTCAAAACAACAGTGTTGTTGTTTATATAATTAGATTTTGTATTATTTAAATATTAAAGTTTTTTATGCCTTTAGTATTATAACTAGTAACCATTACCTTCGCACAATATGCTAAGCTCTGAAAAATATATTAAAAGTAATTTTCACAATAACAATAATTACTTTAACAACCAGGGTCATTAGTGACATTAGTTATTACATTATATTAAATTATATAAAGATGTATTGATTAGAAAGCCAATGAAGTTTTTGATATTTAACTGTTCACCTAATATTGTTTTTTAAGTCACTGGCAATATTGTTATTTTGTCTGTTCACTGTACATTTTCCACATTCTGTTAGAAGGTGTTTAACACTAACATTAACTTCAGTGATAGTCCTTAGGTGCTTGTGAACAATATTGGTATGACATAATCAAAGTCCAGAAATTTTGATGTGGTGAGCTCTTTTTAGGTTTAGTAGGTGCCACAGTTTCACTGTCGATTTAATTTTTTTTAATTTAGATTCGCTTTTCCTTAGATGAACTATTGTAACAACATAGGTTTGACTTAAATGTTTTTACTTAATTCATATAAATTAAAGGCTGGTACACCTATAAAAACTTACTAGTGTGAGTTATTTATTTAGATATTTATCAACTGGCAAAGCCAGTTTACAGTTTGTGTAACCATTTAACATTCATAAATATACAAAAATAACAAATAAAATAATTACAATTATTAGAGTATAAATGAAAAAAAAAATAAACAATAATTATTTGGGAATGATAGTAACATCCAAGTTGTCATTTAAAGCTCATCTATAAAAGCGCCAGATTTTGGCAAAAGTGGCGATTCTCACGGCTTGGGGTAGTTTAGTGTCTAAAGCTGATATACCTTTTTTGGCTAAAGTAACAGTGTATCAGAGTCAGTGGTAAGATCAATTTTGACTTATGGGTCTCAGGTATGGGGTCTTTTTGAGTATGATGAGGTGGAAATAATCAGAAGATTTTATATAAAAAAAATGTTTTCGCGCCCAAGGTATTGTCCTAACTTTATGTTAGATTTAGAGACAGGTATTGCTAGAGTCAGCCTATATACGATGAATTTACATAAAAAATATGTTAAAAAAATACTAGGATAGTCGAATGATAGGTTGTTTCAGGTAAATTAGGCACTTCAAAGACTTTATCACTTAAGTTATCTTCTTCATAGTAGCTAGATTCTTCGTCACTAAAAATATTATTATTATCTTTAGACTCAGTTTCAACATTATATTTGTTTTGTTCCCACACTGAAACTAGAATTTCTTTTGCCTCATGTTCATCTTTTAAATCAAAATGAATCACTTTAAATCTTTTTGTGTCTTCCATCCGTACATCTCTGCTTACTATAATTTCTTTGGTGGTTGCATTATAAACCCTGTATCCTTTTGTATTTTCAACATACCTTACTAAAATGTGCAAAATAGCATTTTTTTCCCACTTTGACCTTTTTTCTTTTGGAACATGTACCATCACATTGCTGCTAAATATTCGAATGCCACTAACATCAGGTTTACTATCTGTCATCCACATTTTAAACAGTGTTTTGTTTAAACTAGAAGCCAAAGATCTATTTTTTTAAGTAAACAACTGTGTTTACAGCTTCAGCCCAAAAAACATTCTTAACATTGGCATCAAACAAAAGACACTTTGCCTTTTCTACAATTGTCCTATTAAACATTCAGATACTCAATTTTGTTCAGGAGTGTAGGAATACCATTTACACTTAAATATCTTTAAAATTCTTTCAAACAAAATTCTCCACCATTGTCACTTTGCAGAGTTTTTATATGAACACCCTTCTGGTTTTCAGCCATACTTTTAAAATTCTTAAAACAATTAAAAACTTCACTTTTTGTTTTAATAAAATAAATGAAAACCATTTTACTAAAGTTGTCTTGGAAAGTAACAGAATATTTGGAACCACCTAATGATCTGTTCTCCATAGGTCCACATACTTCACAACACGTGTGTTACATGTTTATTTAGCCAATTTTTCTCTCCATAAACAATTTTCACGCAGAACAATACATTACAAACTTACTTGTTATTTTTAATTTGGATTATAACTACTAGAACTATTTTATTTATGTTTTTAAAAATTTGAAGGATGCTACGTGACCTACCACTAGAAAATCTCACCCTAAACTGAAAATTACAGTGTAAACATCTGTCTGATAGGAGAAATTTTGTAACAGCTGGTGTACATCCGATCTAGTCTAGAGGCTTGTTTGGGTATTGCAGCTATAAAATACTTAAGTAGTATTTCTGGGAACTTTTATTATGGTCCGCCTTGAGGTGGAGTCAGGCACCAGGAGGTTAAGTAAACTTTAGACCTCAATAGTGGGTATATTTATTAAGGATATTTAATTTGTAAGCTACCTGTTTCAAAAATTTGTGTTCAACTAGTTCAAGAAAATGAACACAATTTTTATAAAATGGTGAGTTGATATAATAAGCATAGTCCAGGTGAGGATTAATAATATAATGTTTTCAAAACTGATAAATTAGTCTTTTAGTAAAACCCAGTATCCAAAAAGCCTTGTTGGCAGCACTATATAAGTGCTATGAAAACTGGAGAGTGGTATTCAAAGTGATATCCAGTAAATTAGCTCCGCTTATGGTATCATATGGTACATAACATGACACACTCACAATATCCTAGATATCATTGTGTGTCAAAACGGTTAGCAGTAGGATTTAGTGTTAAGGAGGTGTAAAAGAAACTAAATTATTGTTAATTTTTACTACTATTTTATTACTGAAATGTGATTTATTGTCTAGTATTTGTATTTACACTGTACTATTGCTAATAAATAAATAAATAAATAATGTAGTTATGGTGTCAGATGATATATTTATTTGAAACAATAACTGTACACTCTTACAATATTACTTATGCTAAATGTAATTAGTACTTAGTTGACGTTGCACCGAGACTACTTCATAATTAGCAATACATGGTATATCGACTTGCCATCTTGACATTAATTTAGTTCTGAGATCTATGATAATAATTGTTGTCTCTTTTATATCCGTCCTTGCTATATCAGCAGTCGTTCATAAGTGGGTCAAGTATGTTTTGTCAGCCAACGACAACAAGGTCGCACTCCAACACTCTGATGACTTGCACATTCTGACTGACGCTGTTTCTTTTGTATGCCCTCATTTTGATTTATATTTTATGTAAACAAATGCGAAATGTGTTACACATTTCTTTTAACTTATTCTTTATATAAATTGTAATATTTTAGGGATAATACCATAAAGGCAGTGATTTATCATGTACTGAAAAATCATTTAATTTTTAGATTTGAAGGTCGGCAAAGAGCACTTAGTAACTCTCAGAAAAACATTCTGTATATCATTAATAATTAGCAGGGGTTCACCAAATTCAACTAGGTAGATCTTCAAATGGTGCCAATCCAAATTTTTGGCAAGTTAGAACAGGATTAAGCAGTATGCTAGTAGTTGAACAGCAAACTCTCAAAAATCTTAGGGATTTAACTGAGAACACTTTTGGGGCAATAATTAGACACTGAAGATTTATTACCTGACTTAAAAATTGACTTCAAAAAGTATTCTTTCCAAAAGTCTGAGAATGTTTCAGTTTGTCGAGAATAATTAAAGATATAGTTTAGGGGTCAGAAGATGTTAAAACTGCAATTTCTTAGAAATATAGTAGGGACTCCATCTGATTCTGAACCCTTGTTAATATCTAAAGATGAAAGCTTGGAATAAATGTTATAGATTAAAATATGATGTTCTGGAATATGGATAATGGAGGATAGTATTTCATGACTGAGTATGTTAAGGTGGTTATATAAATAAGTTATGGAGAGATAGTCTGCACGTATTGGCAATTTGTTTACCAGAAAAACTTAATCTGCTCAAATAGAATTCTTCTCATTATTTGATAGTATGATCAACCCGACACATGCTGTATTTAAATGATATTCGATCCTGGTTGTAAGAGACCTGGATCTTAATAATTTTTTGAGTGCTGCGTCAATGTGAATATTTGCACCTTTTATCTATATTAGTTATGTATGACCAAGCACACAACACACCAATATTTTAGAAATGAAAGCAGCAGTGTGATGTTTTTATGTTAAAACTCCTAGCTGAAAAAAGAACTGGCAAAATACAAAAACTCAAAAATGGGTACTTCCTTTTGCTGATATAATAATTATCCAAAAGTAATTAATAGCTGTTACTTAGCAGTTAATTAAATATATTAGTGAGTTTTACATTAATAACATCCCTTGCTGGTATAATTAGGATTAGTTTTAGAATTACATGTACCTTAGCTACTATTATATTAGTATGGAACCACCTGTAACTTCATTTAACATAAATACATTTATTAAGCAAACAATTCTGGAAGATGGTCCGAATCAGATTCTACAGATGGATAAAAATTTTATGAGACCAAGTGATGCACTTTTTACTATTTAAATGACGATACATCCAATATAAATCAGGAATGTATGAGACTTGATTTACTTTATGGAGAGTGAGTGTCCCCTAACATTCTTGTGTTCCGAATTCATTGAAGTTTCAGAGCTTTTTTATTGTCAAATACAGAATAAGATAATATGTAGGGTTTAAAAATTTTAACCTTTTTTTTTCTCCAGTCGATTTGATTCGATTCGAATCGATTCGATACAATCCCAATTGATTTAATTCGATCCCAATCGATGCAATTCGATTCTAATATAATCGAATCGAATAGATTCGAAACAAATTGAATCGAATAGATAATAATTGAATCGATTGGAATCCATTTGAAAAGATTAGAATCCAATCGATTGGATCGAAACGAATCGATTGGATTCGAATCGAATATATTTTAATTCGATTATATTGGATTTGATTTCGTTCGACCTTAACCTATTAGTGCCTGAATTTATTTTTACCAAGTTTTCGATTGAATGAAATAATTGAAGTCAAAAAACGGTGTTATATACAAATATGTAACACTACAAATTTCACATAATATACTTAAAACTAAATTTTTCCATTTTTTTGTGAAATATAATACAGTTCAAACATAAGCCTGCATCACATTTTGCACACATTGTTCTTGTATTTGAAGAACAGTTGTCAGCAACACAGCGTCTTCTTTTATTATTTGGAACATACACTAACAAATGATCTTGACTATCATCTAAGATGATTTGAAATTCTTTTATTGGAGTTACTAAATTTAGACGAAGTTAGTCTTCCGGCTCCTTTTGGTGGGTTTTGAAGTTTTTGGAGATAATACTGGGCTATATTTCGTCGGAAAGCCAGCTAATTGGTCATAGTGACTTTTTATATAATATCCAGGCATTATTAATTGCTGCATCTAAGAGAAAGCTAAATATACACCACCACCATTTTCGGGATCAGATACCAATTCTATAACATGATATGTTTTGGAGCATTAAATCTGTTGCTCCCATGGAGTTATACTTCCCAATTAAGTCTGGTCTGGATATGTTGATGTATTTTTGTTCCTTTTTTACTATATATCTTTACCTGACCAAGCGGATTGACACCAAAACTTTTAGATGCTACAGCTACTACATTGTTTCTTTTCATTTTACAAAAATAACTCCATGGTCTTTATCCAAAGATGAAGTATAAAAACCTTGTTCCTAGTTTTCATGGATTCTTTCAAGACAAGGGGACATGTATTTAGAATGCGATCTTCACGAAATGTACCTGTGATGTGATATCCTTTTTCACGCAAAAATTAAACAACGTAATACTTGTTAACAGGTTGTCAACAAAAAAATTATAGGGATATTCGGGATGAGGTATATATTTAATCATGGAGAATAGTGGAGCGGTGGCTGTACCAAATAAATGTTCATATTGCTCAATGAAAGATGGTCCTTTCCCTTGGTAAAGGTCAAAGTTTACTAAATATCCATCTTTACTATTAAGGGACCACATCGTGAAGCCGAATCGGATAGGATTACCTCTAATAAACTGTTTATAACCATGCTGTTATTTTAGGAACTGGTTGATTTTTGAACAAGGCATAATTTCTTGTCTCCTTTACTGATAGTTGAACAATCTCTGAATCAATAAATTTTTCGAACATGTTGATACAAGTATTTTCTTTTAAGCGTTTATAACCAAATGTAGGAAATGTTCGCTACTCCGAAATAACGAGGTCTCCATCTACTCAAGTAATATTTTCTCTCAAATCAATTTTTTAAGGCAATCCCATGTGAAATATTTCTTGGTCCACTTTGTGTATATCTGATGTTAGTATTTCTGTATCCACTAGCATAACCTCTACATTTGAACGAAGTTGAGACCCAGTCAAGTTATCGATAGTACCACCGTCTTCATCCCCAGAATCATCGTCAGTCAGTTCGGCTGCCTCTGGAAGTTCTATGAAAATTTCCTATATGTCATCAATAAATGCCATGTCAAAGGCCTCTTGTAAAATAAATCCTCCCATATAAAGAAGTAAAGCTTTAGATTGCTTGAAAAATTAAAAAATAAATACTACAGAGTTTATTTATAAATAAATCAATAATTAAAATAAAAATGGGCAATTACGTTCACATAAAAGTCTAACGTTACATATATGTAACACTCAACTTTTGATAGTATAAATCACCCAATATTTAAAAGTATGAGATTATTTCTAAATTACATGAATATATGACTATATTACTAACCAAATCTAAAAAAAATTGTAGTAATTATTCTAAATACAATTTTAATGTACTTAAATTGAATAACAGATTCCATTTTGTAAACAAGAATAGTATAAATTTGACACCTTGTTAGCACCAACTACGTTAACTAAACTAAACAAAACTTGTGTGGATGTGAACAGAAATGTCATGTGACCATGCCTCCATCTGTCCGTTAGTAGTTCTACAAAAAAATTTACAATGGATAAATTAAATCTTGCCCTGCGTTACATATATGTAACTCTAGACACTAATAGGTTAACATACTCAGTCATGAAATACCATCCTCCATTATCCATATTCCAGAACATCATATTTTAATTTCTAACATTTATTCCAAGCTTTCATCTTTAGATATTAAAAAGAAACTACTATATTTCTAAGAAATTGTAGTAGTTTTAACATCTCCTGACCCTGAACTATATCTTTAATTATTCTCAACAAACTGAAACACTCCCAGACTTTTGGAAAGAATGCTTTTTGAAGCCAATTTTCAAGTCAGGTAATAAATCTTCAGTGCCTAATTATTGCCCCAAAAGTATTCTCAGTTTAATCCCTAAGGTTTTTGAGAGTTTGCTGTTCAACTACTAGCTTACTGCTTAAGCCTCTTCTAATTTGCCAAAAATTTGGATTGACCCAATTTGAAGATCTATCTAGTTGAATTTACTAACACATGTAGACTATTTTCCAGATGCACTAAAGAAGGAGTAGAAGTTGATACTATCTAAAATTATTTTTCCAAGTCATTTGACAGAGTTCATAAGGATTGGAATTGGTGAAACCTGCTCCCTTGGTTTAAGAGTTACTTAAAATGAAGAGTGCCCCGATGGTCTCATCTTGGGCCACTTCTCTTTAATATATTTATTAATGATATATAGAATGTCTTTCTGACAGTTACTAACTGCTCTTTGCCGGCCTTCAAATGTACAAATTAAATGATTTTTCAGGATGTGATAAATCACTCCCTCTTAAAAACATTTCCCTTGTAGAGGTTCTGGATATCACTTTAAATACACACCATATAATGTTACCAACAAGGCTTTTAACCCTCTGGTTACAAATTAAATATCCTTAATAAATATACCCACTATCGAGGTCTAAAGTTTACTTAACCTCCTGGTGCCTGACTCCACCTCAAGGCGGACCATAATAAAAGTTCCCAGAAATACTACTTAAGTATTTTATAGCTGCAATACCCAAACCAGCCTCTAGACTAGATTGGATGTACACCAGCTGTTACAAAATTTCTCCTATCAGACAGATGTTTACACTGTAATTTTCAGTTTAGTGTGAGATTTGGTAGTGGTAGGTCACATAGCATCCTTCAAAATTTTAAAAATATAAATAAAATAGTTCTAGTAGTTATAATCAAATTAATTCGATTTGATTGCTATAGAATCGACTCGATTTTATATTTTATTTTATTAATAAACACGCATGGAACTGCATTTACTACTCCACGTAATGTGTGGTCACGCGATATGTCGCTACAGATGATACTGTCTGTGTTTTCTTTTAGATCTCTTTGGGATCCAACGCCGTGCACAGCTCCGTCCGTAGCCCGCCATAAGAAATCTGTGCTTTAAAAAAATTATTGCTTTTTACATTTTGTTAAAAAAAAGTGGAACAGCAGGCGGTACTGTAGACTAGCACGGAGTTTCATAGTATCTTTTCTGCATGTTTAATATTTAAATAGCATATTTAAAATTAAATGATGTAATTTTATTATTTATTTATTTTTTATATTTTAAACAAATTCAAAAAATTATTATGTTTGCTTCTAACGCCACCTTTACGTATTAACAAAGTATACGTTGTTTCGAATTCGGTTTCAAATCGAATCTTTCAGTGACAGTCTTTTAATTTTTTACTTCTCGTTTAATGTCATATTTTTTTAGTTATTTTTCATGCAGTTTTTAATTTAAACCATTAGAGTTAATATATAATGCATAGAAACGAATTGATTGAGAGTAGTGAATCAATCTCAAGAACCGCTATTTCATGACGCTACCCGTGACGGTGCCATCTTG
Organism: Diabrotica undecimpunctata; assembly: GCF_040954645.1. NCBI lineage: Eukaryota > Metazoa > Arthropoda > Insecta > Coleoptera > Chrysomelidae > Diabrotica > Diabrotica undecimpunctata. Next base: position 93,624,519 of record NC_092804.1, read on the forward strand.
TGACGCTCGCCTCAGCATTTTACTGTAGAAAGAACAAGTAATACAACGCCAGTATAGAAACTTTGCTTCAACAATAATTCATAAACAAATTAAGCAATCAAGTTTCACACAGTCGCATTCGATTCGTCATAGTAAAAGCTTCCTTTCAAAATGAAATAGAAAATTCATACGTCTATATTAACGTATTTTTTGTATTAAATAAACAACTTCTACAAAACATTTATTTTAGTCGGATTTTTTTTAATTTCTCATAAACAAATTAAACAAATTGTCTCAAAGTCTCAAATTAAAGATATTTTACTGAGAAAAAAAGGTTAAAATTTTGGAAACCCTATATATCTTATTCTGTATTTGAGAATAAAAAAATCATATTTTGCAACTTTAGAGCCTCGTAGCTCTGAAACTTCAATAAATTCGGAGCGGCAAGAATGTTACGAGGCATTGTGATCTCACTCTCTATAAAGTAAATCAAGTCTCATACATTCTTGATTTATATCCCTGAAATTTAATGTTTTTGCCGTGTTTCCTAGACCGTTAGTACACAATACACAAAACAAAACAAATTGCGTTGAATGTAACTAGAAGTTTAATTTGGAAGTTTGAATTTGTTGGATCTATCTTCATTTGAATAGTAAAAAGTGCATTACTTAGTTTGATAAAATTTTTATCCATCTGTAGAATCTCGCTCGAACCATCTTCCAGAATGGTTTGTTTAATAAATATATTTATAACAAAAACAAAACTGGTGGTCGACACACATAGTGGTCGGTCAATTAAAGGAATTGATATTGAATTAAAGGTATTGATCCCATGGAAATATAAAAAGAGGCAAAAATCGCGCGACAGTTATTTATTTAACGCATTTATAAAAACTAAATTTATTTGTGGCAAAAACAAAAATTGCATACGAAAGTTACACTCTTTACCTTTTAAATGCATCTTGATTTTTGTCGATAGTACACTCGAATCAAAAGATAGAATTTTTACCGTCGAGCTGAAACAAATTTTATTTTGAACATTGAGTTCGCGCGCGTAACTGACATTCAAAATCGCCGATTGCTTCAAGGGTTGTTTCGCAGTGAACGGTTCATTCTACAAAAAAAATGCTAATAAACATATTTAAAATTATCTTAGCAACATTTTTTAATTAAAACATTTTTTTCTATGGCATACATATTCTTGGTAAATCGATTTTTTTCCATTTTCCCCCTCTGCGAGGGGATTTTAGGGGAAAGCCAGGCAGTAAAAGTGGTAAACTTTTTTGCGTCTTTTTTGGTGTCCTATGACATTCTCCGCAAAATTCAGCTTGTTCGTATGATTTTTAGAGGTTCAATGGCATTTTTGTCTCCGACGACTGGAGTAATAAAATTGTGGTGTGATCTGCAAATATAGTAAACCGGCCATTATTTTCGAAGTCAATTATGTCATTAAAATATATCAAGAAGAAGATAGGACCCAACACGTAGCCTTGTGGTACCGTTCGCGTCATAAAAAACCGGTACAACTCTTATAACCGAAAATCGTGTTTTCAAGTTGTGTAAGTTGTTCTTGTCACATGTGTCATTCTAATTTCTAGGGCACTGTTGCCAGTTGAACGAAAATATTATATGAAACCAGCTAAAACAAGGGCTGTGTGACAGACCGGCAGTTTTGAGTATTTTAAAAACTAAAACATCGAGCATTCCCGATCAGTCAGTCACATTAAATTTGTTTAAACATGCATCCTAAAAAATTCTCATAATAATTTTGTAATTTTTCATCATCTCAATTAAGTACTCATACATTGATTTGTGTTTTATTATAATTTACGAAAATATTTTAATTCAAATATAGTGATAGATAAAATCAATCTAGACATATCTTTAAGTTATTATAATAAAACATTACAGTGAGGTATTGGATTGTAACGTCACGTTTTGAAAAGCGTTTTTTCGCCCCGGATAATTAATCTGGATAATAATAACCATTAAATTAATCTTGGTAGTTGGCCTGTTACTAAACTTATTGACACAAAATACAGTTCGTGTTCGGTAGGTAATTAAAGTAAAAAATTACATTGATGCATTCCAATGTTCCATGTGCCAATAATCTAGGTTATTCAATTTATTAGATACGGTTTTTTGTTGTTAATGATAAAAATAATACCTATCTAAAAATTTTATACATTTTTAAACGTTATTTTTTTTATTTAGATTTAGTGCAATTCCGTTATCTATGATGGCAACATCGAATTAATTCACGAACCATTGTATCCAGTCTGAACCCAGGTTTACATTGGGAAAAAGTGTACCAGTTTTATATGACGGGAAGTGTACGCCACAACTAGAAAAAATATTACTAGAGTAGCGCTCATTAATTGATACAGACTGGCATCTGTCTTCCAAGTATGAACTGAACCACTTTAGAGCTGTGCCTCTAAAACTGTATCTTTCCAGTCTATTAAGAAGTATTTTGTGATTGACACAGTCAAGTTTTCATCACTGAAAACCGCACATAATCTTTATTTAAGTCCAAGTACAGTTTTTCAATTAATTCGAAGATGGCATCATGTGTACTTTTTAATCACTGGAAACCGAATTGGAAGGAAAAAAGTAAATTCTGTTTTTGTGAGAAAGTCATCATTCGGATTTTTAACAATTATTCTACAACCTTTGAAAGCAACGGTAGCAAAGAGATAGGACGATAATTAGCTGGTAAATCGTGGTCAACACCTTTATACATAGGATTAACTTTAGCAAATTTTAAACAAACACTAATTTTTATATTTGAAGCATATAGCATCTACATTATAAAAACATGCCAACACTGCTATACCGAAATTTTTTGTTCCATGTTTGACATTTAGTAGCAATCTGATTCTCGAAGCGTGAACATGTACCGCCATTCAAAGCGCTAGAGAACTTCCTTATCGTAAAACTACCTAATTAACTAGTAATTATCTTATCAGCATCAAAAAATTGTTAAAGTGAAAAGTAACAAAAACTAAGTGATTAGTCAAACAAATAAAAGAAATATGTTCCCTTCGGGGAACTTATTAGGATTTGATAATAATAGCCAACCAATTTATCAACAAATGAGTACTATACAGGATGTCCCAACAATAAATAACCAGAACCAGTCAAACCAAACAGCAGTAAAACCGCAAGTACCCTTTTTGTATTTTAATCAAACACCATCTAACCACACAACAAATCAAATGTCATACCTAAACCAAATACCTATTCCAACCCAAATAGCTATGCCAAACCAAGTACAATTTCCTAGTCAATCAAGTGCACAAAATATTCATAACAGTCAAACCCCTATTCAGTCCCAATACACAACAGTATCCACAAACCCTCAATGCTCACTCTCATCATCACAAAACACCAATAACTACACGGATAGCGATAGCGACGTAGAACTTAACGAAACAGAAAACGAAAATAAACATCCTTGGCAAGAAGTTGGCAATAAGAGAAAAAGGATGAAAAGACAAACAACTTCAGAAATTCCAAATCAAATCCAAACACAAAACAGATTTGATTCCCTCTCAAAAGAAAATCTAGATGAACAAACAGACAATTTATCAAATACACCAAACACAAATATAACCAAAAAAGATCCCTCACCGCCACCAATCTATATTTATGGAATTACTAACTATAGTGCTATGATAGCAAACCTTTCAACTGCAACTGCGGCCGAAACCTATTACACCAAAACCATTTCAAATAATACAGTAAAAATTAACCCTACAAACTCAGACACCTACAGGAGACTCATACAGCACCTTAGAAAAGAAAACATTGTACATCACACTTACCAACCGAAACAAGAGAGGGCCTATAGAGTTGTCATAAGAGGATTACATCATTCAACACCCACAGGAGATATCTCGCATGAATTAAATAATAAGGGTTTTAAAGTTCGCAACATAATTAATGTTAGACATAGAGTTACCAAAGAACCATTGCCCTTATTCTTTGTCGATATAGAGCCAAATGAAAACAACAAAAACATATTTAACCTGCAAGTCCTACGAAACTGCATAATAACAGTAGAACCACCTAGAATAAAAAATACAATAGTACAATGCACAAGGTGTCAAAAATACGGGCACTCAAAAAGTTACTGCCTGAGGCCATTCGCCTGTGTTAAATGCGGTGGATCACATGATACAAAAACCTGCAAAAAATCACGCGACACACCAGCAACATGTGCCTTATGTAATGGCAATCATCCAGCAAACTATAAAGGATGTGCTATATATAAAGACCTAGTAAATTCGAAAAACAAAAATATAACAAGCAGCATTCCTAGAGTTGCAAGCCTAAATAATAATAACACTAATGCTCACCACATACGCCAATCACATGTAACATATGCTCAAGTTGCAGCAACTAATACTTCTTCACAAGACAACAACAATAATTCAGACCTTTCAAATAAACTTACAGAATTCCTCAACGAATTTAAAAATATGTTTGCACAATTGATAAACCAAAACAGCATGATACTAAGCATGCTGACAACAGTGATAAATAGAACGTCGTAATGGCTAACTCACTTAGAATAGCAGAGTGGAACGCAAATGGTCTAACAAACCATGTGCAAGAAATTATACTATTTCTAAAAATAAACAAAATAGACATCCTACTTATATCTGAGAGTCACACAACTGAGAGGTCTTTTATAAAAATTCCACACTACTCTGTCTATTACGCAAACCATCCAGATGGAACAGCCCATGCTGGTTCAGTTGTAATAATCCGTACAGCTATAAAACACTATGAACTTGCTCCATATATCACCAACAAAATTCAGAGTAGTATCATAAAAGTACAAGCGCTCACCTTCCCATTAACAATAGCTTCTATCTACAGCCCACCACGCCATACCATCAATCTGGAGGAATACAGGGAGTTTTTTGAACAACTTGGTTCACATTTCCTAGTGGCAGGGGACTGGAATGCAAAACATACAACCTGGGGAGCAAGACTGATATCTCCAAAAGGCAGAAATCTATTAAAGATCATACAAGATAATAACCTGAAATACCTAACAACTGGTACCCCCACATACTGGCCCACTGATAACAACAAAATTCCTGATCTGCTAGACTTTGCTATAACTAAGGGAATACCTGAAATACACAGCGACATCACCCCCAGCTTTGATCTACATTCGGACCACAGTCCCATCTTGATTACTTTAAGTACCAATATAATTTGGAAAACTCTTGCACCAAGGCTATGTTCCAGTAGCACGAATTGGATTCAATTCAAAGAAGAAATCAATGAAAAAATATCTCTTGACATTCGACTCAAACACAAAAACGATATTGAAGAAGCTGTAAAATATCTAACGGAACAAATACAACAAGCCGCTTGGAAAGCTACTCCTGAAAAGGAAAAAACCATTGATGAAAGGTATAGTATACCCCTCCATACTAGAACACTAGTAGAAGAAAGAAGAAGAGCCCGTCGCAAATGGCAAAGAACAAGAAACGCGATAGATAAAACACATCTAAACAGGCTCACACACAGACTTCATTCCGCTATCCAAACAGCCAAAAACGAATCTTTTGAAAGATATGTCACAAACCTTTCTCTTGACGACAACTCTCTTTGGAAAGCCACAAAGAAATTCAAAAGGCCGGTAGTAATGAAATCACCAATTCGGAAAAATGATGGAACCTGGGCTCGATCAGATATAGAAAAATCCAACAGATTTGCAGAACATCTATCAACCGTCTTCTCCACCCCACAGGCCAACGATATTAACGACGGGAAAATTAGAGACTTCCTTAATGCACCCTGTCAGCTATCATTACCACTAAAATACTTCTCACCAAACGAAGTCCTTAACGAAATCAACCTGCTTAACCCTCATAAAGCTCCAGGATTTGACCTTATAACTGGCGAAATCTTAAAAAAACTCCCAAGAAAAGGTGTCGTCTTAATAACCATTATTTTTAATAGCCTCCTGAGACTATGCTATTTTCCAGTGCAATGGAAGTATGCACAAATTATAATGATACCTAAACCTGGTAAACCTCTAACTGAAGCCAGTTCGTACAGACCAATAAGTCTCCTTCCGACTTTATCAAAAGTCTTCGAAAGGTTAATCCTTAACAGAATAGAAACAATAATACCTATAGAAAACCTTATCCCAGATCATCAGTTTGGTTTTCGGTCAAATCACTCAACCATACAACAGTGCCATAGATTAGTCAACAAAATAAAAGAGAGCCTAGAAGGGAAACAAATCTGTCTATCAGCATTCCTCGATATACAGCAAGCATTTGATAGAGTGTGGCATGAGGGTCTTCTCTTTAAAATAAAAGCTCAGCTAACTGACCAAATCTACCTCCTCCTTAAATCATACTTGTCTGCCAGATACTTCCAAGTTAAATTCGAAGGTGCTCTATCCAACTACCACCAAATAAAATCCGGAGTACCTCAAGGCAGTGTACTTGGCCCATTCCTTTATCAAATCTTCACTGCTGATATTCCTATTACCGAAAATACACTAATGGCAACATTTGCGGATGACACTGGTATACTAGCATCAGACATCAACGAAATATTAGCATTTAACAAATTGCAAAATCATCTCAATGAACTAGAAGACTGGCTTAAATGCTGGAAAATAAACGTCAACACAAACAAGTCTTGTCAAGTAAATTTCACAAATCGAAGAATTAGATGTCCACAACTACAACTAAATAATTCACCTATACCTATAAAAACAGAAGTAAAGTACCTGGGTCTTCATCTAGATGAAAAACTTACTTGGAAATCACATATTGCAGCCAAACGACGACACCTCGACCTAAAAGTTAAAAATATGAGCTGGCTAATCAACAGAAGATCGCAACTTTCATTAGAAAACAAACTGACCATCTATAAAACAATACTCAAACCAGTGTGGACATACGGAATTGAGCTGTGGGGCTGTAGCAAACCATCCAACACCAAGATACTACAGACATTCCAGTCAAAAACTATTCGTATGTTAGCTAAAGCCCCATGGTATGTGTCAAACCAAACCCTTCATGCAGACCTCAATATCCCCTTCATCAATGATGTGATTGCCGACCACTCCAGAAGATACATGAATCGCAGCGCAGACCATCCAAACCATCTCATAGACGAATTATTCAACCCCCCACTGGTTGACAGACGTCTAAAAAGACTTTGGCCAGAAGATCTAGCTGCTAGGTAAATTCCAGAGAGTCGTCAATGGACGACACCTGCCACAAGCCAAGAACATACAACATATTTACTTATTACTGTATTGAAGTAGATTGTAAATTAGCAATAAATAAATAAATAAAAAAAAAAATGTTTGACATTTGCAGCTATAATCAGCTTGTACTTTCGGTAAACTCAACCGTATATATATATATATATATATATATATATATATATATATATATATATATATATATATACAGTAGACTCCCTCTATAACGAGAACCGAAATGGCAGACTAATTACCTCGTTATAAGCCGATCTCGTTATATCAGACAACAATAATACTGTGCATACATATGAATATGTAGTTTTCTAAAACATTATCTTCCTATAGTGAAGCCATTCGGAGCAATATAAGATGCTAATAAATATTGTTTGAGTGGCGTTTTAGAAAAAAAAGACTATTCAAAAGAACATTTCTTTAAGACTTTTAGTAACAGCACATGATTTTGTCTACTTTTAAAGCTGTTGGGTCAGCATTTGCAGTACATGGTTCACTTTGGCAAACTTTTTAGCACTTAGTTCTGTCTGGCACGAGAAGTATAAATAAATTGTTCTTTTTGTTTGTAATCAAGTTTATTAATACATCATTAAAACTAACAATACAAAAGAATTAAATTTTCAAGAATTATGAGTAATTAAATTATACAAATGTGTAAAAAAACTAATAGTAGCAATATTTAGATCGCATTGTTCATCTCATTTTCCTCTTCATTGTTATTGTCATTCTCTTCTTCAATGTCATCTTCCAATACTTCACTTTGTTGAAGTTTATTGTAAAATTAGTTATGGCATGGTGGTACGAATTGCAAAAGTGATCTGATATCATTAAGTTTTGCTTGACTTAATTTTCTTCCTTCGGGGTAAAGAATGCTTAAGTTTAAAGAAGCTAGGTTTACAGGTCGGCCTTTCAATCTCTTATTTAGATTTACTGAATAAAATTGTGTTTCTTTGTTATGTGTGTATTTAAATTCCATAACTCCTGGATGGTCTTGAGTAAATTTCATTTGTTTTATTTTTAACCATTCTACTTTTTGTTCATCTGAGTCTTTTTTGCGGTTTACCAGATTTTGTTTTAATGCATCCATACTCTTGAAATCCTCTTTTTCCATGCATACTACTTCAAATTTGTTCTTTTTAACTCTTGAGTTTGAAATTATGTTATGCCATTGTGTAGGCACATAAATTTCAGGATGATATTTCAACTTTTTTTCTATATCACCAAAATCGCTATCGTTTTGTAGATATGAATGTCCTGGCTCAGCAAACTTATGAACTACTTCCTTTATGTTTAAAGTAGGGGACTGCACTATGTACATCCATAACGCGGCAATATTAATGTTGCGGTTTTGGCCGCCACATGAGTCAGACCATGCAATCAATATGTCCTTATGATCATGGGTATTTATGAATTTTAAAATACATGATCCTATTTCCTGGGAACCTCGTGAGGCAGTGCTCTCATCCCAAACATGCATTGTCCCGACATTATTTTCAAAATTATGTATACCAAGATTGTAGCATGAAAGCTGCCTCTTATAGTAAACAACTCCTGTGGTTAGTTTAGGAAGAAGCATTACTTTCTGAAGATCAAAACTAATTACTGTAGCTTTCCCTTCTTTACTAATCTTAACGTCTTCATTTATTTCTGAGCGAGCTAACTGTACTTTTCTGTGGTTTAGTTTCTTAGTCTTTTAACATTGCTTCATCTTTGTTTTCCTCAGCTGCCTTTATTTCAATGTTCAACCTGTCACATGTTTGACAGGTATCTTTTCGTGGAGATTTAAAACTAAGATTAAAATCACGTCTGAACACTTTTTCATAAAGCGATTGGCTTGGAACTTTGTCAACATTTCTCTCTCTTAAACTATCAACATAGAGTCTGTACATTAATGACAAATTTAAATTACAATCCAAGTATTTTTTTTGGGATTGAGTTCTACAGTAATGACTTACTATGGTAGGGAAACTTTGTATATGATTTTTTATTGACTCCATTGTGGACGGTGAAGATTTGTTATGAGGCACTTTTTTCCCTCTAAGATCACTTAAATTTCCACTTTTTTTCTTAAGCAAAGCACGATGTACTCTACTACTATTGATTTGTAATATTCCCATAAACATTTTTTTGCATACTTTAATATCTCCGTTTTAAGAAGGGATATAAAATTCACGATTGCCTGTTTTTTTTGAAATATCAGTGTTCTTACGACGTCTTATTATCGTTCTACATTTTACAGCACCACTTATTATGCTTGTTTGAGTTTCCCAAGACTGTGACTCGTTATAAAACAAATTAAAAAAACTTTCTTTTTGCTGTGCTGTAAGCTTATTTTGGCAGTTTATTTTGCAATTGCAGGAATAGTCATTAAAAGATTTAGAGTGTATGACAGGTCCTGAAGTATTGATATATTCTTTACCAGCTGCCCTTTTTTGCTTGCGAATATTTTTTTTCCACTTCTTAGGATCAGATTTTCTCTTCTTGTCTTGAGGTTCTTCCTGCCCTCTGGTATTTTTTTCATCTGTAAAAACACAAAATTATTAATATTTTATATAAGTAAATATTTTACATTACTTTTTTATGTTATAACATAAAAATACTTTGAAACACACATTCACTATGCATAAGACAGACAATTTACGTTCTCTTTTGCCAAAGTGAACTATGTGATTTTAATTTTTTTTTACAATTCCAATATAAATTAATGGAATATATTGCTTCATTCTTATATAGATAGGTAAATACTATGTTCTTAGGTTGGTATAACTGCTCATATTTCACTAGCACTCCCAGTGGACACTGCAAGAAATAAATTTGCACATGGTTCACTTTGGCAAAAGAAACGTTCCAAAACATAACCAAACTTTGATAATGAAGTTTTATGGCAATAAATATTATTATCTTACCTGATTCTGTAATATCCGAATCAGAACTTGGATGGTAATCATCTGAAGACCCATTACATAAATCAGCCTGTTCATCTTCACTAGAATTTCTATCAACAATGTCATGACGATGTGAACTATGTGCACGGGAAGCCATCTTGGACTGGATGATGGTTCACTGTGGCATATGACTACCAGTACTACCACCCTTTTGCTAAATAGAATTTACTAATTTCCAGCTGATGTTTTCTGTTATTCACATAGTTCGTTTTGGCATAAGTTTAGAACAAAAGTTTGCCTCATAATGGAAATGAAAAAGTTAAAACAAATAAAATGCACATAGTTCACTCTGGCATGAGACCATCCATGTATAAAGCGTATTTTAAAGGATAATATAACCTATTGCTTCTGCAATTGGAAGAAGTCTGTCATTTTTGACTGCTTTAAATTGTCCAGTATCATTCTATCTATCATATTTTCTAAAGATGTGAAACAGTTGTATTTATTGTAAAGAAGTTTATTGCGAGCGGCAGTTAAGTTTATTGCTGGGCAGTTAAAAAGGGTATTTATTTATAACCACGGCCGGGTTAAGAGCGTAAAAAACACGTTTTTCGATCTTATTTTCTCTCGTTATAACCAAATTTGCCTCGCTATAGAGGGTTATAGTTCAATAGAAGTTTCACGGGACATCTAATGTGCCTCGTTATAAGCGAAACCTCGTAATAACCGTGTGCGTTATAGAGGGAGTATTCGGGCCGTGCAAGTTCGGAAGAGCGACACCTGGTGTCGTAAATTAGCAAAATTTACTGCACTTTCATGTTAGATGGAGGTTTTCCGGATAAATGTCAAGGACGTAGCCCCAGAAAAGAATAAGAAGAAAAAGTAAGATTGAGGTTATGTCGGTATGTTATTAAAAGATAAACATTGTATGTAGTGTAAATACAAATAAGTATATTATTAAATTACAGCATTACTGTTAATATGGATGCAATAAATTTTTTTAGGAGAGACAAAAAACTTTTGGAAATTTTTGTTTTAGCAAATAGAAAAAACCAAGATATACATTTGGGTAGATATTTTATTTGATTAAAGTTATTTGATCTTGTTTTAATGGCATAGATATTAATCATTCACTCAGTCACAATCAGATTATAGTGTAATTATTGAGTAATTGACTTGTTACTTAGCTCAGTAAACTTAACTTATTTATTCCTCGCATAAACGAACAAAGCTTTAAAATAATGCATAAATTAGCAGGTTAACCCCATGATATCATCATATTGGTTTGAACAATTAATTCTTTTCCTGTAAACTTTTGGACAGCGAATATATCTTAATGCATCTTCAGAAAAACTTGAACTTGATGCATTTTTGTAAACTTCAAAAAAATAAAATTTAAACATTAAACTTGATTTTTGGGTTAAAGTGAACTCTAAGTGAGTGTTACGAAACTAAAATTTACACTTAAAAGTGAACTTTTATTTATTATTTATTTCAAACTGACTTTAAAATCGGGCACAAGAATAATGCATAATTTAGGTTATGTTACTTATGCTTTTGTATGATATAAATCCACTTTTCTCTTTGTAGTAATTTGTGTTTCGAAGTTGGAAACGAATAAAACTTAAATTGACAATTTTTTGTTGTATTTTTACAATTTATAACACAGCATTTACTAAATCTCGTTTTCTTCATTGACAGAAGGTGTAAATAACCACGAATATGAAATATGACAATTTGAGAATTGACAATATGAATTTATGAAATCTATGAAATGTGCAGTAAAAAATGCAAGATTTCTCCGCTACTCGCGCACGATCGTTTCTCGTATCACATCCAAGTACTTGCACGTCGCCAATACTGTATATATATATATATATATATATATATATATATATATATATATATATATCTTCTTCTTATTCTTCTTCAGCCTTCATTCATCCATTGTTGGACATAGGCCTCCTCCAATTGTTTCCACGCTTCCCTATCTTTTGCAATTCTCATCCATTGCTTTCCAGCTACAGCTGTTATATCGTCTATCCATCTCTTTTTGGGTCTTCCCACGCTTCTTTTTGTTTCTCGATATATATATATATATATATATATATATATATATATATATATATATATAGATATATATATATATATATATATATATATATATATATATAGATATATAAATATTATAAACAGTTCTGTTTTGGATGGGTTGGAGTCAATAAAAGGGCTATTGGTTAACTATTTTTTTATTCTCGAGCTTTCAATTGTGTTTACAATTATTATCAAGAGCTAAAAAAGACAAAATACTTACAAGGTTGAACTAAAAAGAAAAAACAATTTTTGTTAACTTACCAAATAAAAATTAGTTTGGTAAGTAAAAATTACTGCTTACATCTTCAAAATATTTAATACAAAAATGTTTTAATCTAATAAATGTTTCTCCGAAAATTTTTATAATTTTGAAAACATTTTTTTAATATAAAAATAATTGAATTTATAAATAAGTTCCAATAGCAACCAATTACAAATAGCCTCAATGTCATAAATGCCAACATAAAATTTTTCTTTTTGACAATTATATTGCCAAAAGTAAAATTTCGTTTAAACATTCTTTTTTGTTTAGTAACAAAAAGAAGAAGATTTATTCACCGTTGACAGATGTCTGAAAGAATGTGACAGATATATGGAGAATTAAATATGACATTTTACAAGTTTTATATATAAATCATAAAGAAAGAATATAATTATAAATTTTGCTTAAATTTTGAATTTCTGATCTTTTGTTTAAACTATTATCATTTTTGCTAATACAAACCATTTCCAAAAAAGTTCTTTTAAATTTATTACTTTCACTACATAAAATTTTAATGTTATCAAAATCCATAATATGGTCTTTATCGATTACATGTTCTGCCAAAGCACAAGATGGTTTTTTAATTCTGCAATCACTTTTGTGAGAAATAATGCGATTTGAAAGATTTCTTCCGGTCTCACCAACATATTCAGCCTCACACTGAGTACAACTAATGCTGTATACTAAATTCGTTTTTTCAAATTTGTCTATAGGATATTTAGTTTTAGAATATAAAGATGAAATAGTTTTGATGTTCTTTGTTGCTATTTTTATATTGTCGGATGTTCGGATAAATTTCCGCGGTCAGATGAATGAAAATTACTTAGTTCTCGGGAAGAACCGCGTTGAGAATTTATTACTCGACGTTTCGGCACCCATTTTGGAGCCATTATCAAGAGTGATACGGTTCGGTTCGAGTTCGGGGTCTCAATCTGCCTATTCCTCTCACTCGAGACGTACCAGTATCGTGTTCTATATTGCAATAACTGTCTCTCGGCACTGAGGTCTCAATCTGCCTACTCATCAGTGTCAAGTGACAACCGGTCTTACCCTGTGTCTTGTATACTCGTTGTATGCGCGGGAACGGTATGCGCTGACGTGGTCTGAACTGACGTGGCCTGGGCGGTGTGGGCGGGAGGTCACTGAAGCAGGGGTCGCCATGTTGCCGGCAATCGTTTCGCGTCATCGCGTCAAATATTCCGATACTACTTCAGCCCTAGCCCAACATCATATTCAAACAGGCCACAAAATAGATTTCGAAAAAGCAAAAACCATCGCCCCCATCCGCTCCTTAAAATCGAGAATCACTCGTGAAGCTATCGAAATCGAAAAACGGCCTAACAACTTGAACTTAATAAACTGTGTTGTTTGTTTATATCGACAGTCAATAATATCCAGTATTTCTTATATATATATATATATATATATATATATATATATATATATATATATATATATATATATATATATATATATATATATATATATATATATATATATATATATATATATATATTATTGTGATATTTAAAGTCTTGATGCGCCAAGCAATAATTAGCTAATTAATTTTTTTGATTAATTAAAATTATTTAAATGATATGATTATGACTCTATCACAATTTTTAATTCTTTTATCTCAGGGTTAAATTCGTGCTTCAATATCTATGCTATTACATGTGAAAGGTAAGGTCCAGAGAATACCGGAATAATAAAAACACATATGATCTAACACTATATATTGAAATAAAAATAATGAAATAATTCACACTCAAAAGTTTTCAATAAACAAATCTCATATAATGATTCTCAAAAATTTTGTTCTACATACGAGAACAATCAAATTTAATGGTACAAACAATATTAATTGAAATCTCAAAATTCCGAACTATTCTAACTCTCCTAATCAAAATATTTATATCCTTTCTAAATTAAGTGTAAAAATTGTGTTATCAATAAAAGAAAAAACTGCAGAAAACAAAATATCTCTCTCTGATGATGAGTGGTCCAAATCCTTGTTCCTTATAGACTGTATTATCTCCTCTCAACCGCTCCCTATGTAATCAGCAATCTTACACAGATTGTTGCAAGTATATCGTCCTTAATGATCTCCTTCAAAAGCACAAATCATTCAAATTATGATAGCCTTTTCTCCTCTCGATAAACTGAATCTCTCGTTGGCCCGAGTGAAAAATGACTCTTGGAATATCTTCTCTTTACGATAAACTGAATCTCTCGTTGGCCTGAACAGTGACTCTTGGAATATAAGTAGAGAAATATGACTTACAATATTTTGCTGCTTCAGCTTCTGTCAGATACACTAACTCCACAAAAACTCACTAACATTCAACACTACTGCTTGCTACATTTCAGGAACCGACCAGAGAACAATCCCTGTTCCTCTTACAGACTTGGAAACCAACTGACCATGTCTTTTATCTCTCCTCAATCTCGCTAAACTCCCTCCTACATACTTATCCCACCTTTTTCAATCTCCGCCAATCAAAACTCGTCACAATTCCCCCATTTTTTCATTTCGATAACAAACAAATTTTTACCTATAATTATAAATTTCCTAAAACTTATTTACAAATAATATTTTTCTATAAATCTTAAAAACTAACAAAAAACCTCTTTCTATAATCCCTTCTATTGTCTTTAATCACTGCATTAATGGATTTTGAAAAACCCCGTTCAATTCTTTGGCTTTCACTTAAACTTATGCGGGTCACTCAAGTATAACAAAGAAATGATTGATGTAAAGCTTACATTTTGTTTAGTACAGGTAATTCAAGAAATTAATAACTCTCCTTCTTCGAAATGTTTGTTGGATATTATCCTACTTATCTGAATTTTGATGTTATTGAATTTTGAAATATTTTTAAACAAACCAATATTTTTCTCGATTTTACATATCATAACAAATCCCCGCCATTTGATCTGCCGAAAACTCTTTGTTAAATTTTAAAAATGACAAAAGTTTTCTAGGATCAAATTATTTCACTATGTTATTAAAATCTATTCATGATATTGATAGATGTCGTGAATGTTAAAATACCCCGTATATTGCCTGTCTTTATACGGGATTGGATATATTTTCGTTTTAAATTTTTCCAAGTATTTTCCCTTAAAAGAAAGTTCATAATTTTTAACCACTTGATTTACTTTATTAACAAAATCTCCATGGTTTCCTAAAATCTTCTCTATTTCCTTCTCCATGTTTTTTCCACAATTTATTTTTCTTTCATCCACCTTTTGTTCACATGTGTTCACTGTCCATAATACTTCTTCACAAAATTCTGGATTCTCGTCCATCAGTGCCATTTTTTCTTCTGTTTTCTTTTTATCCTCTAATTCCCTTTGGTATTCCGAGCACCATGTTTCTATTCCTTTCATTTCTCTGATGATACCTTCTTTTTCTTCCTGCTTCCATTCTGTTTTATCGTCGGTTGCCAACAATTCTTCTGTACCTTCTATTTCCTGTTTTTCTCTGGTCTCCATCTTATTTTCCTGCTTTCTTTTCGAACTCTTCTTCTTTTTCTTCCTTCTCTTTTTCTTTTCTGTTAGATCTTGTTCTTGTACTTTCGGTTTATCCTCTACAGTCATATCGATTTCTTTGCGTTTTTCCTGTGCATTGATCCTTCCAGAATTTGTTTTCCTATCTGTTTGCTTTTCTTCTCCTGTGTTGTCTGGTTCTGCTCTGATTTCCAGTTTATTTTCCGAAAAATTTATGGTGATATCTTTTTTCCTCAATTCATCAATTCCCGCTATCATATCATGATTTAAATCTTCAATCACCACACATTTCATAATATGGAATTTGTTTCCCACTCTTATCTGTACTCCCAAGCCTTCGTTTACTGTCGTCAAATTTTTATTGTTTGCACCCACTAAATCAACCCTAGGAATCTTATACACAAATCTGTCCAAATTTAATTCTTTTACTAGTTTTTTATTGATTAGCGATATCTCCGATCCAGAATCAATCACAATTTTAATCGCTTTATGTTTTATAAATGCATCTAAAAATATTAGATTAGAATTAGAAATTTGTCTGTCATTTCCTATTGCTACATGATTCATCTCCCTTCTATTTTGTTGTTGGAAGCTCTGGTTATTTCTATCGTCCCTTTGTTCGTTAGTATTCCTATTCGGAGGATTTTGTGCATCTCTATTCCTGTTGTGATTTTCATATGTTCTCTGTTGTGTGTCATTCCTGTTATCGTAATTTTGTTGTCTATTGTAATTATTGTAATTTCTCGGCCTATATTCGTTTGTTGATCTGGGATGTCGGTTTCTCTGGTCATAATTTGATGAATACCTTCTTTCCGCTCCATTATATTGGTCATGTTGTCTTCTATTTCTCATTTCTTTTCTTTTCGCTTCTTTTAATTGAAGGAATTGGCACAAACTATCAATATCTTGATAGTTTCTCAAAATCACGTGATCTTCCAACGTTTCCTCAAAATGTCTGCTGATCATTTCTACCAGCTGTTCGGTAGAATATTTGTATTCTAGATATTTTGAATTGTTATATATCTGCAAAGCATATCTTTCTTCAGATATTCCCATTTTTTCGTGATATTTTCCATTCTGTAGCTCTTGGTTGATTTCTCTCTGTTTATTTTTCCCCCAGAAATAGTTGAGAAATTTATTTTCAAAATCTGTCCAATTTTCAAACTCATCTTCCTTGCTTTCATACCATAACGCTGCTCCTTCTTTCAAATGGTTTCTAATTGTTTCTTTGCAATCGTCAAAATATCTAATATGTTGTAATTTGGTTTTCAAATTTTTAACTAACGGTACTGGGTGTGTTTTCCGAATATCCCCGCCAAATTGTATTTTCGACTCGCTTGTTCCATGGATGATAACTTCTTTTCTCTCTACCCCTCTTAGTTCAATTTCTGCCATTTGTTTTTCATTTTGCTTTAATCTTCTTTCTATTTCCTTCCTGTCTTCTTGTAGCGCCATTTCAAATTTTTCTTCTAACTGTTCTAATTCTTTTTTCTGTACAGTCTTAATATCTTTCATTTTAGTTTCTATTTCTTCTCTCTGCATCTCTAGTTTCCTCTCTGTTTCTTCTCTGACTTTTTCTAAACAGACTTTTACCTCATTTTCATATTTGTCAAAACGCTTTTCCATTTTTCTATCATTTTCTTCTAATTTTTGTTCTATTGCTAGCCTTGTTTCCCGTTGGTTTTCTTCCATTGTCTGTTTTGTTTCCCTTTGATTCTCTTGTATTTGTTGTGTCTGTAATTGCATTAGTTGTAATATTTTCTCTATTCCTGATAATTCTTTTTTCTCCTCAACTATTGTAACATTTCCTTCATTATCCGATCCTTCTTCAACAATTGTTTCCTCTTCTCTGTTATCCTCCTTCCTTTCTTGCATTTTGCTTTGACTCCTTGTGGTCGACATGTTGTTTCTTTTCGTTACTGTTTTTGTCCCCGCCAAATGTGAAATTTTACAACACTCTATATGTTTCAGAACACGACAATATTTCTCCCCAAATGTATTAAATTTTCACGACAAATATCAAATATGCAATCAGTAAAATTCAAATAATTCCAAATAAATATCAAATGTACGATTGGTAAAGAAAATAAAATCAAATAATTCAATAGCAGTAAATATCCACTAACTACGATCAATCAATAAATCAAATTTATATTCCCTGGAAAAATTGTCAAAATACTTTCAAATTCAAATTCCCTCAATGTTCTATGTCTTTATCTCTGGATTACCTGTACTTATTCCAGATCTCTTTCCCTTCCTTCAAATGTAAAGCTGCGATATTTTCAAGCCCCACGTTTTGGAAGCCAGTTATTGTGATATTTAAAGTCTTGATGCGCCAAGCAATAATTAGCTAATTAATTTTTTTGATTAATTAAAATTATTTAAATGATATGATTATGACTCTATCACAATTTTTAATTCTTTTATCTCAGGGTTAAATTCGTGCTTCAATATCTATGCTATTACATGTGAAAGGTAAGGTCCAGAGAATACCGGAATAATAAAAACACATATGATCTAACACTATATATTGAAATAAAAATAATGAAATAATTCACACTCAAAAGTTTTCAATAAACAAATCTCATATAATGATTCTCAAAAATTTTGTTCTACATACGAGAACAATCAAATTTAATGGTACAAACAATATTAATTGAAATCTCAAAATTCCGAACTATTCTAACTCTCCTAATCAAAATATTTATATCCTTTCTAAATTACGTGTAAAAATTGTGTTATCAATAAAAGAAAAAAACTGCAGAAACAAAAATATCTCTCTCTGATGATGAGTGGTCCAAATCCTTGTTCCTTATAGACTGTATTATCTCCTCTCAACCGCTCCCTATGTAATCAGCAATCTTACACAGATTGTTGCAAGTATATCGTCCTTAATGATCTCCTTCAAAAGCACAAATCATTCAAATTATGATAGCCTTTCTCCTCTCGATAAACTGAATCTCTCGTTGGCCCGAGTGAAAAATGACTCTTGGAATATCTTCTCTTTACGATAAACTGAATCTCTCGTTGGCCTGAACAGTGACTCTTGGAATATAAGTAGAGAAATATGACTTACAATATTTTGCTGCTTCAGCTTCTGTCAGATACACTAACTCCACAAAAACTCACTAGCATTCAACACTACTGCTTGCTACATTTCAGGAACCGCCAGAGAACAATCACTGTTCGTCTTACAGACTTGGAAACCAACTGATTCTCTCTTCTCTCTCCTCAATCTCGCTAAACTTTTTCCTACATACTTATCCCACCTTTTTCAATCTCCGCCAATCAAAACTCGTCACAATTCCCCCATTTTTTCATTTCGATAACAAACAAATTTTTACCTATAATTATAAATTTCCTAAAACTTATTTACAAATAATATTTTTCTATAATTCTTAAAAACTAACAAAAACCTCTTTCTATAATCCCTTCTATTTTCTTTAATCACTGCATTAATGTATTTCAATTGTCTTTGGATTTCACTTAAAATTATGCGGGTCACTCAAGTATAACAAAGAAATAATTTATGCAAAGCTTACATTTTGTTTAGTACAGGTAATCCAAGAATTTAATAACTTTCCTTCTCCGAAATGTTTGTTGGATCTTATCCTACTTATCTGAATTATTTTAATGTTTTTGAACTTTGAAATATTTTTAAACAAACCAATATTTTTCTCGATTTTACATATCATAACAAATCCCCGCCATTTGATCTGCCGAAAACTCTTTGTTAAATTTTAAAAATGACAAAAGTTTTCTAGGATCAAATTATTTCACTATGTTATTAAAATCTACTTATGATACTGATAAATGTCGTGAATGTTAAAATACCCCGTATATTGCCTGTCTTTATACGGGATTGGATACATTTTCGTTTTAAATTTTTCCAAGTATTTTCCCTTAAAAGAAAGTTCATAATTTTTAGCCACTCGGTTTACTTCATTAACAAGATCTCCATGGTTTCCTAAAATCTTCTCTATTTTCTTTCCCATGTTTTCTCCACAATTTATTTTTCTTTCATCCTCCTTTTGTTCACATGTGTTCACTGTCCATAATACTTCTTCACAAAATTCTGGATTCTCGTCCATCAGTGCCATTTTTTCTTCTGTTTTCTTTTTATCCTCTAATTCCCTTTGGTATTCCGAGCACCATGTTTCTATTCCTTTCATTTCTCTGATGATACCTTCTTTTTCTTCCTGCTTCCATTCTGTTTTATCGTCGGTTGCCAACAATTCTTCTGTACCTTCTATTTCCTGTTTTTCTCTGGTCTCCATCTTATTTTCCTGCTTTCTTTTCGAACTCTTCTTCTTTTTCTTCCTTCTCTTTTTCTTTTCTGTTAGATCTTGTTCTTGTACTTTCGGTTTATCCTCTACAGTCATATCGATTTCTTTGCGTTTTTCCTGTGCATTGATCCTTCCAGAATTTGTTTTCCTATCTGTTTGCTTTTCTTCTCCTGTGTTGTCTGGTTCTGCTCTGATTTCCAGTTTATTTTCCGAAAAATTTATGGTGATATCTTTTTTTCTCAATTCATCAATTCCCGCTATCATATCATGATTTAAATCTTCAATCACCACACATTTCATAATATGGAATTTGTTTCCCACTCTTATCTGTACTCCCAAGCCTTCGTTTACTGTCGTCAAATTTTTATTGTTTGCACCCACTAAATCAACCCTAGGAATCTTATACACAAATCTGTCCAAATTTAATTCTTTTACTAGTTTTTTATTGATTAGCGATATCTCCGATCCAGAATCAATCACAATTTTAATCGCTTTATGTTTTATAAATGCATCTAAAAATATTAGATTAGAATTAGAAATTTGTCTGTCGTTTCCTATTGCTACATGATTCATCTCCCTTCTATTTTGTTGTTGGAAGCTCTGGTTATTTCTATCGTCCCTTTGTTCGTTAGTATTCCTATTCGGAGGATTTTGTGCATCTCTATTCCTGTTGTGATTTTCATATGTTCTATGTTGTGTGTCATTCCTGTTATCGTAATTTTGTTGTCTATTGTAATTATTGTAATTTCTCGGCCTATATTCGTTTGTTGATCTGGGATGTCGGTTTCTCTGGTCATAATTTGATGAATACCTTCTTTCCGGTCCATTATATTGGTCATGTTGTCTTCTATTTCTCATTTCTTTTCTTTTCGCTTCTTTTAATTGAAGGAATTGGCACAAACTATCAATATCTTGATAGTTTCTCAAAATCACGTGATCTTCCAAAGTTTCCTCAAAATGTCTGCTGATCATTTCTACCAGCTGTTCGGTAGAATATTTGTATTCTAGATATTTTGAATTGTTATATATCTGCAAAGCATATCTTTCTTCAGATATTCCCATTTTTTCGTGATATTTTCCATTCTGTAGCCCTTGGTTGATTTCTCTCTGTTTATTTTTCCCCCAGAAATAGTTGAGAAATTTATTTTCAAAATCTGTCCAATTTTCAAACTCATCTTCCTTGCTTTCATACCATAACGCTGCTCCTTCTTTCAAATGGTTTCTAATTGTTTCTTTGCAATCGTCAAAATATCTAATATGTTGTAATTTGGTTTTCAAATTTTTAACAAACAGTACTGGGTGTGTTTTCTGAATATCCCCGCCAAATTGTATTTTCGCCTCGCTTGTTCCATGGATGATAACTTCTTTTCTCTCTACCCCTCTTAGTTCAATTTCTGCCATTTGTTTTTCATTTTGCTTTAATCTTCTTTCTACTTCCTTCCTGTCTTCTTGTAGCGCCATTTCAAATTTTTCTTCTAACTGTTCTAATTCCTTTTTCTGGTCAATCTTAATTTCCTTCATCTTATTTTCTACTTTCTTTTCTTGTTCTCCCATTTTCTTTTTAATTTCATTAATCTCTTCTATTTGTTGTATCAGTTCTTTCTTTATCCCCTCAACACATCCTTTAATTTCCTGTTCATAGTTTTCCAAACGCTGCTCTATATTGCTCATTGTTTGTTTTGTTTCTTGTTGATTTCTATCCATTTTTAGTGATGTTTCTTGTTGGTTTCTATCAATTTTCTTTGCTGTTTCATTCATTGTTTGTTTTGTTTCCCTTTGATTCTCTTGTATTTGTTGTGTCTGTAATTGCATTAGTTGTAATATTTTCTCTATTCCTGATAATTCTTTTTTCTCCTCAACTATTGTAACATTTCCTTCATTATCCGATCCTTCTTCAACAATTGTTTCCTCTTCTCTGTTATCCTCCTTCCTTTCTTGCATTTTGCTTTGACTCCTTGTGGTCGACATGTTGTTTCTTTTCGTTACTGTTTTTGTCCCCGCCAAATGTGAAATTTTACAACACTCTATATGTTTCAGAACACGACAATATTTCTCCCCAAATGTATTAAATTTTCACGACAAATATCAAATATGCAATCAGTAAAATTCAAATAATTCAAAATAAATATCAAATGTACGATTGGTAAAGAAAATAAAATCAAATAATTCAATAGCAGTAAATATCCACTAACTACGATCAATCAATAAATCAAATTTATATTCCCTGGAAAAATTGTCAAAATACTTTCAAATTCAAATTCCCTCAATGTTATATGTTTTTATCTCTGGATCACCTGTACTTATTCCAGATCTCTTTCCCTTCCTTCAAATGTAAAGCTGCGATATTTTCAAGCCCCACGTTGGGCGCCAGTTATTGTGATATTTAAAGTCTTGGTGCGCCAAGCAATAATTAGCTAATTAATTTTTTTGATTAATTAAAATTATTTAAATGATATGATTATGACTCTATCACAATTTTTAATTCTTTTATCTCAGGGTTAAATTCGTGCTTCAATATCTATGCTATTACATGTGAAAGGTAAGGTCCAGAGAATACCGGAATAATAAAAAAAAACACATATGATCTAACACTATATATTGAAATAAAATAATGAAATAATTCACACTCAAAAGTTTTCAATAAACAAATCTCATATAAGGATTCTCAAAATTTTGTTCTCCGTACGTGAACAATCAAAATTAATGGTACAAACAATATTAATTGAAATCTCAAAATCCCAAACTATTCTAACTCTCCTAATCAAAATATTCATATCCTTTCTAAATTACGTGTAAAAATTGTGTTATCAATAAAAGAAAAAAACTGCAGAAACAAAAATATCTCTCTCTGATGATGAGTGGTCCAAATCCTTGTTCCTTGTAGACTATATTATCTCCTCTCAACCGCTCCCTATGTAATCAGCAATCTTACACATACTTGCTACATTTCAGGAACCGCCAGAGAACAATCACTGTTCGTCTTACAGACTTGGAAACCAACTGATTCTCTCTTCTCTCTCCTCAATCTCGCTAAACTTTTTCCTACATACTTATCCCACCTTTTTCAATCTCCGCCAATCAAAACTCGTCACAATTCCCCCATTTTTTCATTTCGATAACAAACAAATTTTTACCTATAATTATAAATTTCCTAAAACTTATTTACAAATAATATTTTTCTATAATTCTTAAAAACTAACAAAAACCTCTTTCTATAATCCCTTCTATTGTCTTTAATCACTGCATTAATGTATTTCAATTGTCTTTGGATTTCACTTAAAATTATGCGGGTCACTCAAGTATAACAAAGAAATAATTTATGCAAAGCTTACATTTTGTTTAGTACAGGTAATCCAAGAATTTAATAACTTTCCTTCTCCGAAATGTTTGTTGGATCTTATCCTACTTATCTGAATTATTTTAATGTTTTTGAACTTTGAAATATTTTTAAACAAACCAATATTTTTCTCGATTTTACATATCATAACAATATATATATATATATATATATATATATATATATATATATATATATATATATATATATATATATATATATATATATGTTATATGAGAAAATATTACCCTTGAACTAGCTTAAGTTCGCCGACTTCAGATTTCATCATCCCATTCCCATAGAAACCGCTGAGCACGCATTAGAACTTTGTACGAACCGTTGGCCAACATTCATGGGAACAGCAATTCAGCACTTCATACCAAACCTATAAATTACCATTCTCAGATGCCGGAATCACTCTTAGCTGCAACTTCGACCAGTCCAGATATTGTAGTCATTTTAAATTAATTTAATTTTGTACTATTATTTAATATTTAAATTGTAACAAATAAAGTTCTTTTTTAAAAAGTCAAATACGTGATTAGTGATCTAACATATATATATATATATATATATATATATATATATATATATATATATATATATATATATATATATATATATACATATATATATATATATATATATATATATATATATATATATATATATATATATATATATATATATATATGTGTTCGGATAAGTTTCCGCGGTCAGATAAATGAAATTTACTGAGTTCTCGGGAAGAACCGTGTTGAGAATTTAAAACTCGACGTTTCGGCACCCATTTTGGAGCCATTATCAAGAGTGATACGGCTCGGTTCGAGTTCGGGGTCTCAATCTGCCTACTCCCCTTACTCGAGACGTACCACTATCGTGTTCTATATTGCAAAAACTGTCTCTCGGCACTGAGGTCTCAATCTGCCTACTCCTCAGTGTCGAGTGACAACCGGTCTTACCCTGTGTGGCTGCTTTTATGTAGCTCGCTGTATGCGCGGGAACGGTATGCGCTGACGTGGTCTGAACTGACGTTCCCTGAGCGATGTGGGCGGGAGGTCGCTGAAGCAGGGGTCGCCATGTTGCCGGCAATCGTTTCGCGTCATCGCGCGTGTTCAAGCTGTTAGGCCGTTTTTCGGTTTCCATAGCTTCACGAATGATTCTCGCTTTTAATGAGCGGATGGGAGCGATGGTTTTTGCTTTTTCGAAATCTATTTTGTGGCCTGTCTGAATATGATGTTGGGCTAGGGCTGAAGTGGTATCGGAATGTTTGACTGATAATGTTCGTAAATACGGTTATGGATTCGTCGGTTTGTCTGTCCTACGTATGTACGTGGGCAACTGGAACAAGGTATCTCGTAGACACCATGGTCTTCATTGGGGATTTGGTCTTTTACGGATCTGACGAGATTGGACAATTTGGAGTGAGTGGTGAAGATGGTTTTATTAAGAGGGATAAGAGTTCTACTGATCTTGTCAGTGACACCTTTAATGAAAGGTAGAAAGATTTTGGGTTGATCCGGCGGCAAGGTTTCTTTTTTGGATGGAATGGGGTTTAGAAGTTTTTGAATGCTTCTATTGATTTGGGTTTTGTGGTAGCCGTTTTGTAGGAGTGTTTGTCTTAATGAATTGATTTCGGATGACCTGTGATTGTTGTCGCTAAGTCTTATGGAACGGGAAATAAGAGTGTTGATGACTGAATTAAGTTGGGCGGGGTGATGATGTGACTGGGCATTGAGATAGCGGTTTGTATGAGAGGGTTTCCCGTACACGGAATAGGAAAAACTGTGAGGTGGATTTTTCTGAATAAGAACATCAAGGAATGGCAAAGACGCTTCAGACTTAACTTCCATCGTGAATTGAATGCTGGGATGTATTCCATTCAGGTGGGAGAGGAAGAGATCTAATGTGTCTCTACCATGGGGCCAAATGACAAAGGTGTCATCAACGTACCGTAACCAGCAGGTGGGTTTGAGATTTGACGAGGACAAGGCTACTGTTTCGAAATGTTCCATGTATATATCTGCTATTACGGGAGAGAGGGGCGATCCCATTGGGGCACCTTTGATTTGACGATAGAAATGATTTTGGAACGTGAAATATGTATTAGACATGCAGTGTTTTATAAGAGATAATGTGTCTTGGGGAATTTGATGTTTAGAGTCCAAGATGGAAATGGTTTCATCGATGGGAATGTTGGTGAATAAAGAAACAATGTCAAAACTGACTAGTATGTCTGAGGGTGAAATAGGAAAGTTTTTCAGAAGATCAATGAAATGAAAAGAGTTTTTGACAAAGGACGAGGCGTTTTCGGCTAATGGTTGTAAGGATGAAGCGAGATGTTTTGCCAATTTCTGAGTGGGACAGTTGTATATACTGACCATGAGTCTTAGGGGAACATTGGGCTTATGGATTTTTGGAAGGCCGTATATCTTTGAAATTCGGGATGATTTTTCTCTGGGTATAAGAGATTTTTTGAGGTCTGGAGGTAGAGTAGACTTATTTATAATGGATTTGGTCGTTTTTTCTAGATATGTGGTTGGATCATTTGGGACATGTTTGTAATCTGTGGAATTCAGAAGTTCGGACATTTTGTCGAAATAGTTAGAAGAGTTGAGAATGACGGTGGCATTACCTTTGTCGGCCGGAAGGATGACGATGTCAGGGTTGTTGTAAAGTTCTTTGAGGGCACGTCTTTCTGAAAGACTGATATTTGAAGGTGGGGGTTTGGAAGTACGGAGAATTCTGGCGACATCTTGTCTGGCAACTTCGGCTTGGTCGGAAGGAAGATGAGAAATCGAACTCGAACCGAACCGTATCACTCTTGATAATGGCTCCAAAATGGGTGCCGAAACGTCGAGTTTTAAATTCTCAACGCGGTTCTTCCCGAGAACTCAGTAATTTTCATATATATATATATATATATATATATATATATATATATATATATATATATATATATATATATATATATATATATATATATATATATAATGTGAGTGTGAGATTAAAATCTCACTGAGCTTTTAAGTTCGTTGAGCTCTGCAATTGTGGTTTTGTTTGGCCCGTCGTTTGCCAGACGTAATTGGCTGAAGTGTGTGCGACTTGAGTCATCCAAACCTCTTGTTGAGCTACCTTCAGTTTTATTTGCGTTTGGGTGAAAGTAGTGTTTCATCCTTACCACATAAAATTATCCTAGTACAAACCTCCTCGTTAGTAGAGCTGGGAATCCATATTCGTAGGGGATCAGAAATACTAGCACTTTTTAGAGCAAGTACTCTGATTCGGCGAATAGTGATTGCTAATTGTTAATGCTAATTAACATTAATAATAAATGCTAATTTGAGATGCTATGTTTTCTCTGTGTTGTTGTACGGGGCGGAGGCATGGACGCTTACAGACACCACTATTAAAAAACTTGAAGCATTTGAGATGTGGCTTTATAGAAGAATGCTGAGAATATCATGGACAGCAAGGATCACGAACAAGGAAGTTCTAGAAAAAATGAAGAAGGAACCAGAAATTGTGTTTACGATCAAATGCATAAAATTGCAATATCTGGTACACGTTATGAGAAATCAGCACCGTTACTCCCTGCTGCAGTCTATATTGCAAGGTAAAGTCAAAGGTAAGCGAGGACCCGGTAGAAGGAGAATATCATGCGGAATTTAAGAACATGGTTTAAGAAAACCTCAACGGAGCTGTTTCGAGCCGCAGCGAGCAAGGTCATGATTGCCAATATGATTTCCAACATCCGAAACTGATAGGAACCAGAAGAAGAAGAAGAATTGTACAGAGTGTACCCGATTGGTAGTGTTTCGAGCATTTGGTTTCCGAAACGGTATGGGTACTCGAGAAGCTCTTTTTTGCATGCGAATACTCTTACAAAAGAGCATTGAGTTTAGGAAAAATATTTACGTATGTTTTATAGATTTCGAAAAAGCCTTTGATAGAGTACCACATACATTATTATTTCAATGCTAAGACTCAGTTGGTCTGGACACGTATGACATTAGATTGCTTAAAAATCTTTACTACAATCAGACCGCTTGTGTTAAGGTGGACCAAGAGGTTTTAGCTATAAAGTTTCTATTAAGCGTGGTGTCAGACAGGGATGTGTTATGTCACCGATGTTGTTTAATGCCTACACTGAACCAGTTTTTGAAATAGCGTTAAATAATCGCCGCGAAGGTGTTAAGATCGGTGGTGAAATTATTAACATCAGATACGCCGATGACACCGCAATAATGGCAGAGAGTCTAGAAGATCTTCAAACCCAGTTGAATGCTGTAAACAACGAATGCACTGAAAAGGGCTTAACAATCAACGCAAAAAAAACAAAATGGATGGTGGTCGGAAAAATTAATATCGAAGACTCAGTACTAAGATTAGATAACAAAATCCTGGAAAGGGTGGAACACTTTAGATATCTGGGTAGCTGGATTGACTGCAGGGTTGAAAGTGACGAGGAAATTTCGACCAGAATAGAACTCGCACGGAAAAACTTTATTAACTGGCGTTCTGTATTATGCAGTAGAAGTCTGTCATTGACCACACGTCTAAGAGTATTGAAGTGCTACGTCTGGTCCACTTTGTTCTATGGATGTGAAACCTGGACAACAAAAATAAAAAATCTTAGAAGTTTGAGTTATGGTGTTACAGTTGCATGCTCAGAATCCCGTGGACAGCACACATATCTAACGAACGCGTGCTAGAGACCGTGCACAAAGAGCGAGAATTGATCAACATCATCAAAATGAGAAAGGTCCAATACTTCGGTCATATAATGAGAGGACCTAAATATCGCTTACTCCGGTTAATCATTCAGGGCAAAATCGAAGGAAAACGTTGGGTCGGAAGAAAACAACTGTCCTGGCTGCGTAAGATTAGACAATGGACAGGTCGAACGGTCGAGGAACTGTTTCATCTAGCTGCCGACCGAGAATCATTTCATCAGCTTGTCAATATGACGATAGCCAACGCTTGAATACAAGCACGGCACACAAAGAAGAAAAAGAAGATCCCAAAATATCTAAGAGGTGAGTAAGTTATTATTTCCTACTCATCCAGTTACTCTACACACCATCGAACGAGATGGTCATCTGCGTAAATGACTCCTGGCTTCATGTTTCGATATATTGTACATCAGCGATAGAATAACTAAGTGAAACTTTCTAAAGACAAATAGCATAGTTGCAGACATAACTTACAGGTTGGCTAAAAAGTCAAGACAGAATAAAGAGAAAAAGAACCAACAAAAGAAGCAGAATACTGCACAGACGAAGAGGAAAAGAAAAAAATTACAAAAAACGAAAAATGGATACTTCCTTTAACTGTCTCCAGAGAAATGACAGACAAGAAAATCAAGATGCCTCCCCCAGTGATAGTAGAAGGCGTTAAATAATACGTTACCTTATACAAATATATTCAGTTAAAGAAAATTTGTTTCACTACAAAAATTTTTAATATTGATGGCTTGATGGATTTAATTTGCTGGCTGCAGAGCAAAGAACTCCTATTGGCTTGGTGAGTTATTATCCAGTGAAAAGACCACTCTAACCGTTTTCCAGGTCAGCTGGCCAGTTCCGTTTGAGTCTCCTATTGGCATTATGTTCTATTAGAGGTTGAAGTAAGGGGTTCCTGTGTGATTCCAGTTCTTCATGGTGCTTCGTGCTATATTTAGTGATCACATGGTGTATGAACGGGATTCTTAGGTCTTCCTATTCCCAAAGTACATTATGCTTTTACCATCAATTTAACGTCGTCTTGCAAAGTAGCATCTGTAAATCGACGCTACTTTACAAGACCTTAATAACTTTTTTCCTGTATTTGTTACAAAAAGTTTATTCATCTCAATAGGTAGAGATTTGATGCCGTGTTTGTATTTTAAAATATCCGCTTTCTTTTTTATCCCTTACTGAGTTATATAAGTTTATCTCAGAAAATGTTTGAGTCTAAAATTATGGTACAGTGAAAATATTATATATATTTACTTCAGTGTTTTACCGTTTACTGGCTGCCGCTATATACATGAAAATGTATATCCCACTTTCATTATCAATCATTTTACCATCAGAAATTTGGCATCGCTGTTGAATACAATATTACCCATATAGTCAATTTATGCACTGGTGCGCTGACTCAAGGATCAAAAGGGAACGGCCAAAGCTCGAATATGGCGCACACTACCAATCGGGTACACTCTGTACAATTAGCAATCACTATTCGCCGAATCAGAGTACTTGCTCTAAAAAGTGTTAGTATTTCTGATCCCCAACGAATATGGATTCCCAGCTCTACTAACGAGGAAGTTTGTACTAGGATGATTTTATGTGGTAAGGATGAAACACGACTTTCACCCAACCGCAAATAAAACTGAAGGTAGCTCAACAAGAGGTTTGGATGACTCAAGTCGCACACACTTTAGCCAATTACGTCTGTCGAACGACAGGCCAAACAAAACCACAATTGCAGAGCTCACTGTAAATTGCATTTACAATTTACATTTTAATCTCACTCACATTATATATATATATATATATATATATATATATATATATATATATATATATATATATATATATATATATATATATATATATATATATATATATATATTTATATTTATTATGAATTGATAAAATTGGATATCTGATGGTTGCATCTTAGGATTTAGACCATGCACAACTTTTTATAAAGAATAACTTTTTTTACAGATTTATATGTTAAAGAGGATATATCGTATTCATATCCAACATTTAAGCAATGTGCATAAATTAAAAACTTCTGATTTACTTATAAATTATGGATTTTTATCTCGTCCTCTTTTCTGTGTCAGATTCGTTGTCTGGAATGTGTCATATTGGAATGATTATAGATTGACAAAGTTTTTCAATGTTGTTATCAATAGTCAACAATGTTTCTTCCTCTTTTTTTGCGTGGTTTACGGCATTGTGTCTAGATATCTTTCGTTACGTTTTTTTGTGGAATTTAAGTTATTTGACACCCGTCAATTTAAAAGTTGTATTTTGTCTGGCCCCTTCACCTTTTACTTGAATCCACATTAACTCTATTGGATTTAGTTGACAATGATAAGGTGGCAAACGTAATACCATTATTCCTTTAATTTTTGCATATTTTTTATAGTACGATTTATGTTGCCTTGCAATTCGTAATAATTCCGTTTTAAGCATCATTTTAGGTACTGTACGTCACGATTAGACTAATGGGACTGAAGATATATAACTAAGGCCCTTTTGACATACTGCCGTATTTGATTTTTCTATCTCATTATATTCTATTGGCTAAATCCCATCGTTTGAGGTCTTGTACGTCACGATTGGACTACTAGGACCGAAGATACGTAACTAAGGCCCTGTTGACATGCTGCTGTATTTGATTTTTTTGTTTCATTCTATTCCATCGGTTACATCCTATCATTTGAGGTACTGCACGTCCAAATTGGATTTATAGAAACGAAGATATATCTAAGGCGTTTTTGACATGCTGCTGTATTTGATTTTCTATCTCATTATATTATACTGGTTAAATCCTATCATGTGAGGTACTGTACGTCACGATTGGACTAATAGGACCGAAGATACGTGACTAAGGCCCTTTTGACATGTTGTATATGATTTTTCAATTTCATTGCATTCTATTGGTTAAATCCTATTATTTGAGGCACTGTGTGTCATAATTGGGCAAATAAGAGCGAAGATATGTAACTAAGGCTCTTTTGACGTGATACTGTATTTAATTTATGTCATTGTATTTTATTTGTTAAATCCTACTATTTGAGTTACTGCACGTCCCGATTGGACTTATAGAAACGAATATATACAACCAAGGCTCTTTTGAGATGCTGCTGTATTTGATTTTTCTATCATATTATATTCTATTGGTTAAATCCTATCATTTGAGGTACTGTGCGTCACGATTGGACTAATAGGACCGAAGATACGTGACTAAGACTCTTTTGACATGTTGCTTTATTTGATTTTTCTATTTCATTGTATTTGATTGGTGAAATCCTATCATTTGACGTACTGTACGTCACTATTGGACTTATAGAATCAAAGAAATACTTTGATTGAAGTGAAAAGCGGGTGAAAAAACACAATTTTCAAAAAGCAACAAAACCTATGACTAATAGAAACCAAGATAACATTTTTTTCTTAAATTCATATTTTCATTGTTTATTACCGTTAAGATCTGAAAATTGAATAGATTATACACGAAGAGATTATATCATTTGAGGTACTGTACGTCACTATTGGACTTATAGAATCAAAGAAATACTTTGATTGAAGTGAAAAGCGGGTGAAAAAACACAATTTTCAAAAAGCAACAAAACCTATGACTAATAGAAACCAAGATAACATTTTTTTCTTAAATTCATATTTTCATTGTTTATTACCGTTAAGATCTGAAAATTGAATTGAAGAGAAGATCTGGAAATTGAAAAAGTTATGTCGCTAAAGTTATGGTACTTGTAAAATACCGTCATGGAAAAGTGTAGGGGTGAACTACAAAAATATTTTTTATACTTATTATCTTCATTAAATGAAATTATAATAAAATTAATTATATCTTTGGAAAAAAATTAAGGGATTTTATTAATGAATTATAAATTTTATATAAAAATATAAATAATATACACTTATCAATAAAATTTAAATATTTCTTTCGATATAATAGTAAAATTCAATTACTTTTTTACGGAAAATTTTAGTAAGATAGGTCAAAATAGCACAATTCTTATTATTTGGTTGAGTACAGTCACAGTAAAAAATAAGGGGTTTTGCCTGATACAGAAGCCGAGATATTAAATATTTTGCAAGCGCGCTTCAATTTAAAGTTCCAATCTAAGAAAAAACGAAGCTCAGACAGTTGTTACCACCTCCATTACTGTATACGCCATCCATAACTTGGATCATACATTGTAGATTTTCATTTAAAATCCTTTTAATTTTCAGATCTTAATGTTAATAAACAATGAAAATATAATTTTAAGAATTAAATGCTATCTTAGTTCTTATTGATGAAATAAGGTTATATTTTTTTTCTAAAAAGTCCCCTATTCAAACTGGTTTTTAATAAAAAAATTAATAATATGTTGATGTTTTTTTAATATACATCGATTGCAAGTTACAAAATACTGTTTGGACAAGTACGGTTGTTTAAATAATCGCTCTCTGAGATAAACTAATTCTGGGTAAACAATTTTTTCGATCTGCTTGATATTTAGTTTTAATAACTACACTTTAATAACCCATTAATTGTCATAATTTCAAGTAGCTATATTATTACAAACATAATATCTTAGAGTTTACGGTTTTTTTGTAATTATCTCGGTCAATTATTTAAGTATTTTAATTTGGTATCTCCCAACATAAAAAACTTTTTATGATCTACAACTTTTATTTGAATCATTTTTCTTTAGGCTGTATAAAAAACGTTTTATAAACAAAAAATTATTTTTTTTTTTTTACTTTTTAAGATTGTTTAAAAAAATAAAGTAAAATCAACTGTACGTCTTCACGAATTTTTCATCAGCTACCCCTCATAACTATTTACAATTTAAATTTAAAAATTTTTTAAACTATTTAGCGAGGTTTCGTGAACTATTTTCTTGTGGCATGGTTAAGTAAAATTTTATTTTTTTATGTAATTAAGCCACAATTATTGGTCGTTATTGAGATGAAAATTACATTTTTAATTAACTAATATTTAACGTTTCGATTTTCATTATTTAACCTTGTTTATTGTACAAATTATGTAAAAATGTGTATACACATTTTGTACAAAAAAACGTTTTTTGAGAACGATTTCCGACATGAAAATCAAAACGTCAAACATTAATTATTTAAAAATGTGATTCTCATCACAATTACAACCAATAATTGTGACTTAATCCAATCAAAACATAATATTTACCTCAAACTATTCACTGATAGCTTCGATTAAACAAATTGGAAATTCAAATATGTAAAATATTCCCATACACAATTGTCTGGGAAAAATATCTAGGTTGAATAAATATAACAACTGAACGACAATAAAAAACCTGTTGACCCCTAGCCGGCTGAAACTAGCGAGCAGGTAGTTTCAATGTTGTTATTTGAACTTTACCCAAACCGATCGATAGTTTTATGCATCGAAATATTTTAATTACACCGGCAACATCTATTTGCTCTAAAATGATAGCAAATACAGTAATTTTACTTACAGTATGTTTGATGTAAAAAATTTAATATATAAAAATATCGGAATATTAAAAAACCGACAACGGTGCCGAGCCTACTAAGGTGCACTAAACGAACATACACGACTTATAAATAGAAAATAAGGGCATTTCTTGGTGATGCTAAATTACTGCAACGGGAAAAGAGTTCAAAATGATAGCGACATAGCGACGATATATATATATATATATATATATATATATATATATATATATATATATATATATATATATATATATATATATAAAAAAGAAAAAAGAAGTACTTGTGACTCGTTTGGAACAAATATATAACTGTTTTGGATGGGTTGGAGTCAATAATAGGGCTATTGGTTAACTATTTTTTTATTCTCGAGCTTTCAATTGTGTTTACAATTATTATCAAGAGCTAAAAAAGACAAAATACTTACAAGGTTGAACTAAAAAGAAAAAACAATTTTTGTTAACTTACCAAATAAAAATTAGTTTGGTAAGTAAAAATCACTGCTTGCATCTTCAAAATATTTAATACAAAAATGTTTTTTTTTTTAATACAAAAAACATTTTTGTATTAAATATTTTGAAGATGCAAGCAGTGATTTTTACTTACCAAACTAATTTTTATTTGGTAAGTTAACAAAAATTGTTTTTTCTTTTTAGTTCAACCTTGTAAGTATTTTGTCTTTTTTAGCTCTTGATAATAATTCTAAACACAATTGAAAGCTCGAGAATAAAAAAATAGTTAACCAATAGCCCTATTATTGACTCCAACCCATCCAAAACAGTTATATATTTGTTCCAAACGAGTCACAAGTACTTCTTTTTTCTTATTTATATATATATATATATATATATATATATATATATATATATCGTCGCTATGTCGCTATCATTTTGAACTCTTTTCCCGTTGCAGTAATTTAGCATCACCAAGAAATGCCCTTATTTTCTATTTATAAGTCGTGTATGTTCGTTTAGTGCACCTTAGTAGGCTCGGCACCGTTGTCGGTTTTTTAATATTCCGATATTTTTATATATTAAATTTTTTACATCAAACATACTGTAAGTAAAATTACTGTATTTGCTATCATTTTAGAGCAAATAGATGTTGCCGGTGTAATTAAAATATTTCGATGCATAAAACTATCGATCGGTTTGGGTAAAGTTCAAATAACAACATTGAAACTACCTGCCCGCTAGTTTCAGCCGGCTAGGGGTCAACAGGTTTTTTATTGTCGTTCAGTTGTTATATTTATTCAACCTAGATATTTTTCCCAGACAATTGTGTATGGGAATATTTTACATATTTGAATTTCCAATTTGTTTAATCGAAGCTATCAGTGAATAGTTTGAGGTAAATATTATGTTTTGATTGGATTAAGTCACAATTATTGGTTGTAATTGTGATGAGAATCACATTTTTAAATAATTAATGTTTGGCGTTTTGATTTTCATGTCGGAAATCGTTCTCAAAAAACGTTTTTTGTACAAAATGTGTATACACATTTTTACATAATTTGTACAATAAACAAGGTTAAATAATGAAAATCGAAACGTTAAATATTAGTTAATTAAAAATGTAATTTTCATCTCAATAACGACCAATAATTCTGGCTTAATTACATAAAAAAATAAAATTTTACTTAACCATGCCACAAGAAAATAGTTCACGAAACCTCGCTAAATAGTTTAAAAAATTTTTAAATTTAAATTGTAAATAGTTATGAGGGGTAGCTGATGAAAAATTCGTGAAGACGTACAGTTGATTTTACTTTATTTTTTTAAACAATCTTAAAAAGTAAAAAAAAAATAATTTTTTGTTTATAAAACGTTTTTTATACAGCCTAAAGAAAAATGATTCAAATAAAAGTTGTAGATCATAAAAAGTTTTTTATGTTGGTAGATACCAAATTAAAATACTTAAATAATTGACCGAGATAATTACAAAAAAACCGTAAACTCTAAGATATTATGTTTGTAATAATATAGCTACTTGAAATTATGACAATTAATGGGTTATTAAAGTGTAGTTATTAAAACTAAATATCAAGCAGATCGAAAAAATTGTTTACCCAGAATTAGTTTATCTCAAAGAGCGATTATTTAAACAACCGTACTTGTCCAAACAGTATTTTGTAACTTGCAATCGATGTATATTAAAAAAACATCAACATATTATTAATTTTTTTTATTAAAAACCAGTTTGAATAGGGGACTTTTTAGAAAAAAAATATAACCTTATTTCATCAATAAGAACTAAGATAGCATTTAATTCTTAAAATTATATTTTCATTGTTTATTAACATTAAGATCTGAAAATTAAAAGGATTTTAAATGAAAATCTACAATGTATGATCCAAGTTATGGATGGCGTATACAGTAATGGAGGTGGTAACAACTGTCTGAGCTTCGTTTTTTCTTAGATTGGAACTTTAAATTGAAGCGCGCTTGCAAAATATTTAATATCTCGGCTTCTGTATCAGGCAAAACCCCTTATTTTTTACTGTGACTGTACTCAACCAAATAATAAGAATTGTGCTATTTTGACCTATCTTACTAAAATTTTCCGTAAAAAAGTAATTGAATTTTACTATTATATCGAAAGAAATATTTAAATTTTATTGATAAGTGTATATTATTTATATTTTTATATAAAATTTATAATTCATTAATAAAATCCCTTAATTTTTTTTTGCTTAAAATCCCTTAAATTTGCCTCGCTATAGATGGTTATAGTTCAATAGAAATTTCACGGGACATCTAATGTATCTCGTTATAAGCGAAACCTCGTAATAACCGTGTTCGAAATAAAGGGAGTATACTATATATATATATATATATATATATATATATATATATATATATATATATATATATATATATACATATACCTATGTATACTGTGTATACCGAAAATATATGTGTATATGTATAATATGTGTGTGAAAATATACTGTGTATACCACACATACCGACAGATATCTACATGCCAATTTACATTACCATCCTGTACAATTACATTCAGTCATTAAAACCCTGATGACACGATTCGAAAGACTGACAGATGAAGACCATAAAAATAAAGAAATCCATAATGTGAAAATAGTGCTATGAAAAAACTGCTTTTCAACATATACCATTGAAAACGCTCATAATGCCCAAGAAAGAGTTAAGGACCCAACAGAAATGAAAAACCGATTGCAAACGCCATTCTACCATATGTAAAAGATACAACAGAAAATAGGGAGAGTGCTAAGAAAACACAAAATAGAAACGATATTTAATACCGACAGAAAAATCTCAACCATTTTACCATCCGCCAAAACAAAAATATCGTTAGAAAATCAAGGAGTATACGAGATTCCATGTGGGCACTATGACAAATCGTACATCGGACAGATCAACCGAAGAATCAATGTTAGAAAAGAAAAACATCGAAATGCCATCGAAAAGAGAGAAAAAACGTCGTCCCTTGCACGACATGTCTCAAACACACTACATACATCATCATCATTTGGCTCTACAACTCTATGTGAGTCTTGGCCGCATTTACTATTTGCCTCCATTGTTGTCGGTCCTGAGCCGCTATTTCCCATTGCTGTATTCCAATTTTGCGTAGATCACTGGCTACTGCGTCCTTCCATCTCTTGGGCGAATAACTGACCTTCTGCCATCGGGTCTTTCCCAGAATATGGCGTTCAGGAGCCTTTCGTCACTCGATCTTAGTACGTGGCCCGCCCATCTTATTTGGTTTGCTTTAATGTAGCGTACTATGTTTTCATCTCCATATACTGTCTGGAGTTCTTCATTGTGTCTTCTCCATTCTCCTGTTGTTTCTTCTCTATAAGGCCCATAGAAAGTTCGCAGTATCATTCTTTCCAGTACCAGTAATTTTGTCGTTCCCCGCTGGATCAGAGTCCATGTCTCGTTTCCATACGTTATTGTGAGACGAATTATTGTCTTGTACACTCTTATTTTTGCTGGTATTGAGAGTATTTTTGATTTAAGTACGGTCATTAATGAGTAATATGCCCTGTTTCCTGCAATGCTCCTGGCTGCCACGTCCTTTTCATATTTATTTTCAGGTGTTATGATCGATCCCAGGTACTTGAATTCTTTGACGACTTCAAAGTTGTATTCATTGATTGTTACGTTTTGTCTAATTCTTGGTCTTGGGTTCTTCGTAACCACCATGTAGTTGGTCTTGTCTTCGTTGATCTTCTGACCAACTTCCTTGGCTCCGTTTTCGAATAGGGTGAAAACTTCTTTTGCATCTCTGGTGGATTGTACAATTGTGTCCATGTCATCCGCAAACGCCATTGTAGTAGTATATAAACGCAATAGTATTTTTGATCCTTGAGCGCAAAATCCGTTTGTCAGTTGTGGTTACGAGAAATTCCTCTGACGTGGTGCTGTCAGTTCTGATCCGTGCGGAAGCGTTCTCTGTGCTCACCTGTGCTAATCATACCAGCTTTCCAGGTACTCCCATTTCTAACATGGTCTCCCACATTGCTTCTCTGCTAACAGAATCGTAAACTTGTTTAAAGTCCAGTAAGATTTGGTGTACATCGCGGTTGAATTCCCAGTTTTTTTCCAACACCTACAATACAGACTATTTAGTTGTTTTGGTATAGCACATTCACAATACACAACAATAATTAGTTTTTAAAGCTATTAATCTAAATTTAATATGTATTTATATATACAATTTATTAATATATAATATATTATGATCAAATTGTGTAAGAAATCAAAACATAAACAAAATTATTATTCTAAAAAAGCGGCAACACTTTATACAATTCTGCCACACGCTGAACTGTCATTAAAAGTTGAAGTATTCCCGTATCAGTTGCGTACAATTGTCTAATATATTTAATTAAAATTATTATTTTGTGGAATATTAGTCTTAAAGAGTTATTTTATAAAATTTATATTATTAATAATAACAAATGTTTTTGGTTATTTAATCAATATAATTCTAAAATTCCTAATATAATGATTATTACATTTTTCTGATTATTATATAATGATGATGCCTATGAAAGATCGAGCAGTTCCGTATCAGTTTTTATTAGCTGCGTTAGGAAAATTTGAACTCAAAAGGTTGACGTTCTGGAAATTTTAAATATAAGTGACGTCACTTTATATAAATTGTGACGTGCAACGTTTTTACTTTGAAAAATTATATATATATATATATATATATATATATATATATATATATATATATGTTCGGATAAATTTCCGCGGTCAGATGAATGAAAATTACTTAGTTCTCGGGAAGAACCGCGTTAAGAATTTATTACTCGACGTTTCGGCACCCATTTTGGAGCCATTATCAAGAGTAATACGGTTCGAGTTCGGGGTCTCAATCTGTCTACTCCCCTCACTCGAGACGTACCAGTATCGTGTTCTATATTGCAAGAACTGTCACTCGGCACTGAGGTCTCAATCTGCCTACTCCTCAGTGTCGAGTGACAACCACTCATTCCACCCGACGCAACTTAGATACAACAAATTCCCAACTTCTTAAAATTTACAATGACATCCACTCTTTTAATATCCATCCATTATTATGGGACACTTTCGATCGTCTTTCTCACCAAAAAGCTCAACACATTTCTGACACCAAAACCCAAACCCAGAAACGTAAACTGGACCAACTTATCTCTGAACAAAATCCAAAGTCCATTTCGAATCAACAACCTTCTACTGCTGTCCGCAATTTCTCAGAAATCCACATATCCGATTCAGCTACCAAAGCTCTATCAAAAGGCTTCAATTTTTCTGTCACACCTCTTTCAATCCCAACTGAGAAAATCATTTGTCAAACTGAAGAAGCTATTTCTCATCTTCCTTCCGACCAAGCCGAAGTCGCCAGACAAGATGCCGCCAGAATTCTCCGTACTTCCAAACCCCCACCGTCAAATATCAGTCTTTCAGAAAGACGCGCCCTCAAAGAACAATATAACAACCCTGACATTGTCATTCTTCCGGCCGACAAAGGTAATGCGACCGTCATTCTTAACTCTTCTAATTATTTCGACAAAATGTTCGAACTTCTCAATTCCACAGAATACAAACGCGTCCCAAACGATCCAACCACCTATCTGGAAAAAACGACCAAATCCATCATAAATAAGTCTAGTCTACCTTCAGATATCAAAAAATCTCTTATACCCAGAGAAAAATCATCCCGAATTCCAAAGATATACGGCCTTCCAAAAATCCATAAGCCCAATGTTCCCCTAAGACCCATCGTCAGTGCATACAACTGCCCCACTCAGAAATTGGCAAAACATCTCGCTTTATCCTTACAACCATTAGCCGAAAAAGCTTCGTCTTTTGTCAAAAACTCTATTCATTTTATTGATCTTCTGAAAAATATTTCTTTTTCATCCTCAGATATACTAGTTAGTTTTGACATTGTTTCTTTGTTCACCAACATTCCCATCGATGAAACCATTTCCATCTTGGACTCTAAACATCAAATCCCCCAAGACACACTATCTCTTATAAAACACTGCATGTCTAATACATACTTTTCATTCCAAAATCATTTCTATCGTCAAATCAAAGGTGCCCCAATGGGATCTCCCCTCTCTCCCGTAATAGCTGATATTTTCATGGAACATTTCGAAACAGCAGCCCTGTCCTCATCAAATCTCAAACCCGCCTGCTGGTTACGGTATGTTGATGACACTTTTGTCATTTGGCCCCATGGTAAAGACACGTTAGATCTCTTCCTCTCCCACCTGAATGGAATACATCCTAGTATTCAATTCACGATGGAAGTTGAGTCTGAAGCGTCTTTGCCATTCCTTGATGTTCTTATTCAGAAAAACTTACCTCACAGTTTTTCCTATTCCGTGTACCGGAAACCCACTCATACAAACCGATATCTTAATGCCCAGTCATATCGTCACCCCGCCCAACTCAATTCAGTTGTCAACACTCTCATTTCTCGTTCCATAAGACTTAGCGACAACAATCATAGGTCATCCGAAATTAATTCAATAAGGCAAACACTCTTACAAAACGGCTACCACAAAACCCAAGTCAATAAGAGCATTCAAAAACATCTAAACCCCATTCCATCCAAAAAAGAAACCTTGCCGCCGGATCAACCCAAAATCTTTCTACCTTTTATTAAAGGTGTCACTGATAAGATCAGTAGAACTCTTCTTCCTCTAAATATCAAAACCATCTTCACTACTCACTCCAAGTTGTCCAATCTCGTCAGATCCGCAAAAGACCAAATCCCTAATGAAGACCATGGTGTCTACGAGATACCCTGTTCCAGTTGCCCACGTACATACATCGGACAGACAAACCGACGAATCCATAACCGTATTTACGAACATTCTATATCTGTCAAACATTCCGATACTACTTCAGCCTTAGCCCAACATCATATTCAAACAGGCCACAAAATAGATTTCGAAAAAGCAAAAACCATCGCCCCCATCCGCTCCTAAAAATCGAGAATCATTCGTGAAGCTATCGAAATCGAAAAACGGCCTAACAGCTTGAACACGCGCGATGACGCGAAACGATTGCCGGCAACATGGCGACCCCTGCTAAACATAAACGGATTATCAGAAAAACTTAAAGCAATAGGAAATAAATTCAACATTCAAAACAACAAACACATTGAGATCTATATTATCTTGAACTAAACCTAACAATGAATAAGAAAAAACAAACAATTGTATTTATAAGATACCTCGTGAATGGGAACATTTTTCTTTTATTACCGTTAAATATTAGAATAAGTAAACATCAATCTTATATCAAAAATGGAGAATTTGATAGATCTCAAATATGAGGAATAGTGTATAAGTGTAGTCTACTAATCCCTGAAATGTTTCAAAATGTTCGTCGTAATTTCGAACAGCGACTTTATAGTTGTATGAACGTTGGTGGATATTATTTTGAACAATTAACATGTTCAACATTCAATTAACGCAGGCAGCTTATTACATATGCCAACCTTCAAATAGGGGTAGATTAAGGGTCACCGTCAAGGCCATAAACCATTGCCGTACGGATGTAGTTGAAACCAATAAGGTTTTTTTTGAAAAATTATGAGTTATGCATTAATTTGTTTAGTGACATCTCTCTCTTTCTCCAATGGCGCCACAACCCGAATCGAGCCTTATCCTATTCCAAACTATGCCTCCTACCTTGAGGTCTAGCAAATTTTGCGCGTCTGCTGCCACTTCATCCTCTTACCTTTTCCGTTGC
Source organism: Diabrotica undecimpunctata (assembly GCF_040954645.1). NCBI lineage: Eukaryota > Metazoa > Arthropoda > Insecta > Coleoptera > Chrysomelidae > Diabrotica > Diabrotica undecimpunctata. The sequence goes on from NC_092804.1 coordinate 93,666,613, forward strand.
CTTCGTTTTGGGCTGTTGCCCTGCATTTTACTATCTAGGGCTCTTTTTCGCAATCTTTCGGTCTCCATCATCACTACATGACCAGCCCATCGAAGTCTCCGAAGTTTAATGAATTCTGAGATCGGTGCCTCGTTGAACAGTTGGTAGAGTTCATAGCTGTACATGGATCTCCATACTTCGTTTTCGTTCTCGTTACATATACTTTAAAAATCCCAATAAAGTTAAAAACATTTAAAAGTAAAAACTTTTAACACTAATAAAAAAAAAAGCGTGGCACTTGGAGAGTGCCGAGAGAAGTAAATACTTAATATAACTATATGTAGCTGTATGTCTCTGTTGTTACTATATGTAGCTGATTGAAATTTTATGTCTGTTTATTACTGAATTGTTAATATTTTTTATAATATAATTACACATTTAAGTTCTTTGAAATTTATAAAACAATATTTTTTTTTAAATTTTGTTTAATGACTTAATTTAGTGACTGTGACTTAGCAATTTTCAAAATTTGTTAAATATAATACCTATAAAATTTATTCATCATACCTATTTTCATTATTATTTCGTATTTCTGCTTAATTATTTAATTTTGATTATTATTATATTCTAAAAATAATCATGAATAATGGGAGGGTATATTAATTAATTTTCATTCAAAACTTTCCATTTGTAAATAACACACACACACACACACATATATATATATATATATATATATATATATATATATATATATATATGAAAATTACTGAGTTCTCGGGAAGAACTGCGTTGAGAATTTAAAACTCGACGTTTCAGCACCCATTTTGGAGCCATTATCAAGAGTGATACGGTTCGGTTCGAGTTCGGGGTCTCAATCTGCCTACTCCCCTCACTCGAGACGTACCAGTATCGTGTTCTATATTGCAAGAACTGTCTCTCGGTACTGAGGTCTCAATCTGCCTACTCCTCAGTGTCGAGTGACAACCGGTCTTACCCTGTGTGGCTGCTTTTATACTCGCTGTATGCGCGGGAACGGTATGCGCTGACGTGGTCTGAACTGACGTGGCCTGAGCGGTGTGGGCGAAAATGATTCTCGCTTTTAATGAGCGGAGGGGGCGATGGTTTTTGCTTTTTCGAAATAGAACCCGATACTGGTACGTCTCGAGTGAGGGGAGTAGGCAGATTGAGACCCCGAACTCGAACCGAACCGTATCACTCTTGATAATGGCTCCAAAATGGGTGCCGAAACGTCGAGTTTTAAATTCTCAACGCGGTTCTTCCCGAGAACTCAGTAATTTTCATTTATCTGACCGCGGAAACTTATTCGAACATATATTATATATATATATATATATATATATATATATATATATATATATATATATATATATATATATATATACCCAAAATCTTTCTACCTTTCATTAAAGGTGTCACTGACAAGATCAGTAGAACTCTTATCCCCCTTAATATCAAAACCATCTTCACCACTCACTCCAAATTGTCCAATCTCGTCAGATCCGTAAAAGACCAAATCCCCAATGAAGACCATGGTGTCTACGAGATACCTTGTTCCAGTTGCCCACGTACATACGTAGGGCAGACAAACCGACGAATCCATAACCGTATTTACGAACATTCTATATCAGTCAAACATTCCGATACCACTTCAGCCCTAGCCCAACATCATATTCAGACAGGCCACAAAATAGACTTCGAAAAAGCAAAAACCATCGCTCCCATCCGCTCATTAAAAGCGAGAATCATTCGTGAAGCTATCGAAATCGAAAAACGGCCTAACAGCTTGAACACGCGCGATGACGCGAAACGATTGCCGGCAACATGGCGACCCCTGCTTCAGCGACCTCCCGCCCACACCGCTCAGGCCACGTCAGTTCAGACCACGTCAGCGCATACCGTTCCCGCGCATACAGCGAGTATAAAAGCAGCCACACAGGGTAAGACCGGTTGTCACTCGACACTGAGGAGTAGGCAGATTGAGACCTCAGTACCGAGAGACAGTTCTTGCAATATAGAACACGATACTGGTACGTCTCGAGTGAGGGGAGTAGGCAGATTGAGACCCCGAACTCGAACCGAACCGTATCACTCTTGATAATGGCTCCAAAATGGGTGCCGAAACGTCGAGTTTTAAATTCTCAACGCAGTTCTTCCCGAGAACTCAGTAATTTTCATATATATATATATATATATATATATATATATATATATATATATATATATATATGTGTGTGTGTGTGTTATTTACAAATGGAAAGTTTTGAATGAAAATTAATTAATATACCCTCCCATTATTCATGATTATTTTTAGAATATAATAATAATCAAAATTAAATAATTAAGCAGAAATACGAAATAATAATGAAAATAGGTATGATGAATAAATTTTATAGGTATTATATTTAACAAATTTTGAAAATTGCTAAGTCACAGTCACTAAATTAAGTCATTAAACAAAATTTAAAAAAAAATATTGTTTTATAAATTTCAAAGAACTTAAATGTGTAATTATATTATAAAAAATATTAACAATTCAGTAATAAACAGACATAAAATTTCAATCAGCTACATATAGTAACAACAGAGACATACAGCTACATATAGTTATATTAAGTATTTACTTCTCTCGGCACTCTCCAAGTGCCACGCTTTTTTTTTTATTAGTGTTAAAAGTTTTTACTTTTAAATGTTTTTAACTTTATTGGGATTTTTAAAGTATATGTAACGAGAACGAAAACGAAGTATGGAGATCCATGTACAGCTATGAACTCTACCAACTGTTCAACGAGGCACCGATCTCAGAATTCATTAAACTTCGGAGACTTCGATGGGCTGGTCATGTAGTGATGATGGAGACCGAAAGATTGCGAAAAAGAGCCCTAGATAGTAAAATGCAGGGCAACAGCCCAAAACGAAGGCAACGGAAAAGGTAAGAGGATGAAGTGGCAGCAGACGCGCAAAATTTGCTAGACCTCAAGGTAGGAGGCATAGTTTGGAATAGGATAAGGCTCGATTCGGGTTGTGGCGCCATTGGAGAAAGAGAGAGATGTCACTAAACAAATTAATGCATAACTCATAATTTTTCAAAAAAAACCTTATTGGTTTCAACTACATCCGTACGGCAATGGTTTATGGCCTTGACGGTGACCCTTAATCTACCCCTATTTGAAGGTTGGCATATGTAATAAGCTGCCTGCGTTAATTGAATGTTGAACATGTTAATTGTTCAAAATAATATCCACCAACGTTCATACAACTATAAAGTCGCTGTTCGAAATTACGACGAACATTTTGAAACATTTCAGGGATTAGTAGACTACACTTATACACTATTCCTCATATTTGAGATCTATCAAATTCTCCATTTTTGATATAAGATTGATGTTTACGTATTCTAATATTTAACGGTAATAAAAGAAAAATGTTCCCATTCACGAGGTATCTTATAAATACAATTGTTTGTTTTTTCTTATTCATTGTTAGGTTTAGTTCAAGATAATATAGATCTCAATGTGTTTGTTGTTTTGAATGTTGAATTTATTTCCTATTGCTTTAAGTTTTTCTGATAATCCGTTTATGTATGATGTAGATATTTTCCTCGGATTATTTCTTGTAAATGTTATAAGATCACGTTCTAAGTTGTTCTGTTCCATTCGGTCTATTTTTGAAAATTCATTATTTAAAAATTAAATTAAATTAAAAATTTTCCCAAAAATTTCGTTCTTAGAGGAGAAACATTTGTTAAAAAAAATGATTATGTTTTGTCATTTATAAATATGGAATTTTGAAGAATAGACCGAATTAAATAGAATAACTTAGAACAGGACCCTATAATATTCACAATAAATAATACGAGGATTATAGCAATACCATACATAAAAGCATGATCGGAAAAACTTAAAAACGGGAGTAAATCAATTCAACGTTCAAAACAACAAACACATTGAGATCTATTTTATCTACAACTAAACCTAAGAATGAAAAAGAAAAACCAAGAATTGCATTTTTAAAATGTCTTGTGAATTCGAACATTTTTATTTAGGCGAAACATTAAGACCCTTGATGTTAAAATAAGTGAGCATCAAACATATCAAAAATAGAGAATATGATATATTTTAAAAATACACATGGGAAAATGAACATAGAGTTCAATGGAAAAGATTCAAGTATAATTCAGAAAGAAACAGATGGTAAAAATAGAATAACTAAAGAAGCGGCTCTAATTATGATGAATGAAACCGCATCGCAAATTCCTCAGTAGAATGTACTATGATCTGGTTACCCATATTAAAAGAAGAAATCAATAGAACGAAAATACCACTATTAGTAAGTCAATAACATATCGAGGATACATCATTTATGTTTTAAAATAAAATAACGTACATGTAAGATCGGAGTTTGGTGTTAAGATTGAGAATAAACTAAATGTAAGATCAAATACTTACCATGTCGAGATAATATCATGAGGTTTTCTCGTCATAATTTACTATGGGATCACTAACAGGAGAATTTTACTGTCGATAATTGCGTGTGGTTGTCTGTTTAAAGACAAATGACATGCTATAATTTTTCTGACGGGTATTCTTAAGTTAAAGTTGATTTCATGTATTCGAATGAACTATCTTCAATAAAGTGGTCCCGGGTACGCAACTCAAAATTATCGACAATATCATTTTAAAGTTATTTATTTTAAATTATTAGAAGAATTGTTTACCAAGTAACAAAAACAAAATTTGTTTAATTTATTAATGTTTTGTATTTTGAGCACAATTTCCGAAAATTTGAATATTGGAAATTGAAACGTTAAAGAAACTTATTTTATAGTAATATTGAGGGTTATTCATAATAAGAAATAGTTAATTACGTATCTATGTAAAGTGATTATGAATGTCGATGTTCTTTTAGAGTTCTTATTGTCTGGTATTCTATTAATAGTTGTATTTCATTCTCCTCCGTGTTTTGAAGCAATTCATTTATGTTTTCTATTATGCGTATGTTTTTGATCTCATTATTCTTTATTATATCCATCAGTGTATTCACTTTTATTCTTTTTCTTGATGCGAAGTTATTTTTTTTGTTAATAAAAAAAAAGATAAACAAACATTATGTACTGTCTTTATTTTCGATATCTAGGTATGATCTAGTTTTGATTATACTCTATAGGTTTTATTAGCAAATGTTGAAAAAACATCAAAATATATTTTTAATAAAAATATTAAAATATGTTATTAAAAATATTAACAGTTTACTTTATTTTAGGACCTATGGGAGGAAGCGGCTAAGTTTCCTCTCTTCGGTAAGCTTCACGACATGTCAGTATATATTTTTACGTACATCAACTCTATGGCAGAAAGAGAGAAACTTAATGATGAGTCAAGAAGGTTATGTGACATTAGACCTACAGGAGCTATCCTCATAGTTTCAGAATGTAGAGGTGAAAAGGCAGATGATACGCTCAATATATCTATAGGACATCTGATTGGAAAACGTACGAAAATTCTAATATTTTTTATCTATCAAAAACATTAGGTGTAAATGTTTAGGTAATGTCAGCATCTATTGAAAATATTGCAGTAAGCAATAATTACAGTCTATAGCAATATTCTATAGAAAACTTAAAACTAGAGACAAACTCACTTATATTTATTTAGCTCTGATACTTTTCTCGATTTTTCACTTCATTAACTTAAGGTCTTCTTCCTCGTAAGATATCTGGAAGGAGCTTGTTGTCTTATAAGCTGAATATTATAGACATTGGCTGGTAGAATTATTTGTTGGTGCCCATTGGTAAATAAAGCCAATAAAGGCTAAATATATCCTACTGTAGGAGAGTTAGTATCCAATCTTTGAAAGAAGACTAAAATTTAAGAATAATGGAGAGTCCCTTTACTGCCATGATTGCATGTCATATGTCCATACAAGTTTTAGAATTTGTTTATATAACAGTAATTAATCGGAGATTATAATGATATTGCCTTATTTAGCCGATAGCCGATCCCGAATTTAACTGTAGTCAATCTATTGATTTTTTTAATGGGTTGTAGTATATTTTCGAAGGTGTTGTTAGAAGGTTAAATTGAAAGTAAAGCAGGAAAACCAGATGCCCTAAATACCGTTTTTGGGTATATTTTGTTAGGACCAACTAGCACACCTAACCTTTCGTCAACTTCGCTTGTTTGTCTTTCAAATATTGAAGACCCACTAGATTCTTCATTAACGAAATTTTGGAAAATGAAAAACATACCGGAAAAGCCAGTTTCAGAACCAGAAGACGCTCTGTGCGAGAACATTTATCGGGAAACGCATAATCGGGACGTCTCGGGTAAATATGTTGTGTTTTGCCTTTTCGTGAATCACCGCCTTGTTTGCAAGATAGTTATGATATATAACTAAATTTAAATAGACTGCTATCATTAGAACGGCGCTTATTTCGTCAATCAAGTTTGCAAAAGGAATTTACATATGCAGGAGTATCTTGATTTAGGTCATATACAGTTAGTCCCTAACGCCGAAAAGACAAAGGGAAAGTATTATATTCCACATCATTGCGTTGTGAAACGAGATAGTTTCAAGTAAAATTCGAGTTGTGTATAATGCGTCTCAGAAAAGTCCCAATCTTGGCAAATCTTTGAACGACTATTTACTTCTTCTACTGCACTACCGCTCAAATTGAGCCTTGGCGTCCTTTATTTTTTGCCTCCACCCTTGCTTGTCTGTGAATAATCTTCTCCATACTCGGAATCCTAATAGGGCTTGTGCGTCGCTGTTTACTGTGTCTTCCCAGCGCTTTCTTGGCTTTGCAACCGGTCTCTTTCCATGCATTCTAGCATTCAGTGTTGTTTTTGGTAGCCTATCCTTTTCCATTCTTATCTCATGTCCGGCCCATTGCAATCTTTTATTCTAATGATGTCTGACAGTGGTGCTTCCTTACAAAGTTGATAAAGTTCGTTGTTGTATCGACTTCTGAAGATTCCGTTTTCACTCACAGGTCCTAGTATTCTCCTCAGTACTTTCCTTTCTAATGTATCGAGTTTGCTTTTGGATTTTTCTTTCAGGACTTCAGGGCAAAATAAGCTCTGTTTGCCTGCGTTATTCTCTTCCGTATTTCTCCATCTTCTGATCCGTCGATATATATTTCTACTCCTAGGTATGTAAACTTTTAAACCGTTTCAATGTCCTCTTCATGTATAATGTTTTGTGGGCGTATGATTATGATATTTCTTCTCGTCTGTATCATTATTTTTGTTTTTTTCTGTGTTAATTTCCAGACCTAGTATTTTTGTTTGCGTTTTTAACTCTGCGTATGTTTCCTATGCTCCTGTTGATGTTCTACTCATAATATTAATATCATCTGCATTAGCGGCTAGTTGAATCGTTCTGTTGGTCAGTAGGTTTCCTCGTCCAGTTTGCATTTGCCTAACCGCTTACTCCAGTGCCAGGTTAAACAAAGTTGGGGCCAGCCCATCTCCCTGCTTTAATCCCTGCCAAATTTTGAAAAAGTCTGTTCGGTGGTTTTTATTCGTACACATGCCTGAGTTTCATCCATTGTGGCTTTAATGAGTCTAATTAGCTTATGTGGTATTGCCAATTCAGCCAATATATTGTAGAGTTTGTTCCTTTTGACTGAGTCGTATGCCTGTTTTAAATCTACAAACACGTTGTGAACATCATTGTCATGTTCCCATGATTTACTCAAGATCTGTTTGACTGTAAATATTTGATCCAGTGTCGATCTTCCCCGTCGCAGGGCTACTGATTTATAATATACGTGAGGACTTTGTCTTATTTTTTATAGATCGGGCATACTATACTTTTCTTCCAGTCGTCGGATATTTTCTCTTCTTGCCCTATGTATTTGATGAGCACGTGCATGTGACTTGTTAGGTGCTCGCCACCTACCTTATACAATTCTGCTGGTATTTCGTCAACCTCCGGGGATTTATTGTTTTTCTAGGCCTTAATAGCTTCGAGAACTTCCTCTATGGTTGGAGCTTCTACTGCATTCTCTACTTCATTTTCTTCTACGTAGTTCGTACCCATTTCATCTTCCATGTCTACTTGTGTACCAAGAAGGGTCTGAAAATAATGCTTCCAGGTTTCTGTGCTTTCTGATGGCCACTGATTAGTTGCCCACTTTCATTTTTACATAGACTTGTTTGATGTTTATACCCACTTTTTATCTTTTTTTAGGTATTCGTAAGCCCCTGTAATTTCGTTGTTTTTGAAATTTTCTTCCATTTTTTTATTTGTCCATTTTCATAGGCTCTTTTTTTATTTCTACACATCTTGTCTGCTTTCCGACTTATGACTTCAAATGATGTTCGCCTTTCCCGTGTTCTTCTTGTTATATACATTTTACGTGCTTCATTTCTTTCCTCTATTGCTTGTCTGCACTCGTCATCTAACCATGCTCCTCTTCTCGCCTTTGTCTTCTTTCCCTGGGTGGACGCTGCCGCTGTCAGTACTGCTGTTTTGATATTATTCCATTTGTCCTCTATGAAGTGCAGTTCTAGCGTCCTTAACTCATTTGCGACTTATTCTTCGAACTTCTCTTTACATTCCTGAATCTTCAGTTTTTCCAGGTCCAGTTTGCTCTTTGTTGTCTTTCGTTTCTTTCTTTGTTAACTATGCATCTAAATTTGTTTTGGAGTAAAAGATGGTCTGATCCACAGCATGCTTCTCGTCGTGTTCTCACATCTGAGATACTACTGGCTGCCCTTTTGTCTATTAGCACATGGTCGATTTGATTGGTTGTCTGATGACATCCATGTCATTTTGTGTATGTCCGTATGTGGGAAGCATGTGGAACTTATAACTATGTTTTTACTGGTGGCAAAATTTATCAAAAACTCCCCATTCATATCACCCATTTTGATGTCATTTTTGGGCGCATTGTCATATACTATCTCCAGCTGTTGGTAGAAGCTTTCCTTTGTATGTTGTTCTTGTTCTTCTGTTGGGCAGTGAATGTTTATCATTGTTAGGTTAAAGACGTGGGTGCAAATTCTTAACTTGCATAGCCTTTTACTGACTGCCTGGAAGTCTATGATTTTTGACTTAAATTATTATCCACCATAAATGCAACTCCACATTCTTTGCTTCCTTTTTCCTTCCCACTATATGACTATTTACTGGTCGGTCCTAAACTACAACAGAACATAGTCTCGCTTTTGTTAAATTTTAGACTTAATCGTTTTACGCTGTATGCGTACATTCGTCAGATGTATATTTTAGTCGTTCCTGAGCATACGGATTATCAACGTGTGTTATGGAGATTTTCTAGCCTGGAAGAAATTGAGGAATATCGTTTGTTAACTGTTACTTTTGCAATAATATCTTCGCCGAGTCTCGCTTCAAGAACCCTCCAACAATTAGTATTAGATGAAGGCTCTCGTTTTCCTAAAGGCGTCTCGCTTATTCGTCATGCTCCGTATATTAATGATTTTGTTGTTGGTGCTTCGACTCTCGAAGAAGCACAAACTTTGGTTGAAGAATTAGTCGCTAATTAGAAGGCTTTATTATCCTTGTGGTTACTTAACACCTTTTACCTTTTTCATTAAACATTTAATCCAACAACTTTGGGCAACAGGTCTTAAATGGGATGGTCTCCCTGCATCGGAAATAATTCGTGTATGGGAGCAATATAAGAGCGAATTATCTCTTATTTCACAGTTCAAAATTCCTCGTTTTTTGAATAATTCCTCATGTCCCATCTGAGAACTTCATGGATTTGCCGTTGCTAGTGAAAAGGGATATGCTCGTGTCGTTTATGTTCGTAGTATTGATACTTGTGACCTAGTTCAAGTTAATTTACTGTGTGCCAAATAGAAAGTAGCTCCTATAAAACAGATTACTATACCCCGATTGGAATTGTTAGCTGCTGTTCATTTGGTAAAACTTATATCGTTTGTGTTAAAGTCGTGGAAGCATATAACGTTTCAAAATGTGTATGCTTGGTTAGATTCTCAAATCGTATTGCACTGGTTAAGTTCAGCATTTCGTGTATCCAGACCCATAGTCAAAATTATTCTTGGCATTATATGGAATCTCGAAATAATGCAGCCGATTCACCTTCGCGAAGCATGCTATCGACCGCTTTTCTATCAAAATTAGACTGGAACAGATCTTTTTCATGAACAGATCATTTTTGTATAATATTTCCTTAATTTTTCCAGAGGTTCCTCCCTCATTTCAGGAAAAATCTTCTTCGAAAGAGATAAAGAAAACTTTAGTGTTTGTTTCCACTCGCGGGGAACATTTTTTGTCATGTTTGCTAAAAAATAAATCGTCTTTTACCTCGATCCAAAGAATTTTGGTCTTTATATATATATATATATATATATATATATATATATATATATATATATATATATATATATATATATATATATATATATATATATATGTGTGTGTGTGTGTGTGTGTGTGTGTGTGTGTGTGTGTGTGTGTGTGTGTGTGTGAAGGGCTCGGGTGTAAATAATGTTTGCAAAGTAAGTTGCAAATCGCAGCTAAGTGACATCGAATTTACGTAAATAATGGTATGTTTAAAACATGGTGCCTATATGGTATGTTTAAATCAGGTGGATAAATTTTTTGCTGCCAAAAATAAAGATGTTTTAAGCGAAATTTAAGGTAAGAATAAATTTAAATAAAGGTAAGAAATTTGACATATTAGCGAATAAACTACACTGAATTCAGATACCATTTTTTACACGCATGTAGATATTTGGTCATTTTCATGGTAGTTCTATGTATACATAGATTTATATTTTCTTTTTTCTTGCAGAAAAGATAATATGTGAAATTCCATCAACATCGTCTGATCAGGATATAAATGAGGAAAATTTTACACTACAAACAACTGAAGTTAGAAAAAGTGAAAGTAAAGGACGAAAACGTAAACGTGGAAGTAAAAAACAAGCCAACGAAAAGAATAAAGGAAATAGTGTCGAAAAATATCTCGTAGGGGAATGGTACAAAAAGAAACGTCTATAGGACCAGACTGCTGTTGTAGAAATAAATGTTTTACACTTTTATACGAAGATGAGGTGAAACATATTTTTGAGAACTTTTGGAAACTGGGCATCGTTAATATCCAAAATTCATACATATTTGGCGGTATAGAGCTAAAATTTAAATCTCGTAGTACTACTAAAAATCTAAACACGTATTTCATGACAATCTAATATATTGTAAACTGTAGAGTGGTGTTAAGTTAGCAACTGTGTATCTTCGGACAAATGGAAATGGAAACTGGGCATCGTTAATATCCAAAATTCATACATATTTGGCGGCATAGAGCTAAAATTTAAATCTCGTAGTACTACTAAAAATCTAAACACGTATTTCATGACAATCTAATATAATGTAAACTGTAGAGTAGTAGTCGGCAACTGTGTATCTTCGGACAAATTTAGATGTATTTTACCGAATAATTTAATATTAAGTTTTAAAACCCACAAACAGATAACTGCGGTGTTTGTGACAGCTTAAACCTCGTTCTTAATAATGCCGCTTCACAAACTGATGAAGACCCTATACAAAAGTTAAAATTTAAACAAGAATTGCATCACCGAAAAGCCAAAGGTGACCAAGACGCCATAAAAGAGCCACTCTGGAAGCCTGAACATCTGATGGAATTTATGCTATTAACATTCGATCTTCAGCAGGCTTTGCCAACTCCTAAATTATCAACAGGGCCAACCTTTTACAAAAAGAAGTTGTTTTGTTACAATTTCAGCATCCATAGTTTGTATCCCTCCAAGGGGTATTTCTAAATGTGGGATGTGGGAACTAATTGCAATTAGTATTTGACACTAACTTGGTCTTTAATGACAAATATTATCTTCAAATATTTGGGACACCTATGGGTTCCTCAATCTCTCCCATCCTAGTTAATTATGTACTGGATGATTTAGTTTCTGACCGTCTGGGTCTTTTAGATTTCCAAATCCCTTTTATTAAGCGGTATGTTGATGACTTATTACTAGCCTTACCCCCAGACAAGATTCAGGCCACCTTGTCTGTGTTCAATGAGTTTGATCCTCATTTACAGTTCACTGTTGAACTTGAGGACTCCAACACTAATAGTATTCCCTTCTTAGACATGCGTGTCATTAGAATGGGAGATAACACCTTAACTTCAAGTTGGTACAGGAAACCAATGGCCTCTAATAGGTTTCTCAACTACCACTCGTGTCATCCTTTTAAATATAAATTAAACTTAATTAAAACTTTAAGCTGCAGGCTAAATAGACTAACACATCCGGTTAATCGAAGGGAATCCCTTCAATTACTTAAAAATATTCTGATTGAGAATTCCTATCCATCCTCCCTTATTAATAAATACCTTTACTTACAAAGCTATGGTTCCTCTTTAAATGACATACCCAACGGTGACCAACTTAGAATAATATCAAATAATTCAATAAATAGCACTGTTCTGCCTAATACTGTACTTGGGACTCCAACTACCCATTATTCATCACTACCTTATTTTCCTCAAGTTACTGAGAAACTCGTTAAACTGTACAAACAAAATAACGTACCTGTTAAAATTGCAGTTAAGAATGCTAAGACTGTTTTCTAAAACTAAAACACTCTTGTCCCTTCTGGAACAAATTAATGTAATCTATCATATACCTTGTGCTGAGAGTGACTCATGTTACATCTGTCAGACAGGGAGATCACTGAGAAGGCGTCTTACGACACACCGCAGTGATATCAACTTATCTAAGCATACCTGTGCTCTTGTCCAGCATGCTATTAACTCTAAGCACAAAGTAAACTTTAATGAATTTAAAATTCTTGGCAATGAACGTAACCTCGTCAAAAGACAGTTCTTGGAAATGTGTTCAATACTAAAACACCCAAATGCTCTTAATAAGAGAACCGACATTAGTAACTTGAGCCAAATTTATCATGCATTAATTTTGCAGAATTAGGCTTAATATGTTATTTACTTTGAATTGTCCCTTAAGGTGTTTTTATCATATTTTCATATTTAATAAATTCAAATAAAAATAAAAATAGAATAAATTATTCGTACTTTTCATACATATCACCTTTACATACATAAAGTAATTGTTTTTTTTTTGATTAACTTGTTTAGTAAAATTTTAAATTGAAACTGATTCATAGAATCTTTTTCATTCACAGTTCCAAATGATATGAACCTTAAACTGTGGAAGTTGAATTCATCTTCACCTGTTGGCTGGCTAACCAGTGACAACGTAAATATTATAATATATGATATTTTGGATTGACCTCGCATGCTTTGTTCTTTGGTTTACTAAACCAATCACTGGGGAGAAAATGGTGATCTTAACCACCTTTTCCTTTCATTTTTTGGCTTTTTAATGACAAGTTGTCACCCAAATTTATCATACTCTTTAAATGTACCGCTCTATTGCACTAGAGGTTGGTATTTCGCCTTGCTGTTCTGTCATATTGACCTCAAGGCCATGTCTTTTCACGTTGTTTGCGTGGGTGTTACACCTGTTAATTTATTTACCTGCTGCATTCAGTAAGCTAAAGACTGGCAACTTCATTTTTTACTTTTAAATACTATATTTTAATCTTAATAATTCAATAATGTTACCTAAAGTGAAAATTAAAATTTAACTGATTATAAATAAATTGTTGGAAGTGCATCTCATGATCTTTCTAGTTCTCTACATATCAAAATTTTTAATGTTTTTTTACTTAAGTTTTTTATAATAACTTTTTTATATACATGTATGATTATCACATGTTCTTTTGCTGTGCTAATTCTGATAATTTGTAAACTATACTTAGTTTCAATTAATTGTTTATACAACTTTATCTCTAAATGTCCAGTATCGTAAGCTTTTTCACATTTTTAATATCATTGACTGCTACATGTCTTTGTAAGGTAACACACATGTTTTAACTTCTCTATGGATGTTTGGTTTCATATTGTTCTTTTTAGATGAACTGATGATGCTCTCTGAGCAGAAAGCGAAACGTCTTCAATAAATAGATGAAGTAGCCACCTTCTTTGTCTTTTATTTCTCCACTTTGACCGAAAAAACCCACCACTCTTCGAGTGTTCCTTAGTTTATATTGGATTGACGGTCGTACTCCTTTTCTATATATATATATATATATATATATATATATATATATATATATATATATATACTCAGGTGCAAAAAAATCGATCCATGGGTATTATTTGCTGAAAAAAGAAAACGTTTGAAGATATTAGTTTTAAATCAGGTATATATGTAAAAGTATATGTTGGATTAAAATAATTTTTACAGATTATCCAAAAAATTATTTATTTAAAGAGACATACGCCAAAACTCAAAAATTCAAGAATATTCAAAACTTTCTGAAATTAAGAAAAACATTGGTAATAAATCAATATCTAGTGTTTCCCTCTCGGGCCCTTAAACCTCTGGTAATTAACCTCTGGATATCAAATTGATCCAATTGGTCCCATATTTCTTGAAGAGTCGCTGTAAGTTCAGCCAAGTTGTTTGGACGGGGTACTCGTGCTCCAAGACGTCTTCCCATCATATCCCATAGATGTTCTATGGGATTGAGATCGGGACTACAAGCTGGCCAGTTCATACGGACAATTCCCACCTCCTCTATATATTGGTTGACGATTCTAGCACGGTGAGGACGCGCGTTGTCGTCCATACAAATAAAATTAGGTCCAATGAAAGGAGCAAAAGGTACCACATGCTGATCTAAAATACTTGTTATGTATCTTGCAGCAGTCATAGAACCTCTATCTACAATAACTAAATCAGTATGGGCTTCTGAACTGATACCAGCCCAAACCATAATGGAGCCTCCCCTATAACTTATTCTTTTTGCAATATTACATTGAAAATATCGCTCTCCGTGTCTTCTCCAAACCCTTTCTCGGCCGTCTGGTGACCTTAGACAAAATCTGGACTCATCTGAGACCAATACAGTGCCCCAATCTGCATCACTCCAGTTTTCATGTTCTCTTTGCAAAAGCAAGGCGAGCTCTGCGATGTTCTATGAATAGTATTGGAGATAGGGCTGGCCTTCTGGATAATAAATTACCTTCTACAAGTCGTCGACAAACTGTCCATCCGCTTACATCCACATTTCTCACTTCCCTCAGACGATTTTCCAGTTCAACTGAAGTTAGATGTCGATTTCTCAAACATGATGAGACCAGAAATCGATCATCTCTTTCGGATGTTACCCTTCTACGACCTGATCCTGGTCTTCTTGTGAAGTTACCGGTGTCGCTAAAACACCGAACTGCTCTTTGAACCGAAGATCGACTAACACCCAACATTTCAGCTGCATAATATTGGCTACGACCATCTTGAACTAAAGTCACCGTCTTTGCAGCTTCTGTCGGAGTTAGAGACATTTAGGAAGGATAATTAAATAAAAATATAACACGTTTTGAAAATAAAATCACTACACTAGTATGGTTGTTGAATTAAAAACAACATTCAATAAATATCTACTTGCTTCAGACCCTTTTTGACAAAAACCTGAAATACCAATTTGTTTTAAGAAATATAGAAAGCAATATTATTAAAAATATTATTTTATTTCTCATATACAAGTACCTAAATTTACATACGTAATTTAATGTCTCTAAAATTATACAACTTCATATAAATAAGAAATAAGGAATGGATCGATTTTTTTGCACCTGAGTGTATATATATATATATATATATATATATATATATATATATATATATATATATATATATATATATATATATATATATATATATATATATATATATATATATATATATATATATAAAATAAAGTTTTATTTTGGGGTTGCAGTCATTAATAGGGCAGGAAAGTGAAACTCTTTGTTCTTTATCTAGCTTTCGCAAAATTTATTTGCTTCTTCAGGATATGCTAAAATATGGTATCAGTAAATACAATGAAATTAAAATTAAATAGCATTGTATAAAACTAGTATAAAAACTTACAACATGAGGTTAATCCATTAAATTTTCAAATTTACAAAACATTAAAACTTAACTTATTAAAATTATCTAGTTATGTGAGTACAATGTTTTGTAAATTTGAAAATTTAATGGATTAACCTCATGTTGTAAGTTTTTATACTAGTTTTATATTATGCTATTTAATTTTAATTTCATTGTATTTACTGATACCATATTTTAGCGTATTCTGAAGAAGCAAATAAATTTTGCGAAAGCTAGATAAAGAACAAAGAGTTTCACTTTCCTGCCCTATTAATGACTGCAACCCCAAAATAAAACTTTATTTTACATAACGTGTCAGTCAATAATACCTAACTACTTTATATATATATATATATATATATATATATATATATATATATATATATATATATATATATATATATATATATATATATATATATATATATATTATATATACAGGGTGGTCCGTAAGTAATTGTACAAAAAGAAACAGTAGATTCTACACCTTAAAATATTACGATTTAAGCCAAATTGCTATAATAAAATGTTGATATTAAGAAAGATACAGGGTGTTAAAGTGCAAATTTAAAATTTTATTTTTCGCTATAACTTTCATGTTTGTAAACATTTATGTATAAAAATTTACAACTGGGTACTTTTAAATATGAGAAATTATAATTTGATGCACACTTTGATGTAACTGATAGAGGGCGCCACATATGCTACATATGTGGTATAAATTTTCACTTAACTTTTTTGCTCTTTAAGATACCTGTATTTGGGACAAAAATTATTAAAGATACATTATTTTAACAAAAAAAAAGGTATACCTGTTAATAACTTCAAAATTCAACAGTTTTCGAGATAATCGTATTTTACAAATCAGCTGCATAATTATGATTTAAGGCAATTATTCCAGGCAACGAAGAAAAATTAGACAAAAACATTAATACTTCTGAATTTTGGTATAAAATACCTTTAACTAAAGTTAATAGTTAACGAAATATTAAATAAAATAAATGTATCAGCAGGATTAATAACAGGATTTGACAAAATAACAGAATAATAGGATTTTACATAAAACATTTTAGGTTTTATGTTAAATTAAAGTCATAATCAAAACATTTTGTTTACAAACCAAATTAAGAAATAGTTAAACTAAATAAAATAACTTTTTGCCAAAGTAAGTGTTCGATATGTCCACCATTTTCTTTAATTCATTTGTCAATATATTCCATAAAAGATCGTCTCATATTAAATAGCATCATTGGTCCAAAAGAAACTGCTGCAGTATTTATTTCTTCCCATAGTTGGTTGCGAATGTTTATGGGATTCTTATAGACACGTTGTTTTAATGCGCCCCATACACCAAAATCAAGCGGATTATATTCTGGGCTACGTGGTGGCTATAATGTATAATGGATGAATATATTCTTTTGGATACATATCCAAATCTTATGGTATATTATGGAACTACATCTTATTTATCGCAGCGGTTAAATAATGTATTAAACTGTGATATATCTCGTTCATTGGTTACTTATATACACACGGAATAACCTATCGACGACATTACTTATTTATATGATTACGTTACAGCTTACGAGTAACTATAATTACATCTCGAACAAATAGACTATTATGATTTACTAACGAATTAATATTATGCTGAACTAAATTGCCTGTGTGTTTACTATATTTATAACAATATCGGTTATTAGGCCAATGATGATGTTTTTGTAAAAATGCTGAGTCTTTAAGGTTAGATTTGTAGCAAAAGTATTATGAAACAAAACACATATGCGTTATTCAATACCTGTGCTCTAGTTTCTATTTGTCCTAATAAAAATGTGTAAACAATTTACGTAATGAATAATAAATATGCTTTTCGGATTTTTTTTTAATTAAATAATTATATCAATATTTCACCATATTGCCAAGGAATATGATTACCACGACCAATCCAACTTTCAGAAAAGTTGTATTTAAGTATGTTCTAACTAATTGATGGATTCGACCGTTACTTGATGGAAATTCATTTTATGTAACAATAAAACACTGAAAACTTTGTTTTCAAAACTTCCACAAAATTTATTTTAAATTCTTATCACTACAGCTGTTTCGGCTAATTGCCTTTCTCAAGTGATCTGTTTTTGGCATGGGTTTACACTTTATAATCTCTAATGAAATAGGTTGAGGAGGGGAGAACTGTTTGTCTCAAGCTGGTCATTCAGAATTATATCTGTGTTTTTTAATTTGTTGATTTCCATAGCTATCTTTGTTAGAATCTATGGAAATCAACAAATTAAAAAACACAGATATAATTCTGAATGACCAGCTTGAGACAAACAGTTCTCGCCTCCTCAACCTATTTCATTAGAGACTATAAAGTGTAAACCCATGCCAAAAACAGATCACTTGAGAAAGGTAATTAGCCGAAACAGCTGTAGTGATAAGAATTTAAAATAAATTTTGTGGAAGTTTTGAAAACAAAGTTTTCAGTGTTTTATTGTTATGTTCTAACTGCCTTCTGGTGGTGTACCATCTTGCATAAACCACATATTTTGGGTTTTCAGCATTTTACAATGGAGAAAAAGTAATACAACGCCATTATAAAAACTTAAGAAGCGATAGAAAAGGGAAATTGTAAAGATGATGACGGCCAACGTCTGAATACGGAAACGGCACCTAAAGAAGAAGATGAAGAATCTTTTCTCCAATAAGACATTTTGTGATGTTACATTATCATCTTTGAGTTGTTTTAATAAGAATAAACTATGAATTATGCCTATCTACAGGTATTCAGTGCTTTACGGCACAAATATCAAACTAAGAATTATTATGCAGCTGACTTATAAAATGCGATTATCTTGAAAACGGTTGAATTTTTAGGTTACTAACAAGTATACCTTTTCTTTGTAAAAATAATGTATGTTTAATATTTTTTAACACAAATTAAGCTAACTTAAAGAGCAAAAATGTTAAGCGCAAATTTATGCTACACATGTAGTATATGTGGCGCCCTCTATTAGTTACATTAAAGTGTGTATAAAATTATAATTTATCCTACTCAAAAGCATCCAACTGTAAATTTTTGTTTAAAAATATTTACAAACCTAAAAGTTATAGCGAAAAATAAAATTTTAAATTTCCACTTTACACCCTGTATCTTTCTTAATATCAACATTTTGTTAAAGCAAGTTGGCTTAAATCGTAATATTTTAAAGTGCAGAATCTACGTTTTCTGTTTGTACAATTATTTAAGGACCACCCTATATATATATATATATATATATATATATATATATATATATATATATATATATATATATATATATATATATATATATATATATATATATATAAGGGGGGTTGAGGTTAATTGGGTATACAGCTGATTGAAAGCCAAGTGTACTCTGTTCAACAATTCATTATATTTCGCCAATTTTCATTGGCATCATCAGATGACAGCTACAATTATTTAAAACATGGTAAAATACAATTTAATAATAGTTTGTTGTTTATATACTTACTTAATTGAGGTTAATGGCAGTGCGATTTATTTTAATAACATCTACAAAATAATATATATATAAATAATAAATCGCACTGCCATTAACCTCAATTAAGTAAGTATATAAACAACAAACTATTATTAAATTGTATTTTACCATGTTTTAAATAATTGTAGCTCTCATCTGATGATGCCAATGAAAATTGGCGAAATATAATGAATTGTTGAACAGAGTACACTTGGCTTTCAATCAGCTGTATACCCAATTAACCTCAACCCCCCTTTTTTATCTACCAGTTCAGCTGTTATTTTAGAGGATATATATATATATATATATATATATATATATATATATATATATATATATATATATATATATATTATTGTGATATTTAAAGTCTTGGTGCGCCAAGAAATAATTAGCTAATTAATTTTTTTGATTAATTAAAATTATTTAAATGATATGATTATGACTTTATCACAATTTTTAATTCTTTTATCTCAGGGTTAAATTCGTGCTTCAATATCTATGCTATTACATGTGAAAGGTAAGGTCCAGAGAATACCGGAATAATAAAAAACACATATGATCTAACACTATATATTGAAATAAAAATAATGAAATAATTCACACTCAAACGTTTTCAATAAACAAACCTCATATAAGGATTCTCAAGATTTTGTTCTCCGTACGTGAACAATCAAAATTTATGGTACAAACAATATTAATTGAAATCTCAAAATCCCAAACTATTCTAACTCTCCTAATCAAAATATTTATATCCTTTCTAAATTACGTGTAAAAATTGTGTTATCAATAAAAGAAAAAAAACTGCAGAAAACAAAAATATCTCTCTCTGATGATGAGTGGTCCAAATCCTTGTTCCTTGTAGACTGTATTGTCTCCTCTCAAACCGCTCCCTATGTAACCAGCAATCTTACACAGATTGTTGCAAGTATATCGTCCTTAATGATCTCCTTCAAAAGCACAAAACATTCAACTTATGATAGCCTTTCTCCTCTCGATAAACTGAATCTCTCGTTGGCCCGAGTGAAAAATGACTCTTGGAATATCTTCTCTTTACGATAAACTGAATCTCTCGTTGGCCTGAACAGTGACTCTTGGAATATAAGTAAAGAAATATAACTTACAATATTTTGCTGCTTCAGCTCTGTCAGATACACTAACTCCACAAAACTCACTAACATTCAACACTACTGCTTGCTACATTTCAGGAACCGACCAGAGAACAATCACTGTTCCTCTTACAGATTTGGAAAACCAACTGCTCCTGTTTTCTCTCTCCTCAATCTCGCTAAACTTTTTCCTACATACTTATCCCACCTTTTTCAATCTCCGCCAATCAAAACTCGTCACAATTCCCCCATTTTTTCATTTCGATAACAAACAAATTTTTACCTATAATTATAAAATTTCCTAAAACTTATTTACAAATAATATTTTCTATAATTCTTAAAAACTAACAAAAACCTCTTTCTAAAATCTCTTCTATTTGTCTCTAATCACTGCATTAATGTATTTTGGAAAACCCCGTTCAATTGTCTTTTTGTTTTCACTTAAAATTATGCGGGTCACTCAAGTATAACAAAGAAATAATTTATGCAAAGCTTACATTTTGTTTAGTACAGGTAATTCAAGAAATTAATAACTCTCCTTCTTCGAAATGTTTGTTGGATATTATCCTACTTATCTGAATTATTTTAATGTTATTGAATTTTGAAATATTTTTAAACAAACCAATATTTTTCTCGATTTTACATATCATAACAAATCCCCGCCATTTGATCTGCCGAAAACTCTTTGTTAAATTTTAAAAATGACAAAAGTTTTCTAGGATCAAATTATTTCACTATGTTATTAAAATCTATTCATGATATTGATAGATGTCGTGAATGTTAAAATACCCCGTATATTGCCTGTCTTTATACGGGATTGGATATATTTTCGTTTTAAATTTTTCCAAGTATTTTCCCTTAAAAGAAAGTTCATAATTTTTAACCACTTGATTTACTTTATTAACAAAATCTCCATGGTTTCCTAAAATCTTCTCTATTTCCTTCTCCATGTTTTTTCCACAATTTATTTTTCTTTCATCCACCTTTTGTTCACATGTGTTCTCTGTCCATAATACTTCTTCACAAAATTCTGGATTCTCGTCCATCAATGACATTTTTTCTTCTGTTTTCTTTTTATCCTCTAATTCCCTTTGGTATTCCGAGCACCATGTTTCTATTCCTTTCATTTCTCTGATGATACCTTCTTTTTCTTCCTGCTTCCATTCTGTTTTATCGTCGGTTGCCAACAATTCTTCTGTACCTTCTATTTCCTGTTTTTCTCTGGTCTCCATCTTATTTTCCTGCTTTCTTTTCGAACTCTTCTTCTTTTTCTTCCTTCTCTTTTTCTTTTCTGTTAGATCTTGTTCTTGTACTTTCGGTTTATCCTCTACAGTCATATCGATTTCTTTGCGTTTTTCCTGTGCATTGACCCTTCCAGAATTTGTTTTCCTATCTGTTTGCTTTTCTTCTCCTGTGTTGTCTGGTTCTGCTCTGATTTCCAGTTTATTTTCCGAAAAATTTATGGTGATATCTTTTTTCCTCAATTCATCAATTCCCGCTATCATATCATGATTTAAATCTTCAATCAGCACACATTTCATAATATGGAATTTGTTTCCCACTCTTATCTGTACTCCCAAGCCTTCGTTTACTGTCGTCAAATTTTTATTGTTTGCACCCACTAAATCAACCCTAGGAATCTTATACACAAATCTGTCCAAATTTAATTCTTTTACTAGTTTTTTATTGATTAGCGATATCTCCGATCCAGAATCAATCACAATTTTAATCGCTTTATGTTTTATAAATGCATCTAAAAATATTAGATTAGAATTAGAAATTTGTCTGTCGTTTCCTATTGCTACATGATTCATCTCCCTTCTATTTTGTTGTTGGAAGCTCTGGTTATTTCTATCGTCCCTTTGTTCGTTAGTATTCCTATTCGGAGGATTTTGTGCATCTCTATTCCTGTTGTGATTTTCATATGTTCTCTGTTGTGTGTCATTCCTGTTATCGTAATTTTGTTGTCTATTGTAATTATTGTAATTTCTCGGCCTATATTCGTTTGTTGATCTGGGATGTCGGTTTCTCTGGTCATAATTTGATGAATACCTTCTTTCCGGTCCATTATATTGGTCATGTTGTCTTCTATTTCTCTTTTCTTTTCGCTTCTTTTAATTGAAGGAATTGGCACAAACTATCAATATCTTGATAGTTTCTCAAAATCACGTGATCTTCCAACGTTTCCTCAAAATGTCTGCTGATCATTTCTACCAGCTGTTCGGTAGAATATTTGTATTCTAGATATTTTGAATTGTTATATATCTGCAAAGCATATCTTTCTTCAGATATTCCCATTTTTTCGTGATATTTTCCATTCTGTAGCTCTTGGTTGATTTCTCTCTGTTTATTTTTCCCCCAGAAATAGTTGAGAAATTTATTTTCAAAATCTGTCCAATTTTCAAACTCATCTTCCTTGCTTTCATACCATAACGCTGCTCCTTCTTTCAAATGGTTTCTAATTGTTTCTTTGCAATCGTCAAAATATCTAATATGTTGTAATTTGGTTTTCAAATTTTTAACAAACGGTACTGGGTGTGTTTTCCGAATATCCCCGCCAAACTGTATTTTTATGTCACCCAAACTTTGGATGAGTACTTCTCTCCTGTCTCCCATATCTCGTTGTTTTCTGATATCCTCAATTTGTTTTTCTATTTCTTTCTTGTCTTCTTGTAAAGCCATTTCAAATTTTGTTTCTAACTGTTCTAATTCCTTTTTCTGTACAGTCTTAATATCTTTCATTTTAGTTTCTATTTCTTCTCTCTGCATCTCTAGTTTCCTCTCTGTTTCTTCTCTGACTTTTTCTAAACAGACTTTTACCTCATTTTCATATTTGTCCAAACGCTTTTCCATTTTTCTATCATTTTCTTCTAATTTTTGTTCATAGTTTTCCAAACGCTGCTCTATATTTCTGTTATTTAGTTCTATTGCTTGCCTTGTTTCCCGTTGGTTTTCTTCCATTGTTTGTTTTGTTTCTGCCATTGTTTGTTTTGTTTCATCCATTTTTTGTGACTGGAGTTGCATTAGTTGTAATATTTTATCTATTCCTGATAGTTCTTTTCTCTCCTCAACTATTGTCATATTTCCTTCATTATCCGATACTTCTTCCAAAATTGTTTCATCTTCTCTGTTATCCTCCTTCCTTTCCTGCATTTTACTTTGTCTCCTTGTGACAGACATGTTGTTACTTTTTGTTATTGTTTTTGTCCCCGCCAAATGTGAAATTTTACAACACTCTATATGTTTCAGAACACGACAATATTTCTCCCCAAATGTATTAAATTTTCACGACAAATATCAAATATGCAATCAGTAAAATTCAAATAATTCAAAATAAATATCAAATGTACGATTGGTAAAGAAAATAAAATCAAATAATTCAATAGCAGTAAATATCCACTAACTACGATCAATCAATAAATCAAATTTATATTCCCTGGAAAAATTGTCAAAATACTTTCAAATTCAAATTCCCTCAATGTTATATGTTTTTAACTCTGGA
Source organism: Diabrotica undecimpunctata (assembly GCF_040954645.1). Classification (NCBI taxonomy): domain Eukaryota; kingdom Metazoa; phylum Arthropoda; class Insecta; order Coleoptera; family Chrysomelidae; genus Diabrotica; species Diabrotica undecimpunctata. The sequence goes on from NC_092804.1 coordinate 93,690,725, forward strand.
TCACCTGTACTTATTCCAGATCTCTTTCCCTTCCTTCAAATGTAAAGCTGCGATATTTTCAAGCCCCACGTTTTGGAAGCCAGTTATTGTGATATTTAAAGTCTTGGTGCGCCAAGCAATAATTAGCTAATTAATTTTTTTGATTAATTAAAATTATTTAAATGATATGATTATGACTTTATCACAATTTTTAATTCTTTTATCTCAGGGTTAAATTCGTGCTTCAATATCTATGCTATTACATGTGAAAGGTAAGGTCCAGAGAATACCGGAATAATAAAAAACACATATGATCTAACACTATATATTGAAATAAAAATAATGAAATAATTCACACTCAAACGTTTTCAATAAACAAACCTCATATAAGGATTCTCAAGATTTTGTTCTCCTTACGTGAACAATCAAAATTTATGGTACAAACAATATTAATTGAAATCTCAAAATCCCAAACTATTCTAACTCTCCTAATCAAAATATTTATATCCCTTCTAAATTACGTGTAAAAATTGTGTTATCAATAAAAGAAAAAAAACTGCAGAAAACAAAAATATCTCTCTCTGATGATGAGTGGTCCAAATCCTTGTTCCTTGTAGACTGTATTGTCTCCTCTCAAACCGCTCCCTATGTAACCAGCAATCTTACACAGATTGTTGCAAGTATATCGTCCTTAATGATCTCCTTCAAAAGCACAAAACATTCAACTTATGATAGCCTTTCTCCTCTCGATAAACTGAATCTCTCGTTGGCCCGAGTGAAAAATGACTCTTGGAATATCTTCTCTTTACGATAAACTGAATCTCTCGTTGGCCTGAACAGTGACTCTTGGAATATAAGTAAAGAAATATGACTTACAATATTTTGCTGCTTCAGCTTCTGTCAGATACACTAACTCCACAAAACTCACTAACATTCAACACTACTGCTTGCTACATTTCAGGAACCGACCAGAGAACAATCACTGTTCCTCTTACAGATTTGGAAAACCAACTGCTCCTGTTTTCTCTCTCCTCAATCTCGCTAAACTTTTTCCTACATACTTATCCCACCTTTTTCAATCGCCGCCAATCAAAACTCGTCACAATTCCCCCATTTTTTCATTTCGATAACAAACAAATTTTTACCTATAATTATAAAATTTCCTAAAACTTATTTACAAATAATATTTTCTATAATTCTTAAAAACTAACAAAAACCTCTTTCTAAAATCTCTTCTATTTGTCTCTAATCACTGCATTAATGTATTTTGGAAAACCCCGTTCAATTGTCTTTTTGTTTTCACTTAAAATTATGCGGGTCACTCAAGTATAACAAAGAAATAATTTATGCAAAGCTTACATTTTGTTTAGTACAGGTAATTCAAGAAATTAATAACTCTCCTTCTTCGAAATGTTTGTTGGATATTATCCTACTTATCTGAATTATTTTAATGTTATTGAATTTTGAAATATTTTTAAACAAACCAATATTTTTCTCGATTTTACATATCATAACAATATATATATATATATATATATATATATATATATATATATATATATATATATATATATATATATGTATATATATATATATATATATATATACATCCCACTATCATTTTGAACTCTTTTCACGTTGCAGTAATTTAGCATCAGTTTAGTGTATTTGATTTTTTTTATACATTTAAATTTTTACGCTAAACAGACATTTTGACTTAGCAATTAAATCCATTGTATTTTTATCATTACGGTATCGATAGATGTTGCCGAAAGAATGTTTTTACCTAAAACAGTAGGTTGGTACATAATTATCGATCGGTTTGGGTAAAGTTCAAAATCTGTACAAAATGTACAGATTTCCGAAGTGGAAATTAAAATGTTAAATATTAGTTAATTGAAAATATGATTTTCATCACAATCACGACCAATAATTATGGCTTAATCACTAAAAAATAATATTTTACTTAAGGGGGTATGTTCACGCCGCAGTTAAAATGAGTGGCATTCCAATAAACTAACGTTTAACAATTCTTGAGTAGATGGCAGCACGTACGTCATATTCTAATTTTGATTTTCCCGAAATTTAATTCTCTGAACAGCGACATTTTTGCCAACGAGGCCAAGTACTGGAACTTATAATATAATATACGATCGGTAGAATCGGTACAGTTCGCTCTCAGTCGGTGGTCTTCTTCAATGTAAGTTGAAGTTAGTTAATTTTTGGATTGGACCATTCGATATAATTTTTTAATTTTTGTATCATGTTGTTGTTCATTTACCTTGGTTGCTGTTTTGATTTTGAGTGTTGTTTTTTTAGTTTTATAAACATTTTAAACAGTGCATATCAGTCTTGTTTTCTAATTAAATTAAAAAATTAAATTTCTAGTATAAAAAAATTACATAATAAAAATATACACCTGTAAACTTTATAATGTATTAACCCAACAGCGGACGCTAAGAGCTGATCAGTTCTTTGTAATATTACAATTTTCTAGGCAACAAGGTTATTGAATTTATATTTATTTTCAGCCGGTAAACGAAAATCTTCCGTTGCTAAATCAATTTTTTGATCATTTTGAACTTCACGAGTCAAATACAAATGATAGGTCAGTTGAGTCATTAAAATTTCTTTTAAGGTTAACCCGGATTGATTGGCGGTCAGACTAGTAGGACGTGTGTAGTGTCGCTCCGAAATTAAATTCCAATTTTGGGTGGTTTCGAGTGTAATCTGCATGCAAGTTAGTGTAAAGTGTGTTTGAAAGGGACCTTTATGTAAGTAAATAATCAGTTATCTGATTTTGAACTGTATTAAATTGATAGTTAGTTTTAATTGCCCTACGGATAAAAGTGAAACTTCTGAGTGGTCGAAACGAGTTGAGCTTTTTACGCTGTACGGGTGATTAAGAACGATAAACAATAATAATTATCAACAAAAACAATAGGTCTGTTATTCAGGTTTCGGTAAAACTATACAGAATTATAAAGACTGAATTTATTTGCTGTTTTGATATTTATTGTATTTTTGTATTTACAAGTGGTAGAAGTCGAAACTGATTAGGATCGAGAATAATTGCTAAGATTTAACTGTAGAGGTAGACGCGGCGCTTGTCGAGATCCGTAACCGTTATTTATAATATTTATATTCATAAATACTTTAATTACTTGAATAAGAAGAAAAATGGCGGATGGTAAGGTTGATGAAGATGGTAAAAGAAAAGGCAAAGAGGAGATAGATATATTTAGCAGGAGCAGAAAAGTGAGCCGAACGCCAGACAGGTCGAAACCAACAACGAATGAAACCAGCAGCCAGAACGAAATGATGGAACTAATGAGACAAATAGCAAGCGATAATAAAAAGAAAAACAACGACCTGGAAGAGATAAAAAATACAATGGGTAATATGATTGATAACCTAATCATATGTTATGGACCAGATGAAGACGCAACAAAAAACGAAAAGAATGAATTCTGGGACAAATTACAAGAAGTGATAAATGATTGTACAGAGAAAATTGTGATCACAGGAGACATGAACAGTAGAGTGGGGAAAGAAACAGAAAAATGGAACAATGTCATCGGACCTTATGGGGAGGACAAACTAAACAAAAATGGAAAATTACTACTCGAATTCTGTCTAGACAATAACCTGGTGATTATGAACACACACTTCCAACATAAAAGGATACACAAGATCACAAGAGAAGTCAAATCAAGAGACGAACAATCAATTATAGACTATACTATAGTGCAAAAAACAGAGAAGAACTGGATAAGAGACGTAAGGGTAAAAAGAAGTTATGAAATTGGTAGTGACCACTATCTACTAGAAACCACATTCAAAAGTAAAAGAAAAGAAATAAAAAGAAATGAGAACATAAACAGAAAACACAAAGAAATAATAAAAATTTATAAACTAAGGGAAGAAACAACGAGAATAAGATACTCAGAAGGACTAGAGAAAGAGATGGATAATGAACATGAAATAACAGAAACAATAGAAGAAGAATGGGGAAAATTTAAAAATGCGATGATAAAAACAGCTAAATCAATATGTGGAACCACAAGAAATAACAACAGAGGAAAACGAACATCTTGGTGGAACGATGAAGTGAAAAGAGAAATAAAAGAAAATAAGAAATTATGGAAAGAATACATCCAAGACAAAACACAACAAAAATATGAAAATTATAAGAGACAAAGAACAAAAGTTAAAGAGATAGTTAAGAAAGAGAAAAAGAAAAGTTGGGAAAAATTCGGGGAAAAAATGGAAGAAAACAGCACAGAAAACGTAAAATTATTTTACAGAACACTGAAAACCCTAAGAAGCAACAAAGAAACGAAACTGAAACAAATAATGAACAAGGAAGGAACAATAATAAACGACGATAAGACAATAATGGAAAGATGGAGGCAACATTTTCAGCTGATACTGAATGGAAATCAAGCGAATACAATGGAGAAGGAAAGCCACAACAGGAGAGTATCCATGAGAAACACGGAAAATACAGAAACTATAGAAAAAGAAGAACTGGAAGAAGCAATAAGAAAGATAAAGATTGGAAAAGCACCAGGAAGCGATGAAGTAGCACCAGAAATGATGAAATATATAGGAGTAAAAGCAAAAGAAAAATTGTTATACATATATAACCTAATATGGAAGAGAAAAGTAATACCCAGAGAATGGACAAATGCAGTAATTATACCTATATACAAGAAAGGAAACACAAGAGACTGTAGGAACTATAGAGGTATATCACTACTATGTGTAGCAGCAAAAGTATACGAAACCATAATAGAAAGGAAAATTAGAAAAGAAATAGAACATAAATTAGAGGATGTACAAAGTGGATTCAGGAAAGGACACAACACACAAGACCATATATTCACCATGCAACAAGTAATAGAAAAAGCCTTAAAGAAAAATAAAGAAATACATCTGAGCTTTAGAGACATGGAAAAAGCATTCGACTCAGTCAAAAGAAAAGATATATGGGAAAGCCTAAAGAAGAAACAAGTAAGTGAAGAACTGATAGAAGCAACAAAGAGTATATACATGAAAACAACAAATACAGTAAGAATGTTAAATATACAGTCAGAACCATTTGAAACAACCCAAGGAGTTAGACAAGGGGGAAGTCTCAGCCCAGTACTATTCATAAATGTAATAGATGAGATAGTGAAAGAATGTAAGAAAACATTCAAGAAATACTGCATCGGTTGGAACAGAATGCAAATGATAAATGCTGAGATGTGTATATTTGCAGACGACATAGTATTAATTGCGGAAACTGCAGAAAAACTGAAATACAACTTAGAGAAATGGAACCTAGAAGCAAGCAAATACAACTTAAACGTAAACAAAGAGAAGACTCAAATAATGAAAATATCAAGGAAACAAGGGACGGAAGATCAAATAGAAGTAATGATAGACCAACAAAAAATAATACAGACAAATTCATACAAATACTTAGGAACAGTAATCAACAACAAAGGAGACATCGAGGATGATCTTAACAACAGAATGGAAAACACAGGAAAACTATTCCAAGCACTAAATAGAGGATTCCTTAATAACAAAGAAATATCAACAAAGACCAAGATGACAATATACAAAACAATATATAGACCTACAGTGACATATGGAGCAGAAAATTGGATATTAAACAAAAGACATCAGAGCAGAATTCAGGCAGCAGAGATGAAATACCTCAGAAGAACGATAGGAGTAAAAAGAACTGATATAATCAGAAATGAAGAAATAAGAGAAAGACTCAAAATCAAACCAATACTCGAGTCAATCAAAGAGAAAAAATTGGCATGGTTCGGACATCTAACCCGGATGGACAATAATAGACAAGTTAAAAGAGTGTGGGACGCCAAACCAATAGGGAAGAACAGAAGAGGAAGACCCATTAAAGAATGGAACAGTGACATCTCGCAGATACTACAGAGTAAGGGTAAGACTTGGCAGGAAGCAACACAGATGGCATCCAATAGGAAGGAATGGAGAAAGTTCGTTAAGAGCTAGGATACCTCAGAAGACTGTCAAATAGTGTAATGTAATGAATTGTATTTTAAACGGCCCAACACCGAAAGGTACAAATGGGTCTACTGATTAAGTAAAGTAAAGTTGAACTTCACTCTGTAAAAAGCTCATTAGCCCACTTATTCTTGTTTCTACAGTTGTAATTTCTGCAGTATCTCGGATATTTTCCATATACACGGAAACATAAGATGCCATAGTCGAATCATATCTTCCGGAAAACAAGCTTCAATAAGAGGATACAATATCGCCGCAAACTTGTCAGCAGTTTTGTCTAAGGTCTGAAGCAGAAATATTACAAGGACTACTAGAAACTCAACTAAAAATTAACTTTAAGAGCTCTCTAATGTAAACTTCAATCTGGAGATCCTCTCTGCCAAACCTAGACTGCAAACTCTGAATAATTTTTGAACTTGATTGGAGGTAATTTAAATTTGCGCTTACCTTTACACTTGATGACTCTGAACTTAATGAACCTGTTCTGTCATCGTATCTGTACTTAAGTTTAAAGTACCTTGCACTGTATTTATCCTATGCCTCCATCTCACTGATTAACTCTTCTTCGGAAGCTTCTTCGAATATATTTTCAAATGCCGCACTCTCCACTTCTCAAAACTCATTGAACTTTACTTGTAAGAGTTCCCAGGTTCCCACTGTACGCTAATTTTTTGCTAGGGTCGCGTATCTACCGGTTCAGCTAACAAACTGTCCAAAACAATAGAAATTTTCGTAAATGCACTACGAACTACCATTCTGCGTTTTCGCAGAAATAATACGTTCTTCGTTTTCTGGGTTCGAAATAATACAAAATTAAATTTTAAGTACAAAAAACTTACTTTGTTTTAAATTACACAAGTGTGGTTTTATTTTAATACAGTTTGCTTTGGTGGTACAAATTCTACTAACTGTATCTATGCAATTCTAATATTATTATTAATATGATACATGATATTACATGCCCAGACGAAAAATTCGTAAAATTTAATTGCCTCACACTCGTCTAGGAGCACTGGATGTATGCAGTGAACGGGAGGTATATGTTTAACAGTGAACGTTGGGGCTTTTTTTTCGTTTATAATATGTAGAGCAGTTGACTGTATAAAAGTGGACATGTATAGAGATGTATGTAATCGTATACTATTCGTTAAATCCTGTTACGTAATATGACACACACCTCTGTAGTCCGTTTTATTGCTACTAGGTTACGGTATCATTACATGCCTCCATGTTTGTCTCCACCATCGTATTCTGTTTATTAAATCATATCATTTTAGGCTCCGTACGGTACGATTGGACCAATAGGAGCGAAGATACGTAACTAAGACTCTTTTGATATGATTATGTATTTGATTTCTATGTCGTATTTTATTGGTTAAGTTGTATCATTTGAGGTACCGTCACGATTGGAATAATAGGAGAAAGTATGGTATTTGGTCTGGTATGGTATGGCTGTATTTAATTTTTCTGTCCCATTATATTCTATTAGGTAAATTCTATCATTTGAGGAACTGTACGTCACGATTGAACTAATAGAACCGAAGATATATAACTGTGATCTTTTTGATATGCTGCTGTATTAATTTTTTCTATTTCATTGTATTTTATTGGTTAAATCCTATCATTTAAGGTACTGTATTATATTGGTCAGACAACATGGGACGAATCGGACCAAGATTTTTTAAATAGAAACTTTTTTAAATCCTGGCTTTGTCGGTCTGTTATAAATAAAAACCATTAAGTATTGCTTAAACGTTTCGACTATTTCTCATGTTCAATAAGCACTTCAATTATTTAACTTTACGTAATGCACAATTATATTTTTTGTCTACTCTATTCAGTGGTTTTAGTTTTGTCTATAAAAAACTCAACAGTCTTCTCGGTTGAACCGTGTCGATTATCATTGCTGCCCTCAATCCTATATAGGCCAAACAAATCGTAGAATCCAAAATAGTATTTATGAAAATTCCATTTCTGTTTGCAATTCTGACTCAATTTCATCTATAGGTTAACACCATCTTCATACAGGTCATAACATTAATTTTGACTCCAGAACCATAGCCCCCATCCACTTCTATAAACCAAGAATTATCCGAGAAGCCATAGAATTTGAAAAAAGGTCAAATTGTCTCAATAAAAGAGATGCCGGCATACGATTACCTTCGACGTGAAGACCTTTCATAAAGAAAATACCGTCCGCTCTAACCGTCAATCGTAATCCTACTGTCAGACACGTTCGTGCCAATCACCACGCCAACCTCCACCCAAACCACGTCACCATCGACGGTATAAATGACCCGTCCTCTATTTTCAGCACCAATAATGCATTGATTAGTGATCAGTGTAGTAGTGTCTGGTGGCTTGATAAACTGAGACCTCGGAAGCCCTGAAGAAGATATCGAAGAGGATGTCGAAAGCTCGGCGCAATGATAGTCAACGCGGTTCAACCCGGAAGACTGTTGAGTTTAATATTAATTAGTGTAATAGTATAAATCTTAGCTCTAAGTTTAATTGTACTAACCGCGGAAACCTTTCGGAATATATATATATATATATATATATATATATATATATATATATATATATATATATATATATATATATATATTTTCTATCAGCTCTAGGATGTCATAATTTTCACATGTGGCTTATTGTCGTACATGTGTTTCTCTGGAATGTAGGCAGCCGGTACGATTCTTGAGGGAATTAGCGGGCGGAACTGGGACATACCTTTTTTAAAAAAGGATTCATTTATTCCTTTTCCTTTAAAAAACAACCAAACAAAAAAAAATGGAAAGAAGAATGGGAATGAAGTTAACCTGGTACAAGCTCTCAGCCTTAGAGTACACATGTTGAAACACCCGCTTTACAAAGAAGAATCTCTCAATCTACTGAAGTCCATTCTCATAGATAACTCCTATCCGGCATCCTTCATCAATAAATTTCTATATTCCAAAAGCTATGGACAGTCCATTACCGAAACACCCAACGGGCTGTTTCACCCTTAAGTGCGTTTTTTAGGATCTCTTCGGAGTAGGCATTAAAAAGAATTGGCGACAATACACATCCTTGTCTCACTCCACGACCAATTTCAATCTCTTCTGACAGCTGTTCGTTAACACGTACTTTTGCTCGCTGTTTATAGTATAAATTTGATATGATCCTGAGGTCGTTGTAGTCAATCTTCTTTGATTTCAGGACATTCATTAATTGTTTATGTCGTACTTTATCTAATGCTTTATTATAGTCAACAAAATATGCGTATATATATATATTAAGTGAAAAAAAAAGAGCTTCACGCGTTCCTAGGCCTTTGCGAAAACCAAATTGTGTATCATTAACGTATATGTCCAGTTTGTGTTATATTCGGTTATCGATGACTTTTAGTAGTAACTTTAGCACATGAGACATTAAGCTAATGGTGCCGTAATCGCTGCATTCTCTTGCGTTTTTCTTTTTGGGGAGACAAATAAAAATCGACGTTAACCACTCTTTGGATAATACGCCTGACCTGTAAATTTGGTTCAAGAGTGTCACTAAAACATTAATGTGCTTCTAATCTAGAATTTTTAGGATTTCTTAAGGAAGCATGTCAGGACCAGGGGTTTTCCCACTCTTCATTGTTTTTAATGCGTGTAATATTTCTTCTTTTGTAATATATGCACCTATTTCTTCTGACGTAAGTTCTATGTGCTCCAGATCTCCTCTTTCATCATTGAACAATTCGTCGATATATTCTGCCCATCTTTGTACTTTTTCGTCCGTATGTGTTTGTCATCGAATGCCATAGTCTGTGGACTAGTACGCATTTCGATGCGCATCGCCCCGCCTCGAATTTTTCCATTGGCTCTTGACCTGGAAATCCCTATTTATCGCTCGAACAGCGCATATAAATATTGGCGATTTTGAGGTCAGCCAGGTCAGTCCCTCACGGGCTCTCCGAGAGCTTAGTGCTCTCGGGGCTCTGCTTCCTGCATTTATTTTCCATACTCTGTGGCTGAGAATTGTTTCAACTTAACTTGGTGTTTTTATTTCGAAGAATAAATTGTCATGTAAGAAATATCTTGCCTTTTTCAAGGCAAGACACCGAAGATAAATATTTTCCAAGTCCATAACCCGAAAATGGACTTAAGTAGAGGAACTCTCGACGTTTACTCCGAAGCCCTCTACAGAGCACCCGGGGATATCAGAAGGTGGTTAGACCCTTATTTGTTCCCCCGAGGTGACATGTTATAGTAGTCCCGTGTCTATCCAGAATTGCACGAGAGGGATTTTGTTTTCTTAGTCCTGTCAGTTCTTTTAATATATAATATATAATATATAATATGCTTTAATACGTATAATTAAAATTATTAATATTTATTATGACTTGTACTCAAAAAGAAGATTTCTTAATTAAATTTTATATTTATTATTTTTCAGAATTTCAGAACAGTAAAATCTCCTCCGGCATAGCAAAATTGGCTAGGCGTCGTTTCCCTCTACCTTCCGCTTCTAAAAATCAGATTCCAGCGTCATACACTCCACACCTTAAATTCCAACCAATCACATTCAATACTTTCTCAGTAAACAAACTCGCTGTGGTCATGACCTTATATTATTTGGTATTTCCAATTTCATGAATAATTCCTTTCTTTTTAAAAGGAAAAATACAGTTAGGATTTGATTTCACGTACAGTGCGTCTACGTATTTCACCCTAAAAGGGATCCTCAGAACGGATATACACAGACGCTCTGAACGTGAAAATAAATCTTTCCTGTCTTGAGAAGCAACTCTAACATGGCTTCGTATTCGAATGGAATCGCTATTTGCGTCCTATTTTGCTCTGCGTATCTGGAGAAATAAATGAGTAAATCGTCGATTTAATTTACGATAAAGTCTTCATGTCGGTTGAGAATAGTATGCAATGCTCTCACCAGTGCTGTACGTGCTTTTTGCTGGCCAAATGGCACTACCTTAAAACGATATACTATCCTATCAGTTGAAAAAGCGGCATTTTTCTGGTAATGAAATCAACTCAAAACTGTCTTTTAAATTAATTTTGGAAAAAATATGGGACCCATTAATATAACAAAAATGGCCTCAATTTTTTGCGATGATTCATATTGGGATATTGTATGTTGGTTGATATTTCGCACATCTAAACATAGCCTCAATTCACCATTGCTTTTCTTAACTATGATTATAGGATTAACATAAGGTGAATCACCTTTCCATAACCTGATCTTTCAACATTCTCTCTATTTCCTTTTTCACGTCTTCGTCGATATTTATATGGGATCTGATATGTCTTCGATCTAAAATTTTCCAAATTTTTAACTTCAAATGAATGCTCGTATTTTCTGGCCACTCTGTTTTCCTCGTTTATTCATGTTCTTATTTTTTTAAAATTAAACGCATCTCCTTTTCTTGTCCTTCTCCACAAATTTGTTCTCTTTCGTCCTCTTTATCTTGTCTACACATGTTTAGAGTGTATTCTGTCTTGTCTTCATACATCCCATTTTCAAATACCGCTGTTTCAACTCTATTCTCTGTATTTTCGACTTTGTTCATCTCTTTCCATGTATCCCATGTGTCAATGTTGTCTCTTATCCTTCTCTCTTCTTCTTCTGGACTCGTCTGTTTGGAGGAATTCCAGGCAATCATTTCGTCAAAATTCTTTTTTCTTCTTTGGGCATCTCGTACGTGGAATGCCATTCTTTAATTTCTCCTAACCTTTTCTTTTCTTCTGGGCTCGTCTCTTTTGATGAGTGGCCTGTTTTAATTTCTTCTACCTTTTCCTTTTCTTCTTCCTTTTCCTTTTCTTCTTCGTTCATGTTCATCTCTTCTGAGGCATTCCAGTCATTAATTTCTTTTGTGTTTCTTTGATTGCGCCTTCTTCTGCTTCTTTGTCCCTGTTTCATTGCCAAGTTCATTTCTACCACATTTTCTTTATCCACTTTATCCGTATTCCTTTTATCATAATCCTTGTCCTTATCCAATATTTTTTTTCATTTCTACCACTTTATCGTTAATTTTCATTGTTTTCTTTTTAAAATCCATCACTACATGGTTTTCCAACAATTCGTCTACACCTACTATCATATCATGCGACATATTACGCATGATCACACATTGTAGCGTAAAATACTTTTTCCCAGTCGTACCTTAATTCGTATGCCTTCATTTATTGTTGCCAATGTTCGTTTGTACGCGCCCACTAAGTTCACCCTAGGTATTTTGTAAATTAAATTTGTCAAATTAACTTCCATTAATTTTCTATTTACCAGCGATATTTCAGATCCTGAATCTATCAAAGTTTTGATAGGTGTGTCATTGATAAATCCAATCACAAAATTTAAATTTGATCCATTTTCTTTTTCCTTGTGTCCTGCCAGTTTTATGAATTCCTAGGGGTGGCAAAAAATTCCAGTTCGCTTCTTCGTTTTTAATGAACGCCTTCGTGAAAACCCTCATGTTGTCTTTCAGTGTTTCTGTTGTCATCGCATTGTCTCTCTTCCACATACTCTTCTACTGTCGTGTTATTTACTTCTCTTGGCCTTTCTGAGTTGTATCTGTTGTCCCGAAAACCGTGTTCATTTGTTCTCCTGTAATTGTTATTTTCTCTAGAATTTTTGTACGTATTCCTATTATGATTTTCCCTGAATCTGTCTGTGTTCCATCGTTGGTTCATTGGTTTATAATTTTCTCTTCTGATTTCTCGGTTCTCATATTCTTTTCTCGGGATAAATTCTCTTTGTGGTCTATTGACGATTATTCTGTCCCTTATTTTTGTAATCCTGCGTTACTTGCGTTCTTCTCGCTTTTCTGTCTCGTAGACGCGAATCTCTTATTTGCAAGAACCGACACAGACTATCAATATCTTTATAATTTTGCAAAGTAACATGATCTTCTAAGGTTTCTTCGAAATGTCTTGCAATTAGTTCTACCAGTTGTTCTGATGAATAGTAGCTACCAATTCCAAATGTTTGGCATTGCTATAAATCTGCAATGCATAAGTTTTTTCCGATATTCCTTTCCGGGTTGCCGGGTTTTTGCCCCAGAAATAATTTAGAAATCTTTTTTTTTTTGAATTTTTTTTTCTCTAAGATATTTTTGCATCTTAATTTCCGCAATTTGTTTTTCATTCCTTTTAATTCTTTCCTCTTTTTCTCGCTTGTCTTCTTGTATTGCCTTTTCAAATTTGCTTTCTAAATCTTCTAAATTTTCTCTCTGGCAGTCTTGATTTCCTTCATTTGTTTTTTAATTTCTTTAATCTCTATTTTCTGTTTCCCGCTTTTTCCTATAATCTCTTCAATTTTCTGTACCATTTCCTTCTTGATACTCTCTATATTTCTGTTGTTTTCTTCTATTGACTTTTTTTTCTCCGGTTGATATTCATTCATGGTTTGTTTTGTTTCCTGTTGATTTAATTGTTCATTGTTAATTTTTTCCATTGCTTGTTTGGTTTCCTGTTGGATTTAATTGCATGAGTTGTAAAATCTTCTCTATCCCTGATAATTCCTGACTTTCTGTCTCTACCATTGTTGTTTCTAAAATTTCTTCTTGTTCTATAATTTCTTCTTGTCTTTGGTTTTCCTTCATTTTATTCCTAGTACCATATATTTTGTTTTTATTTAATAAATCTTCTTCCCCGCCGGATGTCAAAACTTTAAAAATTTTTTGATTTGTTGCAAATACATTTTTTTTCATAGAAATATAAATTATCAAAAATAAAAATATTTATAAAAATGTTATCCAATGTCAACAAAAATTTTAAATGAAGTTGTTATAATTTGTAAATATCAATAAAAATCAAATATAGAAATGGCATATATCCAAAAATAATTTTAATGCCACCAATATACTTCCAACCGCCTGTGAATTTCTTTTCCAATTGCCTTCCTTCTCAAATGCAGCTATTACATTTTAATTGTCCCACGCGTTGGGAAGCCAGTTATTATGAATTTCAAATTATGACCCTTATGATGTTTTTTTTTTAAACTTTAATTTGCCTTAGGCTTAATTTTGCAAACAAATAAATTTCTCTTAATTAATTTATAATCTCAGGGCTATTTTTATCGTTAATTTTTCTCCGTGACTTTAAAGCAGTATCTATACTATTTGCCTTTCATGGATAAAAGAACAATGGGAAAATAAATGAAAAAAATAAATTTGTGATAATAAATTATCAAACAATTTTTGAAATTTACGTTCAAATTATTTAATCAAATAAATTTATAATTAAACCAAAAATATAATATATGCTTTAATACATACAATTAAGCTTAAAAATTCTCTAATGTTCATACACAAATGATCAATACTTATTATGACTTGTACTCAAAAAGAAGATCTCTTAATTATATTTTATATTTGTTATGAAAGCGAATAGCTGAACAAAATGTTAAAAAAATTAAATTAGTTATGATATCGTTACGAATGTGGTTGAAAGTCCTTTTTTTATTTTATATCAGACTGACTTTTTATTTACACAATTTTTCTATGGGCTTCTTTTCTCTTCCGACTGTGCTCTGACCATCTACTGTTCGTATTCTTGGATGCTTCACACACCCCTGTTTTCCTCAACTGGTGGGAGTCTCTCGCACACACTAATGCCGCTACAGTTTCTCCAAAACACCTCCTGGATAAACACCTATCCCACAGGAACACACTTTCTTACTAATCGAGAGGATTTTCACTTCACCGATTAGTACTATATACATGCTACACCTCGATTAGTACTATTTACAGCTACACCTATTTTCCTTACTACAGGATGTAAATTCCGCTTTGAACTGCTACAACTCCTTTGGCTTGTTCCGCAGACACATCAAACACTATAGACAATTTTTATTTACAAGCAATTTTGCTAACTTTTACTACAGGCTATGGTGCAACAAAACAACTACAAATATATACATATATATGGGTTGGAGTCAATAAAAGGGCTATTGGTAAACTATTCTTTATGTCAAGCTTTCAATTGTGTTTACAATCTTTATCAAGAGCTTCTAAAAAAATACAAAAAATCTTACAAAGTGAAACTAGAAAAATAAATTTTAACTCACCAAATTATCTATAGGATACTTAGTTTTGGAATATAAAGATGAAATAGTTTTGATGTTCTTTGTTGCTATTTTTATATTGTCAATAACCTTTAGTGTTTGTATTAATTTAGGTGTTAATGATGGTATAAAAGGTAGTGAATGATAATAAGTGTTCTGATTATTGAATACAATGTTCTGAGATTTAGCAAAAAATGGTGTTAACTTATTTATATTAAAAATATTAGAAAAAAGCATCCTATGTAGCATATCTGGAGGATAAGAGTTCTCAATTAAAATATTATAAGAAATATTAAATATTAAAATAGATTTATAAGCTATTACTCACATCATCCAAATAAGATGAAAATGAACCTTATAACAGGATTAAAAGAACGTGTTTTAAGGCTTTCCCATCCAGATTATCTACAAGAAGATCTTCAGTTGTTAAAAAATATTTTAACAACTGAGTTTAACAACTGAGGTGGAGTTTTGACTTATTCTTGAATGAGTTCATAATCCAGCAGCCCGCTGAAGTATTGGATTTTTATAATATAATTATTTGACAACCTTTTGATACATTGATTTCGTATGTTCCGTTTTAAATTCGTTCAATATGTATACATTGTTTAGACTTCTATCAAAGATGAATAAATCTTCTTTTTGATTACTAAATAAAAAAGAAATTTTAAAACAAAATTTTACTTTTTGGCAATTTAATTGTCAAAAATGAAAATTGTAAGTTGGCATTCATTACATTGAGGCTTATTTGTAATTGGTCGCTATTCTCACTTATTTATAAATTCAATAATTTTTGTTAAAAAAGTTTTCAAAATTACTAAATTTAGAGAAACATTCATTAGATATGTTTTAAAATGGTTTTTAAGATGTTTAGCAGTTTAGATTTATTAACAAAACTAATTTTATTTGGTGAGTTAAAATTTATTTTTCTAGTTTCACTTTGTAAGATTTTTTGTATTTTTTTAGAAGCTCTTGATAAAGATTGTAAACACAATTGAAAGCTTGACATAAAGAATAGTTTACCAATAGCCCTTTTATTGACTCCAACCCATAAAAAACATATTTATATATTTTTTCCAAACGAGTCACAAGTACTTCTTTTTTCTTATATATATATATATATATATATATATATATATATATATATATATATATATATATATATATATATATATATATATATATATATATATATATATTAATGTGATATTAAAAGTCAGAGGTGCGCCAAGCAATTAATTAGCTAATTAATTAATTAATTAAACTTATTTAAATGATGCAATTATGATTTTATCACACTATTTAATTCTCTTATCTCAGGGTTATATTCGTGCTTCAATATCTATGCTTTACATATGATAGGTAAGGTCTAAAGAATACCGGAATAATAAAAAACATATATGATACAACATTATATATTGAAATAAAATTCACACTCAAATATCTTCAACAAAAAATATCTCATATAATGATTATCAAAATTTTGTTCTACGTACGCGAACCTTCAAAAAATTAATGTTATATACAATATAAATTAAAATTTCAAATCCAAATTGTTGTTCTAAATCTCCTGATCAAAATATTTCTATCTTTTCTAAAGCAATTAAAAAAAAAACTTTGTTAATAAAGAAAAACAGACGAATGGTAAAAAAAACTATCCCTCTGATGATGAGTTGTCCAAATCCATGTTCCTTGTAGCCTACACTATCTATTCTTAGCAGTTTCCTAGGTAATCAGCAATCTTACAACAAATTATTGCGAGCCTCTCGTCTTTAATGATCTCCTTCAAATGCACGTATCGTTCAAAAGATGCTAGCCTCTTCTCCTCTCGATAAACTGAATCTCTCGTTCCGGCCTGAACAGTGACTCTTGGAATATATAAGTAGAAAAGTATAACTTACAATATTTTACTGGATCAGCTTCCGTCAGATACACTTACTCCAAGAAAAGTCACAAACATTCACTTCTAATGCTTACTATCACTTGGGAACCACCAAAGAAAAACGACTGTTCGCCTTGCACCCTTGGAAAACAACTGATTATCTTTTCCTCCTCAAAAATCTAGCTAAACTCTCATTCCTACATAGCTATCCCACCTTTTTTTATCTCCTCCAATCAAAGCTCGTCATACGTATCCCCATCTACCATTTAGATAACAAACAAACAATTTTACCTACAATTATAAATTTCCTAAAAACTATTAACATGCTAATCGGTTTCTACAAATTCTTAAGAACTAACGGAGAAATATAATTTCTAAATATTCTATGAGTAGATAGTCTATGTATGTCTGAGCGCAACCCCTAAATCGCATCCCCTAAAATCGCAACCCCCGGTCGTAAGTTCCAAACGGCTTAACGTAGGATGACGTACGAGGGCTCGTTGGAAAGGGGATGAAAAATGGGGTTGAACGCAGTATGTGCCGTGCGCATCGGAGCATGCCAAAAGGTCATTACGTCATATCTTTGTTTCTATTGGTCCGATCGGGGCGTACGAGGGCTCGTTGGAACGGGGAGGAGACGGGGACACAAAAAACAAAGATGGCGACGTTGCCAAATGGGCGCTAAAACGTATCTTCGTTGCTATTGGCCTGATTTTGACGCATGAGGTGTCAAATGAAAGCGTAGGTGACACACAGAAGCCATGTCAACGATCAGTATGAACATTATTCTTCTTCTTCTTGTCCATACAGTGCCTAATAGAACGTGTCATTCGAGACAGGACGTGACATTTGACGTAGAACGTGAAATGCCACGTGACATTCGACGCAGGACGTGACATTCGACGTAGAACGTGACAGTTATGTGACATTCAACGCAGGACGTTGCTTAACATACATACAGAGTAATGGAATTTAAATAAAAACAACATCAGCATAAACGGAGCATTTTTATTCGTATATAGTTACAATTTTGTTTAACAAAGTTCTTAATTGTTTTAATAGCCCGTCGTTGGGGCAGGGTATCCCAAAAAGTTCCCAGCTAAACGTTCCTGCTGCTACAACTTTACGTGTGTATTCGCTGTACTTATAATAGGTGTTGTTCTGAAAAAAGTAAATAAACCCATCAGTATAGCGGAATGCTGATGTTATTGTATCTGGTAGTCCGGGTAAAAGATAATTCATGGGTCCACGGTTTAAGACATCTCCAGCTTCATTAAATTCAATATAAGAATCATCATTGTATAATAAATACGTTTGACCGCTGTTTGTTTGAAATAATGCATTTATTTTGGTTCTCGCAGGTATAGAAGGAAACATAAAACGTTTTTGAAGTTTTAAATTGGGGAAAGATGCAGCGTAATACTGATTATTGCGTATAGTTACTAAGTGTCCCTCGGAATTCTGAAAAACATGTGAAACGTGCGTAGACCTCAACTCTTTAGGGAGATAATCGGTAATTAATTCGGGATGTTTTGGAAGGCGCATTTCATTTAAATCAAACTTCCATATATACGGACCATATCCAACGTACATTCTATAATTTGGAAACTGAGGAGAAGTAGCTAGAAACATGAAATCTGGATACGGAATTAGACATAATATGTTTTGTATTGCAGGTGTGGTCGTTGTTGTTGTTGGCAAAGAGGTCCTGTGTTTGATGGTAGATGTTTTCGACATATGGTTCTTGTTGTGCGAAAGTGGTGTTTGTGCTAGCGTAACTGGTGTTGTTGTTGGTATGTAAGAGGGTGTTGTTTTTGGTCCATATAGATTACTCATTGCCTTTTTATCATCATCACCAAAAGGTGGTACATCTTGTTGATACCAAGGATACATAATAGACGAATCAATAGTACTGTGTGCTAGTCCGAGAGAATGACCAATTTCATGCATTAGGACAGCCAAAAAATTGACTTCACCATTGGGAGCGCTGCCATTTCCTACATACCATCGTTCACTAACATCAAGATGAATTTCGGTACACTCTCCGTGTGCGCTTGGAAAGTATGCGTGAGCCAATACTTTTCCAGGACCATCGAAATTAAATGAACATTTAGAGGTTCCTTGACAACTTGCTCGAAAATTATGAGTATCTGGTACCACAGTTATAGTAATATCAGGCCTCGGAGAAGGTATTATTACTTGTTTAAACTTTAAATTAGATATTGTCTCCCATCTAGCGAAAGCTTCTGCAGCAAGATTTATATAATCAGGATTACTAATAGCCTGAGGGAAATACCAGCGTAAAGTCGTTTTATTCCACTTCGAACGAATGGCATAGTTATTGTCACCAACAGAACATCGAGGCTTATTCATCATCATATTTATAGTATCATTATTTAATGTTCCAGTCACAGGGAGATTGTATTTTTCCTGAAAGGCAACTAGAACCATATCTATACTAGAAAGAGCATTATTTGATGTATTTAGATATCCGAAACGTTTAAGAAAAGAACTAGCATACTCCAGAGTGCTATTCTGTGCACACACAGATACAGAGAGCAACAATAAGACATGTAAACAGACCAGCATCTTGATTTATACTAATTTCCAAAAATTGGTACTATAGTTATTTATACAAAATTCACAAAAACAGAATTATATACTGAAATATTTAAAATATAATAATAATATGTTAAAATAGTGCATTTGTTAGCAAACAGGATGAAGCCTCGTGATAACGCGGTACCGCATAATTCAAAACACGTAAACAAGTGTGATAACAAATTTTATTTTAATCATTGGAAAAACAAGTACACCGGAAAGAAAACCGCAGTTGCTACATTTTGTAAAATATATGATGATAACAGCAACCACATTAACAAAATTCTAAATTGATAACAACGATTCGCTTACCGCAATATCTATTTATTGTATACCATAAAAATTAGTTGAAGAAATAAAAATAAATATATAAATATGAGCATTTCTAGAACACAAGGTGTTGCTTATCAATGAAACGAATCAGTTGATGGTACCGTAGGCGCATTAGGTTGGCGCAACTTGGGCTCGCGTGGGGCGATATGCTGCTCTGTTCTTTAAAAGACCGAGGAGCGCATACGGTGTCACAGTTCGCATCGCAAACATACAACAACAACAACAAGTTCGCAGTAGTCAATACGGTGTGCAGTGACTTACATATATCTGATAAAGGTAAGCGGTTTTTGTCTTTTGTATATTTCTATGTATTTATTATGTCCTTTTTATCATTGTATTTTATGTGAATTGTACATCTCTCTGGTCGTTTTTCATGCAGTATTTATTATGTCTTTTTTATCTATTTGGGTGTTGTAAAACATTTCACGTCTGCTATTTTTTATAAGAAGTATTCTCCGCTATTCGTATTTCGATTTCTTGTAGTATATGGTTCTTCTCTATTGCCGAGTATGTAATGCATCTCTCCATTCACGTTAAGCGGAAAAACTATAGTTTGTTCTATTGCTGTTGTAGATGGATCTATCAAAACTAAATAATTCATCCTTGGTTGCAGAACGTAAGCCAATAAAAAAACTTAAAGATCTGCAAATTGGAGAAAAATTTACCATTCACAGTGCAAAGGTGGTAACAACACAATTTGGGGATACAGTTCTGCTGGATTTGGGCGCTGAAGTTGTTTTCTTACCACAGCGGGTAACCAAAGCCTACCAAGCAGCAATAACGGACCTCAACAGCGGAAACTATTCGCTGATATACGAAGGGGAAGTTGATATTGGAAAAAGCAGACTCCTAGCATCCTTTAAGATAGTTGAATAAGGTAAGTGATTTTTTCTTCTTATTTTGTGTGTGAGTAGCCATAGCCATGCATATAAAACAAGTGATTAAACAGTCTGATGATTTGATGCACATTATTAAAAAGCTTAGTAAAATAATTTTCGATAAATTCACTGAAAGAGATCGTAAAGTTTGGACAAGACGGTTAAATAGTCAAATTTTTAGATGTAGTAAAGTAATTAAAAACAATAGACTATCCGTAGGAACAGTTAGAAAATTGCAAACTTACATAGGACATTTTAAGCATTTTAGGCAAATTATTTTAAATTTCAATAATAAGTACGTTGGGTTGGGGCTTAATTCAAAATTACACAATAGAGTTAAATGGGAAAATGTTATTTCGTGTTTTGCTAGTCGAATTAAAACTGGAGTTATAGTTAATTTAGTGCATAAGGACTTAACACAGTTCCTAAATGATTGTTATATTATTTTTAGCAGAAAAATTAAAATTATTTTAAAAACAAATAGAATTCTTAAAGTCAATACTACATTTTGCGGCGAATTCATTAAAAAATCAAGTGATACCGAAAGTTTAGATTTAAAATATTTTAACACTAAAAATGCTATTATAGACACATCGACCGATTTACATCTTTGGTTTAGTGAAAATGTTAAGGATAAAATTTTTACAAAGCTGTCTGAATTTGCAGAAAAAGATTCGGGTGCTGCTCTGTCTAAAGTAATTTCATTAGAAGTTAATATTAATAAAGTAGAAATAGGAAACGGTTCATCGTTCATTGACTTGCCAATAGAGATTCAGAAAAAACGAGCGTGCATTAATGTGCATAACGTTGATCAGGCTTGTTTTTATTGGTCAATAGTTAGCGCTTTGTGTCCTGTTACTAAGGATCCACAGAGAGTTTCGAAATATCCACATTATTCTACTGTTTTGCAAACAGACAAATTAGAAAGCCCAATGCCATTAAGTCAAATTTCAAAATTTGAAAAATCAAACGCCATATCTGTCAATGTGTTTGCATTAGAATTAAACGTAGTGAAGGACAAACAATTTTATGAAGTAATACCTGCCAGACTGACACCGCAAAAGATGGAAAAGCATGTTAATTTGCTGCTAGTACAAGATAAATATTTCCCAAAATTAAACGATTACGATGCTCCTCCAGAAGATGATGATGATCAGACTGAAATACGCCTTCATTATTGTTGGATTAAAGATTTAGGAAAATTAGTAAAATCGCAATTGAACAAAAACACACGTAAAAAATATATTTGCGATCGTTGTTTAAACTATTTTCACAGCGAAAGCAAACTAGCAGAGCACGAAGAAATGTGTTCAGATGTGAATAAATGCAAAATGACTGTTCCCAAATATGACCATGTGGCTTTTCGCAATTTTACATACAAACAAACAACTCCGTTTATAGTTTATGCTGATTTTGAATGCCAATTACATAATTTTACAGATTCCAATGTCACAGTGAGTAAAACAGCAAAATATCAGAAACATGTACCTTTTAGTGCAGGTTATTATTTGAAATGTGCTTACGATGATAGTTTATCTTATTTTAATAGCTATAGAGGTGAAAATTGCATGGAGTGGTTCGCAAAAGAAATGACTGAAATTTCCAAATTTGTAAATTCCAAAATAAAGACAATTGTACCTATGGTCGAAAAGCCCAACACAAATAAAGCAACTTTGTGCCATATTTGCGAGAAACGCTTTTTGGCTACAGATACAATTGTTGTAGATCACGATCATTTTACGGGACAAGTACGAGGATTTGCGCACCAAGCATGTAATTTGAACTTTAAAAAATTGTTTGTCGTCCCAATCGTATTTCATAATTTTAGTGGCTACGACTCGCATTTTATGATTATAGATCTTTGCAAGCATGGGCACTTGAGCTTACTTCCCATTAATAAAGAAAAATATATTTCATTTACATTACAATCTGACGAACATCAAATTAAATTACGATTTATTGATTCACTTAGATTTATGGGAGCTTCACTCGATGAATTGGCATCTCTTTTAGATATATCAGAAAAGAAGATTTTAAAACGAGAATTTAGTCAATTAGATAATGATACATTTAATTTGTTAACTTGTAAAGGAGTATTTTGTTACGATTATATTGATAGTTTGGAAAAATTGGATGAAACTTCTTTACCCACAATTAACCATTTTTATAGTAAGTTAAATAATGAATACATTAGTGAAGAGAAGTATGCTCATGCGCAAAATGTTTGGCAGAAATTTAATTGTAAAAATTTGGGAGAATACAGCGATTTGTATTTAAAAACAGATATTCTGCTGTTGGCTGATGTGTTTGAGCAGTTTCGACAAAAATGTCGAGACACATATAAATTAGATCCAGCATGGTATTATACTATGCCAGGATACACTTGGGATTGTATGTTGAGATACACACAATGTAAATTAGAATTGCTAAAAGATGTGGATATGATCTTGTTTATGGAAAAAGCCATAAGAGGTGGGATATCTGTTTGTAGCAACAGATATTCGGAGGCCAACAACAAATACATTTCGTCGTATGATCCCACACGGCCCTCTAAGTACATCCTCTATTTAGATGTAAATAATCTGTATGGCTGGGCCATGAGTGAAGCTTTACCAATAGGAGGATTCAAGTGGATCGAAGACGTAACCAAATTTGGTGTTGGTAATCTTCCCGAAGGCCATATAGATATTATGTCAATACAGGATGATGCAAAGGAGGGCTATTTTTTCCAAGTTGACTTGGAGTATCCACGCGAATTACACGACAAACATAAAGATTTTCCATTTGCTGCCGAACACCGCATTCCGCCCGGTTCAAAATTAGCAAAGTTAATACCAACCTTATATCACAAAACCAAATATATTATGCATTATAGAAATCTTAAACAGGCATTAGCCAACGGGTTAATTTTAACAAAAATACATAAAGTTTTGAAATTTAATCAATCTGCGTGGCTGCGACCGTATATCGAGTTAAATACAAATTTACGGGCGGCAGCCACCAACAGTTTTGAGAAAAATTTGTTCAAATTAATGAATAATGCTGTGTTCGGCAAGACCATGGAGAATCAAAGACGTCATCGTATTGTAAAATTATGTAAAAAGTGGCATGGAAGGTACGGAGCCAAAAATTTGATTGCGAGTAGTCGATTTCACAGTCGTACGATCTTTAGCGAAAATTTGGTAGCTATCGAACTTAAGAAATCAGAAGTATGTTTTAATAAACCCCTGTATATAGGCGCAGCAATCCTAGATATATCAAAAGTATGTATGTATGATTTTCACTACAACTTTATGCTTCCAACGATGGGAGAGAAAAACTGTTCATTGCTGTACATGGATACAGATAGCTTTATTTATGAATTGCAATGTTCAGATGCATATAGAGAGGTTTTAAAGGCGCATCCAAGTAAATTTGATACCTCAGACTATGCCGAACACAACCCATACGAAATAGAAAGGTTAAATAAAAAAATCCCAGGATTAATGAAGGACGAGGCAAATGGGAAAATAATTACACATTTTATTGGATTACGATCAAAAATGTACACATTTAAACTGCAAATAACTGACGAGGAGAGGGAAAACGAGAGACAGCGTCTAGAAAGAAAACAACTAAACAAAGAGAGAATTGAATGTGACATAGGAAATTTGGGAATAACGAAAAAAGCAAAAGGAGTGAAATATAACGTCGTTCGAAATAAAATTACGTACGAAGACTATGAAAAATGTCTTAAAGAATTCAAACTTCAAACCGCGAGCCAAAGATGTATTCGGTCGTACCAACACTCAGTATTCAGCATCGAGCAATCCAAAACGGCTCTAAGTCCTTATGACGATAAGAGGTACTTAATACCAAAATCATTTAATACGCTTCCGTGGGGACATTATCTTGTTGAATAACATGTATTTGTTGTTGCAGAAAAACAGATAATTGGTGTCAAAATTCGTTTGATCATGTCTTGTTTGATACTACTTGGTTCTTTCAATGTAGATGCACTATGCATAAATAATTATCTTCTTTTAGTATATGGCTACTCATAAGATCACAAAAATAAGAAAAGATCACTTATCGCAAAGTTTTTTTTGTAAATTGTAGTTTTTGTAAATATAAAAAATAGTATTAATTTTATAATGTAAGTTTTAATAATAAATTTGTGTAATCTTACATTTTTTGGTTTTATTTATGTTAGATTACAAATAAAAGACAACATATTTATATTAATATTATTTATTCAGTTAAATCATTTACAACTTTAATTTTATAATAATATACAAATTCCTTTAAAGCTAAACTTAACAAAGTGTTTGGACAAATATTGCAATATGCTGCGAAGGCTTCAACTGGTCCATGTAAAGAGTCTATAGCACCAAAATTGTTCTTGATGAAAGTTGAAATGTTTATATAGTATTCGTGAAATTGTAAACTCTTTAACAGCACCACTCTATGCGACATCATGCTCTGGTCTGCTTCTATAATTTGGTTGACGTCATCTTCCCACAAATAAAATGCGGCTCCAAATTTCTCGATTGTCAGCAACTTTACATTTTCCATCACCAATTGTCTTAGTTTGCAAAAATCACCACACATAAATTCGATGGGATCATACTCATCTGCATAAGTCGGTAGATCTGCTTGGAAAAAATCACTCATTTTTTCTTTAAACCACTCAATTATGGCTTTCCACTCGAATGTGCTTAAACTGATTCTGTTAAAATTACCATGTTTACACAGAATGATGGATGGTGAAAAATCTCGAGCTGGAGATAGACCAATTTTTATATGGAGAGAGCTCATTGGATATGTAGTTTCCAATAAACAATATACTTCATTTGTGGCTGCTGCTTCAAATTTTGCCAATACTCGATCTAATTCGGCGCCAGGACTAGGTGGTTGACCATCTTCATCGTAGCCAAATTCTATACTAAATTCACTGCTATCATCATCGAAATTAACAGGTTGACTGTCATAACCACTATCTTGAGAGCTCATCATCATCATCTTCTTGTTTCGAATACCGTTGACGAAATGGGTGTAAACTGAACATCGTAGTTTGTCTTAAATTTATACTTTTGTCATTCCCCACTCCTTGTGGTTAATTGTAAGCCTTTTTTAGAAAAGTGTATGTCTACGCGGCGAATCGAAATATAGATCCTCAAACTATATTCGATTTATTTATCCAGCTGTTGTGTTTGCTATCCATTCCTAACCATTTCACATACATCTTATTGCCTTTTCGTCTGAGTACTTTTTCGACCAGATATATGTCAGGGTTTGATGTTTTCTGCAATTCTTCTTCGTAAAAACCGCCACTAATCGGCGCACCTTGCATGTCTTCGAGCAAATACGTTATAGGATTTGTTATCTTAACTTGTACAATTTTAAATAATTCAGTAGTCCAATTGGGCGTGTATGCCTTTTCGAAGAAATGTTTTGCCTTTGATACACGTACAATGTCGCCAACTTTAAACTTTCGTGGACCGGCAATCTTTAAATGAGTATAACTTTTGTTTAAAATGGCTTTTTCGTTGGATTTGTTAACCTGAGACGGTTTGTATCCTGTTTTACTGTGTTTTGTGTTGTTGTATTCCTCGGTGATTATGGGTAGAGCATCTAACCATTTGTACGATCCATGTAAACTGAAATATTTGTACAATTTTGCTTTCAACGTTCTAATAACTCTTTCGCAAATAGCAGCTTTTTTGATCGTGTAGGTGCTGTAATGATTAATTTCATGTTTTTTCATTAAATTTTGAAATTTTCTGTTGTAAAATTCGGTTCCCTGATCAGATTGTAAGTTTTTTGGGACTCGTCGAGTATGAGCGAGAATATCCGAAAATGCCCGAGTAATTTCCTCACCAGTCTTCGTTTTTAGAGGACTTGTCCACACAAATTTTGAAAAACAATCAATTACCACTAGTATTAGTTTATAATTTTTATTTTGATGTGCATAAGGACGCATTTCAGCCAAATCCATTTGCCACAAGTCATCGATTCCTTTGATTATTGTTCGACGACGAGGATAGTTTTTTCGTGCTGGTTTATGCAATTCGTTCACCACCTCTTTCTTTTCTTTAGACATTATTTTTTCATCACACCTTCCACTACCTTAAGACGTTTGTCTATATCCCATGAATGAACGCTATCTACTATGCTTTTTAATGATTGTTCCACTTGTTTTATCCTCTGTTCCAGCTTTATATCGTACATCGTATGCTTTGCAACTGTTTCTGCAGCAGATTTTAGATTGTTCTCCATATCCTTTTTCAGTGTATTCAAATCATCTTGGATTATTTTTTTCAACATATTTATACTGTTCTTCGCATCATTTTTTAGTGTATTCTGACCATCTTTGATTATTTTTTGTAACTTTTGCTCAAGAGCATCCTCTATATCCTTTTTCGTATTCAAATCATCTTGGATTATTTTTTTTTTCAACATATTTATACTGTTGTCCGTATCATTTTTTAGTGTGTTCAGACCATCTTTGATTATTTTTTGCAACTTTTGCTCGAGAGCAGATTTTAGATTGTTCTCCATATCCTTCTTCAGTGTATTCAAATCATCTTGGATTAGTTTGTTCAACATATTTATATTGTTCTCCGTATCCTTTTGTAGAGTATTCAAATCATTTTTCATTATTTCCTGCCACTTTTGTTCGAGAAGGGGAAGTGCGGTGTTATGTATATCATCCAGTTCTTTTTCTAAATCACGTATATCATCTGCAATTAATTTTGTGGCAGTGTCTAGAGTTTCCTCCATTTCCCTTTTAAATGTATTTAGGTCATCTTTGATTCTGGTCTCACACTCGAGAAGTGGAAGTGTGGTTTTACGTATCTCATTGATTTGTTCATCAACGTATTTTTTCGTTGCAGCATCGTCATTGACTGATGGATCCTTGACATTGCAAATTTTCACATTTTCGGCATTAATATTTCCGTCAGACGTATGTGGAAATGTAACTCGTGCCACCTTTTGGGCATTACTACTACTACTGTTACGAGAGTGATGACCGAATTTGTCGACACTCATAGTGGAAATGATACTGACATTCCCAGTTACTCTATTATATTAGCTTCTTTTAGTTCATTGATGATTGCTACGATTTCGTTGTCGAGAGATGTGTTGCCGGCGTCTTTCGAAGCCACCAATAGTTTAAGACGTTCAACTAACTCATTTGGATCATCCCAATAAATATACTCCATGGGAGCAGTGTTGTATGTTAAACGAGAGTCATCCAATCCCGTTCCTTTGGCCGTAGATGAAGATGATCGTGTTGTTGTTGTTTTCGTTCTGTGTTCGAGTTCTTTTTTGGATCGAGTTGCATGCTTTTTCATTGCTGC
Source organism: Diabrotica undecimpunctata (assembly GCF_040954645.1). Classification (NCBI taxonomy): domain Eukaryota; kingdom Metazoa; phylum Arthropoda; class Insecta; order Coleoptera; family Chrysomelidae; genus Diabrotica; species Diabrotica undecimpunctata. Next base: position 93,718,831 of record NC_092804.1, read on the forward strand.
ATCAGATGGTTTGAATAGAGGTTTAATAATAGAATGGTATTTTTCTCCACTAGAACCTTTAAGACGTCCTAAGGTATCCAGATGAATCTCTGTGTTTTTCAACAGTGTTTTATACTTTTGTAAATCCTCATCATTATACTGTTCAGGGTTGGCATAAAATAAAAGTTGATATAGACCTGGCGTACCACCTAACCTACGTTCTTCTAAATCACGTTCTCGAATTATTATTATGTCTCCATTGCGTTTGTCAAAGTTTATTCGACGTTTTCCCATTATCCAGCCACTAATAGAATCGTAAAATGGTCCATAGTTTTTATCAATTTTATCGTCTTTTATTAAATATTCTTTTATGTACTTGTGACTTATTGAAGGATATTGATCGATATATTCGTCTGTGGCATCCATCGGAATCTCGATTGGTTCTTGAATAATGTTTTCATTAGGTACCGCTAGATCGGGCGCATCAAGAAATACATCATCATCATCATCACCATTCTCCTCCTCCTCTTCCTTTTTCACTTCTTCTTCTTTTTTAACTTGTTCAAACTTGTTAGTGATAGTATGATGTAACGTTTTTGATGATTGTGCAATATCTTTGAGAGGTTTCGAGAGTGGTTTAAACAGTTTATTTAGGGACTCATCTTGTTCTGTTCGGCCTAATTTTAATGCCAAATATTTTTTGCGAATTGATCTAGCCAATTCGGCGACTTTCTTCTTGCGAAGCGCAATGGCAACCGTATCATCTGACATTGTGATGACAACTAAACAATTATCTTACAATTTTATATATTTATCAAATCCTTTGCGATATCGGCCATTATTGAGAGCAAAATCTTTTATAATTACCAGAGTACCATACCTATCACACCAACATTCAGAACAAATTTTTTTAAATTCATCAAATGACATGTCTGGTGATACATGCTCATCAAATACATGCTTTAAATTTATCTCATCTTGCTTGAATAGTACAATCATGTTACAGTTGTCTCTAATTAACTGCTTCGGTATTTTTGAATATGTTTGGCATAAATAAGCGGCATCGATATCTTTATGTCTGCACATGGAATAATACTCGCGAATCTTTTGCTGACCATCGCATGCAACATCGTCAAATAAAAACACAGAGTGAGGTTTAGCTTCGCTGGGACTAATAATTTCTTCGTTGTCTTTAAATGGGTAATATCCTACACCTTTAACTTGCGCTATTACATCTTGCAGTAGTTGGTATTTGGGTTGAAAGAGGGATTTCGAATAAACATAGACATTTTTAAACTTGACGCCATTCGGATTGAATAGAAGAGATAGCATAACATTCGTTTTGCCGCACCCACTTGGACCGCAAATAATCGCTCTGAATGAATTCGGTAGTAATTTACCATGTTTACTGTTGGTTGTTTTTTGGACAATGTCCAAATTATCAATTGGTAGCGTCTGCTCTTGTTGAACAACCTTCATCATGTGGCAAGTGTAGTACATAAGTACGGTAATATATATATTATAGATGTCACCACTTGCATGGTATCAGTCCAATGTTGGTCGTTGAAGGAGGAGGTCTCGTGAACTCTCTAATTAATAAACTTCCAGTTGAACTACATATTCCTGGTTATCAGTATTGTGGACCCGGAACAAAACTAAAAAAACGTCTTGCACGTGGAGATCCAGGAATTAATCCATTAGACGCAGCTTGCAAACGACACGATATCGCTTATTCGCAGCATTCATCTCTCGAAGAACGCCACAAGGCCGATAAAGAATTGGAAGATAGAGCTTGGGAGCGCTTCAAGTCGAAAGACGCTAGCTTTGGTGAAAAAAGTGCTGCTTTAATTGTAACTGGCGGAATGAAAACGAAAAGAAAGTTGGGGATGGGATGCTCTCGTCGTCGTGGAAGACGGGGACGTTACTCTTTCAATCGAGATGTTGTCTCAAAAATTGCAAAGTCCATGAAAAGAGGAGCATCGTTAACAGATACTGCTTTGACGGCTGTACGAATAGCAAAATCCATAATCAAAAGGCTTGGTGGTCGTAAAGAAGTTGATGTTCCACGAGTGCTACCATTAAAATCCGGAGGTTTTCTACCCCTCATACCTCTATTTGCGGGCCTTTCTGCTTTGGGGGCTTTAGCGGGGGGTGCAGCTGGGGTGGCGAAGACAGTAGTCGACGCTAAGAATGCTCAAAAGAAATTGGAAGAGGATATTCGCCATAACAGGGCAATGGAACACATCGGTTCGGGTCTGTACCTACGTAAGAAACCCAGAGGTGGATTCGGCTTATATTTGAAAAAAAACTTCCAATAAAGCTACCCAATCGTCCGCTATATGATGTGGAGATTGCACATTATGCGAAGAAGATCCTTAAAATACCACATTTTCGAGGTGTTTTCATGAATGACGCTCTGCCTAGAGACGGTCCTCGACAACGAGAATGTGCAATAGTAAACTTGGATGTGTCCACACATAACGGAACACATTGGGTAGCATACAGAAAGATAAACAACAACGTAGAGTATTTCGATTCATTTGGTAATTTGAAGCCGACCAAAGAACTTGTTAAGTATCTGGGTGGTGCACGTGCCAACATTTCCTATAATAACCATCAGTATCAAACATACAATCAAATTATTTGTGGACATTTATGCTTAAAGTTTTTATATAATGGAGCCTACTAAAAGTACAGAACTGCTTATGGGCCATATGTTTTACAAAAAATGTTTTACAGAATTCAGTGAAGAAGAACTAAAATACATACCGCTAGATTATATTAAACGAACTGTACGACCTTACGAATTGTTACAAATATGGCATAAATTGCCTGAAGAATATCGAAGAGAATTTAACCTACAGATACTACTTCCTTGCTTCGTACATTATAACAGACCGGATTGGAGGACTCACTGGGATGGCCCACCTGATTCTCAAGCTTCATGTTATTTTTGTAAACTTGCTTTGGAACAAGTAAAACTATTAAAGTAAATATTGTTGTTTTTTTTTCTAATATAATAACCTATTAATACATTGACGTGAGTCAGTCATCATGTCGCAGTTGTTGAGAGTAGACAGCACCAATTACATATTCTCATTTCAACCTCCCACACCGATCGTGTTGGATCCGAACAAAGATTATGAGATAGCTCTTCGATTTTTCCATTCCTACAACAGTATACCAAACATTGAAAATAACAAGTTTTATTACTACAATGACAAAAACAAATTGCAACAATTTGATATCCCCGATGGATGTTATGAAATTGCCGATATTGAAGAATACATACAACAGAAATTGGGTGCTGATAATGTGCTTAAACCCGAAACGATATTTAGTCTAAAACCTAACCATAACACGTTGCAGTGTCAAATTTTCAGCAAATATAAGATTTCGTTTAAGCAACCTGACAGTCTTGGTATAGTATTGGGATTTTCTCCTGCACTACTAAATCCAGGACAGACGCATTCTTCAGATCGACCTGTTAGGATTATTAAAGTATCTAGCATACGCTTTGAATGCAACATTAGTACCGGAGCCTTCGATGGTAACAGACCTGCTCACACGATCTACGAATTTGTCATACAATCAAATCCTGGGTACGCAATTGACGAAACTCCACACAATTTGTTGTATTTACCTGTTGTACCACAACGAGAAATTACCAATATCACAGTGTTGGCTGTCGATCAAGAAGGACGACCTGTAAACTTTAGAGGAGAACAGAGCACATTGGTGCTGGAACTTAGATCAAGAGGGAAATGGGATTATTAATAAGGCAATCTACTGCCCATAGTACACCATTAGTTGAGCAACCGTCTAAGCGGCAACATCTTACGTCCTCATCTAAGCGGCCACATCTTACGTTTGCAAACAAATTATTTTTGCAATCACTTGGTTTTAAACTGAAAAGATGACAACTATGTATGGAAAACGATCACGTTCAAACAGCATAATGCCTCCAATATTTGATATTTATCGTAAGCCGATGTTTGTCGAATCGATTCGAAAAGCCGAATACCGAACATATGCACCATTCATCAAATCATTCAATTGCAATGACATTGTGGAATTTAGCATCAATCAAGTCGACTCGTTCTTTGCAATGAGCGAAACCTTGTTATGCATTAAAGGATCGCTCGCAATTAACGGAACTGGTGACGTTAAACTAGCAAATAATGTTGGTGCTTTTCTTTTCGATTCGTGTACGTACAGCGAAAGCGCAAGGGAGATGGAAACAGTGCGGGATCCTGGTATCGTAAGCGCTGTACGTGCTATGACATGTTATACTCAAGAAGATTCCGGTCATATGGCAATGGCAGGCTGGAATTACCCTAGGGATCCAATTCTACACGCTGCTGATCATTCATTCAACATACAGATGCCTCTTAAGCATGTGTTCAACATTTTCAATGATTATCCTTTGATTACGTGTGGCCGTCAAACAATAAGACTAGTTCGAGCTCGAAACGACAACGATTGCATAATTGTCAAAGAAAAAACTCAAGGCCAAGTTACAACTGTTAAGATTAACATTACCAATATTGAGCTCAGAGTCAAGCACATATTTCCCAATGATGATATTAAATTGGAACTTATGAAATCCATTCAACAAGATCAACCTATAGTTATTCCGTTTAGAAAATGGGAATTGCATGAATTACCAGCACTTACCAAAGGCGCTAGACGTGAAGTTTGGGCTGTAAAAACTAGCAATGCAGTGGAAAGACCCCGTTATGTCATTGTTTTCTTTCAAACCAACAAACGTGACAAGAATTCAGCTGATCCCACCTTATTTGACAATGTCGATATTCAAAGTATCAGATTATCTTTAAATGGTGAATATTGGCCAAACGAGAGAATGCAGTTGGATTTTAGCAAAACTGACTACAATGAGGCCTATTTCAACTATACCGAATTTTATCCTAGCTACATACATTCCCAACAAAAGCGACCTCTACTCGATTTCTCAGCTTTCAAGAATCACGCATTGTTTGTCATCGATTGTTCGAAACAAGAAGAAAGCATGAAAGCATCCACTGTTGACGTAAAACTCGATATTGAAGCGAATAATGGTTTTCCCGAAAATACCAAGGCTTATTGCATTATAATTCATGATTGTGTAATGGAGTACTTCCCTCTCACCGAAATTGTAAAAAGTCTAAATTAGATGCATAAATTGTCAGTAGTGAACGAGCAGTCATCATGAGAGTAGCATTCGTAGACATTCAGGGATTCGATGTGGACGGATGGTTTGTTCCCAAAGAACTTACCATTGAAATAGGTTTTAAACGAAGTCATTACATCTTTTTGCCTCAGAAACCATTTAATGCGCTAAGTAATAGGGATAGGACGACTGCCTCATACGTGGAGAAAAAACTGCTTGGAATTCGATACTCTGATGGGCAAGTAGAATTGTCCAAAATCAATGAAATACTAGAAACCAAGTTGTTGTATGCAGCAGATTACATCTACGTTCGAGGAGAACAAAAAGCAGAATATTTGGATAAGAAACGTCACGTTTTTGGAGTTTTTCCCATTATTATTGATGTTTGCAAGTTTGATGGTACGCCTCGTGCTACTGGAAACGTTGGCCCTACTGCAAACCCATGTCATGCCGCTGGATTATTTTCATGCACCGAAAGAAATGTGGATCGTCTACGTCACTGGTTTGCCAATAACATAATACCATTGTAATTTTTGTATATGTATAAATAAATATATTAGAAATTAAACGCTTTTTTTTTTTATTTAAAACATCTTTATTGATTGAGTCTTATATTACATGAAGATTCAAATTTTCTTCTTACAATTTCAAAAATAATTTTTAAAATTAAGATAAATACAGATGCTAATATTACACAGGACATTGTAAAGACATTATCTATTTCACTTTTCATATACTCGCTGGTTGTGTTGTTGTTGTTGCTGCTGATACCTGTGGTGTTGTTGTTGTTGTTGTTGCTGACAAACATGGTATTGGTTGAATACGTCTTAATGGATATGTAGCTGGTGGCAGTTTTCTACAGGCCCAGGTGTCTTGCTGCTGCTGCTGTAGATTCAACTCTTCGGGTTTCCACGTTTTGTTGTCAAAATGCAGGTTATCTAATTGTCTTGTAATATGTTTAAAATCCTCATATGATTTAATGTCGATCTTTAACCGATCAAGTTTTCTTTGAAATTCTATTACTCTATGTATGTACTCGATGGGATTCATACTACTACTAACTATATCCTATGTAGAATGTCACATTTTATGTCTAGCAACATCTTGACTAACACATAACTGCCACGTTCTGCGTCGAATGTCACGTCCTGCGTTGAATGTTACGTCCTGCGTTGAATGTCACGTGACATTTCACGTTCTACGTCGAATGTCACGTCCTGCGTCAAATGTCACGTCGTTTCACGCGACATTTCACGTTCTGCGTCGAATGTCACGTCCTGCGTCGAATGTCACGTTCTACGTCGAATGTCGCGTGACATTTCACGTTCTGCGTCGAATGTCACGTCCTGCGTCGAATGTCACGTTCTACGTCGAATGTCACGATCTGCGTTGAATGTCACATAGCTGTCACGTTCTACGTCGAATGTCACGTCCTGCGTCGAATGTCACGTTCTACGTCGAATGTCACGTTCTGCGTTGAATGTCACATAGCTGTCACGTTCTACGTCGAATGTCACGTGACATTTCACGTTCTGCGTCGAATGTCACGTGACATTTCACGTTCTGCGTCGAATGTCACGTCCTGCGTTGCATGTCACATAACTGTCACGTTCTACGTCGAATGTCACGTCCTGCGTCGAATGTCACGTGGCATTTCACGTTCTACGTCAAATGTCACGTCCTGTCTCGAATGTCACGTTCTACGTCGGATGTCACGTTCTCTTAGGCACTGTACGGACAAGAAGAAGAAGAATAATGTTCATACTGATCGTTGACATGGCTTCTGTGTGTCACCTACGCTTTCATTTGACACCTCATGCGTCAAAATCAGGCCAATAGCAACGAAGATACGTTTTAGCGCCCATTTGGCAACGTCGCCATCTTTGTTTTTTGTGTCCCCGTCTCCTCCCCGTTCCAACGAGCCCTCGTACGCCCCGATCGGACCAATAGAAACAAAGATATGACGTAATGACCTTTTGGCATGCTCCGATGCGCACGGCACATACTGCGTTCAACCCCATTTTTCATCCCCTTTCCAACGAGCCCTCGTACGTCATCCTACGTTAAGCCGTTTGGAACTTACGACCGGGGGTTGCGATTTTAGGGGATGCGATTTAGGGGTTGCGCTCAGACATACATAGACTATCTACTTCTATGCTATTGTCTTATTCACTGTACAAGTCACATACATTGTTCATTTCACTTAAGCTCACTCACGTCACTCGAATATATTTTACAATATCTTATCATAAAACCCAGGATAATGGGTTTTCATTTCTTCGAAATATCTTTTATAGTTTATTAGTTGAATTACTTGAATTATTATATTTTGTACTTTGAAATATATTAAGAGCAAACCAATATTATTGTCAATTTTACATAGCATAACAATATATATATATATATATATATATATATATATATTGTTATGCTATGTGCTATGTTATGCTTATAAATTTTCAAACGATTTTTCCGATAAGAAAAAAAATTTAAAAAAACTTTTCTAAAACATTTGATAAAACTCTACGTCATCGTCTGAATCTTTTATAGAATATTTTGTAGTTTTAAAATAATATGATAATTTTTTTTTCAAACTAAAGTCATATTTACTTTACAAATCACATTTTTTTCTTAAATATAAATATTTTACGAATTAATTTTTAATTGAATAAATGTTTGATATTTGAATGAATGAAAAACAAAAAAAAAATATTTTCAATATAATAATCAATTGAAATTATCTGATGATTGATAAAAATTAATTATGAAACCGGTTAAGTAATTTTATTAAATTAAAGTAAATTTATAATGTTAACTATTGAATATTTTCGGTATAACAAATAGTAATTTTACTTATTTTTTATTACAATAAAAAGGTTTTTATATTTATATTGCATAAATAATGGTTGTTCAGATATAAGAAAAATTTGATTTATTATTACATTAATAATCAAATACAAAATATATTATTTCTATTTATCAATAGGTAAAATTCAATTTGTAGAATTCCTTTAACATTTTACAAATAATTATTAATAAAAATCAATTTAATAGTGGAATTATCAATTTTTTAAGTTTTGAAATTTACTTTGTAGATATTTTCAATATTTTTTTTTAACTGTCAAATTGATTGAATTTTTTTTAATTAGTTAATTATAATTTTACGAATTCTGATTGGACATTAATTTTGCATCATTATTATTTTAAAATATTAAAATAATAATGATCGCGTTCCATTTAGATCAGTAATTCTAGACGCATGCGCTAAATGTAATAAGTATCAAGATGTTTTTATCCAACTTGGTGAAACTGACTTCGATTGTAATGAAGTTTTTGAAACCTTAGAAACTTTCATATGTCACTTATATGGAACAGGATTAAAGAGAACAATTCCAAAAAGAAAAGTAAACGATGTCAGATTTTCACTATTTAACCGGCAGTATAAGTTGCATGATGTGAACGAGCCTTTAAAAAAAAACTAAAAAATTTCGATGCTTCAAGCTTACCACCATGTCAAGATGAATTACACCAATATCTACTGCTAGCTCATTATATTTCAAATATTTGGACAAATGCTCATAAAAAAGTACCAACAGAATTGATTGTTGAAGAACATGGTTGGGAGCTTGAAGATGAAACATATAAATTCAAATGGTTTAGTGGACCTCAGATGCCAGAATCAGTTCGAGAAGTAGTGATTGAAAATGAAGCAGATAATGAATGTGATATTACTGAAAGTGAAAGTGACGAAGATGATGAATGTGATGCCATCAATAAGAGTGAGAAAAATGACGAAATTTACACAAATTAGATTTTACCTCAAAAAATTACGTCAAAAAATTTACCTCAATTAAGAGCAAACCAATATTATTTTCAATTTTACATAGCATAACAATATATATATATATATATATATATATATATATATATATATATATATATATATATATATATATATATATATATATATATATATATATATATATATATATCGTAGGCAATCGGTGTAACACGTCATTCCGTGTAAAGCCTAGTCATTACAACACGTATTGCCGGCAAACGCTGTATTACAATCATTCTTACTTTGTTTGACTGAAATTATGCGCCATTTCACGGACTGTCGTTTACGCTTTAGGCAAACGCTGTTACAGTCTGAATGATTGAAAGTTACAGCGTCTGACGGTTGTATGTTCAGTCATTTATTAAATAAATTTGTAAAGTTATTAGTCCAGTCGATCGGGAGACAAAAAAAAACCCGAAACAGAAAAGAATGTTAGCAAGATAATGAAAATTGTTAGTAGTTAGTTTGATGAACATAGTTTAGTAAAATTAAATAGAAAAAAAGAAAAGAAAAACAAAATAAGAAAAACGAATCAAAATAATATTTGTTTTTTAATAAGATAATAAATGAATTCTGATGGTAGTACCAACTAAATTATTTCGTTACATGTTCTGTTACCTATTTTATTATTTATTTAAACAAGTGGCGCTAGGATGGCATCTAGAATTGCACATATATTTGTTTTTAAAGCACACACAGCGATTCGTTTGGCATTGTTTCTTCGAAGGTTTGCAAGAGCACCTAATATATCCCTGACCATAACGCAATGAGACTGCAGCGACCGCTTCTCGACAGAAATATATTTATCCGGCACTTGTGCTATGTTTAAAAACTGACAATCTGCTGTAACAATATCCGCACGATTATGCCAACCTTTAATTTGACCGACTGCAGTTCCTAGCTGAAAAACTCGATTTTTGTAGTCAACAATCGCACATAGTAAATTTTGCGTGTCGCTTGGGCCACGATCAATTTTTCCAACTGACAATAGTACACAGTCTCCAATTATTAAAAGTGTCGATTTTTTAGCAGTGTTTGTCAGCTTTTTTCAGCAGCTCTTTACTTATCCCAAATGGCATTCGTTTCTGTCTCTCGCAATAGATGTTTGAATAGAACACAATACGCACAATACATTTCTGTTATTTTTACAGTTAACACACATTACGACTTCTTGCATTTCGTTGATGTTTTCATATAGATCAGGCAAAGGTTCAGAAGCAGCTGCAGAATTGGCGGATTCATCAATTACTTCTATTATTATATTTGATTCCTGCTATGAGTTACTTGTGTCGATTGCCTCTTCCGGTCTTTGAATATTGCCTTGCTTTTCTGGATCGAGAAATATTTCTAAATGTTGTTGTTCTTATTTTTCTGGTGTAGTAGCATTCAAATCGGTAGCATGGTAATCAGGTTTTTCTTTACGTTCACTTTCTGGGAACTTTGACAGTATTTCATTAAGGTCTTCTTCCATGTGTAAACTCTTAATAATCTCGTTTGGTAGCGTTTTGGACGATAACCCAATGTTTGGGTTAGTACCAAATAAAGCTTTGTATGGACTACGACCAACAACTCTATGAAGAGAACAGTTTTTTTGAAACTGAACAAAATAGCAGCCAATGTACCAGTTGGTGGATTTATTAGCCAGCATCCACAAACATATCATATTTTCCACATCTTGATTAAAACGTTTTATGCTCCCCTGGGACTGTGGGTGTCGTGGTCGCCCATGGATAATTTTCAGTTCCGGCCATAGTTTTACTAACTCGGTAATTATACTGTTTACGAACTCGCGGCCATTGTTACTTTAGAGGATAGCAGTTGCACCAAATTCAAGAAAAATTTTTAGTAATTTCGAAACCACTTCACTACATTGCTTCGATTTCAATTGGCATAGATAGCTGAACTGTGTTAGGTGATCTTGATAATATCATAACCATTTGTAGTCTCCATCCCGACATAATTGGTAATCAATCAAATCTGTTTGAGCACGAGAGCAAAATTCTCTTCATATCTAGCAAACAGATCTTCATACAGAGTAAAGTATAATTTTTTCCGAGCAAAATTTCCCGTGCAACCTAATATAATATAATATAAACAATATAAACAAAATAATAGGTACCTAGTATCTGACAATTACTTAGGAACTAACTGAAGCATATTATTTTTTTTACTACTTGCTTTTTCGAAATTATCAACCATGTTCTAATTTTACTTGGTTATAATCTATGGTAGTGTATAGGAATGAACGGCCGTGCATTTTTTATATTTAAGGTTAGTTTTAAGTTGTTCTTGCCAACGTGTAACGATTAGACTACCAAGGAGAATTTAAATGCTATTATAAAAATATACCTCAATCAACCATGGGAGCTTATCGTCTATGCCTCGCCTAGCTCCGTCTCTTAAGTGTGAATCCGTCTTGTCTTAAACTATTAATTAAACAATGGACATTTAGCAGGTAACAAATAAAACAATGATTTAAGTAATCATATTTATTTATCAAATATATAAAATAAAGCAAAAACAACCCTGCCTAAAGCTTTACAGTACACAAATTTAAATGATACTTATTAAGGCATCGAGGGACTGCTTGCTTCTAAATCAATGTGGCCTCCCCATTATGTGATTAGGTCCTCCAGAGCATGTGGTTAGGTCCTCCAGAGCATGTGGGTAGGCCCTACTGACAGCTGCAGCTATTCCATATATATTTGTTCCACAAATATCCCATAAAAGATCCAATAAAATCTTCAATAAACCGAATAAATTCTCGAGAAAATCTAAAGAGATTTCTGCAGACGATAAAAATATGAACCCCATTCATTTCATCAAAATTCCATGTCTTTTTGTCGTCTTTGATCACTTGATAATATTGGTTTACTTTTTCATAAAATGCACCCTTGTGGATATCCATATTTATATAATAATAAACACTTGCAACGAGATATGTGATAAAATTTTAATTCTACGACTCAATTGACTAAACATACAACCGTCAGACGCTATAACGTTCAATCATTCGGCCGGTATCACCGTTTGCCGTCTGCCAGGGACGACAGTCCCTGAAATGGCGCATAATTTCAGTCAAACAAAGTAAGAATGAAAGTAATACAGCGTTTGCCGGCAATACGTGTAATGATTAGGCTTCTCACGGAATGACGTGTTACACCTATTGCCTGCGACATGTATATATATATATATATATATATATATATATATATATATATATATATATATATATATATATATATGTCTGTGTGTGTGTGTGTGTGTGTGTGTGTGTGTGTGTGTGTGTGTGTGTTTGTATGTGTATCTATAAAGCATCAACAATTTGCGATTAAAAAATTATCGGTATTTACGTCCTTTTTTATGGTATATGATACTTATTTTATTTATCAAATTTAAAAATGTTCATTTATGCATTATTTTAGGTCTTCAAGAATTTGACTCGCTTAACAGTTCAGAAATCAATGACTTTCGTTTCAAAATGAGACGAATGGGGGACGAACTAGCCCAACATAGATCAAAGCAAACCTGGGTAGATCGATTGAAGTATCAGTTTCCACCTAGACTTTTACATGAGAGTTATGTATTAGAACAAGCAATCAAGAGACATATAAAAATTGCAACGAAGTTTGATCACGAATACGATTTTTATGAAAAGAAAAACGAGAAGGAGATCATGCAAAGTAGTTACACGTTTAATGTACCAGCTGTCATAAAGCCCAAAAAACTATTAGAAATGTTTTTGTCCAAAAGAGCTACGACGTTAAATATTAGAAATGAAAGAGTTAGTGAATATGTTTTGAAAGTTTGTGGTCAGGACGAATTTCTAATAGGAGATAATAAAATTATTGAGTTTCAGTATGTCCAAGATTGTATTTCGAAAAATATTATGCCTACCTTAATCACTTTACATATAGATAAAGTACCAGGTATGTATTGTAATATATTTAAATAATTGTAATATATCTTATTGTAAATTCGTATTAGTTATTCAAGAATAAATTGAATTATACTATCATCATGAAATCAATGAATAAACAATGCTTACTTATAGTTTCAGAATAAAGTTATTGTTACTCCTTACTTCATTGCTTTGTTATACATTTATATGTCATACAGTTAATATGAATCTCAAACCACATCCCCGTTACTTGATAAAGTAACAAATGACTTTTGATGAATTAATTTTGATTTTTTTCTTATCATCTTTTTGATATCTATAGTGTATTTTTCTTTGTTTATCTATTTATTCTTCTGCTCTATTTTTCGTTTCGTCTTATTTCGTTTTGTTTGTCATATATTTATTTGTTTATCTTGTTTTTTTTTGGTATTTTTAAACTGAAGTAAGAAGGACGTGCATTAACTCGTCCCGAGATTAAAATTACCAATTTGGTTAATCTCCTACCTGAAGAAATTTACATCAATTCGTCCCCGAGAATAGCAGGTAAATAAAATAGATTCATGAACTTGACCCCGTAAAATTATGTGGTATTGCTACGAGTTCTTTGGTTATACAAATTAAAATGTGTATATTTTTTATATAGGTTTTAATTCATTAATATTTTACAAAACCAAGTACACTCATCAATTCTATGTTGAAAAGTATGTAGAAAATAAAAATACTCAAAAGTATATAAAAAATATATAAATTACTAATAATATACATACAAGGAGTATTTTAACGTTTATTAAAATATACTATACACTTTACAAAATCAAATCTTAAAATAGATCCATTTTTATATTCGTCTATTTTTTTAACTATACACTGCTTACCTTGTCGCACAGTTAGGTCACGTATTCTTGAATTTTCACACAATTACTTTGCATTTTTATATAAGTGCATGTTTGAAATTATTTTAAAACTTCAAGAAAATGAAAAATTGACGGATGTACCGAATAGAAACTGGCATTAAATTTAGCATGGAAAGATTCACATGCATTTGTGCTCCTTTACTGAGTTCAGCCCATAAACAAGGCGGAAATACGGCATCTTCGGAAATATAATTGTCCACCAAATAGTCAACAAATAATTGTAGACGTTCATTTTCAGGTTGTATTTCCGAAAAATCGAAAGCAAAACAGTCTCGTACTTCCGATGAATTCAAGAATGGTAAACCAAATATATATCCACAAGGAATCTAAGTTCCTGTCGTTGGCTGTATACCATATATAACAAAAAATGTTATTAAAAATCATTTATAAAAGGTATATAATTTAAAAACCCAATCGGGCTATATCACAAAACGTTTTCGGAATCCATATTCCATCATCAGTGCACTAGGTGGGTATACATGTATTGAGCCACTAAATATGTGGGTAAAAACCCGTTAAAAAATTGTTTTTTTAAATTTGGTTTACATTATGTGGTGATACATTCTATGATGTTAAAGTTACCAGTGAATTTGGTAACATGGTGACGTATGACGGAGTCATTGTTTTTATAGACGCAATAGTCTCTGTTCTACTTTTTGGTAAAACCGGTAGAGTTGTTCTTCTGTTCTTATTAATAGTTATACGAATATACTGAATGTCGTTGTCTGTACTGGGCAGGATTTTCTCTTAAAATAGAATGTATTACCTTGCAAGGCTTCTCTCTAATGTCATCGGTTACTTTACGTTAAACACCAACATTCACTATCTGTCTATTTAGTTTTTCATGGCTACGTTTTTTTCACTGCGTGTAATCACAGGAGCGAATCGCTCATCTCCAATCCACTTCACCATTTTTTAACTCTTTATGTCTTGTAAATTTCTGATATTCTACTATTAAACAGGTTTTCCACGTTCACTAAAATGTTTAGAACATTTCATAATGTTTTGCTTGCAAGTAGTTATTACAAAATGAAAGTGAAAATAAATTCGAACTTTCTTAAACTCAAGTTGGTTTTCCCAGAAATTATAATCCCCTACTCGGGATAGTTGAGTGGTGTCATTAAAGTACCGTAATTGGCATCGTACAAATTAATTGTAGGATTATCTTCTAATTAGTACCTGCTCGGGGACGAATTGCGGGTCGACCCATAAGAAATCGAGAAACCTTCATCATTAGATTTAAAATTTATATACCCATAATGTGTCCATGTAATGCAAACAGACTGTTTAAAATATATTTTAATACAAATATTTTAGAATGGATATGGCAATATAATTTATTTTTTGTTGTAGTATTCAAGTCTAACGATTACGAAAGTTTGGAAATTTTTGAAAATAAGAAATTTCATTCGGCTGGATTTGGTTCAACTAATACGTTACGAAAAAAAAAGAACAGTCTTTCTTCCTGGTCTATACAGGACAATTACTTAGTTAAAGTATGTACAGTGTGTAAATTAAACTGTGATCTTAAGAAAACATCAGAGGTAAGAAACAAAAAAAATAGTGTATTTATATCGAATTACATCGCTATCAATTGATTGTATTAAAAATGACATTTTACCGGAAAATTACTATTAATTATATATAAAATAAAAATACCATTAAAAATCCGGAAAAAAGATTTTTTTAAAATAAGAAGCTGTTATTATCTGTAGTTGTTTTGGCGGTTTTGTTTGCCAAATTTGACGAGTGACATACTTGGTCTCAAGTATGCATTGTATGCAAATAGAAATGGTTTTAGTTGAAAATTCTAAGGGTTGGTGTTTTTACCCCGGGAATGTTTAAATATTACGTATGCAGATTTATTATTATTAACCCGCCATCCCCTTAATGCTTTTGCCCCCTGCTACCATGTTACCTAAACATTTTTATTGCGTAAATATTGAGATTTTTTAAAACACTTTTGAACAATTTTTGGTATATCTTGGATTTATCTATTTGAAACGACGTAACAATACAAACTTTGTCGAAAGTGGATCAACGGACACACAAACATTAACTTGCTTTGCTCTACTTATAATATGTCAAATCGTCTATCGTACCGAAACGAAAAATAATTTGAAGAAATTTTGACGAGTGAGTATCGCTGGATAACTCCTCTGCTTGGTTCTAACTTGATACCTCAACGAATACATAATTTGTGGTAATCCCAAAAATGCGTTTCGTTTTCAAACATAGAGAATGTGTGGGTTGCAATATGTGTAAAAAAGACATAATCACCAGTCAGTCATCAAAAATAAGTAAAGCGAAGATCTCCCGACCCCTGTAGTGCTTACATCAGACTCAAACAGCTCGCCTAAGGATGATATCAAATTCTGATTTGTTGTGTATATGTATGTATGTATTATCTGATTTATGTGTTTTGTATTAGGTAAAAAAAATTAACATAATAATATATTGACACATTTTTATAATACTTTTTTACATATATATATATATATATATATATATATATATATATATATATATATATATATATATATATATATATATATATATATATATTAACCTAGAGCTAAGATTAATACTATTACAGGAATTAATATTAAACTCAACAGTCTTCCGGGTTGAACCGCGTCGATCATCATTCGCCGAACTTTAGACATCCTCTTTGATTTCTTCTTCAGGGTTTCCGAGGTGTCAGTCTCCTGAGTCACCAGATACACATTAATCACTAACCAATGCATTACTGGTACTGGAAACAGAGGACGGTTCATTTATACCATCGATGGTGATGTGGTTTGGGTGAAAGTTGGCGTAGGGATTGACGCGTGAGGGGGTTGGCGCTAACATTTCTGATAGTAGGATTTTAACTGACGGGTGTTATTCATTTGTAATGTTGTGTTTTATTGATCGGACAAGAGATGAAAGTTTTTGTTGGGGAGCAAATATTGTCTTTATTCCTCTTCATTCATGAATTGTGTCAGTGACACCTTGGATGTAAGGAAGAAAACCTTTCGTATGATGAGAGTCTGAGTATTTGGGTTGAGATTGAGTGGGAGATTGATGTCTGTGGGTGCTCCTATTGATGTGATTTTCGCGGTAACCGTTTTAGATAAGGGCTTGTTTTACACTAGAGAGCTCAGCGGGTCTACTTGCATCATCACAAAGGCGTATTGATCTGGAGACGAGGGTATTAATGACTGAATTAATTTGTGAAGGTGGATGATGAGAGTTGACATGCAAGTAACGATTGGTATGGGTGGGTTTTCGATAAACAGAGTGATGAAAACCTTGGGATTTGTTTTTCTTTATGTTAACGTCGATAAACTGTAAGGATGAATCAGTTTCCACCTCTATCGTGAACCGGATACTAGGATGTATACCATTCAGATGGTCTTAAAAAACACCAAAGCATCCCTGCCGTGGGGCCAAATGACGAATGTATCGTCAGCATATCATAGCCAACATGTGGGTTGGAGCATTGATATGGATAGTGCTTGGGTCTCGAAGTCTTTCATAAAGATATTGGCAACAACTGGAGATAGTGGGGAGCCCATTGGGGCACCATTTATTTGTCTGTAGAATTGATTTTGGAAGATGAAATAAGTGTTCGACATACAGTGTTTAATTAGAGATAAGTGGTCTTGCTGGATACTGATACTTTAGAGTTTCCTCTCTATTCTAAATTTTACTATTAACTCGCATTAACCCTTGATATTTGAAACGTTCTAAACGTTTGGCATTTCTCTCCTCAGGTAGCTTAGCCTCCTCCGTGTGGATGTGTTAGTTGTGGCTCTGGAAACCTCAGAGTCTTCTAACATTATTGCCACAAATTGCTCGCATTGCTCCAGTAGTGGTCCTTTCCTAAGTTAACATGCTCCTTTTCTGACTTGGCTCTATTATATATTTTTTTTCCTTTGTTGCGAGCTGTGCCGATAGCTTCTACCTACCTATATATATATATATATATATATATATATATATATATATATATATATATATATATATATATATATATATATATATATATATAATTATATGTGTGTGTGTGTGTTGGTACAAGTGCCCAAGTCAAAATTTTATGTTTTTCAATAAGGCCAAATTTGTCTCCCTTAAAATTGTGTTGTTGTACAAATAGTTTATTTAATATATTTTTGACACTGACCATGTGATTTTGTTGAGATAATAAGTTAGTTTATAAGTTGCAGTTAAAAATTCACCAAAAATTCTTTTTTTTTTTTGTATGCTAGAGTGACATAGTCATTTCTTGAAATAAAAATTTTAGGTATATTATTAATTGTGTATTGACATAGACAATTTAATACAAATTATCTGCGATGCATATTCTACTTAAAAATAAAGATGGGCAAGTAAAGTCCAGGTGTTTACATATCATCTTCATATATGCGCTCGTCAGGTAAATATTCATCATCTACAGCTTGGGCTGGTGCTGGTCTAGCAAAAATATATTCATAAAAGCACCTGCTTGATACAGAAATGTAAGGCATTAAGTCCTTGAGGTGTATCACATGTTGCTTTTTTTCTGGATAAATCCATTACCTTAAAAGAATCTGAATCAAAAGAAGTTTTATAAGAATCTTTTGAAAGTGCGATAATGTACCCATCTTATGTGAAGCCAGGAAATATTGTCATTGTTTAGTTTGCGATGCACGTAGTGAGTTTTTAGAATTTGTGAGAAATTCAGGAAATCTTTTTGTTCCATTTCTATAAATTCACTAAAATGATTTCTCGGAACCATTCTAATTAAGTTCGCCCAGTCTTTGGGTATTTCTATTTTGACAGTTGTACATTTCTTGACTTGTTAATTAGCTGTATGGATCGCTTCTTGATGAGTATGCCCCGGTTCAAGAAATTTATGATTAATCACAAGATCCCTTTTATTTCTGTTAAAATCTTATATCAAAAGAACAACATAACACCAACATAAATATTTCTTGTTTGTCCTGAACAGCAGTCACTGTACATGTTAATTTTATTAATATTTGCTGGTAAGGAAAGGATATAGTCCCTCAAACAGGATGCTATTACTTGTCCTCCTCTAGCGCCTATTGATTCATCCCAAACGTAACAAACGGCATGTTTATTTTTATTTATGCAACTGTAGATAGTGAGTTTTAAAGTCCATAATGATCTTTTTTAAAAATAAAATATTGTTTTGAAGCATGGGTGTAGCTAAACATTTTTCTAAATCAAATGACACAAAGATAAGATCGGGAGATTTCCTGAGTACTCTATTGTTCAACCTGGTTATAGATGAAATAATAAAAAAAAGTAAGAAATAAAAAAGGATATAAAATGGGAGAAAAACAACTTAAAATAATCTGCTATGCAGACGACGCAATACTACTTTCTCAAAGTGAAGATGATTTAAAACGTATTCTGCACCAATTTAATATAACCGCCAGAAAATTTAACATGTTAATTTCCCCAAAAAAGACAAAATGCATGGTTACAACAGCAAATTTACTAAGATGTAAATTGGAGCTGGAAGGTCAGAAAAAAGAGCTAGGCATAACTAGAATAAATATCTAGGCATCACATTATTTAGAAACGGAAAGCTCGAAATCGAAGTGGAAGATCAAGTGAATAGAGCAAACAGCAAAATAGGTAAGAACTAGAAGAGTAGTATGGGACGATCATATAAACCGAATGACAACAAATAGAGTAGTAATGACGGCAAGAGACAGTTCCCCAATAGGAAGACGATCAGTAGGAAGACCACAAAACGATGGAACGACAACTTACTGGAGGGACATTAAAAAGCAGACAGAGTCATGTCTATATAAAAAGAAGAAGAAGAAATGACAAAAATGTAACACTTTTAGAATTACAGCTTCGGAATTTATCTTTTTTTTTTCTCCTTGTATGCTCGATCTGCCATGGCAAGATGCTAGGTACAATTCTCTTTATGAGCTGCTTGTTCTTGCAAATCGGAAGTTGTACCAATTAATAAATTATACCGATCGCACTTTGCACAAGTATCATTAGAAGGAGGGTGAAATGACAGGTTAAATTATACCGAACTTAATTTAGTCACAAAAATAACTTTAAATCAATGGCAAAAACTAAATCACATCGAGCACTTTATCTTCAAATTTGACATAGAGACTACACAAATCTCAAATATAAAATAACCCTTAAGCAAACGTTGCGATATTGCCGGTGCAAAAACCATACATTTAAACAAGAAGTGACTGTTACGAAATAGGCAGTTCTGACATTAAAAATTTAAATCTCAATAACGCCTATATATAAATAATATAATGTTTATAATATAATGTTTAACCAGAAAACCTATGTCTACATAGGTATTTCTAGTATATATATATATATATATATATATATATATATATATATATATATAACGAGTTTATTACAGCTGCCGCCGTTTCTCGCAACCTAGCTTCCAACGCTTGCGATCGTTCCAGTCATCTACTTGTAGACCCCTATCTTCCATTGCACCTTTTACTTCTTGTCTCCACGATCTTCTTGGTCTTCCCTTTTTCCTGCGGTTGGTGGGGATCCACTGTAACATTCTCTTTGGCCATCGTTGATCATTCATCCTTTCTACATGGCCATACCATTTCAGCCTTTTGCATTCTATAGTTTCCAGGACGTCAATGTCTATGCCCATACGCTCTCTGATTTCAGTATTCCTTACTCTATCTCTTCTAGTTAGTTGGCAACATCTTCTCCAATAATTGCTTTCAATGCTTTCAATCTTTGCAATGCTTTCTATGATACTTTTGTATATCCTAATTTTTGTGTTTCGGGTGATGTGGTTATTCCAAAGTATACTATTATTATCTTATTCAGTTGACGTATTGCTGAATTTCCTTGACCAATTCTAGTAGCTATTTCTTTTGTATTCCGACCATTGTTTGTAATGTTTACACCGAGATATTTATAGCTATCAGTATTTTGAATTTGTTTGCTTCCTAGTTCTAAGGGCTTTCCTTCACCTCCCACTACTATGTACTCTGTTTTTGATGGATTAATTGATAAGCCCCACTTAGTATATTCTTCATCTATTTTTCGTAACATGTAGTGGATATCATCTTCTGCAAGTATTACTTGGTCATCGGCAAAATGCAAGCTGTACAGTGTATGGTCTTCAATTTTAACACCCATAGGTTCATATTTTCTTTTCCAAATATCCAAAACCCCCTCCAAATAAATCTTAAAGAGTGTAGGGGCAATGCAGCAGCCTTGGCGAAGTCCTTTGGTCACTTTTATCTTTCTTGTCACTTTTTGTCCAATCTTTATTACACTCGTCATATCATCGCACAACTCCCTTACAGCATTAATGTAAATCGGTGGAATATTCTTGTCATCTAGCACCTGCCATAGCTTGGCTAATGGGACACTGTCATACGCTTTTTGAAGATCAATAAATACCATGTGTGTCTCCATATTATGTTCCAAACGCTTTTCTATTGTTTGTTTTAGGCAGAACACATTGTCTATACAAGAACGACCAGTACGAAAGCCACTCTGATCTTCAGCGTCTTCCCAGCAATCTTCAATTCGGCTTTTAATTATCTTCCCGTAGACTCTACAGATTGAGTTAGTTACACTAAGCCCTCGGTAGTTCTTACAATCTTTTCTGTCGCCTTTATTTTTGTATAGATTGCTGATATATGCAGTTTTCCGTTCTGGGGGCAGCTCTTCTCTCAAGAATAAATTAAAAGTATAAGCCAATAGCTGAAATAGTTTGTCAGGTCCATATTTAATCAGTTCAATGGGTACTCCCCCCGGTCCTGGAACCTTTCCATTTTTCATAGCGTTGGCGTGTTTTTTAATTTCTTCTGGTGTTATTTCAGTTTCTTCGCGGTAGGAAATATCATATTTTTGGTAGCCAATATCTTGGAATTCTGTTCGATCTTCTGTCAGCATTTGTTCATAATATTCGACCCATAATTCTGGGGCTATTAGAGTTAACCTACTGCATTCTTTTCTATCTGTTCTACTACCTCTAATTGTTTTCCAGGCTTCTTTACTTCTTGCTGTACCCATAAAATTTTCTACGTTATCGCAGACTTTATTCCACATCTCATTTTTGGCTTTATTTACCTCTTTTTTTACTTCTTTGTTTAACCTGTTATACTGTTGTCGATAGTAAGGGTCCTTTGTTGCTAGCCATTTGTTATACATATTCTTCTTCTTCTCCACAAGATCTTCTATTTCTTTATTCCACCATTCATTTCTATTTTTTATGCTATCCACTTCTCCAATAGCTTCCATTGCAGCTTCGTCAAGAGCTTTCATAATTTCGTTGTACGTATTAAGTTAGACTCATTTTCAAAACCTTATAGATTATATCTCTTTGTTAAAATGTCTTGCAGTATCATTGAACTTTCGTTTTCATTTTGTCGTTGGCTTCCTTTAAATGTAAATAGTAGTGACGCTTTAGGCAAATGGTGATCAGATCCACATTCTGCTCCTCGATGAACGTTATTAACCTTTATTGTGGAGTTTTCTTTGCATATACAGTAATCGATTATTGATTTCAAATTCCTCTAGTATTTCTAGTACTAATTTTAAACGAGACTTTGAGAGATAGGTATTTCTTGATTTTATGAAAATGTGATTTTTAAGGTTAGATAGACTTAGGCATGTCTTGCACTGAAACCGTTGTGGTTTTTTAAGATCAAAAATGTCAAAAGTGCAAAAAAGTGACGTAGGCACTTCTTGTACCAAGCCACAGATATATATATATATATATATATATATATATATATATATATATATATATATATATATATATATTAAACCTAGAGCTAAAATTAATACTATTATAAAAATTAATATTAAACTCACCAGTCTTCCGGGTTGAACCTCGTCGATATCCATTGGGCCGAGCTTTCGACATCCTCTCTGATGTCTTCTTCAGGGCTTCCGAGGTCTTAGTCTCCCGAGCCCCCAGACACTACTACACTCACTAGTCACTGCACTACAGTGTACTGTACCTGAACTTGAATATTGAACTTTTTTTTGTTACTAGATATAAGGAAATATGTATCAAAAATTTGTATATAATTCTAAAAGAGAATATTTAAAAAGTTACCTGAACAGGCTGCAACCTAATTACCAAACCTTTAAACATCTATTTCGAAATTTAAGCCCCTATTTTGGACTTTCCTTATTAAACTTTGAAAGTCTAAGCCTGTCCAACCAGGTCATTTGTCGTCTACCCGGACCGCGTCTGCCTTCTATTTTCCATTCTATAATAAGCTGAAGGAAGTTATACCTGTCGTGTCTAAATATGTGTCCAAGATAAGACGTTTTACGCTTCTTGACAATTTCTGTGAGTTCACGTTCTCTATTCATACGCCTTAAAACTTCATTTCTAACGCAGTCAGTCCATGGAATTTTCAGTATACGACGAAATACCCACATCTCAAAGCTCTCTAAACGTCGTAACGAGCTGACTGTTAACGTCCAAGCTTCCACGCCGTGTAATAGTACACTATATACATAACACTTTATCATACGGTATCGTAGCGAAAAATCAAGATTGCGGGTAGTGAGTAACTGTCGCATCTTTAAGAAGGTGTTTCTTGTCTGTTCTATTCTACATTTAACCTCTTGTTCTTGGTCTAAGGTTTCATGTATCCAACAGCCTAGATACTTAAACTTTTTCACCTTAAGGCCGTATAGTTCTCCTTCTCGCAATACTTTGGTTAACAGAATTTGTAGTTCTTCTTCACTGTCAGCAATCAGTACTGTATCATTGGCATACCTGATATTGTTCACGATTTTTCCATTGACTTTTATTCCTTCTTGTGCTTCATCTAGAGCATGTGCAAAGATGTCCTCTAAGTACAAGTTGAATAATAATGGTGATAGTATACAACCTTGTCTAACTCCTCTTTGGATGTTTATGGTTTCAGTATCACCCGTTTCAGTTCTGACAAAGGCGTTTTGGTTCCAGTAGAGTTCACGTATTGTATTAATGTCGTTTGGATCCAGGTTCTTTTTTTGCAAGCATTCTATTAGCTGATCGTGTTTGACTTTGTCAAAAGCCTTTTCATAATCTATAAAGCACAAGTAGACATCTTTTTGTTGATCCCGACACTTATGCATGAGAACAATGAAACTGAACAAAGCTTCTCGAGTTCTCATACCGTTTCGAAAGCCAAATTGTTCCGAACCCATATCTTCTTCTAATTTTTTGTAAATTCTGTTATGGATAATTTTTAGAAATAGCTTCAGAATATAGGGCATGAGACTTATTAATCGAAAGTCGTTACATTTTTTTGCGTAGTTTGATTTGGGTATAGGCACAAACGTAGAAGTTAACCAATCTTGTGGAATTGTACCAGTCTTGTATATACTGTTGAAGAGTCTTGATAATAGTTCTAAATTGTCTTGTTCCAAAAGTTGTATAATTTCACAATGAACGTAGTCAGGTCCAGAGGCTTTTCCGGTTTTCATATTTTTTAAGGCGTATTTTATTTCTGATTTTAAGATGGGCAAGTCGTTATTTTCGATGTTTGTTTGTCTATCAATATTTATTGTTCTATCGTCTGAGAATAGGTTTTGTATGTATGTTCGCCATTCAACGCTTATTTATTCTATTGTGGTCAGGACTCTATCATCCGTGCTTGTTATTGTGTCACACTGCTTAGCGTTTCTGATCCCACACATTTCTTCAATTTTCTTATGGAGAAGTCTATCATCATGTTTATTCTGTAGGTCTTCTATCTCTTCGCAAGTTTCTACAAGCCACTGTGCTTTTGCTTCCACTATCTTTTTTCTTATTAGTCTTTGTATTTCTTTATATTTATTCCAGTCTTTGTTCTTGTGTTGTCGTCTCACATTCATCATTTCTAATATTTCATTAGTTATCTATGGTTTCTTGCCTCTTTGATTCGTGTATTTAAGGTGGTCTTCAGTTTTTTTAGAAATACAGTCTTAAGTTATTTCCATATTTGGTTTAAGTCGTCGGCTTCTTCTGGTATATCATTTTCCTTTTGTCTGTTTTTGAGTTCTCGACATTCGTGGTTAAGTTCTTGTGATATCTTCTGTCTCGTTTCTATATCCTTGAGTAAGCTCATGTCTGATTTCTGTTCTCTCTTCTTTCTTTTCGTGCTTTTCCACGTGTTTTTGAATTTGATGACGAGCAAGGTGTGGTCGGAAGGGACATCTGCACCGGGGTAAGTTTTTGCGCTTTGTATGCTATTTCGGTATCTCTGGTTGATCATGATATAATCTATTTGGTTTCTGACGCAATTTTTATCATTGTCTTGTGGCGATTTCCATGTATATAGTCTGCGCGCAGGTAATTTGAATCATGTATTCATAATAGTAATATTCTGTTCTTGGCAAAATTGAAACAGCTTATCGCCTCTTTCATTTCGCTGACCTAATCCATGTTCTCCAATGATATTCTCAGATCTACCTTTTCCCACTTTTGCATTGAGGTCTTCCATTATTATCGATATTTCATGCTTTTTTGTAAGCTGCATTAGTCCTTGTAGGTTTCCGTAGAACTCTTCAATTTAAGTGTCGGGTTTATCAGTTGTTGGAGCATATACCTGTATGATATTGATATCGATTGGACTTCCATGTAATTGTAGAAGTATCATACGATCCGAGTGGTAGACCACGTTTTTAATGCATTTTTCTATACCTTCGCTTACGATGATACCAACTCCATTCCAATGCTGACTTTGATTGTTACCTGAGTAGTATATTGTCTTGTTGTCAACTTTCATCGTTCCTGAATTAAGCCACGTCATCTCACTGATGTCAAGGATACTAATGCCAAGTCTATTCATTTCTTGGATGGTGTTGTGGATTTTGCCGGCTTCAAACATACTGTTGACATTCCAGGTTCCAATTTGTATGATTTGTTTATTTTTAAAACTTTTCACGTTCAGGTGGGCCTAGCCTTCTTCGTGGGGATTCTTAGCACCCCCTGACCATCTAAGATCTGCCACGGACTGGGGGCCAATTGTGTGGTTGTGCTTTGCATGGTCATTAGTCTAGGGAAATCTGATGATCTTTAATGTAGTGGTTTCCCGTTGCCTTCTACATCCTTATGCCGTTGACCATATATAGGTTCATCCGCCTTTGAGGTCAATTTCTCAACCCCATGACACAAAAGTGTCCTACCACTTACTAACTCATCCGCCCGAAGCCGTTGGTCAGTTAGTGGGGGATTGCTTATACCGGCAATCACTCGGTGAATGCGAATGTAGTAGAAAGAAGTATAATGACCCGTCTGCCCTCGTAACCTAATAGCCATTCGGGGTCGGAAGAACAATTGTTAACCAAGAGAGGCCGATAGGAAAGATTAAAGACATTTCACCCAAGACAAGTTGAAAAAAGAGTGAAATGTGAAGGTCCTTATGATGCACCAGGTGCGTTTCATAAGCGTATGAGTATTAATACACTTTGTGTTCCCGCTCATACGTCGGGGTATTGACTACAGACTGTATGGCTAGTCCAGCATGCCATAGCATAGAGGGAAGGGTGCATGTCATTTTTTACAATGTAGGCATCCTAACTCCACGGCCTGACTTAATGTTATTTATTTTATCTATTTCTTAATATACTCCAGTCTTCAGAGACGAAAATGCCACTGAACCTCTAAAAATCATACGAACAAGCTGAATTTTGCCAAGAATATTAATTTTGGAATCCCAAAAAATATGCAAAAATGTTTACCACTTTTACCCCTGTGCTTTCCCTAAAACCCGGCACGCAGGGGGCAAAAATGCAAAAAAAATCAATTTACAAAGAATCTGTACACTCTGGAAAAAATGTTTCAAATTAAAAATATAGCAGAGATAATTTTAAACAAAAATTTTTATAAGCATTTTTTGTGTAGAATGAACCGTTCTCTTAAAAACAACGCTTGAAGCGACCATCGATTTTGCATGTCAGTTACGCGCGCGAAATCAATGTTCAATAAAATTTTTATCAGTCGACGGTAAAAATTCGATATCTTTTGATTCAAGTGACATATCGACAAAAATCAATATGCGTTTTAAAGGTAAAAAGTATAGATTTCGTATGCAGTTTTTGTATTTTGCCGCAAATAAACTCAGATTTTATACAGGTGTTAAATAAAAAACGTGGCGCGATTTTTGCCATTTTTAATGATTCTCACGAGATCAATACAATCTATCCCTTTCATTGACTGGCCACTATGCAGTTTCGATTACTACTGCCTAACCTTTAAAACTTATAGCATGAACTTTTAGTTTTGAGTTTTGGCAACAAATGTGAAGCATTTGAAATATGCTTAAAACCCTTGGGTTTAAACTTTCACACAACAAACGATCTAAAACATTTAAAACTTTTTTTTTCAATTACCCTAGTACGTTTTACAAAAGAACAAAACTTCTGCAATAAACTATACCTAAAACTGTCTTCTTTAATGCATTTACCGTGAGGTGTGATCGTTTGTAATGTAAAACATTAAATTCTGTGTATTTTGTTCATATTTCAAATGTCTCATATTTGTTACCACAACTCAAAATTGAAATTTCATATCATAGGTTTTGAAGATTGATTTCTAAAAATAGAAATTTTACTACAACTGGTCAATGAAAGTGATCAATTTTATTGATCTCACGACAATCGTAAAAAATGACAAAAATTGCGATACTTCAATTATTTAACACCTTTATTAAAACTGAGTTTATTCTCGGCCAAATACAAAAACTGCATGCGAAAGTTGCACTCTATACCTTTAAAACGCATTTTGAATCTTGTCGATAGGACCTTTGGATCAAAAGCTATCGAATTTTTACCGTTAAGCTGATAAAAGTTTTATTGAACATTATTTCGCGCGAGTAACTGACATGCAAAATCGACGGTCACTTCAAGCGTTGTTTCTTCTAAATCGATTTTTCCCGAAAACGGTGTATCCTACTGACTTAAAGTAAGAATACCTTTTAGTACTGGAATATCTGAAAAGTTCCATAATCTAGTATCAAAAATGCTTAAAAGTTATAGATAAAAAAAATATGCGTTAAAATACCCGTTGACCTACCCAAAACGGACGCCTATGAAATGTACTAGAAATTCGCAATTAATGAAATCGATTCAACTCTGGAGGATAAATAATCGTAACAGTTTTTATTTTTCTAATTATGAGCGTTCTGGAATTATTAAAAAAAACTACTTACAAGGCGCCATCTTCAAAGAGCTCTAGCTCCCTTAGGAAGCATTTTCGGACTAGGTGAATTGGGTTAAAACTTCTTAAAATTATCTGAGGAATTTGCGGTTTTCGTTTGCCAGGAGAGTTTCTGGACACCCTATATATATATATTTGGAATATATTCAATGGTTGAATAGCAGAGGTTTTATCGGTCAATAATTGGCAAATAAAAGTCGTCAACTACTATTGATTTATTCGAATACGTTTCGCTTTTATTTTTAAAAGCATCATCAGTTCAAAAAACAATTTGTAGGGTTTTTTTTATAGATGTTATAAAAACTCTACGATAACTTAACATTAAAGATTAACAACTAAACGATAGAAACGAAACAAAAAAATACAAAAAAAAACTGTAAGAACATTAGTTTTTAATTTTAATATATATATATATATATATATATATATATATATATATATATATATATATACATTCTACTATCATTTTGGCATCGATACATTATGCTTTTAGCATCAATTTAGCATCGCCTTGCAAAGTAACATCTGTATATCGACGCTACTTTACAAGACCTTAATAACGTTTTTCCTGTACTTGTTACAAGAATTTTTGAGTCTAAAATGATAGTACAGTGAAAATATTATATATATTTAGTTCAGGGTTTTACCGTTCACTCGCTGCCATTATATACATGAAAATGTATATCCCACTTTCATTATCATTGGCGTCGCTGTTGAATATAATATTACCCACAACGAAATAGTAAATTTAAGAATATATATATATATATATATATATATATATATATATATATATATATATATCTATATATATATATATATATATATATATATATATATATATATATATATATATATTCATCCACAAATCATTCTGGCATCATGTTTGGTTAAAAGTAACGGGTTATAATATATTGCAACTACCTATTGTATCTTCGCTCCAATTGGTCCAGTCGCGACGTACAGCCCCTCAAATGATAGGATTTAAACAATAAAATACAATAAGACAGAAAAATTAAATATAGCAGCATGTCAAAAAGGCCTTAAATGTATGTCTTCGTTTCTATAAGTCCAATCGTGACGTACAGTATCTCAAATGACAGGATTTAACCAATTGAAAACAATGAAATAAAAAAAATTAAATACAGCAACATGTTAAAAGGGCCGTAGTCAATCTTCGGTCCTATTATAGTACCTCTAATGATAGAGATTTAACATAAAGAATACAATGGTATAGAAAAATCAAATACAGCACAATGTCAAAAGAGCCTTAGTTG
Source organism: Diabrotica undecimpunctata (assembly GCF_040954645.1). NCBI lineage: Eukaryota > Metazoa > Arthropoda > Insecta > Coleoptera > Chrysomelidae > Diabrotica > Diabrotica undecimpunctata. Next base: position 93,748,089 of record NC_092804.1, read on the forward strand.
TGTATCTTCAGTTCTATTAGTCCAACCATAACGTGCAGCACCTCAAATGAAAGGATTTAGTAAATAAAATATAATGAGGTATAAAAATTAAATGGAGTAGCATCTCAAAATGGCCTTAGTTATGTATCTTCGGTCCTATTAGACCAATCGTGACCTACGATACCTCAAATGATAGCACTTAACCAATAGAATACAATGACGTAGAAATCAAATACAGCAACACGGCAAAAGGGCCTTAGTTACGTATCTTCGTTTTTAGTGGCCCAATCGTGACGTACAGTACCTTAAATGATAGGATTTAACCAATCGAATACAATAAGATAGAAAAATAAAATACTTCAGCTTGTCAAAAGGGCCTTAGTTATGTATCTGCGGTCCTATTAGTCCAATCGTGATGTTTCGTACCTCAAATGATAGAATGTAACTAATAGAATACAATGAGATATAAAAATTAAATAGAGTAGCCTGGCAAAAGGGCCTTAGTTATGTATCTTCGATCCTATTAATCCAATCGTGACGTACAGTACCTCAAATGGTAGCATTTAACCAATAGAATACTACAACGTAGAAATCAAATACAGCAACACGTCAAAAGGACCTTAGGTACATATCTTTGCTCCTATATATCTTATGTCGAAATAGCATTAGTTGCGTATCTCCGGTCCTATAGGTCCAATCATGACATATGGAGCCTAAAATGATAGGATTTAACGGAGATAATACGATGGTGGAGAGAAATTAAACATGGCGGCATGTAATAACACCGTAAAATGTCAACAATAAAAGGAATTAACATACAGAGGTGTGTGGCATATTACGTGACAGGATTTAGCGAATACCATACGATTACGTCATACATCTCTTTGCATACGTCCACTTTTAGTTAACTACTGTACATATAATAAACTCGAAAAAGCTCCAACGTTCATTGTTAGACATATGCCTCCCGTTCACTGCACACATTTACTGCTCCTTGACGCTGTAACGAAAATGAGATAGGATTTAACAAATAGAATGACAGAAAACTAAACAAGACAGTGTATCAAACGTAGAATGCGTCGTAGAACGTGAAATATTGGCGTAAAATTATATGATGGCCATAGACGGTTCCTTAATACCCAGCAAACGACTCGCTTTGTAAAGTTACATAGGCGGGATCTGTGCGGGAAAAAGTCGATCATTCGTTTTATAACCCAAAGGGGACCATAAAATATTCAACGTTAAAATGAGACATAATGTAACGGTATGACAAATCTTTTTTCTCCCGCACGGGTGCATGCCTGTGTACCTATACAAGGGAAGCCGTGCATAACCTTTAAGTTGATCGTAATACATAACTGCAACAAGTATGTTGACGACTTAGGTTAGTATATACAGTGCATTCCGTACGTTTTTTAAACATGATTAGGAAATTGTTGACTGGAGGCTATTAAAGAAGTTCTTAAAATTTTTGCGGGTCACCTTCTTTTCTGTAAATGGAGTGAATATTGTTATCCATTTAATTTTTTTCCTCAGCTGAATAATTCCTGCTGGTATTTGGTCTAAGCTTACTTCTTTTCCCCATTCAAGCTGTTTCATAGCTAATTCTACTTCTTCTTTATGGTGCCCTGTTCACCTGTTTTGGTAATTTCGGACTATTTCATCTCTTATAACATAAAACAGTTGTTTCAGATATCTTTATCGCGTTTCCTTTTTTATGGATGAATATGCTGCCGTTTTCATCTTCTACTGTTTCATATGGAGCTACACGATCAGCAATTCCAAATCAAGAAAACACAAATAACACTCCGAATTATATTATACAACTAATAGTCGAAAACGGGAGACTATTATATATTATAGTCGAAAAATGAAGAACAAGATGTAGAAGGCCAAGAAGCTGAAATCTTAATGACAAACACAAATATAATCGACTAATCAGACAATTAAGATCAGCGCTACATGATGCACGCAATGCCACATTTGAACACTACATTAGTACATTGTCTAAAGAAGATCATTCAGTATGGATAGCAACAAAAACACTTAAAGAGACCTGCACAACACAACCCACCAATTAAGAAAGATGACCTTAGTTGAGGAAGATCAGACCAGGAAAAAATGTCAGAATACCAGATAATAATAATCAAGCAATAGAACACTGAAAACTTTTGTTTTTAACTGTACGCCCGTGAATGACTTGCCATTTTTTAAATAACACTTAATATTGCACTTTTTTATTGTATTTTTCTCATCTTTCAAGATAATTCTTATAGGGATATATTTATTTGTAACATACGGTCTTATGGTCTTATTACTGCTTTAAGATTATACGACCTAAATATATCTTGTACCGCACTGCTAATTGAGAAGTATGTTTGTAATGCGATAAGAGGTCCGGATATACGAGACACATGCCGCACTGATAAAAATCCGACAGGAATCTGCATTTCTATAAAAAAAATAGATTATTTGTTTTATGTATTAAATTTAGTTTAGGTCGAACAAGAGTTGCAGTAAAAGATTTTTCTAAATATAGAATGTAAACCATATTTCCAATGCTTTGTGAAAGAGGACCAGTTTATAACATTCCGGACGACGTAAAAACACCTAATTTTAGAATATTGGTCGATGAATTGAAATCATGGTTCAAGAAACGAATTATTCATGTGCAGATGTTCTACTATAAAACCAAAATCTCGATTAAAAAATTTGCAACCGGTTACTTACGATGAAACTTAACCCCATTATTGATTTTAGAAGTGAGAAAATGGGTCGACAAAAGACCAGTTTTAATCCTTACAACATTTAAACATAATAGTTGAATCTTGGTTTAATTAGGTGAAAAGAAAAAGTGGTAAAACCACAATCTATTCTCGATTATAACTTGGTGAAAAAGAGTGTTGATTTTAGTGATCAAATGGCTTCTTACCAAAGCCTAATACGCAAAATTCTGAAGTGGTACCGGAAAGTGGCAGTGGAATTATGTAGTAGAAGTAGTAGTAGTCAATGCTTAGTTGCTAAATAATAGAAAACGTGAAAAAAGCGACAACCTATCCTTGAGTTCAGACTGGAGTTAGCGAAAGCATTTGCAAATAAAGAAATGTTGTAACCCTCACGACCAGTTACACCCAAAAATACCATTTTAGGCAAAGCGATGTAGATAATACAAAGAGAAGAAAGTGTACAAGATGTTACAGAATTTTAAAAAGAAGTATGACTAGTAGAAAGGCCGATAGAAAAGTTAAAAAAGTTAAAGCACGTGGTGTTCGTGTGTATTAAGGTATAAAAAATGCTTATTAAAAGATAAAAAATTTATATTTTAAAGAAGATCTTTTCGGAATTGAATCATTCTATCATCAGTTTACTAAATGACCTAGATGATGGAATGATTCAATTCCGAAAAGATCTTCTTTAAAATAAAAATTTTAAGCTTTTAATAAGCATTTTTTATACCTTAATACACACGAACACCTAGTGCTTTGTATTCAACAGGTATACTAGCCACTCTTGGATATCGCCACTTCATGGTTTTGTTCCAGTTTCACCTTTAAATTAAAAAAGTTAAAATATACTGTGAAGAATGTGATGGCAAAACTGCAATATGTCTAGTGTGCTTCAATGAAGCACATTAAAAAACAATTTTACTTATACAGGAGCTATTATTGAGTAAAAACGTATTATATATAGTATTGGAAGTCGTAAGTTGATAGTTTCTGGTAGAACGTTTTTAATGTTAATTACCTCCGTAAAAGTGAGTTATAGTATTTATAAAAAAATGGATGTAAATAATATGCCTTCGACATCTAAAAAACTAGATGTGAACATAAACGTAGATTCACCACTGCTGAATTACAATCATTGTTATAAGCATCTGGCGAGGACGATGTAGATTAAATGAATGGTGGAAGTGACTCTGATTGACTCTGACGAAATATTTGCACAAACTCGTTCAGAAAAATCGAGGATTGCGTTTTGGAAAGAGGGAAAGAGACAACACAAACAGAATTTAAGACTTTTCTCGGGCTTATGTTCCATATGCGGACAATTAAGATGAACCGTCTGAATGACTACTGGAAAAGTACGGGTAACTTCTATAATAGTGTTGACCTGACTAGACAATGCTCATAGCCCATATTAAGAAATAACCGAATAGACAATCCTCACTGTCAAAGAAACTAAAAAAAACGTGAAGTGGTCTGTATTTACAGTCCTGAAGGAATATGTGTGACCAAGTGCAGAGAAACGAGACATATACACGATATATTCAGAATTTGGTTATCAGGTGGCTAGAACTAGGTCAAGAAGAGGATTGGTATCTGAGAAATCTAAGTTAATTGCTCAATATAATAAATATAAATGTGGTATAGACTTAGGTGAATAAATGCTGAGCTACTATTCATGCGAACATAAGAGTCTAAGTTGGTACAAAAAGTTAAAAGTGCATATTTTTCAGCGAATCTTGCTGAATACATATTTCCAATATAACAGTAGATATCAAAAGCAGATGTCCCTTTGCGATTTTCAACTTTTGGCCATTGAGAGTCTTTAAGGATCAAATCCCAATTATCTACCTATTAAAAAACCGGTAGTTAACCATTTACTGTAAACATAAATTTATATTTAAAAGTGTAAGTTTTTTATTCTTCTATACGAATTTTTAACTTTGGAAACAATATTACAAATTTTATAATTATAAATAAAAAATTATACGTTTATATAGTTATTTATTATTTTAGTGGAAAAATGTAATAAACTTTACCACAATTCTCTATAAAAAAAGTACCGACTAAATTAAATATGCACCTAAACGAAAATATACCTTTTCAGTTCAAGAATCCATCCAGCTAACCGGTCAGTGGAGTTTTATTTCGTTCTTTGAACTCAACCCAAACCGATCGATATTATGTACCTATCGTGTTTATAAATATAGGTAAATATATATATTTTGGCAACATCTATCGATACTGTATTGATACAAAAAACAACGATTTTACGTATAGAGGTTAAAATGACTTAAGTGTAAAAAATTAAACATATAAAAAAATGAAGTATTGAAAAACCGACAACGGTGTCGAGACTAAAAAGGTACACTAAACGAATATACACGACTTATATTTAGAAAATGATAGCATTTCTTGGTGATGCTAAATTACTGTAACGTGAAAAGAGTTCAACATGATAGCGGGATATATATATATATATATATATATATATATATATATATATATATATATATATATATATATACAAAACTCAAATATTTGGGTGTGCAGCGGAAGATAGGACAAAGAAGTACTCTTTTTAGTAAACCAAGCTTTCGCAAATCTTTATTTGCATCATCAGGGTGCTACAATAAACAAAATTAGTACAAAATACAGAAAAAAATTGTTGTTTTGCATCTTACACTAATTGAGGTTAGTTGTCGTGATGTTTATCAAATGAAATGAACAACTCATTTGACCCCTACAATTGATGGCGAAAACTATCCAAAATTGTTTTTTAAAAAACGTTCTTTAACAAATACATATTTAAAACACTTTAAAACACATATACATGAACACTTAAATAAAATTATGTTAAAATAATTATAGAACATGTCATAAAATAAAATTTAGGTTATAAACATTCTTATCAGAAACAAAAGAATTGGTTGTGAATTCGTTACTGTCAACTTAAAACGATAGAACGTTAGATCTTAATGATAACAATGTAAAGGTAATAGTATACCTGATAGACGCTGAACTTCTTGAAACAGAAAAGGTAAAAAGACTTATTTTAGAAGAAGTAGGAGAGGTATTGTATATCTCATGTCTGTAAATTAAATTCTCAATTGGGACAGCACAATGTGAAATGTGTTTCGGAAGTATTCCAGATTTTTCAGATTCCAGATTCAGATTCCAGATATTCCAGATACTCACACCCATCTTACGAGAACTTTTATTAACAAATTAGGGTATAAACTTTTAACTATTGAAATAAACATTAATCACAAACTAATAAAATCATTAGAGAATAAATTAAATACCCTTAAGTCAAATATAATTAGTAGTACTAGTGAACATATTTGTAATAATTTTATTCAGAAACAAATGAAACACTATAATTTTTCTTTTCATAAGATAAAAAATAGTAATATTAATAAATTCAACAATTTAAAATCTACTATGTTGAACAACCAACTTATTACTAAGGATGCTTGGATAAAAAATATCTCCCGAGTTGAAATTCCATCAAACGTTATTAAGTTTCTCTCGTTAGGTCCTAAGTTTAGCATTGAACCACGGTTAGGTATTGATTCTCCTATTAAACCGCTTTTATCAGATATTGATTTTATATCATCATTTATTTCGGATCCCGATTGTAGAAATATTGCAATTGCTAGATCGATTAACATAATCACTAATAACTCGTTTAAACGTAGGAATTCTCCTTCTCTCCTACAAAATCTCTTTGAAGAAACTAAACGCTTCCTCAAATTTCACCCTGAGTTAGTAGTGACTCAATCTGACAAAGGTAATGTTACCGTAATAATGTTGAAAGATGATTACTTTAAACTTTCTCAAGAGATTCTTGATCAGGGTTCATCCTACATAACCCTCCCTAGTGACCCAACTAGTAATATTTAAAATAAATCTAATGCCATAATAAAACGCTTTTGGCAACAGAAACAAATTGATTTGAACACAAAAAAGAGACTCTCATCCTATAAAAGTGTTGTTGCAAAATTCTACACCCTCCCTAAAATCCATAAACCTAGCTTAACTATGAGACCTATAGTTTCCTCCATAGGCTCACCAACTGAACATATTGCAGGCTTTCTCACCAATATTTTGACCAAAGCTTATGATTCAAATAATGATTACTACATCAGAGATTCTTTCCCAGTTGTTGAGTTATTTAACAGAACTGTATTACCACATAATTATGTTCTCGTTAGTCTAGATGTGGTCTCCCTCTTCAGTAATGTTTACATAAATGCCGTTCTCCGATCTATTCAAAAACACTGGAATAAAATTTCACAAGTATGTAGCATCGATTACGATATGTTTATTGAGATGATAGAGTTCTTGTTTAATTCCACTTGCTTCTCTTTCAATAACAAATATTATAAACAAACCTTTGGCACTCCTATGGGAGCCAGTATCTCTCCAATTCTAGCTACATATGTAATGGATGATTTGTTGGATATTATTCTTCAGGTTGTTCCTTTCAATATTCCTTTTATTAAAAAGTATGTTGATGACATTATTATGTCGTGCCCACAAGGTTTAGAATTTGAGCTCTTAGACATTTTCAATAGCTACGACTCCCACATTCAATTTACTCTTGAAAAAGAGGATCAAAACCAATCTGTTCCTTTTCTCGACACAATGTTTATTAGAGAACTGGATAACATCATTACAATTGATTGGTATAGAAAAAAGTGTAACTCTGGAAGATATCTCAACTACCACTCTTACCACAAGTCAAGCATGAAAATTAATCTAGTCAAACAAATGACCACACGAGTTTGTAAACTAGCTGACCCTGTTTTTAGAAAGAAGAATCTCAACATCCTTTTACAGTTGTTCCTAGATAATTTTTACCCCGAATCCTTACTTAGGAAAATCATCTTCAACACATCGTCTGTTATACTCAACACACAAGTAAACCCTCCCCAAAATACAGGTGCTATGAAAGTTAGCTATGATTCCCACTCACTGACTAACAATATTCCTAATATATCTTTTGTATCACTTCCATTTATTAAGGATGTCTCTCCCAAATTGACCAGAATTTTTGCTCAATACCTACCAAATGTAAAAATTGCTTATAAAAGCACTCTAGTTGTGGGATCTTTGTACAAGTCATTGAAAGATAAAGTACCAAACTTAGATAAAAGTGATGTTGTCTACAAACTTAATTGTTTGGGCTGTGAAGGTTCTTATATAGGTCACACCTCCCAAAAAGTTTCTAGCCGCTTGACTCTTCACAAGAGTGACATTAGGTTACACCCTGATAGATGTTCTCTAGCCACACATGCTAACACAACAGGGCACTCTTTCGATTTTCCAAATGTAAAAATCCTATCAACGGAGAGCAATTATTTAAAAAGATTGTTTCTCGAGATGGCTTTCATTTTTCAAGAAAAAGAAACTATTAACAAAAAGACAGATACCAATAATTTAAGCAACTTATATTCATTATTGTTAACTTTGGATAAACACGAATCTACTAATACAGACAATTCATCATCAACAATATAAGTTTCGTTATACATGAGGTATACAATACCTCTCCTACTTCTTCTAAAATAAGTCTTTTTACCTTTTCTGTTTCAAGAAGTTCAGCGTCTATCAGGTATACTATTACCTTTACATTGTTATCATTAAGATCTAACGTTCTATCGTTTTAAGTTGACAGTAACGAATTCACAACCAATTCTTTTGTTTCTGATAAGAATGTTTATAACCTAAATTTTATTTTATGACATGTTCTGTAATTATTTTAACATAATTTTATTTAAGTGTTCATGTATATGTGTTTTAAAGTGTTTTAAATATGTATTTGTTAAAGAACGTTTTTTAAAAAACAATTTTGGATAGTTTTCGCCATCAATTGTAGGGGTCAAATGAGTTGTTCATTTCATTTGATAAACATCACGACAACTAACCTCAATTAGTGTAAGATGCAAAACAACAATTCTTTTTCTGTATTTTGTACTAATTTTGTTTATTGTAGCACCCTGATGATGCAAATAAAGATTTGCGAAAGCTTGGTTTACTAAAAAGAGTACGTCTTTGTCCTATCTTCCGCTGCACACCCAAATATTTGAGTTTTGTATTCTATTTGATCAGCGTTGATGACAAGCGTTTATCGCTTTTTCAGTATATATATATATATATATATATATATATATATATATATATATATATATATATATATATATATATATATATTTACATCCTACTATCCTTAAGGACTCAAACCATAGCGCAATCTTACGGCCTCTCCTACTTACAGGTGTATATAATATTTTACTTATCATGTATATCGAAAGAGGTAACAAAACATTCTTAATGCCCAACTTTCTATTTGGATAAGGTGAAATTCAATATATACTTTCCCCTTCGGTTCTCCTATCATTACCACCTCGTTACGATTTCCGATTTTACAGCCTCATCAGTATAATTTTTATCAGTATTGTGGTATTGCGACCTCATATACACGACCTTATAGATTTATACAGTGTTGTCAATTCGCTCACTGTGGATTTCGATAATTCTGGGTTTCCCCTCTTCATTTTCTGTTTAAGCCAACGAAGTTATTTCTCATTTCGCGATTGTTTAAGTTAAGGATACCTCAAAATATAATTATGATCTTAAAAACGGCAAAAGTATAATATTTAAATAAAAGTCAATGTAATACTTTTTAAGAATATTTAACACAACTGGACACAAATCAATAATAGACCATATTTTAAGAAATAGAAATAAACAATACGGAGCCTGATCTCAGCTAACGTAGGGACTAGCCACAATTTAGTTTTGGAAAAAATTCATCTTAATTTGATTAAGAAACATAAAAACATACTACCAACACTAGAAACTAAAATTAATAGAGAAAAATTTGACAAAAAAACTATCTCAAAGTAGGCTAGATAAAAAATTTAACAACAATGCATCACGTGGAATGAAAATAACTAAGTTAGTTGGGAAAAGAATTAAAACGACATAAAACAAACAAGGCTCTCGAAGGAATAAAAATAACACAAACTTAAATGAAAGAAAACATACACTATAATGCTTACCCAAAGTATAGAAATATATCTGAAGAAAAAAGAATGCTTATCTGAAATATAGATCTGAAAGAACGCAAGAGACTTATGAATGTAAGAGAGTTTGTAACAAGGCACATGGGCTAATCAGGCCAAAGAAAACACTAAAACATGTATAAGTTTATAAGAGGGACAAAGAATAAAAATTAAGGAATTAATATAAGGTATTTACATAAAAAAAAGAATGGACAACATAGACAAATGAAACTACACAAATAACATCAAATGAGTTAACGCAAATGATAGAAACATGAGATAAAAGAAGTCATTACACAAAGTTGAAAAACAGAAAAGGAACTAATAAAATATGGCTTACACAAGAGTTAACCATAATATCTAATAAAAGGTTAAGGTCATCAAGAATACATGAGGAGTGGAGAACGAGCATTATGATTTCCCTTTTTACAGCAGGTGTAAAATGCGACATAAATTCTTACAAAAGAATTGTAGTATTTTGAAATTAATAATAAAAAAGGGTGTGGCAGTCCAGTGGGACTGCCGGTAGAAGTTATACTTCTATACACGCGTTCGTCGTTACAATTTTATATGGGAGTCAATCATTTGACCTGTAATAGGAGTAAAGTAAGTAAATGAAGGATTGAATCAATATTTTAATGAAAATATATATTTTTATTTTCATATATGTATAAAAGGAGTTTAATACAAAACAAATTTTTTACACATACTCTGCAGTAAAATTGATTGTTAATTTTGTTATTAATATAAAAATACAATACAATACACTGCAACATAATTCAATATAATAATACAATACAAATTAAAATGCAATATTCATAAGTATTTAAAAATGACAATATACGTAACTTACTTACGCATATGTTTAATTTATTATGATAACAATATTAATAAAAAAAATATTGTTTGGTGATACAACTGTCAATTTATCTGACATTGACAAATACAATATTTAATTGTTGTTTGTTGTGTACATAAGTACACATTTGAACTTTCTTGAGATATTTACAAGTTTTAATTTATAATTTAACATGCCTAACGAGGCTTGTTACTCCCGTGCAAATTTCCAAAGTCGAACGCGCGTATAGAAGTATAACTTCAAAAACCAACAACTCGGATTATGTTGTAAATTTTGAAAAAAAAAAATAGTAATATTTTTAGTGAAAAAATAACAAACATATAAAATCGGAATTTGATGTTTATTGAAGGTAAACTAAATGCACGATCAAATACTTACCATGTCGGGATAGTATTATGAGGTTTTTTCCTGGTTTTTCCCTCATAATTTACTATGGAATCACTAACAGGAGAATTTTACTGTCATCATGGCATGTATTTGTCTTTTTAAAGACGAATTACATGTTATGATCTTTTCTGACGGATATTCTCAAGTTAAAGTTGATTTCATGTAATCGAATGAACTATCTTATAAGTAAAGTCGTCCCAGGAACGCAACTCAACAATATTGGCAATATCATTTTAAAGTCGTCTACTTTAAAATGTATAATGTATGTCTGAATTGTCAATATAGATGAGTCAGATAAAATTAAATTATTAGAAGAATTTTTCACTAAGTAACAAAAAACAAAATTTGTTTAATTTACTAATGTTTGTATTTTGAGAACGATTTCCGAAGTGGAAATTGAAACGTCAATAAACGTATTATAACCTTTAATTGTGGCTTATTCCCATTTAAATAGTAATTAAAATTTAGCATTTTTGCGTATATTACATATATTTAATAAAATTAACGTGGGGTTTTTAAATATTTCAAAAATAAAAAAGGAAATTCATATTGGGATTCGAACTCGCATACACCAGCGTATGAACCAAACACGTAAAATATTTGCCAATTAGACATGACACAAACGTATTACAAAATTGACAGTTCTCAGTCATACAGTAATTTATTGAGATTATTATTTTGAAATACAAAAGACTAAAATAATTATGAACATTTAATAAATAATACAAAACATATCACATACATAATAATATTAATAAATATTATATTATATAATATATATATATATATATATATATATATATATATATATATATATAATATTAAATATATATACAAAAGGAACATTTTTATTCTCGAGAGAGGAAGAGAGAGAAAATATATCTTCTGTCTCCCTCTTACTCATTATCTTACATATGTAATGATTTCACCGATTCACTCCCATATAAATTTCCAACGTGGAGCGCACGTATAGAAGTATAACTTCAAAAATAATATCAAATAATCTGAAGAAAACGATTAGTATATCAGACGAACAACAAGTTTCTTGTGCAGAGAAGTATATAATAATACAATAAGCTAGCCTACCTATATTTTGTTTATTTAGAACTTTGAGAGAGTGAGACTATCGGATGCGATACACATCTGTACAACAAATAATATTACTGGATATTATAAAAATAATAGAGAACCTACATGTAAGATACAGAACCGAAGTAAAAGTTCAAATAGAAAAAACAGAATCCATAAACACTACAACTGGAATCAGACATAGAAGTCCAGTTGTAATATTTAATCTTTTATATTTAATACAATATTGAGATGTTTTAAGCTAGTAAAAATAAAAGAAAACATACCCAACGGCAAACAAAGAGATAAAGAATATATGCAATGCTGATGACGCGTTATTGATAACAGAGAACGAAGATGATCTCCAAACAATACTACAGTAGTTTAATACCATAGCAAAACGATTTAATATAAAGATTTTATCACTTATTATGAAAAGTTTAGTATTGTCAAAGGAACCAACAAGGTGAAAACCTAAGATTGAAAACCAACTGATAAAGCAAATATTAAAATTTAAAAATATGGGAATAAACTTATCCAGCAACAATAATATTGAAGTAAAAGTAAGGGGATAAATGACACAGTCAAGTGGAGAATCAGGGTGCTACAATGACACAATACCGTAAAATAGACACTGAGAACTAGACAAACAAGTATAAATAAACAAATGTGTAATCCGGCCTGTCATGACATATACAGCTGGAACAAGATCAAATACAAGCACATATATTTGAGAATACTAAGAATAATGACCGGAAAAAGACTATTAGACAAAACAAGAAGCAATGACATGAAGAACCTATGTAGAATAAACAATATTGTATTTGTACAGACACAAGCATAGATATATGGAGACAAATGAGATGAGAATACGAAGAAGAATAACCGGAAAGAGACTATTAGACAGAACAAAAAGTAATGACATAAGGAACATTGCAGAATAAACAATATTAATTAATTGGTAAAAGAAAGAAAAAGAAAATGAATCTGTCACATTAGCAGAATGGTAGAGGAGATAATAGTTAAACTAGCCCTGGAAAAAAAGAGATAAAACGAAATTATCCACACGAATAGGAACAAAACTGGCAATTTGCCTATATCAAAAAAGGGAAAGAAGACATTATAGTTAATTGAAAAGTTATATTGAGATTACATTTTTAAGAGGACGCAATTATCTTTTTTGATATGTGGGGTGGTTAGTATAAACTTAAGTTTAAGTTTGTAGGGTCGCCATTCTTGTCCCCCGGTCGTCATCTAGGAACAAGTAAACAGCGCTGTATCCCGTAAAGTAGCAATCCCAGAGAAAATTATGTGGGATATTATTTGTAGCGAATTAAATTTTCTACAGCTTTATTCCTATTACTTTTAATCGTAAAATGGAAAATAAAAAAAGTTATAAACAACAATGACTAAAAATTTTTTAACAAATTTTGTTTTGGCCCTAATAACTTTTTTCTAGTCATTTTACAACAAAATGACATTAAATCAATATTATTGGGGGTTTTTCAAAGAATAATTTACACTACAAATTTGTTTAATTTTATGTAACAATAAAACACTGAAAACTTTGTTTTGAAAACTTCCACAAAATTTATTTTAAATTCTTATCACTACAGCTGTTTCGGCTGATTGCCTTTCTCAAGTGATCTGTTTTTGGCATGGGTTTACACTTTATAGTCTCTAATGAAATAGGTTGAGGAGGGGAGAACTGTTTGTCTCAAACTGGTCATTCAGAATTATATCTGTGTTTTTTAATTTGTTGATTTCCATAGATTCTAACAAAGATAGCTTAAGGCCTTTATTTTGAATGTGTAGAATTTTAAATTCGTCATTAAAAGAATGCTTATGATCTAGAAGGTGAAGTGCGTATGTAGAATCTGTTTTTCTATTATTGAAAGCCCTTTTATGTTCTGCTATTCGTTTATTAAAATTTCTACCTGTTTGACCAATGTAAGTTTTTGGGCAGTCGACACATTTAAGTTTGTACACACCACTGTGTAAGTGTTTTTTATGTTGGCTCTTGTTGTTTTTAATATATTGGCCTAGGTTGTTATTTGTTCTGAAAGCTGGTGTTATTCCTTTCTTTTTTATGTGTTTGGCTATTTTTGTTGATATTTTGCCTGTATATGTGATCGAGCAGAAGGTACTGGGTTTTTTCTCTGGTGGTGGAAATACTAAGTTCAGGGCTTTCTTGTGTAGTTTTTGATTTAACATTTTATTAATTGTTTGTTCATTGTATCCATTGTTTACTGCTATTTGCTTAATGATATTTAATTCTGTCTCAAAATTGTATTTTGACATAGGAATTACTGTTAATCTATGTAACATACTATGATAGGCTGCTAGTTTATGTTGTGTGGGATGGGATGATGAATTGTGAATAGTAGTGTCAGTATGGGTAGGTTTATGAAATATGGAGAAGTCATGTTTGTTTTTAAGTCTGGTAATTTTTAAATCTAAAAAATTTATGGATTGATTTTGTTCTGTTTCTATTGTAACATATGTAACGTATGAAGAGAATTAATATACGATAAAAATTGGTCGAGTTGCCTGTTAGTTCCTGAGTAGAATTTTAAATTCGTCATTAAAAGAATGACGTCACTTCACCTTCTAGATCATAATCATTCTTTTAATGACGAATTTAAAATTCTACACATTCAAAATAAAGGCCTTAAGCTATCTTTGTTAGAATCTATGGAAATCAACAAATTAAAAAACACAGATATAATTCTGAATGACCAGCTTGAGACAAACAGTTCTCCCCTCCTCAACCTATTTCATTAGAGACTATAAAGTGTAAACCCATGCCAAAAACAGATCACTTGAGAAAGGCAATCAGCCGAAACAGCTGTAGTGATAAGAATTTAAAATAAATTTTGTGGAAGTTTTGAAAACAAAGTTTTCAGTGTTTTATTGTTACATAAAATGAATTTCCATCAAGTAAAGGTCGAATCCATCAATTATTTAAAAGAAGTCAGTACAGGACTTTTGACCATATTGTTTTCAAGATTACTTTTGAAACGTAGACTGGCGACACAAAACATCTGGTTTTTAAATATGTGTTTACAAAATAAAGTGTTCCCGAAGTATATTCAGTTAAAAACCAAGAACCACAGCCCCGCCGCACAAAAAGGGATACATCACGGCCAGACCAGATGGCTGAAAGACCAGAAAATACCAATACAAGAAGCGAGATATCATAGCTGTTTATCTTAAGGTATGTCACTTAGAATTAAATTATAGATTAAATAATATAGAATTTGACATCCTAGATTCTAACGTGAGAATTAATATAGATAATATAATAGATAAAAAATTCAATACACAGTGTAAAAAACTAAATAATCTAATTTGCAATAGTAAAAAACCCAATATTCATTATACAAGAAGTTTTTCGAACCATAATTTTTTCAATAGATTTATAAATTTAACAGATACTAAATTTAGTAATAGCGAGATACAACTTTTAGAGAAAGGATTTAAACACAACTTGCTCCAACATAATAATCAGAAAACTTTAGAATATTTAGGTGTAGAATGTGAAGTAGCATTAAACAAAACTGCTAACAATATCGAAAATAGTATAATTGCAAAATCTATTACAGATGTGTGTAGTGAAACCAAAAATTCCTGTTACAAAGAGAATAAAACAGCCATTTCAATTAAAAATAAATCAATAGAAAACAACATAGTGTTTACAAAAGCAGACAAAGGTAACACTACTATTGCTATAGATAAAATAGAATATAATAACAAAACAATAGAATTTTTAAATAATCAAAACATTGAAACGTTACACAAAGATCCAACAGAAAAGTATCAAAAACAAATTAAACTAGCGTTAGAATATTCAAAATCAATAGTAAATCCAATAGATCAGAAATACCTCAGTATCATGAACCCACAGCCTCCTAAATTATACTCTTTCATTAAACTACACAAACCGGATCACCCAATAAGACCTGTAGTGTCTTTTTATACAGCTCCGTCATATAAACTTTCAAAAAAACTATTAGAGATTATTTTAGAACACACTAAATTTTCACCTAAATTTACCATAAAAAATACAATAGAACTAGTTAATAACATACAACATTTTCAGTTATGTAACAACTCCAGATTAATTTCATTTGACGTAAAAAATCTTTTTCCTAGTATCCCTCCTACAGAAACTTTTATTCTAGTAAAAAACCTTTTAGACCAAAATAGTACAAATCCAATCATTACATCTGAAATTTTACATCTTCTTGAAGTTTGCATAAACCAGGACTACTTTGAATTTAATAATGAATTATATACAAATAACAGTGCAGGACTTATAATGGGCAATCCTCTAAGCCCATTGCTATCAGATATTTTTATGGATCATCTAGAGACAAAGATTTCAAAACATCCCATATTCAAACAGTTTTTATATTGGTGGAGATACGTAGATGACGTACTGGTATGTTTCACAGGAACTAACAGGCAACTCGACCAATTTTTATCGTATATTAATTCTCTTCATAGTCATATTGAATTTACAATAGAAACAGAACAAAATCAATCCATAAATTTTTTAGATTTAAAAATTACCAGACTTAAAAACAAACATGACTTCTCCATATTTCATAAACCTACCCATACTGCCACGACTATTCACAATTCATCATCCCATCCCACACAACATAAACTAGCAGCCTATCATAGTATGTTACATAGATTAACAGTAATTCCTATGTCAAAATACAATTTTGAGACAGAATTAAATATCATTAAGCAAATAGCAGTAAACAATGGATACAACGAACAAACAATTAATAAAATGTTAAATCAAAAACTACACAAGAAAGCCCTGAACTTAGTATTTCCACCACCAGAGAAAAAACCCAGTACCTTCTGCTCGATCACATATACAGGCAAAATATCAAGAAAAATAGCCAAACACAAAAAAGAAAGGAATAACACCAGCTTTCAGAACAAATAACAACCTAGGCAAATATATTAAAAACAACAAGAGCCAACATAAAAAACACTTACACAGTGGTGTGTACAAACTTAAATGTGTCGACTGCCCAAAAACTTACATTGGTCAAACAGGTAGAAATTTTAATAAACGAATAGCAGAACATAAAAGGGCTTTCAATAATAGAAAAACAGATTCTACATACGCACTTCACCTTCTAGATCATAATCATTCTTTTAATGACGAATTTAAAATTCTACACATTCAAAATAAAGGCCTTAAGCTATCTTTGTTAGAATCTATGGAAATCAACAAATTAAAAAACACAGATATAATTCTGAATGACCAGCTTGAGACAAACAGTTCTCCCCTCCTCAACCTATTTCATTAGAGACTATAAAGTGTAAACCCATGCCAAAAACAGATCACTTGAGAAAGGCAATCAGCCGAAACAGCTGTAGTGATAAGAATTTAAAATAAATTTTGTTGAAATTTGTGAAAACAAAGTTTTCAATGTTTTATTGTTACATAAAATGAATTTCCATCAAGTAACGGTCGAATCCATCAATTGTTTAATTTTATTAATTTCTTTGGATTTTACAGAACTCCAAAGTTCTTGAATACTCGGAAGAATACGATAAAATTATTAGGTTTAGTTTTCTATTATACATTTTTTTATTTATACAATTTATTACTTTGTTAACATTGTTCTGTGATTATTAGATTATTATTTACTTTTTATCGACCATTTATGAGGTAAAGTTTGAAGGCGCGTTTTTAAGTGGTATTCCCATTAGGCTTAATTCACAGACAATTTCTAAGTAAGATAATATTGAGCATAATTTTGTTATATATTTAAAAAGTTGTTTTCCAGCTACTGTTTGTTTATTTTCTTTCATGGTCCAGGCTGCGTTTCTAATTCAATATCGAAAAGGAATATTTGCAGAAGAACGGAAGTTAGAATTGACGTAGGTAGTTGTCCGTAATTCATCTTCGAATTCTTAGAAGCTTTTGATTAATTTTGGTATTTCCGTGGTATTACTGCAGGTTTCGCCAGAACAATTAGGGCACACTTCAGAGCATTTGAGGCTTGCTTTTTGGCAACCACACATACTTTCACAGTTTGCCTTGTATCTACAGAAAATTAATTTTAGAAGTTCGAGGGAGCTGGAGTTTTGAAAGTTTTGATTGGTATAAAAAATTTTTCACGTTTTTCCAGCCCCAAACTTCAGTATGGCAGTGTTTTCTATTGATAAACTCTAAGACCTTGGAAACGTGCCGTATCTTGTGTTGGCGGAAGCAATGATAAGTTAAATGAATTTTTGTTCACTGTCTTGGCAAATCGTTTGTATCTCATGCTGTCAGAGAATCATCTTTGTTTCCATTATATAAAGAGACGAAAAAATGTTAGACAACTACAGTGAGCAAAGATAGCTCGGCTTTCTCACTGAGAAATAATGTTGTTTCGCTAGCTAGCTAAGGGTGTTTCTGTAAAATTTTAATGAATTTAAGTTTGCCGATCCTGCAAGCTGCTGGTGTGTGGCAACTTGAAAAAGTATGAGAAAACTGCTAAACTCTGCAATGACATCGTCATACATAAAACTTAAAGGACAGTATAATTGTAACAATAAAACACTGAAAACTTTGTTTTCAAAACTTCCACAAAATTTATTTTAAATTCTTATCACTACAGCTGTTTCGGCTGATTGCCTTTCTCAAGTGATCTGTTTTTGGCATGGGTTTACACTTTATAGTCTCTAATGAAATAGGTTGACAGTATAATTGATGCGACTTACACCCTTTTGAAGGTTTAAAAGAATTGGACACTGAACACACAACATTACACTGCTTAATTCTTAATGCCGTGAGCAAGACAGGAATGTCAATGTCCTCTGCCACGACAGTCATAGAATCATATGATTGAAATGCAGCAAGCTGAGAACGGATGGTGACTGTATCTGAATCAGATTCTGCCTGGACGACACTAAAACCCACTTCTGATAGAGCGATTTTGTAAAGGTCTATTGGGTTTGTTTGGTTCTCTACATTACCAATAATTTAATTTTGGGATAATGTTGGTACGGTGCTCTTATTAAACGTCGATTTAATCTTATCTCTGTCGATTGGTGGTTTTTCGTGCGACGCAAGCGCATGAGACGGAGAAAGTTTTTTGTTGGCAAAAAGGGTCGATAATCAAATAATAATAATATAGAGATGTTAAAAAAATGATAAATTGATTTAAAACTAAGTCTAATGGTTAATTTTTATCATATTCTCATGAGTACTCAAGAACCCGATCAACTTCGGAGTGCTGTAAAACCGAAAGAAATTAATGAAATTAAACACATTTGCAGTAAAAATTATTCGTTGAAAACCCTTTATAATAGTGCTGTCTTTTATTGCAAAATGACCAGAAAAAAATTATAAGGTTCAAAAGAAAATTTGTTCAAAAAATTCCAGACTCTACCTCAGGTAGTTGTAAAAAAGTCGATAATAAAGTAATGATACCATAGGAATCACGACGACCACTACACTCCCTTCGAGGGGTGAAGAACAAAGAGAGAGAGAGAGAGAGAGAGAGAGAGAGAGAGAGAGAGAGAGAGAGAGAGATATTTTCCATTTTTCCATTAAAAGTTATACGAATAAAGTTGTAGACAGTTTAATTTGCTATAAATAATGTTTTATACAATTTTATATCGTATTACTAGTTTACGAGATACAGCGCAAAAACCCTTTACACTAGAAAACTAAAAAACTAGAAAATGAATAAAATTAAACAAATTTGTAGTGAAAATTACTCTATGAAAAACCTTCTATAATATTGCTCTGATATCATTTTATTTATTCATTAATTAACGGAATCCATTTACAAAAGTTTTAGCTACACAGCTACACCATAAAAACAGTATTTTTTTAAAATTTATTGTTTTTTTAATTATTGTTTTATTTTAAAATCACCAAAAAATATAAGGCCCAATAGAAAATTTTTTCAAAATTTATTAGTTATTTTGGTTTATAACTTATTTTTTTATTTTACAATAAAAAGTAATAGAAACAAAGTTGTATAAAATTTAATTTGCTAGAAATAATGATTTATAAAATTTTCTTTTCTTCTGTAGTGTTGCTAATTTACGAGATACAGCGCGAAAACCTTTTGCCTCTCTTTTTTCAAGATGCCGGCCGGGGAACATGGGTTGCGACTCCACAAACTTGAACTTAAGTTTATACTGAGCACCCCCACACAACAAAAAAAATTTAATTGCGTCCTTTCAAAAATGTAATCTTAATGTAACTTTTCAATTGAATTATAAATAAATAGCTTATTCTATACGAGTATATAAATAGAAATACGTGTTGAGAAATACTTACTCTGCAATTTGAGCCAGATAAAATGATTCAATAGTTGAACAACAGTTTTGCCACCCAAGTAGAGTCTATAATATGGCAATATGGTTTAACACATGAGTGATATACACATTCAGTATACTCATAAAAGCGCCCTCCACGGCAAATGGCTGAATTAAAAGCGACATTACGGACTCATTTTGTTTAAAGATTTACAGCTATTCTACAATACCCACAATTTTTGTAATAGATTTGTGCAGTAGGTAGAGGTCTATAGTTTCTCATTTAACAAAAGTTTGTTAGAAAATAACAATCAGTTAATAGAAATACACAAAAAACATTACGGACTCCGTATTTCAGTCCATAAATCGCTCGAATATATATATATATATATATATATATATATATATATATATATATATATATATATATATATATATATATATATATATATATATATATATATATATATATAGCGTCTTGGTACCGACGATACACTCGGGACACATCAGATTGGCTTAAATTTAGTCGATTTGCTACGGTCCTGTGGCTCAGGCCTTCTCTCAATAAGGCTACTGCTTGGGCTACTTTGACGGATTTGGTATCCATTTGTATGCAGTTGCAAACTTAAGTCACTGATGTATTACTGGATTGCTATGGAAATTGATGCGTACTACGTTAACCGAACGCATTAAGTCGGTGCGTGTCGATTTCAATAAGTCAAATTCTGACCCCCTCTCTATGTGTTGCATTATTTATTTGTAATCGTCATCCGATTCACCAAAAAACAAAACCTTTTTAAAACTCAATAATGAGGTTAAGGATTGTACACAAAATATTTTTAAATTAACACTTCTTAGATTGAAACAGGAGACGTACTTTCGCAAAATAATTTTGAGTCGATTATTTTGCACTTAAGTGTGTATATATACTGCGCGGCATAAGTTCGGGATATTATATTGCCAATATAATTGTAATGGTACTTCATTCTGCATCAATTATTTGTAAGTTAACAATTAAAAATTATTATAGTTTAAAAAAAAAAACATGAAAATTTGAGACCTAAAAAAAACAAAATAAGTGCTGACACAGTACCTGTACAGCCATTTGAAAATGACCTTTGTTCTCTTAAATGGAATAAACAATATACCAATTTAAGAACTACTTGACTGATTGTGTCCGTTTATTTTAATAATTATAAATAATTGAAAAACATGCTTACTTTCAAGTTTAAATTACAATACCTTTTTTGTTTATAAACATTTTTTTAATATAGAAAATTTCATTTTAAAGACAAAGTATTTTCAAGACAGTGGTCTGTTGAACGTTTTTATCTAGAATCCGTAGTTTTTCCACAATATTAAAATGAATTAAAAAAGTCCCTTTTTTGCTTAAGTGTCATGACGCATTAAAAGTTTTTATATAATCACGATATAATACGCTCTTTCTATTGACTTCCCCTAGATATTCTAGTTAAAAAATAGTGCCCAGTAATTTTTAAGTGATTTTTCGGCTTCGATTCATGGGGTAACAAACTATAGACAAATTATAAATTTAATTTATTTATTTATTTCTTTGAATAAAAAACACTATTGTTTGGTGTTGTTTAAGCGGTCACATTTCTGGCAAGTATCTGATCTGGGATGACCAAAACTAAGATTATGATTGAGATTAAATTGCCGGTGATAAAAATCATATGTCACTAGTCGCTTAATGTCCTTTAAATCTTTCCCGTCTTCTAGGAGAACATACTTTTCTGGCTCATATTTTTCAAGGTACAGGCGATGCATTTTTGCAACATTCAACTCAGGAGATAAAAAATACCTTTTCAGATTATCGTCCCTACTATAATGAGATTTTCTTTTGGGAAAACTCCGTATATGTACCTCGATTTGTGCTATTATTGCTTCACTGATTTTGTTTGGTCTATTGGAATGCTTCCCATGCTTATCGGAAGGTGACATAATACTACCCAGAGTCAGATTTTTGGTAATCTGAGACACTCTATTTTTTGATACTCCATGCAAAGAACAGAATGCCTTTTTACATACTATGGTTTCTTGACTTCCTACACGTAACTAAAAAAAAAGACATTTTAGAACCAACTATTATAGTTTGTAACAAAAATATCACCTTATGCTTATAGGTGCTGTTTTTTTCACTCCCCTCTCCTACTCTCCTATAGTCGAGCGTTTCCTTTGCACCTTTGACACGCTGATTAATCCTCTTGATAAATGTCTTGTTTAGTTTTATCTCCCGTACTATAAAACTGCTCAAGTATGTTCTGTTTGTGGGTATTGTCTACTTTAGTAAAACATCTATTTCTACAATGGCAATTTGGTCCAGTAGTTTTCTTTTGAATTAGTTTTTTTGCCGAATTAATACATTTTTCCCCTCTAGCCTGTTTTTGCCGAATTAATATATTCTTCCCCTCTAGCCTGTCTACTTTTCATAACGTTTCGTTTCCAGTTGCTTTCTATCCTTATCCGTTCTTTGCCTTTTTTCTTAACGGTTTGAATGTTTGAAGTTTTTGTATTATTACGCACAGACGTTTTTTGCTGTTCATTATTTTCATGGGTACCTTTTTTAGCAATAACAAAATGCTTTGATCGACGTCGACTAGGACCCGGAACAGAATCGGAGGAATCCGATAAAACGTAGTCAGTCCCAGAATCTGCATATGGATCTTCCTCACTAAATTCACTACTTGAACTAATATTCATAATGCAACGATCTTTTTTACACTTTATTCGTACCGCCGACACACTACTGCAATGTTCAAAACAAATAATAATTAAAATGCTATTGTATTCGGTTTGTCATCGCCCGTGGCCTGATTCTCCGATGTTGCCATTAGTGGCAAGAAACAGTCATCTCCTGGAGTTGACCGATTCTTGCACCTAAGTACTCGTATTAATTGATGAAGTCCTTAGGCCATATATTTACCTTAATATTTATTGGAGATGGCTGATTCTTGCACCAAAAGATGTGCAAACGTTGTTCATATACGATGCACGTAAAAACTTAATTTGGGTAAAAAAAATGGAGTTGACTGGTTTTTTCACCGAACGCTTTATTTGTTGTATTATTGTTTATTTAATAATTATCTATATCCCTAAATTATACCTCCCATTTTATATAATATATATTCTCCTCCCAGTTTCTATAAAGTTTAATTAATGTTATTATTTTATATTTGTTTGAAATTTTCCTTAGCCCTGACCTGTTCATAATAAATAATAAAATGTTTTGAAAAGAAATTGGACGTCAATACGGATAATAGCGGCTTCCTACGGTCGGCGATATTGCGGACGTAAGCGGACCAGTCCGCACCACGCACCATGGGAAAGGTCTCGTCCGTGGTAGCACAGACACGTCCGTGCTGGTGCGTCCTATCCATCTAGAGTCGGTAAAATCAAAGGTGCGGTACATGCTCGTGCGACGCGATCCTAGCGCGTCTGTGTTTTAACAGACGACAAGTGCAAGTCAGAAGTTTTTCATTCGCTGTCACGAGTAGTTGTCTGTAGTGTTGTCAAAGTTGTTTTGCAGTTTTTACTTAAAAAATGGAATGGACAAACGAAGTTATTTTTGATTTTTTAAATTTGTATCAAAATGAACCAAGTTTATGGAATTCCACGGCGCGAGAGCATAAGAACCGGAACGATGCATGGAACCGAATAAAAAATCAATTGAACAATAGTACTATTTCGATTAAAGAATTAAAAGGTAGTGGGGCTGATGATGTTTACAAGCCTGAGTGGCCTTTTTATGATATAATGGCAATTTTTTTGGATGATGTCTATAAACCAAAAAAAAACAAAGAGTTCTGAGGTAAGTAAATATTTATTGTAATTAAACTTTATACCTATGTAACTACTAATATCAATATTTTTCTTATTTATCATTACTAAAGACTGAAAAATATAAACTACAAAATGTCTAAACAAATATGCTTGCAACTGGCATCTTAAAACAAGCTGTCTATTCACAAATAATATGCGAAAATGCATTTGTACTTCAGAAAAAGGTATATGTACTTATTTTAATAAAAAATTATATTTTTTTACAGGTTTCACTAGACACGGAGGAGGTCGAAGGGATGGAAGAAAACGAAGATGATATTGACACGCAGGCAACAATGGAACCAACATTAAAAATGCCTCAAAAGTTAGAAAAAAATAAATCAAAAAGAATTCGATTAAACGCGTGTGACGAAATGAAGAATCGCAGCGATGAAGCTTACAATATTTTAAAAAATATGTCGAAGACGGAGACTGACACATCTTCCTTGTATTGCGATTTGTTATGCAATAAATTAAGAGCTTTACAAGAAAGTAAAAGAGATATCGCCATGATGGAAATAGATAAAATAATGTGCACCCTAAAACAACAAGACAATCACACAAGGAATTTCCCAAACATAATTTCACCCATTAGCCAACTGCACAACTCACATACATCTCCACAATATCAATTCGCACTACCCCCAACTTACTCTCACTACTACCACTCACAACCACCCCCAGGTAATCTTCAGTCATCCAACTCACAGCAATCCTCACAATATCAAGTCTCACTGTCATCCCCATGTTACTCTCAATCATCCAACTCACAACCATCGCCAGGTAACCCACAATCATCTAACCCTTAGCAATCCCCACAATATCAAGTCTCAGTGCCATCCCCAGGTTACTCTCAATCATCATACTCACAACCATCCCCATGTAACCCTCAATCATCCAACCTACAGCAATCCTCACAGTATCAAGTCTCAGTGCCATTCCCAGGTAACTTCAGTCATCATACTCACAACCATCCCCAGATAACCCTCAATAATAAAGCTCTCAACTGCCTCCACAACATAAACACTGCAGATAACAATATTAACTAGATGAAACAATATTTCGAAAATGTAATTTCTGATTAGATATTTGCTACCAGTGGTACCTATATTAAAAAAATACTTTCGAATAAATAATTGATTCTCACATTACTTACTTTTATTTCTTCCTTTAGTTCTACCATCAACTCTTCACAAACGTCATCGACACATCTTGAAATTGTTTGTATGGAGACTTTAAAAAGATAACTCAAGCTTGTGTATACTTCGATCTGGAAATCTTACGGAGTGACGAATTTTTAAAGTATAGACAGTTACGGTGTCGAGCGGAAGGACGTGAGGAAGATCATAGGCGTCGAGGTTTTTGGATAAATATTTACAGCAATTTTATTAATATTAATATTTAATTTTGTAGTTACCTCAAAAATATTTTTAAAATAGACTAATAAAATTTTAAAATTTAGTTAACTAGTACATTTTTACAAGTAAATGAATTACTATTATATCATTTTCGGGCTCAAATATAAAAGAACCGAAATAAAATTCACAATAAAATTAAACGCCATCATCAAATAATACATGTGTGTATTCCCAAAGATATCAACAACACAATCAAATTTCATCTTACGTTCTTGGTGAAAACTCACGAAAATACTTTTCAAACTGAATTATTAATCAATTTTACATAACTTACTTTTAATCAACATCAGAAATGTCTGAGTCATCGCTATCTGCACCAAGTTGAACGACAATGGGTTCCATAATGATATCTGCCTGTATAACTAAATTCCACATATTTTCTTCTTCTTTCTGCGTGTGAAAGATGCAGTTTTGCCAGTTCTCTTGAGTAACGTTATTTATGGCTTCGTGGAAGAGCACTTTTACATAACTTAAAAGTAGTATTTTTACTTGCAACCTCCTTTTTTATTTGTTCCCAGATTAGCTTAATACGATTAAGCTAACAATGGTGTGGTGGTTATCGGTGAATAAAAACCGCATGGTTACGAGACATTTTATCAAAGACGTATTTTACAAATTTTTGTTTATGCTGTCCTGCAATATTTAGTAACTCCGGCTTAACCATAGACTTGTAATACCCAATTTCTTTCCTATCTAGCCATTTACTTATTTCTCCTTTTCACCAACTTGTTGTTGGAAGCTTTTCTATTTGACGACTTTGATAGGAAGCATTATCTAAAATGATTATTGAGCCAGGTTCAATTTTTGTCAATATGAACAAAAACCAAGTTTCAAATTTCTCAGTATCCATGTCCTCGTGATAATATCCAGATTTTTTGGATTCAAAACTGAGAGTCCTCCAGGAAAATACCATGTTCACTATCAATATGTATTATTATTAGATGTCGGCCCTTACTTGATGGTGCTTTTAGACCTGTAGAGAGACCTTCAAGGAACGCTTGTCGAGTGTTTTTAATATTTAAATCGTGCCAAACTTTGTTTGTCACGATTAATTGTGGCAAATTAATTGTGAAAAACACTTGGAATGTACTCAAGAAATGGCTCAAATTACAAAACTTACTCTTACTCAAAATCAGAATTATCCGAATCATCGCTCTCGTCATCAAGTTGGACTATAATCGGTTTCATAATTACATCTACCTGTATATCTACATCCCACATCTTATTTTCTATTTTCTCCACGTGACCGATGCACTTTCGCCAGTTGTCTGCGGTAACGTTACGTATAGCTTCATCGAATAGTACTTTAACATCACATAATTTAAATGTAGTATTGCGACGTGCTACCTCTGTTTTCACTTGTGCCCAAATCAATTCAATTGGATTCAGCTCACAATGATATGGTGGTAATCGATGAACAAGAACTCCGTGACTAAGAGCCATTTCGTCAACAACATATTTATGATATTTATGTTTATGTTGTCGTGCAATATTTAACAACTCAGGTTTAATCATTGATCTGTCATAAGCGATTAGTTTCATATCCAGCCAATCAATGATTTGTCTTTTTCGCCAGCTTGTTGTTGGGAGCTTTTCTACCTGTCGACTATGGTAGGGAGCATTATCTAAAATTATTACCGAACCCGGTTCTATTGTCGGTAATATGGACGAAAACCAAGTTTCAAATCTCTGAGCGTCCATGTCCTCGTGATAGTCACCAGATTTTTTTGACTCAAAACATAAAAGTCCACCGGGAAGAAAACCAGACTCACTACCAATGTGTGTGATAATTAGACGTCGACCTTTACCTGATGGTGCCTTAAGGCCTGTGGATAATCCATCAACAAATGCTTGCCTACCGCTTGTAATATTTAAATCGTGCCAAACCTTGTTTACAGTATGGCCTTCATTTAGCCATGTCTCGTCTAAATAATAAATTTTTCTCTTCTCGGTGCGATATTGACGAATTTTTTTTATATAATTGCGTCTCCATATAACGACTTCACTTTTTTCTATGAGACTGCTTTGTCTACATCGTTTCATATATTTGAAATTCATTAAATGAAGTGTGCGCAGTAATACTTCTCGTGAAATTTTTGGCAAACTATCGTCGCTGTCGATTTCTGCAGAGATTTTCTTCAATGTGGGAATTTCATTCCGAAAGAAAAACGAATGAATTTTTTGTCGAATGGCTCTTTGTATTTCTTCATCTAAAACGATCATCTTCCTTCCTCTTGTTTCGGTGTTCGGTTCTTTGACTCCTTTCTTATTTTCTTTTATAATCTTATAGATACTGCTTTCCGAAACTTTCGTCAAGAAACTGCAAAGAGAAACAGCATCCGAAACACCCATATTTTCACGTTTTTTAAGTCCATCAAAAACATTTATAATAATGGTTTTTACTTCCGGAGTTAAAACTGTACGAGGACGTTTGCTACAGCTTATTAAATTACCGTCGGCCATAGTTTTATGAATAGGATACCTGAAAATTAAAACCGTGTTTATCGAATTTAAAAATTTAAAATTTTTGATAAAATACATTTTGTATTTATTTAAAGAATTAATATAGGTACCCAACATATTGCACGTCTATTTTAATGTAAATAAACTAAAACAGCGTTTGTTGATAATATTTAAAAGATACCATCTCCCTTTTAAAATATTTGTGAAAATTTACTTCAAAAGACAAATCTAATCTTCAGTAACAGCAATGAAGTCGATGGGAATGATTTAGAAACGGTAGATAGGTAAAAGTACTTAAGAAAGTTAAGATACGAAAATCATACTCACGGAGTACCATTTGAATGAAGGCCACGAGAGGACAGATGAAGAGTAGGACGTCCCCAACACGCTGTACGGATTATTTAATAAAGGTAAATATTACCTGAATGAAAGAAGTGCAAAATATTAAAAAATGGAAGCGAATAGAGGAGGCCTATATTCGGTAGTGGACAACACTAAGAGGCTGCAAGGCTGCAAGATGACTCCAAGACCATATATTTTAAACAAAAACTAAAATTCCTCTCATTTTTTAAAAAATTTGCAATACTTTATTAATTAATACAAAACATACACTTCTATTTAGATAGATCAAATTGCTTATCGTATGACCAATGTACCTATGCCCTAATTTTGCAAATGAATAACCTCATATTGTTCATAATTATAAATGCCAATCCCTGAGCTATCTAAATGTCTTTGAAACTGTCTATACGAGTGACTCATGGCATCGAGAGAGATTATGCCTGTGGTAGATCTTTCCAGGAATGCCGCGTATTGACCATAATATTCGAAGAGATGTTATAAGGAAATTCCATAGCGAAGTCATTCTGAAATAAATATTTGCAATGTAAAGATACATTGTATAATATAAATTAATTCGTAATGTTGTAAGTAAAGTTTAAACAATCGAACGGTAGTTTCACGTTACAATATTTTACACCCAGAGAAAATCCGTATGCAACACTATCGTTTTTTTGACTGCCAGTATTAAATAAAAAATTTTATAATTCACAAAGAAGTGATTGAAAATATCCACTTACCAAAGTTAATATACAAACGATATAAATAAATTGTTAATAACCACTCAAACACCAAAGAAACACTTTACAGACAATTTATAAAAATAAATATAACAAGTTAAGAAGCAATATTTACGGCAGTTACGCTACTGATAAACTGATCGTAGTGAAACAAATTAATCTACGGCCACTTCGTTTCGACACTACAGCTCTTCGGGAGCTAATCTTTGGCATTCGTTACTCAAAAACGTGATTTAATGTTGTTATCGTATACTGTTTCCCCGGTGTTTAGTTCAAATCACAGTTTTATTAAAGCGGACTGTCCGTCTGTCTAGTTACACTGAATAATTTACATAAAATTAATTTAATTAAATTTTGCCGTATGTTCACGTTGTGGTCTTATACTAAGTATTTGTCACTCCGTTGTATTTTCCGATCAGGGTATAGCTATCTCCAGATGCCAAAAATCTAAGTGCAATTGCAAACCGTTCTTGAACAGGAACACATTTTCGCATGTTGGTATCATTCCTTGATATAACTGGGTCAATTTTAATCAGAAGGTATTCGAAAATACTTGGAGTCATCCTACAAAAATTAAAGAATGTGTTGCTTGGCTCTTTTTGGAAATCAATGAGCATATCAGTTCCGTTGTACCTGAAAACAAAGTTATTAAAATACATTATCCCACCGACGCCACAGCATCTTCATTTGTTAATTTTCTCCCGTGATACCACTGCTACTTAGGGGTGTCAAAGCAGAAAATAAAATTATAGATACACTTACTTTAAACGACTTTTGTTGTATTCTGATATCCACCAGCGGCATGGTTTCTTTTTCTTGTTACTAGATCGCATAATATGGTAATTACTAATTAATACCACAGCCGCAGCTGCAGCAACGATACGTTCTCTTTCACTTGGCATTTTGAAATAACGTTAAATCAAACACTACTGTCACGGACCTACACAGACTATCGCAGACCGTAGGAAGAGCTCTGTCTGCGGTGCGTTGCCGTCCGTACTGATCGGCTGTCCGCGATGATCTGAT
Source organism: Diabrotica undecimpunctata (assembly GCF_040954645.1). Lineage (NCBI taxonomy): Eukaryota > Metazoa > Arthropoda > Insecta > Coleoptera > Chrysomelidae > Diabrotica > Diabrotica undecimpunctata. The sequence continues at coordinate 93,778,296 of NC_092804.1, forward strand.
GTACATACAATTTCCGGTGTATATAAATTTATGACGACTTGTTTTGTGATTTGACTGCTGACCGGCTGAATTATTGGACGTTGATATTACCCCAAATATTGCAAAAGTTTGAATTCATTGAACCGACATGTTTATACAATCTCTACAACTTTCGGTGTAATTGCGTCAGCGAATTTGATACATGGCAATCATTCGCTTTTGCTTTATAATGATACCTATATGTTTATTACTAAAACTCCTTTTACTCTATGAAGGCCGATATGTAATTAAGATATGATCAGTTGGCTTCAAACAGTGGGGCGTTCATATTTAATACCGGTCGCTTGAAAAGTAAAAATATTTAATTTCCTGTATTGTATCTTCAGTAATAATATTGGATTTTACTGTATCAAAGGCAAATAAAATGAATATAATATGTATATACAGGGCGGTTAAAAGAAGTGGGACGGAATATTTCGAATACTCGCAATTATTTATTAATAATGTTCATTAAGGTCTCTATAAGTCTCTATTTTGCGTAGAGTGAAAATTATACGAATGGTTTTGCATGCAGTTGAATTGTAAAATACTTGCCAAGTTGCTGGTAATGTCCAAATTTGAATAAAATACATCCAAGACTTTACTTTCTGCAGACACTGTATTATATATAACCTTAAAACAAATTGGCACTAAATCACTTCCGAGTTTTCAGCAAAACAAAATATTTAAACACGTGTAGTCCAGTAATTAATATTAAAGCTATTGAGAGTATGCAGTCCAGTAATTAGACCGAAGGTACTTTATCGTTTAACTAAAACACACCACAAAGTCCGAATTGAATTCCCGAAACACTTTTTTGTTTCTTCTTTTTAGCAAACGATTTGTCCTATTCACTGTCTGATATTTCACTAGCAGAGTCGTCACTATCTGAATTGTCTATCCGAATAATTAGAGGCCGGACCTCATCTATAACTCGCTCGGTTTGAAAAGACTAAACGATTATGTCTTCCGTATGTCTAATACAATTTTGCCATTGTTCTTTCTTTATTTGTTCTAGCGATTCTTTCCATAAACCAAGAACGCTAGTGTCATCTTTTGTTTTGGATGCATGTTTATCATAAAAATTTTTGGTTATACTCCAAACTAACTCAATTTGCATTATAGTGGCAATGGTAGGGCGGAAGTCGAAGAACTTCATGGCCATATTTAAGAGCCATTTGGTCAGTACCTAATAAAGTTCTTTTGAATTTTGTGCTCACTACACCTTTGAAGTAAATCGACTTTTAAAAATATGTCACTGTGATCAGTTTTCTTTTCTGTCAACCACAACTTTATTTCTTCTTTTGTGCAGCTACTTGAAGGAAATCTCTCTTCTACTCTTGAGTGGTAGGATGCATTATCCAACACTATTATGGATGGTCGCTCCAATTTTTTTAACAAATTTTCTTCAAACCATTCTTCAAAAATATTTGCATTCATATTTCCAGGGTAATCAAATGTATTCTTTGTGGACGAAAAAATTAAACTAGCGTCAGGAATACAACCCTCATCATTTCCAGCATGAAGTATAATGTAGCGTTTACCATTACCGGAACGACTAGAAGAATAACATTTCGTGGTGCCATCTTGCCATGATGATTTTGACTATTTCCTTTAGCAAAAATCCAAGTTTCATCCAAAAATACAACTTGTCTCGGACTATCAGACATTTTATTGTTCATGGATTTTCTTAAAAAATGCCACTGTCTTTTTATATCGAAAACCTAAATGTTTCAACACTCTCCACAAACTTGTTAAACTAATATCACACAGTTCCTTGTCTTTTATTTTTTGCAACACAGCACTAACTGTTACATGTTCTTTGGCTTTATACATATTATATATAATATTTTTAATTGCAAGTTTAATTGACTGGTCTATTATATATATCAAATCTAAAGTTTTTGGATGTTGACGATTTCTCTTGCTTACTTTATTTATTTCATCCTCACTGATGTTATTAATTCTTCGAAATGTCCTCTCTGAGATACCGCAAGCATATTATTTTTTTCCTAATTGAAATAACTTTCGACTTTTAGAACTAAACGCCGTTCTTCTGGAGATAACACTCTACGTTTCGACTGTATTTTATTTTCTTCCAAATGACTCATTTTGCTTTAAATTACCGCTTCACTACACTACTATAAAAAATAGATACTTACATATATACAACTACTACACGCTAAAAAGGACGAGTGTTGTACAACAGACGAAACAATCGAACACAAATTATTTAACAGCCAATGCTAAACAAGCATAAACACTGCATTGATTGTGATTGTAAAAACCGTTCGCATGTTTTAAATAAGGTTTTTGCTGATTATGTATTTTGTTAAATTATTAAATAACAACAATACAACCCACGACCATCAATTAATTTTTAACGATAAACTGAAGAGAAATATGAGTTTGAATTTGATCTACTTTGTCGATGACAGTGTCATTAACAGAAAGATATTTTAAACAGCATGAATCATTTTTCAATGATTGTGTGGATTGAAGAAGTACATTACCTACTAAACAAATTTGTTAAGTGTGTATAAAATCTTAACTGTCTTTTGTCCTGAGATTACAATTATTATGACACATGGTATTTACTCCTTATTTTTCAAATAATATGTTCTTGTCAATGCATAACTTTGATTATTGGGTAAACCTACATTATACGATACGTCAGAAGAAATTAAAAAAAAAAATAACATGTAATAAATTCATTGCTTAAATAAATATTCCGCTCTCGTACTATTGCAATAAAATATTAAAACCAATAAACGATAACTTGTTGAGCAGTGCTGATTGAAACAACAGAGCAGTAAAATGTTATTCATAAAGGTAGTGTAAAATATATCGCTGCTTATCTGGTCCGCTGGTAATAAAGTTACCAGCATTTAATTGCAAAGCGGTCTTCTTAGGAGAAAAATCCTTTTAAAATGAAATTTTAATTAATAATTTTTACAAAAATTTAATCGTTTTTTTGTCTTGTTAAAGCCGATCTGTACGACATATTTTTATTATAACGATACATGTTTATTACTAAATAAATAAAATGAAATTTTATTTAATACTTTTTACAAAAAATATAATCGTTTTTAAATCCACTTGCAAAATAAAATATTCTGCTGCATCATCTGGGATACTAAGAACATCGATGTTAGTATCAACCCATTTAAATCAGTCATATGGAAGGAATTGAGACATCGCCCAACCATATAAATTATTTATGTCTAGGTAAAGTAAACTCTTTGATGGTTTTGTTAAATCATATGTAGGTAAACATTTGTTATTTGCCTCAGAATATTTATTCATGCATGCCGATACTCCACCACGTTTTGCATTTTCTACAAATAACATATCTACGTCTTTTAAAATTTGTAACCTATACTTTGTAGGTTTCAAAGTGTAGGTTACTCCTACTTATCTTTAAATCTCCTAAGGTCTCCTAAGAGCAGTCTCCCTAAAATTTTCGCTACGTCGCTATACTGCCCCCAAACTTTCAATGCCAAATGCCTGCCACACGTGCTGCGCATGACCGTGTTTCTTACTGCTATTTGTTCATTGTTTAATTTGCTGTAAAAGTGTTGAATTTCAGGTATAATAATTTCATTTCATTTAGTTTATCTAAACTATCGATATAATCATATTGGAAAACACCTTTTCTCGTCAATAATTCAAACCGTAGTAGATGATATAGGGGGATTCTGCCAGGCATAGGAAAATCAATGAGTGCAAGAGAGAAACCTTTTTGTGTGAGTAAGAGTGAGAACGATATACGTTGACGCATCAAGTTAGAATCTGTGGAGAGGGCATCACGTGACTAAAAACGACCTCACTTCGGCCATATTGTTTTGCCACTTTTGACAGATCGTATATGTTTATTTACGTTTGTTGTTTTTCGAATATTTTTAGTTTTATAATACTTTTATAGAAACTGTAATAATATATTGTGATAGTGCATAATAATGGTTTCTTGTTCTCAACGTAGTTGCAGTGGCAGAGGCAATGTTAATAAAAAATCTTCAGGAATAACGTTCTACAGGTTAGTATACAAATATGTAAACAAAGTAATGGCCCGTACTTCAGAGAATAAATTAATAGTATTTGACTGTATTAATTTATCTTTATGTATAATATATCGTCTTTTTAGTGTTTACCGCGGGATAAATAAATCATAGTTTATTAAAAATGTATTGCACTTTTTTAGATTATCATTAAATCTTCTGAATAACTAGTCATATTTTTATAGTAGTTTTAATATTATTGAGTCCGGCCATGATCCCACCGCCATATCGATATCACAGTTAGCCACGCCTACTTACACCGTTTTTAGTACATACGTTAATATGCTCATAGCTTCTCCATAGATTCTAACTCGATGCGTTGACGTTACGTGACGTCACAATATGGCCGCCGCAAGTAATTCGCCATTGTTAAATTAATTTAGAATTTATTTAGTTCAACTATCATCCGCTAGTCGGCGCTAGTCGGTAATTCGCCATTTTTAAATCTAAATTAATTTACCAATTATTTTGTAGTTCAACTAATATCCGATAGACGGCTGCGGTCAGCTTTTAAAATTCAAATTAAATCGACTTAAAAAATTAAAAAATCCTTCCTACCATAGGAATCGAACCAACGAACCTCTCGTCCATGGCCAAGCGCGATTCACACTGAGCTAATTCGGTTTCCGCTAAGTGAATTTTATATGTGGATTAGATGTTATTTCTCGCGTAGAAAAGTATTAAGTAGGTATTATAAAAATGGTAAAAATATGTTAATTATTTTATAGAATTTGATTTTAATAATATAATTAATATAATATGATTCCTATGTAAATGTATGTTAATATTATATTAAAAATATTTTAATATTAGATGGTATAGAAAATTAAAACACACACAATGTCACGTCAGAAAAGAACATAAGTTATAATATTATACAGGTGTAGTCAGAAAATTCTTTTGATTTTCTTACTGTATAGATAAATCAAACATCATGGTATAAGGATAATAAATACGAATGTTCGCACCTATATGTCACGTGATGGGGTTTAATGAATACAATGCAACTACGTAGAAGGTGGAGGCGGACGTTGTTCTGCTTCTTCTTTCATACAGCAATTCCTAAAAACGGTGTACCACAAGGAAACGTACGACAGTTCGTTTTAAAGAGGACGCAACACAATGGTGTATACCGGGTGGATAAAAAACCAGCGTGTAGCAAAAAAAGTATTTTATTGTTCAAAAAAGTACATCTATTTACTATTAAAATTTAATTATATACTGATACAAGTTTAGATATTAGAGTTTTTAATTGTAAGATATTTTCGTTTGGACAGGGCACTCCAAATAGATTCCAATTAAATGGTCCTGCGGCGACAACTTTTCTTGTAAATTCATTAAATTTATAGTAAGTATTTTGACGGAAAAAGTATATGTGACCATCAATCCATCGAAGTGCGAGAGAAATATCTTCAGGTATTCCAGGAAATATGTCTTTTATCTGTTCTCTATGTTATATTGTTGTAAAATGTATAGGACCGCCCAGAATTTGATTGAAAAATAGCATTTATGTGAGCCTTATTGGGTATATTAAGCGAAAAATTATCAATAAATTGAATACTAGGGAATGACGCTGAGAAATATTTGTTTGGAGACACAACTGTAACCAAATCACCTTTTGTTGTTTGAAAAATGTGTTGTATTGTAAGTGTATTGACGTAACTCTGTAAGAATATAATCACGGATTCTTTTATTATTTATATTTTCTTTTTACATATTATTGTTGAGAATTCAAGTACGGGATACAAATTATGTACATCTAATTGAAATAACTACTAATAAGAGTTTCATACATCGCAATAATTCCTTGAAATATTATTACTAAAGAAAATATGGTTAATGTAGTTTGCTATCTGAATGATAGCCAGTGACATCACCGACCGGAAGCACGTACACATTCCAAAGCGCCTGAGAAAATTAGATGCACCAACTAATGTGTTCTTAGAATTGAAAATATCGTTACTTGGTTTTTCGCGTGGGCGTCTCATGCAAGCAAGCATACCATTACGTCACAGAGGCAATGTCTATTTAAGTAGCCGGCGCACAATAATTTCACTTTACGTTCAGTAACTGCAGTGCACCAGTCATCTGTGATTTTGAGTTTTGTATTTTTGTACAAAAAAAAAGAAGTAAAATAATGTAAGTACTTTATTTTTATTTTTTAATTAGCAGAAAATATTTTAGTTTTAATTTAAACTACTTGAATTATTTTTCAAAAAAATCTTATTTGTTAGAATAGTTTTTTTCAAAACGAACGTTTGCTTAATTATTTTATAGAAGGCTTTAACATTTCAATTTTTACATATTTTTTTAAATAAAATCGAGAAAATTTGTTCCTTTTAAACGAAGAAAATTATTTATAGCCAAGTAGTATTAACAAAAATGATTTTTGTTGCTATTAATTTTACGCTTCAAAACAGTAAGGTAGTGTTTTTTCTTATTTTTAGATGGATTTAAGTATGCTAAATAAGATTTCTCTTGTAGAGAAAAAGCCACCAGCAATCAAAATTAAGGATCTGCCGGAAAACATTCCCATTCCAATTTTATCGGGAAAGTCATTAAGACAAAGTACGGTGATACAATTGTGTTGGAGCTCGTAGACAAAGCTGTGTTTCTTCCGCAGAGGGTAACCGATGCATACAAACCACATTTAGACCAGTTCAGCAGTAGGAAATATAGCATTACCTACAGGGGCCAAGTGGACATAGGAAAGGCGCATTCACTAGCATCTTTTGTAATAAGTGAAAATTAAAAGAATAGAAGGCGAGAGAAAAAAGGATAGGGTGAGTGATTTTTCTTTTAATATTTTAATCTGTTTATCGTAAAGTGACTTTTTCGTAAATGTCTTTGAATAACATGGAAAAAATCATCAAACAATCAGACTGTGTTTTAATGACAATTAAAAAATTACGGAAAATTTTATTCGATAACTTTACAATTCGAGACGTGGAAGTATGTTTAAAACATTTGAGTAAACATATTAGGGTATGTAATAAGGCAATTCGTAGTAGACAGCAAAATAAATTATCGATTGGGGTCTTAAGAAAATTAGAAACTAACGTGGGACATTTAAAACATTTTAGAAAATTAATTTTAAATAGACATGTTGGGATGGGACTTAATTTAAGCTTAGGTCAGAGGGTTAAATGAGAAAATGTGCAATCAAGCTTTCAAAGTAGAGTCAAAACAGGAATTGTAGTTAATTTACGCCATAAGGATTTAAATCAATTTTTAGGAGATTGTGTAGTTGTTTTTAAATCTAAAATTAGAAAAATTTTAAAAATCCACACTGCACTTAAAGTAAATACAACATTTTGTGGGGAGTTTATAAGGAAATCGGGCAATAATGAAAATTTGGACATTAAATATTTTAATACTAAAAATTTTCTTATTGATAGTTCAACACATATAGAAGAATGGTTTAAAGCAAATGTAAAAGACAAACTTTTAAATAAATTATCTGAATTTGCCGAAAAAGAATCGGGCAGCGCGTTACATGAAATCATTTCTTTGGCTATTAACATAAATAAATTTCAACTTGGGAACGGTTCGTCTTATATTAGACTCCCAGGACCGATTTTAAAGAAACACGCTTGTATTAATATACAAAATACGGATCAAAACTGCTTTTACTGGGTCATCGTAAGCGCTCTTCAGGCTCCTAGAGATAAAAAGCAAGCAGAAAAAACCTCTTCTTATCCATACTTTACAGAAGTTTTACAAAAAGAGAATTTAGATAGTCCTATGCCGCTAACAAAAATTTCAAAATTTGAGAAATTAAATAATATTTCAGTTAATGTTTATGCTTTAGAATTAATTGAAACAGAAAAAAAGTCATTTTACACAGTAGTGCCTGCTAGATTGGCGGAAAATAAACTAGACAAACATGTCAATTTACTTTTAATTCAAAATAAATACTATCCGCGCTTAAATGATTATGATGCTCCACCAACTGAAGAAAATAATTGTAACGAGGATATTAAGTATCATTATTGTTGGATTAAAAATCTTTCGCGTTTTTTTAGTAGCCAGTTGAATAAACATAAAACCAAAAAATTTATTTGCGATAGATGTATGAATTATTTTCAACAGGAAAATAAATTAGTTGAGCATGAAAAGTTGTGTTCTAAATTAAATAAATATAAAATTAACTTTCCTAAATATGATAAAGTTGAATTTAAAAATTTTACGTACAAGCAAACTACTCCCTATGTCGTTTATGCAGATTTTGAATGTCAGTTGGAAAATTTTAATGAAAATGGTATTAATAAAACTAACACTTTAAAATATCAAAAACACGTTCCGTATAGCGCAGGCTACTATGTAAAATGTTCTTATGATGATAGTATTTCTTATTTCGATAGCTATCGAGGTGCAGATTGTATGGATTGGTTTGCGAATCGTATGGCTGATGTTGCGAAATTTTTAAACTCGAAAATAAAGACAATAGTGCCTATGATTGAAAAACCAGATACATGTAAGGCAACATCATGCCATATTTGTAGTAAAAGTTTTTTAATCAAGGACATAATTGTTAGAGACCACGACCATTTCACAGGAAAATTTAGAGGTTTCGCGCATCAAGCATGCTATCTGAACTTTCAAAAATTGTTTGTAGTGCCTATTATATTTCATAATCTCTCGGGATATGACTCGCATTTTATGATTTCAAATTTATGTAAAAAAGGTCACTTGAGTGTACTTCCCATCAACAAAGATAAATATATTTCCTTTACGTTACATTCAGATGAAAATAACATTAAATTACGATTTATTGACTCTTTTAGATTTATGGGGGCTTCTCTTGATGAATTAGCTTCAATTTTAGCAGATTCAGAAAAGAAAATTTTACGGAGGGAATTTCAAAATTTAGATATAAATAAATTTAAATTATTGAGGCGTAAAGGAGTTTTCTGTTACGATTACATTGATTCTTTAGAAAAATTAATTGAAACAGCTTTGCCCTCAATTGAAAAATTTTACAATAAATTAAACTATGAAAATACAAGTGATGAGAATTATGCTCATGCACAATCTATTTGCAAACAAATATTCTGCTTCTGGCGGACGTTTTCGAACAATTTCGAAAGAAATGCTTTTCGACATACGATCCTGCGTGGTACTATACTATGCCCGGATATACATGGGACTGTATGCTCAAGTATACCGGGTGTAGATTAGAACTACTAAAAGATCCAGACATGGTGATGTTTTACGAAAACGCCATAAGAGGTGGAATTTCAGTATGTAGCAACCGGTATTCGGAAGCCAACAATAAATATATGCCTGAATACGATCCTAAAAAGTCGTCCAAGTACCTTATGTACCTGGATGTTAACAATTTGTATGGTTTTGCTATGATGCAGCTTTTACCCTACAGTGGGTTCAAATGGGTTGATGATGTCACATCGTTTGATGTAACATCAATAGCCGATGACTCTGACGTAGGGTATATTCTTCATATCTATCATATCCACGAGAACTACACGATAAACACAAAGATTTCCCGTTTGCCGCCGAACACAGTGTACCACCCGGCGGCAAGTCAAAATTGTCGAAATAAATGACTTACTTAATCACTTACTGATAAAAAAGAATACACTGTTCACTATAAAAATTTAAAGCGAATGCTAGCTAATGGACTAAAGTTAACGAAAATTCATAAAATTTTACAATTTAAACAGGCAGCCTGGTTGAAGCCCTACATCGAGCTAAATACTCGAAATAGGGCTGCAGCTCGGACAGAATTTGAAAAAAATCTTTTTAAATTAATGAACAACGCTGTGTTCGATAAGACGATGGAAAATATAAAAAAACACCGTATTTGTAAAATCGTAAAATCTTGGGAAGGTCGCTATGGTGCCGCAAACTTGATTTCGAGTATTCGCTTCCATAGTCGCACAATTTTGGAAGAAAATCTTATAGTTATCGAATTAAAAAAGCTTGAGATAACGTATAATAAACCTCTGTATGTAGGCCAAGCAATTTTAGATTTATCGAAAACTGTTATGTACGATTTTCATTACACTTATATGTTACAGAAAATGGGAACAGATAGGTGTAAGGTGATGTACATGGATACCGATAGCTTTGTATATGAATTACACTGTGATGATGCGAATGAGGAAGTGATAAAAGCAGATCCAAGTAAATTCGATACATCTGATTATATTGAAAATAACGAATATAAAATTGAACGGCTGAACAAAAAAGTACCTGGTCTTATGAAAGATGAAAAGAACGGGAAAATCATGACACATTTTGTTGGGCTCCGCAGCAAAATGTATAGCTACAAAGTGCAGGGAGGTAAAATCGTTTAAAAGTCAAAGGGAGTCTAATATAGTATCGTTAAAAATAAAATTAAATTCGAAGATTATGTTGAATGTTTGAAAAATTTTAAAGAAAAAACAACTACACAACGCTCTATTAAGTCGTATACACATAACGTCTATTCTATCGAACAAATAAAAATTGGTTTAAGTCCATATGATGATAAACGCTATTTAATTCCGGAGAGTTATGACACACTTCCTTGGGGTCATTACAGCATTTTAGAATAGGTTTTTTTTACAAATGAACGCTCCAACATTAACAACATTAGCAGTTAGAAAAATTTGTGAATCAATAACGTCAGCAGCAGATTTCATAGAACAGTCTCCCCTACCATGGAAGTTAACCAAGATAATTGTAAAAACATTTCCTTCATTTAAATGGCGCGCTATGATAAAAAAAGCTGAAAATGATCATAATCCTTCCTATGTGGAACTTGACTTTATTAAATGTTGCAAAGAAATAGATCCCAATTTAATTAATACTTTATTAGAAAAATCAGATTGGGAATATATTTTTGAAGATTATTCTAGTTATTGCGTATCGACAAGTGGATATTGTCTTTACGTATTCAAAACATGTTTTTCTAAATTTAAAAGCTATGGCCATTCTCACGAGGTTTACGATTCTAATGCTATTATTGAGGATGTGTATCAACAAAAAAACTATTGGTGCAACAGCTGCTTTAAAAGCGTATTATTTGAACTAAAAAATTATGAATCTTGCATAAATTCCTTACATGTAATGCCTAAAAATACCCGATTTGATGATTCCGATGTAAATAGTGAAATTGACTATTTTGAAAATAATTGTTAACTTTTTAGAAAAAACATCTTTACGACAAACAAATTAAAATATTAAAAGAAAAATTGTTCATCCCTATCCTTGTTTATGTAAATAATTTATATAATTTTATACTAACATTTAATTTTTATTTTTCTCAAAAAAACATGTATCTAATTAGATTTAATAAATAAAATAATAAAAATTTATATATTACTCTACTGTGTTGGTATGATCAAGTTGGTTGAATGGTCTAAGACATTACAGTGCGAGAGATTCTAATGCTATTGCTAATTTTTCAAAATTCCAAAGCAATGTTACAAAGCCTTAAGATCACTAGACTATCTTAGGTTTGAAATATTATTCTAAAAATAACGATAATAGCATGTTTTTAACACATTGTGATATGCATATTGATAATAACAAAAAAGAACTTAATTTTTCAAATATTTTATTCAAAATACTGTTATTTAGATCACTAATTACATCTTCATTAAAATAATACAAAACTAAACTTAAAAAAACAAAGCTAAACTTAAAATACTAGTATTACAAGAAGCATCACAAAATGAATATAAAATGTCTATTAGCTTTAAACCGTTTTTGTTACGTAAATAAGATTCTTGACATCTTCTTCAAATAACTGTAAAGTAACATCAAGTTTCTTAACGAATAACCACTTTAGTTGATCTGTAGCTTGAGTTTCAATCGTTAAAAATTCACAACACTCTGGAGGTTCATCTTCACATAGCATTGTAGAGGCATCTGGAAGAACAGAGTATATTTACGATTAAGTTCATCCATGAATTGAAACCAATCACATACACCAAAAGATATCTCATTATTCTGACAACATAATTTAACCCCAGGCTCAAATAATCGAGCTGAACTTATTCCAACTAAAACTCTTAAATTTCCAAAATGATACAGTGTATTAATCAGCGTCGTCTCACTTTTGGCTTTTACTTCAACACTGTTCATGGTAGTGTTTTTCACGACATAAAGACGTGGTCATGACAAACTTTTAATTTATATATTCTAACCTCCCCCACTGCTGTTTGTATTTGAAGGCAAATTCCAACGTAAAGTAATGAAGTGCAAGCGATCGAAAAACGTATGAGTAGAAATAAAAGACATTTTGATATATAATAATATTTATTATTGCATAAAATCATTTACAACTTTAATTTTATAATAATGTAAATATTCTCTTAAAGCATGACTTAACAAAGTGTCTGTGGAAATGCTGCAAAACGCAGTTAAAGATTCAAGTGGTCCATATAAACTACTTCTGCTACAAAAGTTTGAATTTATCAAATCGATGACATTTCTATAATATTCATGAAAATTTAGGCTGTTCAATAACGATACACGATGATACACGAGACTGCTGTTTACTTCTAGGATTTGATTAACATCACTTTCACTAGATAGGATTCCACACCATGCTTTTCAATAACAAGGAACTTGGTTGAATCATACACTATTTGTTTAATTTTACAATAGTCTCCACACTGAAACTTGATAGGATTGTAATCATCTTGAGAGGTGCTGTTAAAGAAATCACTAATCTTCTGCTTAAAAAGTCCGATTATATCATCCCACTCCAACGTGTTTATTAAACTAATTCGTACATTCTTGTTAGGCTGACACAAAATAATGGTTGGTGAGAAATGCCGGCCTGGAGATAGACCAACTTTCACGTTAAAATATCCAACTGGAAATGCAGCTTCTAATAAATAATATGGTTCATTTTTGGCTGCTTCTTCGAATCTTGCCAAAACTCTATCTAATTCAGCATCATAATCGATATCATCTGATGATGAATCAGCGGCTACCATCATATCACTTGATGAACTATAACCACTATCTTGAGAACTCATATTGATGAAATGACAGGAACAACTGAGAGTGTACTTGCAGTCTTTTTGTAATTTATACTCTTTAGTCCTCCATTCCCCCGCTCATTTAGTGTATGTCTACGCGGCGTATGCAGAAGCAGATCCTCAAACTACGTCTGAACTATTAATCCAACTGTTATGTTTACTATCCAATCCTAACCATTTAACATACATCTTATTTCCACGTCTGCGCACTACTTTCTCTACTAAATAAATGTCTTTATTTTTTGTTTTCTGCAATTCTTCTTCGTAAAATTGTCCACTGATAGGTGCTCCAGTCATATCTTCAATCAAGTATGTTGTAGGATTCGTTATTTTAATTTCAGTAATTTTAAACAGTTCTGTTGTCCAATTCGGCTTATATCCCTTATCGAAGACGTGTTTATTTTTACTAATGCGAACCACGTCACCAACTTTCAATTTTCTTGGGCCAGCAATTTTCAAGTGAGTGTAATATTTTCGTAAAATATCTTTTTCGTTAGATTTATTAACATCAATAGGTCCAAGTCGAATTTTGCTGTGTTTTGTGTTATTGTATTCTTTTGTAATTTGAGACAAGATATCGATCCATTTTTATGTACCATTAAGACTGAAATACTTGTAAAGTTTTTCCTTCAATGTACGAATAACCCGTTCACATATAGCTGCTTTTTTAACACTAAAGGTGTTATAGTGATTAATACTTTGTTTTTTCATGAGATTTTGAAACTTGGAATTGAAAAATTCTGTACCTTGGTCGGTTTGTAAATTTTTCGGGCATCGTCGAGTATAAGCGAGAATATCCGAAAATGTTTGAGTAATTTCCTCCCCTGTTTTCGTCTTTAATGGTCGAGTCCACACAAACTTTGAAAAACAATCAATTACAACGAGAATCGTTGTTTGTATTGTTTATTTTGATTGGCATACGAACGCATTTCAGCAAGATCCATTTGCCATAAATCGTCTAACCCTTTAATGATTGTTCGTCGACGAGGATAATTTTTTCGTGCTTGCTTATGTAGCTCGTTAACTAGTTGTATTTTCTCCTTGGTAAACGCCATGTCTACGTTCTAACGACTCGATTTTTTGAACTAAAGGACGTAAATATGTGTTAAATATAGCAAGTGAGTCTTGTATTTATTTTACTGCTGCAGATAAACGTTCATCCAGCTCGAACAAAGTCTTTGACAGATCTGAGACTCTACCATCTAATAAAGATCTCATATCTGATTCATATCGAATACTTTTCTGCCATTGCTCAATATCATGAATCCTATTGTCATTTATTGTTTGCATATTTAACTGTAACTCACTTCGTAATTTATTATGTTTTTTACTTTTCATCTTTTTTAGATCGGACATCTTCACTCTTCCAAACTTTTTTATCTTCTAACGCTTTAAGTCATTGTTTCCTAGTCTTTATATGATTTTATTATTTTTGATGTATTCTTCTATTACCTTGAGACGATTGTCTAAATCATGTGAATTAAGATCCATTGTTTTAATCTTTTTTTCTATTTCCAACGTTTTCAGCATATTTTGTGCACTTTGGTAGGCAGCATCTGTAATGTTCTTCTTCATTTCACGTTTATATGTATCTAAATCATTTTTAAAGTCATGTACTTGTTTTTTTAAATCAGATATTTTCAAACCAACCATTTTATTGTCATCAGATAACTCATTAATTTTTTTAATAAAATTGCTTTCAATCTTGCTGATGGAGTTTGAGATTTTTTGTTCAAGTTGAGTATCGTTTGCACTATATTCTTTGCGCGTCAAATTAAACTCTTTTCTTATAAAACTTTTGACGTGAACAATGCGCTCATCTATACCTGCTACAGGAGGATCTCGTTTAATATCCTTATTGACTGCATGTATCTGGTTTTGTAAATACAAAATGGATTGCTTTAAACCATCACGTACCTTTTTAACAACGTGTTCATTAGAACGATAATGATGACGACCAAACTTGTCAACACTCATATTGGAAATGATGCTCCAATAATCTAAACATTAATATATAATATCTGCTTCACGTAATTCGTTGATAATGGCAACAATTTCGTTATTGTGGGATGTGTTTCCTGCTTCTTGGGAAGCAATCAACAGTTTGAGTCTGTCGCATAGTTCGTTTGGATCATCCCAATATACATATTCAATAGGATTATCATTGTAGATCAAATGAGAATCATCGGCGAGTCCTGATCCTTTGGAGCTAGATGGTGAAGGTAACGATGTTCGAGGAGACGTTGTTGTCGATGATGAACGAGTCGTTTTTGCTAAACGAACAAGACCTTCGAAAGGTTGTCTCTTTAATGCAGTAGATCTAGTTTTCGGTGGCGATTTCTTTGTTGTTTCATCGGTAGGTTTAAATAGCGGTTTGATAATATGATGATATTTTCTCCCAGTTGCACCTTTAAGACGACCTTTGGAATCTAGATGAACTTCTGTACTATTTAATAAACTTTTATAGTGCTTTAAATCTTTATCATTATAATCTTCAGGGTTATCATAGAAAATTAGTTGGTATAGACCTGGCGTTCCCGGCACCCATCCTCCCTCCCCACTACTATCACTGATGACTTGTATACTACCTTTGTTTTTGTTAAAGTTTATTCGTCGTTTACCCAACATCCAACCAATTTCATCATTGTAAATAGGTCCGTAGTTTTTATCAATTTTATTATCTTTCATCCAAAATTCTTTTATATACTTATGGCCCATTGGAGGATATTGCTCGATATATTCATCAATAGCCTCTTTCGAAACATTATTAGGATCAAACATTTCATGTTCGTTAACTTGATCGATTGATACTGCATCGGAAAATACATTGTCATCGCCGGCTTCTTTTTTTATCTCTTCCTCCGTTTTCACGTCTTCCTTTTTAACGTGTCTAAGCTTGTTATTAGTAGCATGATGCAACGTTTTTGACGATTGCGCAATATCTTTTAGAGGTTTAGCTATGGGCTTAAAGAGTTTATTTAGCGACTCATCTTGTTCTGTTTTACCCAACTTTAATGCCAAATACTTTTTGCGAATGACACGAGCTAGTTCGGCAACTTTACGCTTGCGCGCAGCTACCTCTTTGTCTGACATATTGTTATACAATGCGTGTGTTTCGATCATACCTACAATTTTATAAATTTATCTAAGCCTTTACGATATCGTCTGTTAGAAGTATCGAAATCCTTAACAATGACGAATGTACCGTATTCTTCCTTCCAACATTCGGAACAAAATTGTTTAAATTGTTTTAAATTGTAAATTTAAACAAAAGTTGTTTACCTGCTCGACTGTATGATTGACATAGGTATGCACAATCGATATCTTTATGCCTACCCATACAATAATATTCACGTATTGTTTGTTGTGGATCCGTTGATACGTCATCAAATATGAATACTGAGTTTGGTTTAGCTTTACTTGGGCTTATAACATCACCATTATCTTTAAATGGAAAATAACCTACTTCTTTCACAGACTCCAACACTTCCTTCAAAAATTGATGCTTGGGTTGAAACAACGACTTTGAATAAACGTAAACATTTTTGAATTTAGCGCCATTCAGGTCAAAAATTAATGCCAACATAACATTAGTTTTTGCACATCCGCTTGGACCACATATGATAGCACGAAAAGAATGTGGTAGCAATGCACCATGTTTGCTGGTTCTTGTCACGTTGTCGACAAAATCCAAGTTTTCCTCTGCTAGTATCTTGTCTTGTTGAATGACCTTCATCTTGTGATTGAGATGTATTTTGTACACATGGTTATATAAATACATTTTGCAAAAAGCGATTCATTTCAATGTTGGTCGTTCAAGGCGAAGGAGTGTTGAATTCTTTGATCAACAGTCTACCGTTTGAATTGCATGCTCCTGGTTACCAATATCTAGGACCTGGAACAAAGTTACAGAAACGTCTAGCACGTGGAGATCCTGGGATAAATCCATTAGATCGAGCTGCGAGAGATCACTATATCGCATATTCCCAAAGTAATTCATTGAAAGATCGACATAAAGCAGATTGGGTGTTGGAAAACAAAGCGTGGGAACGAGTTAAAGCAAAAGACGCATCTTTGGGTGAAAAAACCACTGCCTGATTGACTTCTACAGCAATGAAAGCTAAACGAAAACTGGGTATGGGTATGAAACGTGGTAAAGGTGTTGGTTCATTTAAGCGACATGTGCTACAGCCAATTATTAAAACGTTGAAACGAACTCCTCCGTTACCAAATCTACGTAAATCAGTCTTAGTTGCACTTGCAGCAGCTAGAAAAGCCGTTAAGAGTGTAGGTGGGAAGAAGAATGTACGTGTTCCAAGAATCATTCCATTCGAACCAAAATCTGGTGGTATTTTGCCGTTGATCCCAATCTTTGCAGTTCTATCAGCTCTCGGTAGTTTGGCTGGAGGCGCAAGTGCGATAGCGAAAACCGTAATTGATTCAAAGAATGCTCAAAAGAAACTAGAAGAGGACAAACGTCACAATAAAGCTATGGAACATCTAAGCAAAGGATTATATCTGCGAAAAAACGCTAAAGGTGGCTTTGGATTATATTTAAAAAAGTCAAAAAACTTCCGCTGAAGCTACCTAATAGACCTTTAACCAATGTGGACTTGAAAAAATTTGTTAAACTGCTTAAAAAGATAGCTTTTTAACTGCTTAAAAAAACTAGCTTACAAAAAGATAAACAACGATATAGAGTACTTTGATTCATATGGTTGCTTTAAGCCACCGCGAGAACTAGTATCCTACTTGAACGGTGGAAGAATTTTCTATAATAACGATCAATATCAAAGTTATAACCAAATTAACTGTGGACATCTTTGTTTAAAGTTTCTCTACAATGGAACCGTCTAACGATATATTGAGAAGTGCCATTTGCATTTTTATGGAAAATATAACGAGCGTTGTTTGGTATGAACTACCTCAAGATATTCGTCGCGCACTTGAAGATTATTTACCGTGCAAGAAAGACTATGATAAACATGAATGGAGTGATGTTTGCGGCATGTATATGGAAAGTAAATGTGTATTTTGTGAAGTGTCATATTATGAGAAAAACAAAAACATTAACAGTATAAGAAAAATAAGGAAATTTTTAACATATTTTGGTATTTAATTTACTACACCTTTTACCACATATCAGTCATGTCTCGATTGTTGACCTTGACAAGTACTTCAAACGAGTTTTCGTTTACTCCTCAAGTGCCTCTTGTGCTTGATCCGTTTCGACAGTATTATGTGGTAGTGTTGGGATTTTATACATTTAATTCAATTCCAAACATCGATGGTGAAAATTTTTATTTCTATGAGCAAAATGATCGTACAAAGTTGCGCCATATCGAAATTCCATCAGAATGTTATGAAATTACAGATATAGAAGCGTACATTCGAAATGAATTAATGCGTAAATACAACATATGAAGGTTTTCCGGCAGGCACTCGAGCGTACTGTTTAATTGTTCACGACAGCCTACTCGAATACTTTCCTCTAACTGAAGTTGTCAAAAATATCATTTAAAAAGATTAAATAAGTTGAATGAAGTGTTAGTAACAAACAAGCAGTCATCATGAGAATAGCGTTTGTAGACATTCAGGGATTCACCGTAGATGGATGGTTTGTTCCCAAGGAACTCAGCATTGAAATTGGTTATAAACGATGTCATTATATATTTACGTCTCCACAACCGTTTGCTACATTAAGTAAGAAAGATAAAAAAAACTGCTGTATATTTGGAGAAAAACGTGCATGCTCTTCGCTATTCTAATGGAGATGCCGAAAATTTCAAAATAAATGAAATCCTAGAATCTAAGTTATTTTATGCTGCCGATTACATTTACGTTCGAGGAGAACAAAAAGCAGATTTTTTAAGACAAAAATGTCATATGATTAACGTCTTCCCCATAATTATTGATGTTTGCAAGTTTGACGGTTCACCTTACGCTGCTGGAAACTTTGCTTCTCATGCCAACCCATGTCACACCACTGGATTATTTTCCTGCGCCGAGAGAAATGTGGATCACCTCCTCCAATGGTTTTGTGAAAAGATATTACCTATGTAAATTAGACTTTTTTAAATAAAATATTAAAACGTATTATTTTAGTTTTATTAAAAAACACTATTTTCCTTTTTTTTACATATTTATTTTAATGCAAGATGATTCACATTTGCGATTTAAAGCAAATGTTATAATGATATTAATCGTTAGAAATCCATTTATTACTAATATGATAGTTAAAAGTATGATCGATGAACCATATTGGTCGATGTCATCATTATTAGTTTTGTACCATTTTGAATCACTTTCGGTGTTATTTGGGGATATAAGCTTGATCTTGTAGAATGCTCCTCCTGATTTTGGTATCGCTTTAAAAAATACTGGAAGTTGTCCATAATTCACCACTTCATGATCCATTAGAGTCCATTTAGTTCGATTACAATCAGTTTTTACATCATTAAAACATATCGCCTGGTTCTTAACGTTGTTTGGAACGTTTGTATAAAGGACATTGTTAACAATAGCTGTGAGGATGATGAATGAGGTTGTTAGTGGGGGCATCTTGTCGGTTGAATTCTTTTTAACGGGTATTGTGTTGTTTTTGGTAACTTTCTTTCTGACAAATGAAACTCTGCAAATCGTTTTTCAATTGCAGTTCTGTCTTCGTACCACTGTATATCGGCTTTTAACTTTTGTATTTTTTCGTAAAACTCTTCTAATCTACACTGTATGGAAGACATTGATGAAATGAAGCACGTTTATCGTAAAAAATAAATATATATTAATTTTATATTTGTTTGAGTTGAAATTTTCCTATATAATATAGTAATTATATGAAAGAAGAAGCAGAACAACGTCCACCTCCACCTTCTACGTAGTTGTATGGTATTCATTAAACCCTATCACGTGACATATATGTGTGAACATTCGTATTTATTGTCCTTATACCATGATTGATTTGATTTATCTAGAATATCAAATGAAGAAAATCAAAAGAATTTTCTGACTACACCTGTATAATATTATAACTTATGTTCTTTTCTGACGTGACATTGTGTGTTTTAATTTTCTATACCATCTAATATTAAAATATTTTTAATTAAAGTTCTAAATAATATTAACATACATTTACATAGGAATTATATTATATTAATTATATTATTAAAATCAAATTCTATAAAATAATTAACATATTTTTACCATTTTTATAATACTTAATACTTTTCTACGCGAGAAATAACATCTATTCCACATATAAAATTCACTTAGCGGAAACCGAATTAGCTCAGTGTGAATCACGCTTGGCCACGGACGAGAGGTTCGTTGGTTCGATTCCTATGGTAGGAAGGTTTTTTTTTTTATTTATTAAGTCGATTTAATTTGAATTTTAAAAGCTGACCGCAGCCGTCTATCGGATATTAGTTGAACTACAAAATAATTGGTAAATTAATTTAGATTTAAAAATGGCGAATTACTGACTAGCGCCGACTAGCGGATAATAGTTGAACTAAATAAATTAAATTCTAAATTAATTTAACAATGGCGAATTACTTGCGGCGGCCATATTGTGACGTCACGTAACGTCAACGTATATCGTTCTCACTCTTACTCACACAAAAAGGTTTCTCTCTTGCACTCATTGATTTTCCTCTGCCTGGCAGAATCCCCCTATATCATCTACTAACCGTTTATAATTTAAATATTGAAATTCTTGTGGTAACATCTGAAAATTACCTAAACATAACTTAGATACCACCTCGGCTAGACCTGCACTCATAAATGTAAATAAATCGAAAAATCTGAACTTATGCTGGTTTCGGAATTGTGTGAATGAATGTGGCGTACAAAACCGAATCTATATAAAAAGGTTACAAAATGTACCACATATAAATCAGACGTACACCCGGAAAGAAAAGTACTATACGGTGATAGTCTGCGAATGGCTCGCGGCTAGACAAAACAGTGGAGATGGTCGTGCGGTCCACAAAACAAAAAAATCCGAAGTTATGTCAAGGGCGCCAGGTAAATTGGCCAACAGCCTTCCCTACGTTACTATTCAATAAACCACCAACTTACCAATAGGTTTACTACTAAAATATTAAGTATAAATACAGTATAAAACCTGAATACATAAAAAAATTAAATGAAATTGTCTGAGATCAGGATTTAGTCAATTTTAATAAATAGATTCCCAAGATATTTGAAAACAAATACATATTACAATAATATTTAACTTTACCATAGGCTTAATAAAAAAGAATATAAAAAATGCGGCTTCTACTTGCCTAACAAAAATTCATTATTTCTATTGAATTGCACAAAAAATGGTAAGACGTATCAAAAGTACCGGACGCTAAGGGGTGTGTGGTTCTATACCAACAAAAAAATAATTAACCTAAATAGGGCACCACGAGAGCTCAAGTGCGTGCGCAGAAAATAATATAAAAAAATTTTAATCTATCTCAAATATTTAACCCCCCCCCCCTTAGACGCAGTTTACAACATTATAATAGGTATGTGTAAATATTTAATTAATCAAATTAACCGCAAATAATCTTTAAAAACTGTAAAGTATTTGTAAATATTAAAATAAAAACAAACCGCAAATAATAATTAAAATAAACTATTGTATCCCGTAAACAAATTAGACGGCGCTTAAATCTTCCGTCGAAAATTAATTATCGATCCATACCTCGAATTTTCAATCATATTCATATACTTCACCGCGTGGGATCCTAGTTAAGGTTGTGTGTGTTATTGTGTGTCTTCAATCCAAAAATACCATTCGCAAAATCCACTGCGACTTAGGAGGAACTCCAAAAATACGATTGTCGATGTACATAGACTTGTATGACAATGTTGAAAAGTTGAAAATTACAGCCAGACAGAAAAAGAAGAAGAAGAAGAACCCTGAAGCAAGAAAACACTAATTACCATATGCGTCTAAAATAATTATTTGGAAATAAATATATTGATTTTAACACTTTGTTTATCTGCCTTTTGGCGATAATGGAGCAATACAAAAAAACTTGTCTTTTAACTTGAATGTATGACAACTTATGAAAATATGAATAGCTTTTTAGAGATGGGATAAAAAAATAACTACAACGTTTTAATTAATTAAAAACGAAATGTTCTAACACTCACCCCTCTTACCCAGATTAGGGGTTTGAAATATCCCAAATTGGACCGAAACGTAGTCGGCTATGTGGACTCGTGAGTAAGGCTAATTTCTTGATCTAAATGCGACTCCGGTAGAAACGTATACTGTAGATCCGCTTTTTTAAGCAAGATTGTAGATATTCCCAAAAAAACCCTTCCTCGAAGGCAGCAAATCCCCTTGAATATTCACACGGTTCGTACTAGTTCAGATCCCACATGGAACAGCAGCAAAAAAACAAAATGCCGTTTTTAATCTAGCCCGAACTTTTCCGCACCCCTGTCAAATCTAGAATCACTTCCTTTCCATCGTCTTCTCGAACACTTGACAACTTGACACACGGAGGTCACCGAATAATACCGAGATTCAACCATTTAAATTTTGTGATCCCAATTCTTCCAAGATGACCCTAGAAAGAACGATCTAAATTAGTTTCTTCACAAAAAGAGGACGTTCTCCCTTAACTACAGCACAATTTGCCAGACATAACCCCTATGAAACCCCTTGACAACTACTAATTTGTATAATATATTATAGGCAACCGATCTGACACTTCTAGAATTGTTTAAACTTTTGAAAATAGAGGTGGGACTTTCTCCTTTAAATTTGGAACGTAACATAAAATGTATCTTTCCTTATTCACTAGAAGAACGCTAACATCTCCACGTTTAGCAATATGTACAATGATGAAATTTTCGTCATAGCCTCCTAAATTATGAAAAAATATGGGTACAACAAAAAATTTCCCAAAATTCAGATTAAATGCGCAAATCCTCGGAAACATCCTGTAAAATAGTCGTGATCACGAACAATAATGTCTTTATCGCCAAATGTTTTTCATATTTTTGGCAAGTTTTTAGTTGATGGCTAACGACCAGGCAAAATCGTTTTAAGTTTAGACTTAACAAACTTGACAATCCCAGACATTGGTTCAGCAAACCACTGCATGCAATCGTTGCCCCTGTATTATCGGTAAAACGACAGAGAATCGTCAAACGTCGTTTTTCTGAAACTATAAAGTTAATAAATTAGACATATAAACTCAGCTCACTATATTACAATTTTTTAATGATGACTCGAAATCACTATAAATGACAAAAGGGCAATTTTGTTTATAGGTATAGTTTTTAAATTTAACATGATCAAATTTTGGAAAAGAAATTTTGCAATCGTTATTTTTTCCTTGGTGCGCCAAGCAATAATTAGCTAATTAATTTTTTGATTAATTAAAATTATTTAAATGATATGATTATGACTCTATCACAATTTTTTAATTCTTTTATCTCAGGGTTAAATTCGTGCTTCAATATCTATGCTATTACATGTGAAAGGTAAGGTCCAAAGAATACCGGAATAATAAAAAACACATATGATCTAACACTATATATTGAAATAAAAATAATGAAATAATTCACACTCAAAAGTTTTCAATAAACAAATCTCATATAATGATTCTCAAAATTTTGTTCTACGTACGTGAACAATTCAAAATTAATGGTACAAACAATATTAATTGAAATCTCAAAATCCCAAACTATTCTAACTCTCCTAATCAAAATATTTATATCCTTTCTAAATTAAGTGTAAAAATTGTGTTATCAATAAAAGAAAAAAACTGCAGAAAACAAAAATATCTCTCTCTGATGATGAGTGGTCCAAATCCTTGTTCCTTGTAGACTATATTATCTCCTCTCAACCGCTCCCTATGTAATCAGCAATCTTACAACAGATTGTTGCAAGTATATCGTCCTTAATGATCTCCTTCAAAAGCACAAATCATTCAAATTATGATAGCCTCTCTCCTCTCGATAAACTGAATCTCTCGTTGGCCCGAGTGAAAAATGACTCTTGGAATATCTTCTCTTTACGATAAACTGAATCTCTCGTTGGCCTGAACAGTGACTCTTGGAATATAAGTAGAGAAATATGACTTACAATATTTTGCTGCTTCAGCTTCTGTCAGATACACTAACTCCACAAAAACTCACTAACATTCAACACTACTGCTTGCTACTTCTCGGGAACCGCCAGAGAACAATTACTGTTCGTCTTACAGACTTGGAAAACCAACTGATTATCTTTTCTCTCTCCTCAATCTAGCTAAACTTTCATTCCTACATACCTATCCCACCTTTTTCAATCTCCGCCAATCAAAACTCGTCACAATTCCCCCATTTTTTCATTTCGATAACAAACAAATTTTTACCTATAATTATAAAATTTCCTAAAACTTATTTACAAATAATATTTTTCTATAGTTCTTAAAAACTAACAAAAACCTCTTTCTAAAATCTCTTCTATTGTCTCTAATCACTGCATTAATGTATTTGGAAAACCCGGTTCAATTGTTTTTGGATTTCACTTAAAATTATGCGGGTCACTCAAGTATAACAAAGAAATAATTTATGTATAGCTTACATTTTGTTTAGTACAGGTAATCCAAGAATTTAATAACTTTCCTTCTTCGAAATGTTTGTTGGTTAATCCTACTTATCTGAATTATTTTAATGTTTTTGAACTTTGAAATATTTTAATCAACCCAATATTTTTCTCGATTTTACATATCATAACAAATCCCCGCCATTTGATCTGCCGAAAACTCTTTGTTAAATTTTAAAAATGACAAAAGTTTTCTAGGATCAAATTATTTCACTATGTTATTAAAATCTACTTATGATACTGATAAATGTCGTGAATGTTAAAATACCCCGTATATTGCCTGTCTTTATACGGGATTGGATATATTTTCGTTTTAAATTTTTCCAAGTCTTTTCCCTTAAAAGAAAGTTCATAATTTTTAGCCACTCGGTTTACTTCATTAACAAGATCTCCATGGTTTCCTAAAATCTTCTCTATTTTCTTTCCCATGTTTTCTCCACAATTTATTTTTCTTTCATCCTCCTTTTGTTCACATGTGTTCACTGTCCATAATACTTCTTCACAAAATTCTGGATTCTCGTCCATCAGTGCCATTTTTTCTTCTGTTTTCTTTTTATCCTCTAATTCCCTTTGGTATTCCGAGCACCATGTTTCTATTCCTTTCATTTCTCTGATGATACTTTCTTTTTCTTCCTGCTTCCATTCTGTTTTATCGTCGGTTGCCAACAATTCTTCTGTACCTTCTATTTCCTGTTTTTCTCTGGTCTCCATCTTATTTTCCTTTTCTTTTCGAACTCTTCTTTTTCTTCCTTCTCTTTTTCTCTTCTGTTAGATCTTGTTCTTGTACTTTCGGTTTATCCTCTACAGTCATATCGATTTCTTTGCGTTTTTCCTGTGCATTGATCCTTCCAGAATTTGTTTTCCTATCTGTTTGCTTTTCTTCTCCTGTGTTGTCTGGTTCTGCTCTGATTTCCAGTTTATTTTCCGAAAAATTTATGGTGATATCTTTTTTCCTCAATTCATCAATTCCCGCTATCATATCATGATTTAAATCTTCAATCACCACACATTTCATAATATGGAATTTGTTTCCCACTCTTATCTGTACTCCCAAACCTTCGTTTACTGTCGTCAAATTTTTATTGTTTGCACCCACTAAATCAACCCTAGGAATCTTATACACAAATCTGTCCAAATTTAATTCTTTTACTAGTTTTTTATTGATTAGCGATATCTCCGAGCCAGAATCAATCACAATTTTAATCGCTTTATGTTTTATAAATGCATCTAAAAATATTAGATTAGAATTAGAAATTTGTCTTTCGTTTCCTATTGCTACATGATTCATCTCCCTTCTATTTTGTTGTTGGAAGCTCTGGTTATTTCTATCGTCCCTTTGTTCGTTAGTATTCCTATTCGGAGGATTTTGTGCATCTCTATTCCTGTTGTGATTTTCATATGTTCTATGTTGTGTGTCATTCCTGTTATCGTAATTTTGTTGTCTATTGTAATTATTGTAATTTCTCGGCCTATATTCGTTTGTTGATCTGGGATGTCGGTTTCTCTGGTCATAATTTGATGAATACCTTCTTTCCGGTCCATTATATTGGTCATGTTGTCTTCTATTTCTCATTTCTTTTCTTTTCGCTTCTTTTAATTGAAGGAATTGGCACAAACTATCAATATCTTGATAGTTTCTCAAAATCACGTGATCTTCCAACGTTTCCCCAAAATGTCTGCTGATCATTTCTACCAGCTGTTCGGTAGAATATTTGTATTCTAGATATTTTGAATTGTTATATATCTGCAAAGCATATCTTTCTTCAGATATTCCCATTTTTTCGTGATATTTTCCATTCTGTAGCTCTTGGTTGATTTCTCTCTGTTTATTTTTCCCCCAGAAATAGTTGAGAAATTTATTTTCAAAATCTGTCCAATTTTCAAACTCATCTTCCTTGCTTTCATACCATAACGCTGCTCCTTCTTTCAAATGGTTTCTAATTGTTTCTTTGCACTCGTCAAAATATCTAATATGTTGTAATTTGGTTTTCAAATTTTTAACAAACGGTACTGGGTGTGTTTTCCGAATATCCCCGCCAAATTGTATTTTCGACTCGCTTGTTCCATGGATGATAACTTCTTTTCTCTCTACCCCTCTTAGTTCAATTTCTGCCATTTGTTTTTCATTTTGCTTTAATCTTCTTTCTACTTCCTTCCTGTCTTCTTGTAGCGCCATTTCAAATTTTTCTTCTAACTGTTCTAATTCTTTTTTCTGTACAGTCTTAATATCTTTCATTTTAGTTTCTATTTCTTCTCTCTGCATCTCTAGTTCCTTTCTCTGGCAATTTTTTATCTCCTTCATTGTATTTTGGATATCTTTAATCTCTGTCTCTTGTTTTGCATTCTTTAGGGTTATTTCTTCTATCTGTTGTATCAGTTCTTTCTTTATCCCCTCAACACATCCTTTAATTTCCTGTTCATAGTTTTCCAGACGCTGCTCTATATTCCTGTTATTTAGTTCTATTGCTTGTCTTGTTTCCCGTTGGTTTTCTTCCATTGTTTGTTTTGTTTCCCGTTGGTTTTCTTCCATTTTTAGTGATGTTTCTTGTTGATTTCTATCCATTTTATCCATTTTCTTTGATGTTTCATTTTGGTTTTTCTCTATTGTTTGTGTCTGTATTTGCATTAGTTGTAATATTTTCTCTATTCCTGATAATTCTTTTTTTTCCTCAACTATTGTAACATTTCCTTCATTATCCGATCCTTCTTCAACAATTGTTTCCTCTTCTCTGTTATCCTCCTTCCTTTCTTGAATTTTGCTTTGACTCCTTGTGGTCGACATGTTGTTTCTTTTCGTTACTGTTTTTGTCCCCGCCAAATGTGAAATTTTACAACACTCTATATGTTTCGGAACACGACAATATTTCTCCCCAAATGTATTAAATTTTCACGACAAATATCAAATATGCAACGCTCGAGAAAGACAGAGACACAAGCACGCACCGATTCAACGCGCCTAATTCTCTAGTGCTGCGCGCGCAGCGGACCGATCATGTTTGAGTGGGAGAGAGACGCAAGGCATTCGCCGGTCCGGCGGGCCTCTCTCTCGTTCGGTGACTCATCGTAACTGTGACTCCGAGCCACAACCTAATTTAAGACGTTGTCACGTCAAAAATTCACTTCACAATTACGTAGGACGAGAATTTGTTTCTTTTCCGAAACTGACTTTTAAATGAATTCAGTCTGCTCGAACCTCGTTTTGTAGAGAAACCTACGTCATATAATTTGCATTTGCAATACGGTTGAATTCGTTGAAACGACATGTGCATACAATTTCCCGTGTAATATTTATATTCATTAATTATTTATTTGATGACAACCTGTTCTGTGATTTATGTTGAAACTTTAGATTAAATAATCACTATTAATTAAATTATTTTATTCACATTTTTGTTTTATTGTGGTCAATCAGTTTTTACTTTATGCGAAATTAAAAAATGGAAATACGTCACACATTCGACGTTACTCATAATAATTATGACCGAGGTGATTTAGCTCGAATCTAACGTCTAAAGGTGTGAGACTATCGATAGTGGTAATGTAATGTAATATAAATTATAGGTTTTTCCGATTATTTCTCACCTCTACGAGTTTCATCTTTTTTTATTTCACAAGGTAACTGTATTTTCTATCTCTTACGTTAAAAAGCCGGGTGGTAAGACACTCATCACTGTATATATATAATCACACAAACGATTACTCCAAAGAAATCAAAGTTCGAATAGAGAAAGCACGTACAAACTTCAATAAAATGAGAAAGGTACTTTGTGCAAGAGAACTAAAATTGGACTTGAGAGTTAGGCGGGCAAGGTGTTATATTTTCTCGACTCTGCTTTATGGGATAGAAGCATGACACTTAACGCGTCGACTGCTAAAAAGTTGGAAGCATTTGAAATGTGGGTGTATAGAAGAATCCTAAAGATATCATGGACCGAGCATGTAACAAACAACGAAGTCATGAGAAGAATCAACAAAAGAATGGAAGTATTGGAAACCATCAAGACACGAAAGCTGCAATATCTGGGACATGTTATGCGTAATGAGAGATACAACCTACTTTAATTGATTATACAAGGGAAAATCCAGGGCAAGAGAAGTGTAGGAAGAAGAAGAATCTCATGGTTGCGTAACTTGAGGGAATGGTACGGATGCACATCAATTGAACTATTCAGAGCAGCAGCATCTAAGATCAGAATAGCCATGATGATTGCCAACCTCCGTCGCGGAGATGGCACGTAAAGAAGAAGATATATATATATATATATATATATATATATATATATATATATATATATATATATATATATATATATATATATATATATATATATATATATAAAATGTTCGGAAAGATTTCCGCGGTTAGTACAATTAATTTAGAGCTAAGATTAATACTATTATCAAAATTAATATTAAACTCACCAGTCTTCCGGGTTGAACCGCGTCGATATCCATTTTGCCGAGCTTTCGACATCCTCTCTGATGTCTTCTTCAGGGCTTCCGAGGTCTCAGTCTCCCGAGACCCCAGACACTACTACACTCACTAGTCACTTCTAGCTCACTCACTAGTTCACTACTACGACTGGGGCCAGGGGACGGTTCATTTATACCGTCGATGGTGACGTGGCCTAGGTGGGGGTTAGGGCGCGCCAATCCCCACCCTAACCCCCACCTAGGCCACGTCACCATCGACGGTATAAATGAACTGTCCCCTGGCCAGTTTGACTGGTGAGTTTAATATTAATTTTGATAATAGTATTAATCTTAGCTCTAAGTTTAATATACATATATATATATATATATATATATATATATATATATATATATAGATATATATATATATATATATATATATATATATATATATATATATATATATATATATATATATGTATGTGTATATATATATATATATACACATACATATATATATATATATATATATATATATATATATATATGTATGTGTATATATATATATATATACACATACATATATATATATATATATATATATATATATATATATATATATATATATATATATATATATATATTGCCTACCGCTTGTTGTAATTGTCCAAGAGTCCCATTGCTGTTGTTTGCAGTTAGTCCCCAACTAAAATAGGCATTAAAGCTGTTTTTATTGATTGACTGACCAAGACAACCGTAGACAGAACACGGCGCGCCAATCCCCACCCTAACCCCCACCTAGGCCACGTCACCATCGACGGTATAAATGAACTGTCCCCTGGCCAGTTTGACTGGTGAGTTTAATATTAATTTTGATAATAGTATTAATCTTAGCTCTAAGTTTAATATATATATATATATATATATATATATATATATATATAGATATATATATATATATATATATATATGTGTATATATATATATATACACATACATATATATGTATATATATATATATATATAGATATATATATATATATATATATATATATATATATATATGATATATATATATATATATATATATATATATATATATATATATATATATATATATATATATGTATGTGTATATATATATATATTGTTATGATATGTAAAATCGAGAAAAATATTGGTTTGTTTAAAAATATTTCAAAGTTCAAAAACATTAAAATAATTCAGATAAGTAGGATAATATCCAACAAACATTTCGGAGAAGGAAAGTTATTAAATCCTTGGATTTCCTGTACTAAACATAGTGTAAGCTTTGCATAAATTATTTCTTTGTTATACTTGAGTGACCCGCATAAGTTTAAGTGAAAGCCAAAGAATTGAACGGGGTTTTTCAAAATCCATTAATGCAGTGATTAAAGACAATAGAAGGGATTATAGAAAGAGGTTTTTGTTAGTTTTTAAGATTTATAGAAAAATATTATTTGTAAATAAGTTTTAGGAAATTTATAATTATAGGTAAAAATTTGTTTGTTATCGAAATGAAAAAATGGGGGAATTGTGACGAGTTTTGATTGGCGGAGATTGAAAAAGGTGGGATAAGTATGTAGGAGGGAGTTTAGCGAGATTGGGGAGAGAGAAAAGATATAATCAGTTGGTTTTCCAAATCTGTAAGAGGAACAGTGATTGTTCTCTGGCGGTTCCTGAAATGTAGCAAGCAGTAGTGTTGAATGTTAGTGAGTTTTTGTGGAGTTAGTGTATCTGACAGAAGCTGAAGCAGCAAAATATTGTAAGTCATATTTCTCTACTTATATTCCAAGAGTCACTGTTCAGGCCAACGAGAGATTCAGTTTATCGTAAAGAGAAGATATTCCAAGAGTCATTTTTCACTCGGGCCAACGAGAGATTCAGTTTATCGAGAGGAGAAAGGCTATCATAATTTGAATGATTTGTGCTTTTGAAGGAGATCATTAAGGACGATATACTTGCAACAATCTGTGTAAGATTGCTGATTACATAGGGAGCGGTTGAGAGGAGATAATATAGTCTACAAGGAACAAGGATTTGGACCACTCATCATCAGAGAGAGATATTTTGTTTTCTGCAGTTTTTTCTTTTATTGATAACAAAATTTTTACACTTAATTTAGAAAGGATATAAATATTTTGATTAGGAGAGTTAGAATAGTTCGGAAATTTGAGATTTCAATTAATATTGTTTGTACCATTAATTTTGATTGTTCACGTACGTAGAACAAAATTTTTGAGAATCATTATATGAGATTTGTTTATTGAAAACTTTTGAGTGTGAATTATTTCATCATTTTTATTGCAATATATAGTGTTAGATCATATGTGTTTTTTATTATTCCGGTATTCTCTGGACCTTACCTTTCACATGTAATAGCATAGATATTGAAGCACGAATTTAACCCTGAGATAAAAGAATTAAAAATTGTGATAGAGTCATAATCATATCATTTAAATAATTTTAATTAATCAAAAAAAATTTAATTAGCTAATTATTGCTTGGCGCACCAAGACTTTAAATATCACAATAACTGGCTTCCAAAACGTGGGGCTTGAAAATATCGCAGCTTTACATTTGAAGGAAGGGAAAGAGATCTGGAATAAGTACAGGTGATCCAGAGATAAAAACATATAACATTGAGGGAATTTGAATTTGAAAGTATTTTGACAATTTTTCCAGGGAATATAAATTTGATTTATTGATTGATCGTAGTTAGTGGATATTTACTGCTATTGAATTATTTGATTTTATTTTCTTTACCAATCGTACATTTTATTTATTTTGAATTATTTGAATTTTACTGATTGCATATTCGATATTTGTCGTGAAAATTTAATACATTTGGGGAGAAATATTGTCGTGTTCTGAAACATATAGAGTGTTGTAAAATTTCACATTTGGCGGGGACAAAAACAATAACAAAAAGTAACAACATGTCTGTCACAAGGAGACAAAGTAAAATGCAGGAAAGGAAGGAGGATAACAGAGAAGATGAAACAATTTTGGAAGAAGTATCGGATAATGAAGGAAATGTGACAATAGTTGAGGAGAGAAAAGAACTATCAGGAATAGATAAAATATTACAACTAATGCAACTCCAGTCACAAAAAATGGATGAAACATCACTAAAAATGGATAGAAATCAACAAGAAACATCACTAAAAATGGAAGAAAACCAACGGGAAACAAAACAAACAATGAGCAATATAGAGCAGCGTCTGGAAAACTATGAACAGGAAATTAGAGGATGTGTTGAGGGGATAAAGAAAGAACTGATACAACAAATAGAAGAGATTAATGAAATTAAAAATGATATGAAAGAACAAGAAATGAGAATTAAAGATAATTTGGAGGAATTAGAAAGCAAACTTGAAAATGTAATGAAAGATAGTAAGACGGTCCAGAAAAAGGAATTAGAACAGTTAGAAGAAAAATTTGAAATGGCGCTACAAGAAGACAGGAAGGAAGTAGAAAGAAGATTAAAGCAAAATGAAAAACAAATGGCAGAAATTGAACTAAGAGGGGTAGAGAGAAAAGAAGTTATCATCCATGGAACAAGCGAGGCGAAAATACAATTTGGCGGGGATATTCGGAAAACACACCCAGTACCATTTGTTAAAAATTTGAAAACCAAATTACAACATATTAGATATTTTGACGATTGCAAAGAAACAATTAGAAACCATTTGAAAGAAGGAGCAGCGTTATGGTATGAAAGCAAGGAAGATGAGTTTGAAAATTGGACAGATTTTGAAAATAAATTTCTCAACTATTTCTGGGGGAAAAATAAACAGAGAGAAATCAACCAAGAGCTACAGAATGGAAAATATCACGAAAAAATGGGAATATCTGAAGAAAGATATGCTTTGCAGATATATAACAATTCAAAATATCTAGAATACAAATATTCTACCGAACAGCTGGTAGAAATGATCAGCAGACATTTTGAGGAAACGTTGGAAGATCACGTGATTTTGAGAAACTATCAAGATATTGATAGTTTGTGCCAATTCCTTCAATTAAAAGAAGCGAAAAGAAAAGAAATGAGAAATAGAAGACAACATGACCAATATAATGGACCGGAAAGAAGGTATTCATCAAATTATGACCAGAGAAACCGACATCCCAGATCAACAAACGAATATCGGCCGAGAAATTACAATAATTACAATAGACAACAAAATTACGATAACCGGAATGATACACAAAATAGAACAAATGAAAATCACAACAGGAATAGAGATGCACAAAATCCTCCGAATAGGAATACTAACGAACAAAGGGACGATAGAAATAACCAGAGCTTCCAACAACAAAATAGAAGGGAGATGAATCATGTAGCAATAGGAAACGACAGACAAATTTCTAATTCTAATCTAATATTTTTAGATGCATTTATAAAACATAAAGCGATTAAAATTGTGATTGATTCTGGATCGGAGATATCGCTAATCAATAAAAAACTAGTAAAAGAATTAAATTTGGACAGATTTGTGTATAAGATTCCTAGGGTTGATTTAGTGGGTGCAAACAATAAAAATTTGACGACAGTAAACGAAGGCTTGGGAGTACAGATAAGAGTGGGAAACAAATTCCATATTATGAAATGTGTGGTGATTGAAGATTTAAATCATGATATGATAGCGGGAATTGATGAATTGAGTGAAAAACATATCACCATCAATTTTTCGGAAAATCAACTGGAAATCAGAGCAGAACCAGACAACATAGAAGAAGAAAAGGAAACAGACAGGAGAAAATTTTCTGAAAGGATAAATGGACAAGAAAAACATAAAGAAATCAATATGACGGTAGAGGATAAATCGAAAGCTCAAGAAAAAAATCAATCCGAAGAGGAAAAGAGAATAAAAAAAAAGAAGAAGAGTTCGAAAAGAAAGCAGGAAAAAAAAAGAAGTTATAAGCAGAAAAATGGAAGGAGCCGTAACATGGTGCTCGGAATACCAGATAGAAATTAAAGATAAAGAAAAAATAGAAGAAGAAATAACGGAAGAGGACAGAGAAGAAATGGCAATTATGGACGAGAATCCAGAATTTTGTGAAGAAGTAATACGGACAGTGAACACATGTGAACAAACTGAGGATGAAAGAAAAATAATATGTGGAGAAAACATGGAGAAGGAAATAGAGAAGATTTTAGAAAATTATGGAGATCTTATTAATGAAGAAAGCCGAGTGGCTAAAAATTATGAACATTCTTTTAAAGTTAAAAACTTAGAAAATTTTAAATCGAAAACTTATCCAATCCCGTATAAATACAGGCAAAGCGTCGGACAGGAAATTGAAAATATGATCAAAGACAAGGTGATCGAAAGATGTGACTCTCCATATATCAACCCCATAGTATGCGTAAAAAAATCAAATGGTGATTTGCGATTATGTTTAGATGCAAGAAACATTAATTCGCACACAATCGCGCAATACGAAGCGCCTTTGAACATAGAAGCCATTTTTGGACGAATCACAGGATCACACATTTTCTCCAAAATCGATTTGAAACACAGTTTTTGGTTAATACCTTTGGCAGAAAAGTGTCGAAATTATACCGCTTTTTCTATCGACGGAGTGGTGTACCGATTTAGGGTAGTACCATTTGGACTACAAAGTGCATGCGCTGCTTTGGTTCGCGCATTACACACAATTTTAAATAGGCATGGAGAATTTGTTGTACATTACATAGATGATTTATTAATTTTCTCACCGGATATAACAAGCCATCTACGACATATTCATACTGTTCTCGAAGAACTTGATCAAGCCGGATTAAAATTAAATATTCAAAAGTGTCAGTTTTTCCAAAAAGAGGTATTGTATTTAGGATTCAAATTAGACACAAAAGGGATTAGTCTTGCAGAAGATAGAATCGAAGTCATAAACAACTACCCTAGGCCAACCAATTTAAAAACTTTGCGGGGATTTTTAGGAATGGTAAACTATTTCAAAAAGCTGATACCAGACCTCAGTACAAAAGAAATACCGCTAATAGCATTACTTAAGAAAAATGTCAGATGGAAATGGGGAACGGAACAAGAAATCGCTTTCAAAAATTTAAAAGGAGCGTTTTCCACAGCTGTAAGAGTGCACCACCCAAGATATGAGCAACCTTTCATTCTCAGGACCGATGCTTCCATAAAAAATTTGCAGGGGTGTTATCACAGATACAAGACGATATAGAGGTGCCAATATGTTTTGTTTCCCGTGTAACCAAAACGTATGAGAGAAAATACAGCGTTACTGAATTAGAGTTTGCCAGTGTGTTATTTTGTGTAAACAAATTACGTTTTTACCTACTTGGGGCAAGATTCACCATTGAAACGGACCACGCAGCGTTGATACACATAATGAAAAATAGGTTGGTAAATAATAGAATTCATAGGGGCATTCTTTTACTCCAAGAATATGATTTTGAATTTAAATATATCAAAGGAACGGACAATATTTTGGCTGATGCGTTGACGAGAGATGAACAATTCCGCAAAGAGGATCACAAAACTCTCCACGTAGGCATGAACATAATGAGAGAAGAAGCAGGCTTATTTTCGTTGGCCAAAATCAGGGAAAATCAGGAAGAATTGAATGAAAGAGAAAAGCAAAGGGCTGAACAAGAAAATAACCTATATTTTAAGAGGGTCGATGGTAAAGAACTCTATGTAATCACGGAGCAAATGGCAAAAGAAGTTTTTTTAAAGTTACACTGTGACAACGGACATATTGGAAGTAGAAAGGTGTGGCTTATGTTCAGGGAGAACTACATTTGTCGACAGGACTATACAATAGCCAAGGAGGTGACTCGAAATTGTGTGACATGCCAAAAGTGTAAAAGTAGGAACTTTAAAAATGAAAACGTCACAAAAAACGTCGTAGCTCGGAAGAAACTGGATATTGTTGCTATTGATATGTTGAGCGATTTGATACCAACAACTCAAAGGAATAAACACATATTAGTTATGGTGGATCTTTTCTCAAAATATGTTAAATTGTACGCATGCAGAACCACAAAAGGAATTGAAATACTTAGGAAGATAGACAATTTTATAGAAACGGTGGGAAGACCAGACAATATTTTATTGGACAATGCGACATATTTTAGGAACGAACGTTTTAAAAGGGAATTAAGAGAGAGAGGCATCGATACAAAATTTATAAGCATCCGTCATCCACAGAGCAACCCATCGGAGCGTTTTATACAAGAAGTCACAAAATTTCTACGAATTGCCGCGGAAGAACATCATCGACATTGGGACAGAAAAGTGTTTGAGATCGAGACCTATTTGAATTGTGCTCCAAATACGGTTACCAAAGAGACGCCTTTATATATAATGAAAGGAACAATGCCTACAAGACCGTGGGAAGACACCGCCCCCAAACAATACGAAGAAGTGATCGAATTGGTTCAAAGAAGATTGAGACGAAGTGGAGAGAAATATCTCCAAAGACAAGAGAGAACCCGAAGAAGAAGGCCGATCAAATTCCAGAAAGGAGATAAAGTCTTAGTGAAGGCACTGAGGGTGTCGAATTTACAAAATGGTATTTGTGCTAAATTGATGCCGATATTTGAAGGTCCATATAGGGTCAATACGGAAAATGGGGTAAATAGTTATGAATTAGCGCACATAGAGACAGGAAATATACGGGGTATTTTTAACATTCACGACATCTATCAATATCATGAATAGATTTTAATAACATAGTGAAATAATTTGATCCTAGAAAACTTTTGTCATTTTTAAAATTTAACAAAGAGTTTTCGGCAGATCAAATGGCGGGGATTTGTTATGATATGTAAAATCGAGAAAAATATTGGTTTGTTTAAAAATATTTCAAAGTTCAAAAACATTAAAATAATTCAGATAAGTAGGATAATATCCAACAAACATTTCGGAGAAGGAAAGTTATTAAATCCTTGGATTTCCTGTACTAAACATAGTGTAAGCTTTGCATAAATTATTTCTTTGTTATACTTGAGTGACCCGCATAAGTTTAAGTGAAAGCCAAAGAATTGAACGGGGTTTTTCAAAATCCATTAATGCAGTGATTAAAGACAATAGAAGGGATTATAGAAAGAGGTTTTTGTTAGTTTTTAAGATTTATAGAAAAATATTATTTGTAAATAAGTTTTAGGAAATTTATAATTATAGGTAAAAATTTGTTTGTTATCGAAATGAAAAAATGGGGGAATTGTGACGAGTTTTGATTGGCGGAGATTGAAAAAGGTGGGATAAGTATGTAGGAGGGAGTTTAGCGAGATTGGGGAGAGAGAAAAGATATAATCAGTTGGTTTTCCAAATCTGTAAGAGGAACAGTGATTGTTCTCTGGCGGTTCCTGAAATGTAGCAAGCAGTAGTGTTGAATGTTAGTGAGTTTTTGTGGAGTTAGTGTATCTGACAGAAGCTGAAGCAGCAAAATATTGTAAGTCATATTTCTCTACTTATATTCCAAGAGTCACTGTTCAGGCCAACGAGAGATTCAGTTTATCGTAAAGAGAAGATATTCCAAGAGTCATTTTTCACTCGGGCCAACGAGAGATTCAGTTTATCGAGAGGAGAAAGGCTATCATAATTTGAATGATTTGTGCTTTTGAAGGAGATCATTAAGGACGATATACTTGCAACAATCTGTGTAAGATTGCTGATTACATAGGGAGCGGTTGAGAGGAGATAATATAGTCTACAAGGAACAAGGATTTGGACCACTCATCATCAGAGAGAGATATTTTGTTTTCTGCAGTTTTTTCTTTTATTGATAACAAAATTTTTACACTTAATTTAGAAAGGATATAAATATTTTGATTAGGAGAGTTAGAATAGTTCGGAAATTTGAGATTTCAATTAATATTGTTTGTACCATTAATTTTGATTGTTCACGTACGTAGAACAAAATTTTTGAGAATCATTATATGAGATTTGTTTATTGAAAACTTTTGAGTGTGAATTATTTCATCATTTTTATTGCAATATATAGTGTTAGATCATATGTGTTTTTTATTATTCCGGTATTCTCTGGACCTTACCTTTCACATGTAATAGCATAGATATTGAAGCACGAATTTAACCCTGAGATAAAAGAATTAAAAATTGTGATAGAGTCATAATCATATCATTTAAATAATTTTAATTAATCAAAAAAAATTTAATTAGCTAATTATTGCTTGGCGCACCAAGACTTTAAATATCACAATAACTGGCTTCCAAAACGTGGGGCTTGAAAATATCGCAGCTTTACATTTGAAGGAAGGGAAAGAGATCTGGAATAAGTACAGGTGATCCAGAGATAAAAACATATAACATTGAGGGAATTTGAATTTGAAAGTATTTTGACAATTTTTCCAGGGAATATAAATTTGATTTATTGATTGATCGTAGTTAGTGGATATTTACTGCTATTGAATTATTTGATTTTATTTTCTTTACCAATCGTACATTTTATTTATTTTGAATTATTTGAATTTTACTGATTGCATATTCGATATTTGTCGTGAAAATTTAATACATTTGGGGAGAAATATTGTCGTGTTCTGAAACATATAGAGTGTTGTAAAATTTCACATTTGGCGGGGACAAAAACAATAACAAAAAGTAACAACATGTCTGTCACAAGGAGACAAAGTAAAATGCAGGAAAGGAAGGAGGATAACAGAGAAGATGAAACAATTTTGGAAGAAGTATCGGATAATGAAGGAAATGTGACAATAGTTGAGGAGAGAAAAGAACTATCAGGAATAGATAAAATATTACAACTAATGCAACTCCAGTCACAAAAAATGGATGAAACATCACTAAAAATGGATAGAAATCAACAAGAAACATCACTAAAAATGGAAGAAAACCAACGGGAAACAAAACAAACAATGAGCAATATAGAGCAGCGTCTGGAAAACTATGAACAGGAAATTAGAGGATGTGTTGAGGGGATAAAGAAAGAACTGATACAACAAATAGAAGAGATTAATGAAATTAAAAATGATATGAAAGAACAAGAAATGAGAATTAAAGATAATTTGGAGGAATTAGAAAGCAAACTTGAAAATGTAATGAAAGATAGTAAGACGGTCCAGAAAAAGGAATTAGAACAGTTAGAAGAAAAATTTGAAATGGCGCTACAAGAAGACAGGAAGGAAGTAGAAAGAAGATTAAAGCAAAATGAAAAACAAATGGCAGAAATTGAACTAAGAGGGGTAGAGAGAAAAGAAGTTATCATCCATGGAACAAGCGAGGCGAAAATACAATTTGGCGGGGATATTCGGAAAACACACCCAGTACCATTTGTTAAAAATTTGAAAACCAAATTACAACATATTAGATATTTTGACGATTGCAAAGAAACAATTAGAAACCATTTGAAAGAAGGAGCAGCGTTATGGTATGAAAGCAAGGAAGATGAGTTTGAAAATTGGACAGATTTTGAAAATAAATTTCTCAACTATTTCTGGGGGAAAAATAAACAGAGAGAAATCAACCAAGAGCTACAGAATGGAAAATATCACGAAAAAATGGGAATATCTGAAGAAAGATATGCTTTGCAGATATATAACAATTCAAAATATCTAGAATACAAATATTCTACCGAACAGCTGGTAGAAATGATCAGCAGACATTTTGAGGAAACGTTGGAAGATCACGTGATTTTGAGAAACTATCAAGATATTGATAGTTTGTGCCAATTCCTTCAATTAAAAGAAGCGAAAAGAAAAGAAATGAGAAATAGAAGACAACATGACCAATATAATGGACCGGAAAGAAGGTATTCATCAAATTATGACCAGAGAAACCGACATCCCAGATCAACAAACGAATATCGGCCGAGAAATTACAATAATTACAATAGACAACAAAATTACGATAACCGGAATGATACACAAAATAGAACAAATGAAAATCACAACAGGAATAGAGATGCACAAAATCCTCCGAATAGGAATACTAACGAACAAAGGGACGATAGAAATAACCAGAGCTTCCAACAACAAAATAGAAGGGAGATGAATCATGTAGCAATAGGAAACGACAGACAAATTTCTAATTCTAATCTAATATTTTTAGATGCATTTATAAAACATAAAGCGATTAAAATTGTGATTGATTCTGGATCGGAGATATCGCTAATCAATAAAAAACTAGTAAAAGAATTAAATTTGGACAGATTTGTGTATAAGATTCCTAGGGTTGATTTAGTGGGTGCAAACAATAAAAATTTGACGACAGTAAACGAAGGCTTGGGAGTACAGATAAGAGTGGGAAACAAATTCCATATTATGAAATGTGTGGTGATTGAAGATTTAAATCATGATATGATAGCGGGAATTGATGAATTGAGTGAAAAACATATCACCATCAATTTTTCGGAAAATCAACTGGAAATCAGAGCAGAACCAGACAACATAGAAGAAGAAAAGGAAACAGACAGGAGAAAATTTTCTGAAAGGATAAATGGACAAGAAAAA
The DNA here is from genome assembly GCF_040954645.1 of Diabrotica undecimpunctata. NCBI lineage: Eukaryota > Metazoa > Arthropoda > Insecta > Coleoptera > Chrysomelidae > Diabrotica > Diabrotica undecimpunctata. The sequence continues at coordinate 93,818,868 of NC_092804.1, forward strand.
CATAAAGAAATCAATATGACGGTAGAGGATAAATCGAAAGCTCAAGAAAAAAATCAATCCGAAGAGGAAAAGAGAATAAAAAAAAAGAAGAAGAGTTCGAAAAGAAAGCAGGAAAAAAAAAGAAGTTATAAGCAGAAAAATGGAAGGAGCCGTAACATGGTGCTCGGAATACCAGATAGAAATTAAAGATAAAGAAAAAATAGAAGAAGAAATAACGGAAGAGGACAGAGAAGAAATGGCAATTATGGACGAGAATCCAGAATTTTGTGAAGAAGTAATACGGACAGTGAACACATGTGAACAAACTGAGGATGAAAGAAAAATAATATGTGGAGAAAACATGGAGAAGGAAATAGAGAAGATTTTAGAAAATTATGGAGATCTTATTAATGAAGAAAGCCGAGTGGCTAAAAATTATGAACATTCTTTTAAAGTTAAAAACTTAGAAAATTTTAAATCGAAAACTTATCCAATCCCGTATAAATACAGGCAAAGCGTCGGACAGGAAATTGAAAATATGATCAAAGACAAGGTGATCGAAAGATGTGACTCTCCATATATCAACCCCATAGTATGCGTAAAAAAATCAAATGGTGATTTGCGATTATGTTTAGATGCAAGAAACATTAATTCGCACACAATCGCGCAATACGAAGCGCCTTTGAACATAGAAGCCATTTTTGGACGAATCACAGGATCACACATTTTCTCCAAAATCGATTTGAAACACAGTTTTTGGTTAATACCTTTGGCAGAAAAGTGTCGAAATTATACCGCTTTTTCTATCGACGGAGTGGTGTACCGATTTAGGGTAGTACCATTTGGACTACAAAGTGCATGCGCTGCTTTGGTTCGCGCATTACACACAATTTTAAATAGGCATGGAGAATTTGTTGTACATTACATAGATGATTTATTAATTTTCTCACCGGATATAACAAGCCATCTACGACATATTCATACTGTTCTCGAAGAACTTGATCAAGCCGGATTAAAATTAAATATTCAAAAGTGTATATATATATATATATATATATATATATATATATATATATATATATATATATATATATATATATATTGCCTACCGCTTGTTGTAATTGTCCAAGAGTCCCATTGCTGTTGTTTGCAGTTAGTCCCCAACTAAAATAGGCATTAAAGTTGTTTTTATTGATTGACTGACCAAGACAACCGTAGACAGAACACGTGGTTAGATTTTCTAACCAGTCTTTAATGACGATTATAGTTAATGGTAAGTATTTTTCACTGAACTTATCTAACTCATGTTAGATATTAAATTTGTTAGCTGTGCCATCGTGTTCTTTGTCATTTGGGTGTTGTATATAGTGAACAGTGTATTTTGGAATTTTATATAATTATTTTCTATTAGATGAGGTTCTTATACCAGCATAACATCAATTTTCTTTTCTTTGAGAATTTTTTAATTTATTATGCTACAGCTCTTATAGTTGTCGGGATAGTTTCCCATACAAAGTACACACTCTACGCTATTGCTGCGTTCGAAAGGTTGAAGTGTTTTAATTACTTGCACGTTTTAGAGTGCCCACACTTCATATATATGTTTATTATTCTTTAGTTCTGCATAAAAAATGGATAAATTTGCATAACACTTACTTTTACTTTCAGATCGGCATTCAAGCAGGCCTCTTTCACGGCGGAAAATCTTTATGCCAACCGAAAAAAACTTTGGACTGTTCTATAGATGATAAATACGAGTGTTCAATTGATACTGAACTAGTCTTTGACATAGATGTGTGCAATATACCAAGAAATGCTAAGTTGTGTTTTGTTGTTTATGAAGTTAATAAGTATGCTAAGGGAACTAAGACCAAAAAAACTAAAGATTCAAGCAAGGTAAATATTTTTCCATTTTCTTTTGTTATTAAACATTTTTAATCGTGTACATTTAATTTATGTTTTATTTAAATAATGAGAAAACCAAATGTGAAGATGAATTATTTACGAGGAATAAACTTTTGATATCTGTTTAATAATATTATGGGATCAAGAGAATGAATGCATTTTAATAGTATGTGATAAGTTCTATTATTAAAATTACGAGTAAGAACGATTGTCATTACTGTGTCTTTCCTACCTAGAGTAGGAAGAGGTTCCTACTCAGTCGCTCTGATGACTCCTGCAAAGACGAAATACGTATAAGCGAATTGTAGAGAAACTATATGTGAAATCAAATCTTATTTGTCTTTTCTATCATCAGAAGATATGTTAGTTATTGCTCGGTTGTTGAAACTATTAAAAACGATAGGCCAGATGTGTCTTTATATTTATTTGGTGACTACAATAATTTACCACCGGCTTCTTGGGCTTACTTAAATGACGAGGGCTTGCTCGTGGACTGCCCACAAAACTATCCAGTAAAGCTACTATTGGCGTTGACTCTGAGGCCTTCCTTGGACCACCAACTACTCCATTCCGTAATCACTTCGATGGATATGACCAAAGAACTTTAAAATTCTAGAGTAAACAGTACTAGAGAGACGCTGATTGAAAAAACCAGAGTTGAAACGAGTATCTTCTCGTTTGTCATAGTACTGTGACGATTACGCCAGATCCGGTTTGGTTCAGTCTTTGTTGCTCTTGCTAGTTGAATGCGTATTTGAATTTCGGGTTCGCAACTGCATATATTGTTAACTAGAACTCCACGATATATCATAGAGGAGACTACCTCGCATCCCGCAGTAGTTCGGGTTTTAGGAAACTGTTGTTGCTGATCAATAACCATGATTTTGGTTTTGTTGTAGTTAATTTTGAGTCCAAATTTTGCACTTTCTACCTCGAGTTTTTTTAAAAAGTAATTTTTTCGGGAGTAGAAGCTAGAAGTGTAGTATCGTCTGCGAAACGCTTGTTAAATATCTCGACACTGCCTACGTTTACTCCTCCCTCTCGACTATTCAAGACTGCACATTATGAACTCTGAATATATGTTAAATAATAAGGGAGATAAGCATCCTTGACGTACTCCCTTCTCCAAAGTTCATTGTCAGAAAGGTATCCGTTCATTCGAATATATGCTAGGTTATCTTGATAGTTTGCTAATAAAGTGAGTCAAGTTAGGTACACCCATTGTCGTCAATATTGTAGCGTGTTTAATAAAACAAGCGATTATAATTGATGTAAATATATTTATTTATCAGCTTACAGTACGATAATATCTTATCAACTAAACTTACCTCCTAACAGCGATATATATATATATATATATATATATATATATATATATATATATATATATATATATATATATACCAAAAGTATTATTCGAGAATCATCTGGAGTAGTTCAACTATATTCGCCTCGTCGGTAGCGTCTCGAAGGCAGGAGCTATTGAGAATGCCATCGATTGTATGTTCTAGATTCATCCTTCTAAGAATTGTGACACCACGCGTCGAAGGTATGCTATTTCATTACACTGCTCCCCTCTTAGATCTGAACGTCCCGTTCAGCAACTTTACAGGAAGAACCAGGATGGCGGAATATACAGGACTCTCCAGCTCTGCATAAACTTCTCAAAAAGAAATAACAGTCTACTGTCCTTAAAGGACACGATCTCTTCGGGTTAATGGAATACATTTTAATTTGTACACCGGTTTCTCGGAAGATTACTTCAAACATGCTTCTGACAATCTTCCAATCCAGATTTTCGAGTGCATGGCCTATCTTGGATAAGTTCAAATTCTTGATGTCATAATTGCACACGATTTTTTTCAAATTAGTTAGAGCACGTCATATATCCTCGTAGCTTGCCTTGTCTATATACGACTTTCTGGTCATCATATACAGCAAAGATCGAGAACCATCTTCCCATCTCAGTACTCTTCCAACCTTAGGATACTAATTTTTTAACTCATCCAAACGACCAAACTTCTTATAGATGCGCACGAGATTCCTTTAGACATTTCAAGGTCTTTGGCAACACAGTTAGCTAGAGAGGTTATGCGGAACACTTAAAAGATCCTGCTGAACTTCTGTGGTCACGCCGAATCTAGCACTCTTTCTCTCTGTGTAATTTCACATAAATTCATTAAAGCTCGGTCGCCGCTCATCTTAGATCTCATGTTAAAGGGTTCGTGCTTCTTCTTTTTCATTTGAGCCAAAATAAGGTCCTAGACGATTTATGTGAACAACTTTTGGTTTACCTTTCGTCAACTTCCTAATTCGGTATATTACGTCATTTATTCGTACGTAGGAGTCAAGCCTCGACGAAGTTGTAGATTATAAAGCCAAACAAGATAACCTACTTCAAAGCTTTCATTCTTGCATCGAGAATCATATTGATCTTTCATTCTGTCATCCTTAACTTCAGGCGGTTGACATATTCTTCGCTTGCAACATATTCTTTGGAAGGTGTGCAGCCAAACTCCAGGTCGCAGGGCAAACGAACTTCACGACCCAACATCAGGCAGGTTGGAGTCTGGCCTGTAGTTTTATTTACGACCGAGCGGTAGGCCATTAGGAATAAATGAATGTGCTGGTCCCAATTTCTTTGATGTTCAGATACAACTTTGGACTGGTGTTTACCCATCGTTCATTAATCCTCTCGACCATTCCATCTGATTGAGAATGCAGGGGTGTCGTTTTGGTCTTATTGAGACCAATCAATTTACAAACGTTTTGGAAGAGAGTTGACCCGAAGTTTCGCCCTTGGTCGGAGTGAATCTCCAAGGGAACACCAAATCGGCTAAATAATTATTTAACTAGTACCTCTGCAACGATAGCAGCGTCTTGATTTGGCATCGCATAGGCATCAGTCCACTTCGTAAAATAATCCATGGCTACCAGGATATAATTTATTTCCATCGTCTGTTTCTGGAAATGGGCCTGCAGTGTCGATTGCTACTATTTCCATAGATCTACCAACATTGTACTGTTTCATGGGTGCCCTCTTTTTACCAACTGGACCATTACTGGTTGCACACAGTTCACATTTCCGGCACCATGTTCTTACATCATCTTTACAGTTCACCCAATAGAACCGTTCTCGAACCTTTTGCAGAGTTTTCGTAATACCAAAGTGTCCACCTGATGCACCATCATGCAACTGACGCAATACTTCTGATACTTTACTTTTAGGTACAATCAACTGAAGCTTAGATTCTGTACCACCATGGTTCTTAAAGGTTCTATACAGAAGATCATATTTTAGTACTAGGTAATTCCATTGGCTCCAGTCAGACTTGACTTCTGGACTACATGCACTAATGTCTTGCCAAGAAGGTCTTTCACTTCGACGCATCCAATCCAATACTCTTTTTATATATGGATCATCTGCTTGGGCGCCTTGTAACTGTTGAGGCTGCCATTGATCACTAATGACGATGGTTCGTCTCACGGGGCAAAGCCGTTCTTCTAATTTAAGACAGAGATTACAATTTACACTTCACGGCCGTCTCGAAAGAGCATCAGCATTTAAGTGACCTTTTCCAGCCCTGTGTTCGATCTCGTAATCATATGCTTGTAATCGTTCTAACCATCTTGGCCTCTGGCCCTCTGGATTACGGAATTGTAAGAACCATTTTAGAACGGCGTGATCCGTACGAAGAAGAAACTTTCTGCCATACCAGGTTTTATGGAAATGGTCGCAAAAGTCTTCACGCAATAGTTTCTTTCTGGTTTCGACAAGATTTTGCTAAAGTAAGCGATAACTTTCTCGTAGAGGTATGATTATGGTCTTTCTCCAATCTTCAGACCAGATGCCAATGTGCTAGATTTCATTACACAATCGATGTAATATTCTCACTCCACATACCGAAAGATGTTTCCAGACATCAACAGTAATGAAATCATAGCCTGCTATTTTGACTAACCAAAGGCTTTTCGGGGTGAATTCCATTTCGGAAAAAAGTATGTCAGGTTCACATTTAAAGCTAGTGTGGTGTGTCCCAAAGGTGTGTGGAAAGTGTAGGCCTGACATTCAAGTGCATACGGGGTGTCTGCGGGCATCTAATCCATATCGGCGTATAAAGATTTACAATACGCCCTCTAAGCATCTATAACCTTGTCCAAATCCGTCTGTACATTACCTTCATCATCTTTCATAGACAAAGATTTCTGCTTGTAAGTAGTCTGACTTTATCGAAGAGTTCTTTGGTGTTATTTGTGTTGGCATGTTGTTGAATCTCATAGAATCGCAGATTTTCTCTATATGCTTGTTATTGTCTCGTCTACAAGCAACCTGAATAGCTCTAGATATCTATCGCTACTGGGCATTCCTAAGAGGGTTCTTAATTCCAGCAATTTTGAGTTTCTACTTTCTTCAATGTGGTCAACAAAGTAAATAGAGAGTTATTCAAGACGTATTTTATGTCATCCTTTCATAAAATCATCTTTATTTTAATTTATACGCATGCACAGCTGTGTGTCATTTATTTAAAGGACACACAGCTGTGTGAACTTTTATTTAAAGATCCCTGATTTTGACGTAACCTGTAAATAGCCTGTAGAAAGAAAAAAGACGTCTAAATTCACTTATATTTATCTAGATATTGGATCAGATTTTTTGTATGTTCCATTTTATTTAATAAATATTGTTTTTAGTATTATTATTATTCTCAATTAGTAAATCTTCAGGATTATTATTTTACATTATACGGGTAATATTCATAAGTAACAACTCTATTTCTTCATCATTTGCGCTTGCTAAACTAGCTAGATCTAATGGTTCTTCCATATGAATGATGAGTATTATCGATTAAAGTATTCTTTTAATAACAATTTAATTAAGTTCAACGTTTCATTCTTTTTAATGATCTTATTTTAATTTTTAATCTAGAATTAGGTATATAAGTAACACATGAAATCTTCTTTTTTGGATATTGGATAGGCATTTATACAGATTGAACCAATTTAAAACGGAACATACAATTTAATATATGTCTGTTTGAACTGCATTTGAAATAGTGGACCAATATAACACTTGGACAAAAATAAATACATACCCGGTGATAGACATTGTATAAAATATCGTTCAACTATCTGTCTCCTTTAAAGGAAAGAGGAACTTGCCTAATAGTCGGAGAGATAGAGCCGAAATTTTGAACTGATCAGTAATATGACATTTCTCTATTGGAATATATTCATTGTAACTGGGTTAAGACTTTGCCTTACAGGCGGACTCCCTCGTGGTACAGGGGGTGGCTATACAGGGATGAAGTTGAAATTTTTTTCGGAAAAATTAACGATCGATAATATGGCTGAAAATTTGCCCAGAGTAAGATCTTGGTATAACTAGACGAAATCCCAAAAGGCGGACGCGATAGTGGATACATAAGGGGTGGCGGACAGGGGCGAAGTTGCAATTTTTTGGGGAAAAATTAACGATAAGTAATATGTCCGCCATTTTCATGGCTTATTATTTAGCCCCTAAAAACTCTAAATCCAAAAGGGCGGACAGCTGGGTTGGTACAGAGAGCCACAAAACGGGGTCAAATGTACCACTTGCCTGCGCATTTTAGGTCTCGGTAACAATTTTCAAACTGATTTTATTATATTTTTATACCGATTGATTTGAAAATTTGTATGCTCACTTCTGTTACTATTCTGAGAAGCTTCAAGTAGAGTTTTCCTCAAAATTTTCCAAAAAAATTTCCGTAAATGAAAATTTGCGTAATTTTTTGAGGTAAAATCTAATTTGTAGAATCCTTTCAATTTTCTGTAAGGTATACCATGATTTTTTTCCAAAAATTTTCAAACGATTTTTCCGATAAGAAAAAAAAATTTAGAAAAACTTCGTCATTTTTCTCACTCTCATTGATGTTATCACATTCATCATCTTCGTCACTTTCACTTTCAATAATATCACATTCATTATCTGCTTCATTTTCAATCACTACTTCTCGAACTGATTCTGGCATCTGAGGTCCACTAAACCATTTGAATTTATATGTTTCATCTTCAAACTCCCAACCATGTTCTTCAACAATCAATTCTGTTGGTACTTTTTTATGAGCACCTGTCCAAATATTTGAAATATAATGAGCTCGCAGTAGATGTTGGTGTAATTCATCTTGACATGGTGGTAAGCTTGAAGCATCGAAATTTTTTTGTTTTTTTTTTTAAGGCTCGTTCACATCATGCAACTTATACTGCCGGTTAAATAGTAAAAATCTGACATCGTTTACTTTTCTTTTTGGAATTGTTCTCGTCAGTCCTGTTCCATATAAGTGACTAAGGTTTCAAAAACTTCATTACAATCGAAGTTAGTTTCACCAAGTTGAATAAATGCATCTTGATACTTATTACATTTAGCGCATGCGTCTAGAATTACTGATCTAAATGAACGCGCATCATTATTATTTTAATATTTTAAAATAATAATGATGCAAAATTAATGTCCAAACAGCATTTGTAAAATTATAATTAACTAATGAAAAAAAATTCAATCAATTTGAAAGTTAAAAAAGATATTGAAAATATCTACAAAGTAAATTTCAAAACTTAAAAAATTGATAATTCCACTATTAAATTGATTTGTATTAATAATTATTTGTAAAATGTTAAAGGAATTCTACAAATTGAATTTTACCTATTGATAAATAGAAATAATATATTTTGTATTTGATTATTAATGTAATAATAAATCAAATTTTTCTTATATCTGAACAATCATTATTTATGCAATATAAATTTAAAAACCTTTTTATTGTAATAAAAAATAAGTAAAATTACTATTTGTTATACCAAAAATATTTAATAGTTAACATTATAAATTCGGCTCTATCTCTTGGACTATAAGGAAGCGATAAGTGGTTTGACAGCATAATAACTGCTTGTTTAGTGTTGTTTTTTCAGTGATTCTAGGCAACCTATTTGGGTGGAGTTTTGACTTGTTCTTGAATGAGTTCTGAATCCAGTAGCCCGCTGAAGTATTGGATTTTTATAATATAATTATTTGACAACCTTTTGTTGGCAAACCACCTAGAGCGGAGTTGAGCCGAAATACATTGATTTCGTATGTTCCGTTTTAAATTCGTTCAATCTGTATATAGGTCATTTAAAAATATTTATTGTCATTTGTCAAAATAAAATATTTCTTTAACATGTAAGCGATAAGTCTCTTTTAGACATGAAGTATTGTGTACTTTATTAAAAGATCTTGAAATAAAGGCGGCTGTCTCTTACGGTTTCAATAACTCTCTAATTGATAGATTGGTATAACGACATTGATGTAAGTATTTAGTATTGCGGCTCCAAATAATAACGATAAAGTTTCAACATATCAGATGGGAAGATATGTCCATGAGGCGGTTTGAAGAATCTGTTAATGTTCCATACACAAACGAAACCCCACTGCAGTTAATTTAGTTCTTCACCTGATGAATGCACAACGCCTTTATTTAATCAAGGGAAATGCAATGCAAAGGGTCGAACGACCACCAATAACAACTTTGAAAAGTTACCTTTTCTTTAAGAGCGACTTGACAAATTATATATTGTTGGATTAAAATTTATTGTTAAATTAGAAGAAAATAAAATAAATTAGAATAAAGTAGAGTAAAATAAACTAAACTAAAACAAAACAAAATGGAATCAAATACAATATCATAGAATTAAACAGAATAAAATAAAATAAAATAAAACAAAATAAAATAAAATTATATTAAAATAAAAATAAATTGGAATAAAATAATTTGGAGCAAAATGTAATAATGGAAAATAAAATAGAAGAAAGTAGAATAGAATACAATAAAATTAAATTAAAATAAAATAAAATTGGAATAAAATTAAATAAAGTAGAATAAACTAGAATCAATTAGAATAAAGTAGAGTAAAATGAAATAAAATAAAAATAGAATAAAATGGAATAAAATAGAATAAAATAAAATATTAAATTTGACGAATATTAACAGACCCGCAGTATGCTAGTTCAAATGTTTGGTCTATCTTTTATTTTATTTAATTTTTTTTTAGTTTATTATCAAGATATAGTTTTTTTATGTAGATTAATGTATCTTTCGAAGAAAATTTATGACCTGGAATTAATATTTGACAGTAAATAAATGTTATTCATTTCCTTTGTGACTTTATGGAAGAGAACAACAGTTACAAAAAGAACAACAGTTAAACACTGAAGCAATAGTTCGACAATAGCCAATATAGGCTAAGTAAAAAATAAAGTTATATTTAGGTATGCATTACAGAATTAATGTTCTATTTTCTTTTTAAATATATCCACTACTTCATTTGCATCAATTTCCAGCCCATAGTGAATGTACATGAGAGCCAAGCCATTCAATCTGTTTTCACTCGTTGTGTTCCGCAAGTAGTTTTTAAGTCTTGTTAGGCTTGAAAAAGTCCTTTCTGGGGTAGCAGTGGAAACCGCTATGGTAACCAATACTTCCAACAATGTGTAAATATTTGCGTATAGTTTTCGGTCGCACTTAGCATTAAAAAGCTGATTTTGGAGTAGAGGAGGTGAGAATCATAGCTGCTTTCCACACGTCAAGTTCTTCAAGTTCAAATGGCCACAATCGGAAGCAAAATTTGACGGTAAGACACCAGATAGTGCTGATACTACTTTACGGTGCTTTGTAAACCTCTCAATCAATTGTACTATACAATTCATATAGTCGAGAAAGAGAATGAACAAATTTATTTTATAATACGTGGGTATATCAGACGCAGGAATGTTAGAGCGATTCAACTACCTGCCAAAGATACGCGGCATAAGCAGTGTACAACCATTTTCTTCGAGCAACACTTTTGCTTCTTCATAAAGATGGAGGATCTTCTTCGTCAACTTTATGTCTAAAACGTTGGAAAGTATTAATAACATCATCCACGTGGCTGAATACGGTTATGAGGTCTCTGTTAATTGCCTGCAGTTGTTTTGATAGCAACAATGTATAGCTCAATTTTTTTAAGAATCACTAGGCGCATAACAAAATTTGAAGATCGGAGTATGTTAAGCATTTTGACGGCTTGTTGCGATGTTTCTTTATTGTGGCTAGATTGGATTGTTCTTCAGAAGCATGCAAAATCGCTGAATAAATCTCCTTGAATCTTATAATGGCTTCATGCTTGTAAACCCACCATGTTTCGCATATCGCAAGCAGGCTTTTTTGATGATCAGCTGGTAACAGGTCCCAATTTTTTTTTTCAAAACGGCAGTGCGTTCAGCCGTATGTCTAAAGTAGGAATCAACAGACTGCACAATCCCAACGCAATTTCGCACATCTGCTTGTGAACAGGAGTCAGAAATAGCAAGATTAAGAGATTGTGTACTACAATTTACAAAAACAGCAAGGGGACATTTTTGGTATACGCTTGGGCACCGTGCAAATACCCACTCATAGCTGCAGTTCCATCGTAACCTTGACCAACCATATGGGAACATTCCATTTCATGCTTTTTCAGAGCTGTAATTATGAGATTTACAAAACCGGTTCCTGTCACGTCAACAGTTGCAATATACTCTAAGAACATTATCCTTATTTTTATGTTGTTTTCCATCTTTTAAATCAACATATCACAAGCACAGCAAAACTTACTCCATACGTGTAATATCAGTCGTCTCGTCAGCGAGAATCGCAAAAAATTTGTTTAAATTATTTCATCTCCTAAATTATTATATATATATATATATATATATATATATATATATATATATACATATATATATATATATATATATATATATATATATATATATGTATATATATATATATATATATATATATATATATATATAATATATATATATATATATATATATATATATATAATATATATATATATATATATATATATATATATATATATATATATATATATATATATATTTAATTCTACCAATATAAAAATCGTTCCTTTTGAAAAAATTAACAAAATGGCGTTTGGTTAACTTTGATCCGATTATTGGAACCGGAGTTATAACTTTCGTAAAAAACAATTGCATTTGATGGGGCTTTTCTAAAATCCCCTCATTTTAATTATACTTGTTTTAGCTTTAAAATGAATTTTGCAAAATGAGTTTATCTTTATTAATTAAAAAGTTATAACTATTAAACATTAAAAATTTCTGAAAACTTTGTTTTCAAAACTTCCACAAAATTTATTATAAAATCTTATCATTACAGCTGTTTCGGCAGAGTGCCTTTCTCAAGAGATCTATTTTTGGTATGCGTTTACACTTTATAGTCTTTAACAAAATAGGTTGAGGAGCGGAGAACTGTTTGTCTCAAGTTGGTCATTCAGAGTTATGTATGTGTTTTTTAATTTATTAATTTTCATAGATTCTAACCAAGATAGCTTAAGGTGATATGTCACAATGTAAAAATTTATATACTTTATATAGTACTTTATTTATATACTTTTATATAGTTTATTCTGGAGATATAAACTTAAATAACTTTAAAGAAATTAATGGTATAGAACATTACTTTCATAAAACAAACAATACATTCCACCTATCTCTACTTCATTGGATAAAATCTGTCTCCTCAAGAACTTCCCCGTTTACTGTTAAACAATTACAATAGTTGACCTGAGTTCTCCAATCAACAATCCAAGATAGTTTGAACCATGTTCTTTCAACCATCAATTAATAGAGTACCGGCATGTAAGTAATGTTTATTTATTGGTTTATTTATTAATTCATTACAGTTTAATAGACTATGTTACCAATTTGTGGGTCTTACCTTGTCTGCTTAAACATTTTATTCATTTATAAAACCACAGACATGTAATATTGGCATAATTACTGTAATTTATATAATTTATATCACCTACCTATGTTTTTATCTTTATTAGACAACACCCTAATATGGGATTATTATTTTCAGCATTTTAACTTTGTATCGTGACCTGAAGATGCTTTGCATATTATAGAAAGCGAAACCGGTCGTCCGATTAGTTAAATTAAATTGATTGTGAGTAAGTCTAACTTATTATTTCTTTTACCTTTTGAAATGGACTCACACAAGCAACACATTCATGATTTGTCCACTTTCTATTTTAATGATATCTAGTTAAAATATACAAAAAAAGCAGTAATTTTTTCGTATTTGTACTTAAATGAATCTATGTCATAACTTATGTGGTAACGTGCCTAAAAATTGGTATTATGTAATAATTTCTGAACTTAGGTACAAAATAACTACGTTAAATACCAAAAACCTTTATTTTAAGCAAATGGTCGTTATCCATACTGCCGTAATTTTTAAATTAACTGTACCTAAAGATAAAATTACAATTAAAAGCTGCAAACTGGGGATTTTGACATGTTACCGTTATAAGTTAGTGAGAAATTAGTTCGGCTATCACTTAATAGATGGGAAAATAAGTTCACGTGTCATTTAGTAGAAGGCAGCAGTGGTGTATTAAATAGCGACAAATGCGTGTTTGTCGTTATGTCAATGGTCTATTTTTATACTGTAACCATGGTAATACGAATCACGTGGTTTTGTTTAGCAAAGCGGTCCCCAGTTATTATTTTGCCTTCGTTTGACTTTCAATTATCAATCATGATTGCATAACGTTACAGTGTTTTAAAAATACAAGTATACCATTTTTATCCTTGGCACCCTGACGTTTTATAATCGTGGTTGAATGTTAAACTGTGGTCAGTAAAGTTTACTGGAGGATAATACTGGTTTTTACATAATACATAAATTACATAAGCTCTAGCGTGTCACGTGGGGCTTATCTAAAAACAATTCCAGTTTTATTCACGTTTTGGAAAATTTAATTTTTATAGACAAAACAATATAATGTAATAATTGATTAAATTTTGTCGATTAATTATTTCCGTAAATGAAAAAGATTATTGAAATTTACTTGAGTCATAATTAAAAATCAGATGAAAATCTGAAATTTTCTGAGGAAAAAACTTCCACTGTTAACATTCGATATGAAAAAAAATTGTTATTGTAGTGACGCTGTTTTGACTCAATTGACTAGCGTACTTTAGATTTCTTAGAAATACTGTTCTTATAAATAAATGGTCTAATTACCATAATCCCTTTTTTGATCATTCTTCCAAACTTCTTCAAACTTCAAACAATTCCAAATTTCTTTATCAGTTTGGAATAAATATTTTTGGGCAGATAAAGAATTCAGAATTGTCGTAAATATTTCCAAATGAATGAACGTTTTGTGTATATGTAGTAGGATAAAGAATGTCAAGTAATTAATATGTTTACTTAAAAAATCCCTAATCAGCACATCCGGCTAAGTGCTGGTGTAAGATAATTAAATTCTACGACCTTTTTCATCAGAGAATGTATTGAGTATCATGTATCATATTAATAATATAATATGTATTAGAATTGCATACATTTTTACCAATAGGGCAAGCTGTATTAAAATAAAACCACACTTGTGTAATTTAATACAAAAGTAAGTTTTTTGTACTTACTGTAATATTTAATTTTGTATTATTTCGAACCCCGCATCTTTCGCGAAAAATAACTGTGGGACGTGACAGGACTTATATACGGGAAGTTAGTTGTTTTCGCTTATTTTAGTGCAAACTTTTTTCCGGCAAATAATTTTGTTTTTGCCGTGTGGGTAGGCCAAAGTTAACCTGGGAAAATAAAATCAGATAGAAAACGCAGAACGGTACTTCGTATAGTGCATTTACAAAAATTGCTAATGTTTTGGACAGTTTGTTAGCTTTACCTGTCACTCTTACAAGTAAAGTACAATGAGCTTTGTGAAGTGGAAAGTGCGGTACTTAAAAGTGTATTCGAAGAAGCTTCCGAAAAAGAGTTAATCAGTGAGATGGAGGCAACGGATAAATTCGGTGCAAGGTACTTTGAGTCATCAAGTGTAAAAGGTAAGCGCAAATTTAAATTACCTCCAATCGAGTTGAAAAATTATTTAGAGTTTGTAGCCTAGGTTTGGCAGAGGGGATCTCCAGATTGAAGTTTACATTAGAGAGCTCTTAAAGTTTTGAGTCGAGTTTCTAATAGTCGGGTTCATTGCTCGCAAGAGTTTTCTGTTGACTTTTCAGTCTTATAGCCACACATGTTGCACAGTAGTACCACTGTTGAAACTAAACCTTTATGTTTTTCATCAATTATCTGTAGATTTCCCATCGTCCAAACTTTCGAATGAGCAAACTGTAAGTTTAAAGTCCACTGTAGGACATAATGTAAGTCAACAATTCGGTGTCCATTAAGATATGTTTGTTTTACTGTTTCTTTTTTAATTTCCAGGGGAGGATTGTTAATGCTAAAATTGAAACATGTTTGTTGGTAATTAAAAAGACACCATGTATTTTACTTTAATATTCTTTACCTTTCATATTCTTCTGAAGAAATAAGGCTGAACTCATGTAAATCTGATGAGGTTGATTGACCTGCTTCTTTGCTAAAAAAAAACAGAAGTATTGCTGTCTTATATCTTGTCAGTTCATGTAAACGTAACACAGTTTTACAATGAAATTTGGTATGGTTGTTGTTTTCAAAATGCCTCTTTTTAAGACTTTTTTTATAAGATATTCTAAACCCTTTGATTTAACAAATTCGTTACTGCTTACATGACACACAGAAATGACTTGAGCATTTTGGATAAGGTTATTTACACTAAATTGATCTAAAATGAGTTCCTGAATTTGAATTATTTTTATGCAGAGTATTTATAACAAAAGACAAAATTTACATGATACTGACAATACTTTTTCACATGATGACCATATTTTCAAGCGATGTAAATAAAATATAAATATAAATACTCACTTCTCTTTGTCGCTTGTAGAACCACAAGCTACTACTGAAATTCCTTTTTTATTTTTTTGACATTTAATCAATGTGCGACTACGCTTGGTAGATCTTTTATTAAAGTCCACACGAAAACTAAGTTCCTGTAGTTGGCTGTATACCATATATTAAAAAATTTTTAATAAAATCCTTTATAAAAAGGTATATAAAAACCCAGTCGGGCTATGTTAAAGAGACAAAACGTTTTCGGAATAAGCCTTTACTTTAAAACAAAACCCTTTAAAAATTACTAAATGAAATTTAGTTTACATTATGTCTTGTTTAAAATTAAGATGGTAAAGTTACCGTTGGATTGGTAACATGGCGACATATGACTCTATATTAAGTTGCAAGTCCTGAAATGGTATGTCTACGAGGACTTTATTAAAGCTTTAAACTTTAAAAGCTAAAACTTTATTAAAGCAACTTTTTATTAAAGGACTTTAATCTGTTCATTTTGTTCACACCTGAAAAATATTTAATAGATAACCTTTGGCATACCAAAAGCACAAAACAAAATCCCGTTATTTAACTAATACTTAAATATTATCAACACTACCCGTATTGACATAAAACAAACATTTTGTGGGTGGCCTTGGCTACCATCGTCAAATGAACTTCATACACACGAGTTATTATAGCAATAGGTACTTACAGTCTGTCCCAAACCCTTCTTTCAGTGCGTCACTAATTTTGACATAGTATAGGATTTTAAGAATGTCGAGAATTATTGCATGTCATTTCAGTTAAATTTGACAGTTGCAGGATCGTAATCCCTCTTTTTCTAATTGAAAATAATTTAATAATTTTAATATTAGTCTTTGTTCTTTCTCGATATATCTCGGCATATTTAAAATATTTTTATGACAATAAATACAAAATTAAATTTTCACTGTAAAATGTCTGATAATACTAACCTGGAATGACAATTATTTTATCAATTGACGTTGTGAAAGTACTGTCAAGATCGAGACCTTCTGCGTCAAATTATATTTATGTGCATCATTGATTGGATATCTATTTAGCGTATTCTAAACTCCAACCAATTATACATCCGTAACTAGAATTAGCTTTACGATAAATAATTTTCCAAGTTCTATGTATAATTATCACAGACTCACGTTTTTTTCTGTCACTTCTAGCTTAATGTGTTAGAGAGAATTCGATCAACTATGACGCACTGAAAGAAGGGTTTGGGATGAACTGTACCTATCTATTTTCTTCAATATTAGGAAATAAGACGTATACACTATTTAAAATGGTTATAAAACTAAAAAAACAACACTCAAAATAAAAAAAGCAACCTCAAAGGTAAATAAATAACAACAAAACACGATACAAAATTAAAAAAATATATGGAATGATCCAATTCGAAAATAAGAATTTCTGAAACTTCTACTAATAGCTCATCAACTTACATTGAACAAGACTGCCGATTGAGAGCGAACTGTTCCGATCTTATTATATTATAACTCCCAGTACTTGGCCTCGCTGGCAACTATGTCGCTGTTCAGAGACTTAAATTTCGGGAAAATTAAAATATTAGAATATGATGCACGTGCTGCCATCTACTCAAAAAAATTTTAAACGTTAGTTTATTTGAATGCCATTCATTTTAACTGCGGCGTGAACATATCCCCTTAAGGCTTTTATTTTGGATGTGGAGAATTTTAAATTCGATATTAAAAGAATGATTATGATCTAGAAGGTGAAGTGCCTATGTAGAATCTGTTTTGCTATATTGAAAGCCCTTTTATATTCTGCTATTCGTTTGTTAAAATTTCTACCAGTTTGACCGATGTAAGTTTTTGGGCAGTCGCCACATTTAAGTTTGTATACATCACTGTGTAGGTGCTTTTTATTTTGACGCTTGTTGTTTATAATATATTTGCATATATATATTATTGTGATATTTATAGTCTTGGTGCGCCAAGCAATAATTAGCTAATTAATTTTTTTTGATTAATTAAAATTATTTAAATGATATGATTATGACTCTATCACAATTTTTAATTCTTTTATCTCAGGGTTAAATTCGTGCTTCAATATCTAGGCTATTACATGTGAAAGGTAAGGTCCAGAGAATACCGGAATAATAAAAAACACATATGATCTAACACTATATATTGAAATAAAAATAATGAAATAATTCACACTCAAAGGTTTTCAATAAACAAATCTCATATAAGGATTCTCAAAATTTTGTTCTCCGTACGTGAACAATCAAAATTAATGGTACAAACAATATTAATTGAAATCTCAAAATCCCAAACTATTCTAACTCTCCTAATCAGAATATTTATATCCTTTCTCAATTACGTGTAAAAATTTTGTTATCAATAAAAGAAAAAAACTGCAGAAACAAAAATATCTCTCTCTGATGATGAGTGGTCCAAATCCTTGTTCCTTGTAGACTATATTATCTCCTCTCAACCGCTCCCTATGTAAACAGCAATCTTACACAGATTGTTGCAAGTATATCGTCCTTAATGATCTCCTTCAAAAGCACAAATCATTCAAATTATGATAGCCTTTCTCCTCTCGATAAACTGAATCTCTCGTTGGCCCGAGTGAAAAATGACTCTTGGAATATCTTCTCTTTACGATAAACTGAATCTCTCGTTGGCCTGAACAGTGACTCTTGGAATATAAGTAGAGAAATATGACTTACAATATTTTGCTGCTTCAGCTTCTGTCAGATACACTAACTCCACAAAAACTCACTAACATTCCACTACTGCTTGCTACATTTCAGGAACCGCCAGAGAACAATCACCGTTCCTCTCACAGACTTGGAAACCAACTGATTATCTTTTTTCTCTCCTAAATCTAGCCAAACTCTCACTCCTACATACCTATCCCACCTTTTTCAATCTCCGCCAATCAAAACTCGTCACAATTCCCCCATTTTTTCATTTCGATAACAAACAAATTTTTACCTATAATTATAAAATTTCCTAAAACTTATTTACAAATAATATTTTCTATAATTCTTAAAAACTAACAAAAACCTCTATCTAAAATCTCTTCTATTTGTCCCTAATCACTGCATTAATGTATTTTGGAAAACCCCGTTCAATTGTCTTTTTGTTTTCACTTAAAATTATGCGGGTCACTCAAGTATAACAAAGAAATAATTTATGCAAAGCTTACTTTTTGTTTGGTACAGGTAATTCAAGAAATTAATAACTCTCCTTCTTCGAAATGTTTGTTGGATATTATCCTACTTATCTGAATTATTTTAATGTTATTGAATTTTGAAATATTTTTAAACAAACCAATATTTTTCTCGATTTTACATATCATAACAATATATATATAAGTTGTTGTCTGTAATAATTAGGGCTACGGGATTTTCGCAAATAAAAAACATGAATTTCGCATTTACTTTTTTTTATAATTACAAAATTTATTTTTAACTACGAGTAAAACAAGAAAAAACATTAATTAAAACCTAACATCGTTGTAATTTCGAGATTCGACTCTTTACACGACACTACAATATTATATTTGCTGAAGAAGGAGACTTGCGTCTACGCTGTTCGTTGGACTCCAGATGCTCTGTAATGTTGCTTTAACAAATGACGGAAAACTGCACTGTGTAGCAAGCAAAATATCCTTCACATTGGGATCTTTGTTCCTTCGTTTCGATTGAAGGATTAATCTATGAAAGTGAGTATATCCATCTATGTACTCCAATTGTGTCATTATTCGAAAAAAAGGAATTTTAGAAAAACTTTCTGATAGTACATTCGGGTTCACAGTAAATCTTGTAGCTATACATGGGTTAAACAACAACTGTCCAATGTGTGAGAAAGCCTCGTTTGTGTCTTAAAGTTATATAGAGAGTTAGTTTATTAAAGGCTTTGTCGTTTGCTTTCATAAGCATTTCTTTCAGTGTAGCGTCAATTTCTTTGTTTTCAGTGAGCAATCGAGATGTTTTTACATCAAAATAACCTTGGCGATGGTGTTCAAGTGACGATTTTAAGTCCTCTAATTTGTTCCATAAAAGATGGGCGAATGGATAACTGGCTCCTTCCAAATCGTCTATTAATTTCATTAATTTTGGACAGAACTCGGTGGTTGACATTTGAATTTTTAGTTTACGTCTGAAAGTTACATCGGCGTAATCGTCTTTGAGAAATTTAATACAGGAATTTTCAGTCTCCCACACATAAAAAAAATTCAGTATGTGATTAAGATATTCACTTAGATACGACGATGCTGAGAATCAAGAGTTACATCTAGTTACAACTGGTGCTGGATAAAGTTTTGCTGGGAGATTGGGCACGTTTTCTTTCAAATAATTCAAATAAGAAATCTTTATTTTTCTTGAAAGACAAAAGGCTGACTTGACTTTATAAATTATAAATAAAAAAGTTATAGCAGTTTATAGTTAAAATTTTCGGTGAAAAGTGGTAAACTAATTGGTCGGGACAGGGCCCATTTATGAGTCCTTCATACACTTAGACCTCTTAAGACGGTTCCATTGTATTATCCCTATCATACGAAATATGCTCATAAGAACCTAGTCTTCGGCCTTTCTGGCGCCCAGGCTGTTCCGGGCTCCCATATCATCAGCAGGATCTCCAAGTCTGAGCCCTTTTTGTCGTTCTGAACGTCTAATCATTTACCGGGATTTGCCGCCGGGCACTTCCAGAGGACATGTGAGGAGATTTCCTTCTCCTCATTACAAAGACGGCACCGTGGGCCTTCCTCCAATCCAAGTAAATCAAGGTGTCGCCTGATCTACAGTGGTCGGTAAGCATACTGACCACCAGAAAGCACCTTCTACGGTCTAGGAGAAGTTGTGCTGTAAGACTTTTAGATGGCCCCACTATGTGTGCCTGTCTCATACCTCCACAACTGGCCCAGGAGTCCTGAAACCTCCGCAGAAGCTCTTTAAGACTACCCCGACCAGCACTGAAGGGCACTCTAATCACAGGTTCAGGTCATGCCAGCAGAGTGAATGAGCCCCGTCTTTCCAGGGCGTCAGCCGGTTCGTTCCCTTCCACGCCTGGATGTCCCTGTACCCATAGCAAGTTAATGGTCCGCGTAACATTAGCAAGTGCTCTCTTGTACTCAAAAAGCAGCTTAGAGCTGACTTTAGTCGCTTCCAAAGCCCTTAGTGGTGCTCGACTGTCAGAGCAGATCGAGATGGTCCTGCCTGAGCACATACCAGGATCGCAAAGATCTCGGCCTGAAAGACTGATGCATGGATGCCGGGAGCCCGGCCATATTCAAATTCGATTCCGCTCCCATATGCTCCAGCCCTTGCCCGCTCGTCCATTCTAGACCCATACGTGAACCAGGTGATCCCGCTTCGACGAATCAGTGCAGGTTCTCGTTGCATCCACTCATCTCGCTCAGGAAATTGAACCAAGAAGGAGGATGAGAACTCAAATTTGGGAGCCATGCTGTCCTGTACCATAGAGAGCACAGGACAACAATCGAGGGCCTGTCTCCAGATGTCACAATGGCTCATTCGACCATTAATTCCCAACCAGTATCCAGAGCAGTTGAGACAATAGGCTGCCACCATGGCTTCGTGCTCTACAATAGGATGTAGAGGAGGTAAATCAAGCAAAACCTCAAGAACCGTTGTGGGACTGGTCCTCATGGCTCCTGAGATGCCAACGCATGCCAACCGCTGGAAGTGAGTCAGCTGGGCCTTAGCAGTAGCCCGCGTCACCACACAATGGCCGCATATTTCAGCATAGGCGTTATCATGGATTGATGCATCCAATATAAAATTTTCGGCTGCAGACCCCATTCTCCGTCCGGCTCGCGGAGATGAGAATACAGCCGGGGCAAGCTATCCATGCCTGTCGTAGGAGGCGACTAATGGGAAGGAATGGAGAGGTGGAGAGCCGTCGTTCGAGTTGTCGGGTTTGTAGAAACGCACGCAGGATGCTTCGGCATTACGGTCACCGGTCTACACTCCTAGTATCCGAGACGAGCGTCTGGTGGGACCACTACTCTCATTCCACACAACCAAGGTGAGGTTGAACGTGCTGCGTCCCTCATACACCCTTTCCCCATTGAGGGCGTGGGGTTACGGCACGTACCCACGTTGGTAGATTTAAGAGTGCTAGAGGAGAGATCCTCGGCGGCTACCTATCCACGCGCGAGGTGGAGCCTCGACCTGCATTAACCTTTCCGCCCCGGGGGAGAGGGTGTATAACGGACGGGAGTACGTACCACAACACATGTACTACGGGGAGGGTGGAGCTCCGCGATGCTTCTTTCAACGCGCCACCATCAAATGGTGTCGGACTCGTAGGGTCTAATGGCTAGCTAACAGTCGTATGCCGAAAAGCCAGGTAGACTAGGATCGTGCTAGCATTTTATTGTTGGGGGGTATACGAATTTCGTCAATGCAGACCCCATTTGAGTCCGAAAGCTCATCTGCACGCTCAAAAAGCTGTCACGGCCTTATTCATTTGACTCCGAGTGAACATAATCACAGCAGTATTTTCAGGATTAACCCCGATTGCCTGATACCGGCACCACTCCTCAACGAACCCGAGACTCACTTGAACGACCTCTTGCTCTTGATCGAAAGAGCCCCTCAACCAATATAACTACGTCATCGGCGTAGGCTTGCGCATATATACCTTGTTCGGACAGTCGCTGAAGAAGGCTGTCAACCACCAGCACCACAGCCTTTCAGCAGCATCACATATGGAATCAAAAGTAGCGCAACTAAAGGCGTCCTCAATATCCATAAAGATACCTAGGTTGTATTGCTTCCGATCTAGCACCCGCTCCACCCTGTAGACAAGGTGTTGCAGGGCCGTCTCACAAGACTTCCCAGCCTGGTAGGCACATTGACACATGAATGCAAAGGGCGGCCCCTAAGTGCTCCATCACGTATGAACCGATCTACGATTCTCTCTAATGTCTTTAGAAAGAAGGATGAGAAGCTGATTGGTCGGAACGATTTAGCAAGGGTAAAATCGGTTTTAACCGGCGTAAAAATAAATACGACCCTAGTCCTCCTCCAGCCCTAAATATCCTAACCAGTGTGGGGGTAACAAGGTCCAGACTCTGCTGAAGCAGAGCCGCCATAATCCGCCTGGTGACTTTAAGGGGGCAAAACTCCCAACAGCCCAGCACACCTTTGTATGCCATACTCCTCCTTCTTCATCCGAAAATTCTCCATTCGCGGGAGCCTAATCGTAGCTAGTGCAGTATCATCCTTATTCCTTGCCCTCTGGGAAGTGAGCGTCCAAGAGAGTCCTTAGGATCTCTTTGTCAGTGGAGGATAGACTTTCACTGGGAAGAAGCACCTGACCCACGACAGGAGCCAGATCTTTGGAGAGGAATGATGGAACTTAAGTGCCGCGGACATGTGTTCCACGCTATCACAATAGGCTCTCCAAGAGCTTTTCTTTGACCTCTTGATCAGAAACTTTTATATATTCCTTCTGAGCCTGCTTAAAGGAGCCCCAGTGGACAGGCAAGCCAGTCCTCCTGGCTTTGTTGAAGAGTCCCCGAGTCAGACTGGGCTGCCTTTTTACCTGAGGTGTCCACCAGGGAATAGCAGAACCAGCAGTCCTCTGTACAAGGGGACTTTATATGCCGAGGTCAGGGCTCCGGATAAGTAATCCAAGGAGATCTCTATCTCATCAGCTCCTCCATGACGCGGAGGACGACTCACGAGGTTATGGCTGAGCTTCTCTCGAAAGATATTTTCTTGTGGCATTTTAAATTAATTACTATTTAAATGGGAATAAGCCACAATTAAAGGTTAAAATACGTTTATTGACGTTTCAATTTCCACTTTGGAAATCGTTCTCAAAATGTATTTTAACCTTTAATTGTGGCTTATTCCCATTTAAATAGTAATTAATTCTCTCGAAAGCGTTTCCAGTGTATAGCTCGTGCATTCCTGTATGAAATATTCTGGAGCTTAAGAGCCTCCAGCTTGATGAGAATCTGCCTGGGATCTGACAGCGAGAGCTCGTCATACACGACCCACTTCGACAACAGTCTCACTAACACTCTAGAGCATAAGGTGAGATCGATTACCTGACTTTCAGAGGTAGGTACAGAGCCCCGGTTCAGAATTTCTAAGTTTGTGTCTGAGAGGTACTGCAGCAGGGCCGCACCTCGGGGATTAATATCCATACTCCCCCATACTATGTGGTGGAAGTTGGAATCGCGGCCCACTAGGAGTGGGAGCCGCAGGTCCTCACAGTATCTGACCAAATCCATCATTTCCGTTGTTGTAGGGCGTTCTGGTGAGTCGTAAGGAAAAAGGGGCAGAACGCACTACCATCTCCTTCCACGTCTCATCGATTTGAAACTTTGTAACGATAAGACTACCAAAGAGAATTGAAGTACTATTATAAAAATAATACCTCAATTAACCATGGGAGCTTATAGTCTATGCCTTTGTCTGAGTTCGTCTTGTCTTAAACTAGGGATTGAACCTGAGCTCTTAGCTGAAAGCAAATATAACAAATTTTAAGCAATCATTTTATGATAGAATGAAATTTTCATTTTATGACAAGAATAAAAAACAATAACCAACCCTGACAAAGCTTAACAATTAATTCGTGAGGATGATACTTATAGCATAGATAGGCTGCTTATGTGTCCTCCCAATTAGATGTTATGTTGTAACATGTGGATGTAGCCTCGTGATTAAGTGGTTAATAAATTTGCCAATAAATTCTTTAATATATTCTTCGATGTGGTCCATAAACTAAAAATACAACAACAACTGGTATTAGAGACACATCAAAAGGGGTTTAACTTTCTTGCCATTTTACAAAATTACAATTAAACAAATAGCGAAGGGCAAGGATAAAATGAAATATAATTATTACTACTTAGTTTAATTCCGTTCACAAGTCCTACATGCATATAATCGAGAACAAAATCATAAAAGAAAACGTGCTTTCGATAGAAGTAAGGTTAATGAATATTGGAAATGCTGTCAGAATTATAGAATAAAGATTACGATGAAAGTACTTACTCCAAGAGAAATGTTGCAGACCATAAAATGAAGCTTATTATAATTTCTACCTTCTTTTATAAATTTCAATTATAAACAAAAAATAATCCCACCTCATTAAAGGTGATTGAAATAAAATAGGAAGGGACTGCTTGAAGTTAGCACAGATGTCATAGGATGTTCCTATACAATGGAATTAGCTTGTCTGTCAACACAGAACAGAAGATTTAATCTGCCGGACAGAAAAATAGAGAGGGCGAATATTTATTCTACGGGACAGAAAGAGAGAGAAAAGAAAGATAGAGGAAGAAAATAAAAGCAGAGGAAGAAAGAGAGGGCGCCAACTACTTTTTAAATAAAAAATAGTAAAAAGAGAAACTGAAGTTAAAGGAATTAATAAATTATTAAAGAAATTAAAATCAAATAATTATTTAAATATAAATTAATAAAGATGTGACCCATCAGAAAAAATTCGAACACAACTGAGAAATTTTTCTCAAAGAAAACAAGAACACAATGTTCTACCTAGGAATAAGTATATGCAGTAGTAATCTGTAAGAACAAATCAAAAATAAATACTTTATAATAAAACAATCAAGTTAATGAATATATCAACAAAATATTGATCATAAAAAAAATTTAGTGTATTACTCAGCGAAATTGAATACTTCCCAACGAATTGTAGTATCCGTTCATATATTATAACAAAATAATTAATATAAATTAATGAATAAAAGTAGTTATACATTATTCATAAAAAATTTAGATTATAACTAAAATTTGTTATATTTAAAAAAATTTAATAAAATAATTTTCAAATGTTAATCTGGGGAAAATAAAAATAATTACCCAATAAATTGTAGTATTCATCACACTGAAATTATTAATTTACCATTAATTAATTACTACAGAGAATATCTCTGGAAAAAAAAATTATCAATGAATTTCAGTATTCATTAAACTGAAATTAAATAAAGTACTGTTATAAAGTTACCAGTAAGATGGTGTAGCCTAAAGTTTATAATAAAAATTTAATAATTATAATATATACAGTTTTTGAGGGAAACGCTCAGGGGAATATAAATTCATATTACCCAATGAATTTTAGTATTCATCAGACTAATAATGAGGGGAGAAAATTAATTTAAATTACTCGGGTATCTGTAGACTTTGGTACTGTACATGGACCCTACCAAAGAAGCAATTGAAACCATGTTAGTATGAACGCAGCATAGCCCACGGTTTAACCACGACAGCGCTCCTCGGAGACGATAGCCCTATGTGTCATGAACCCCCCGACGCCATACCCTAGAGACAACCCACCATTTAAGGAAGATCCAGTGGTACGAATATACATCTGCACCAAAGCTCAGGCCCACAATAACAAAAATAGTAATAATAATAAAGGGGCACTGCATCAGATATATTTAGATATACATTGTTGAAGAATTCTGTCTTCAGAAATTCTTCGGAAGTGCAACGACTTCCTTTGCAAAAGAGCATACTATACACATAGTATGAAGTCTGGTTAATAATTAATTTCAAAGGTAAATATACAAAAATAAAGACAAATAAGCAAACTCCAGGTAAATATATAATATAGAGATCATAATATCTCACAGAAATGAATATCTATGAATAGAATGACACTGCTAATGAATGAATCTCAAACAAATTAGTACTCAGGATGTCTGAGTACCTACAGTAAGGTAACAATAATATCAAAATTATAATATGAGTAAAAGCATGTAGACATTGATATGGAAATGTAATTATTGATAAACAACTCAAAAATACATATAAACTTTACTTGATATGTCAAATAAGACAAAGTTCTACACAAAAGATATAGAGTAACTGCATAAAACAAGTCCTAAAAAACTAAGAGTAAGTTAATAATGAAAATAAGATAATGATACATAAGAAATGTTATTCTCACTAAATATAAACCAGGGATCTACACAAAAGAATAAAGTACTGCATAAATATAGTTAACAAAGATAGAAGAAAACAAGTGAAAGTAGGTATACTACAATCAAACTTCAAAGCGCCATAATTCTACACCAGATTTTTAAAAGCAGATTGCATAGAATTATTTTAATTCCAAAAGAAATAAGAAATAACACATCATCCAAATATATATATATATATATATATATATATATATATATATATATATATATATATATATATATATATATATATATATATACCAACGGTATATTAATTGTCTTTAAAAGACCAAAAAGGAACACAGATTCATATAATCTGATCCAAAATCTCCTTAGGATATATGTATCCTAGGAAAACTAAAACACCATGTATGTATGCAACAAACCATGTTGTCATACATAAAGTGCTCGATGGGGCTTTTAATTGTATCAAAATCAAAAACAATTACCCAAAGTAAAATAATAGAAATATATAAACAATTAGGATAATATCAAAATATAAAGAGATAAAATAATAAAAGATAATGCTTTACCATATTATATAACATTATTGAGACTCACCATCACTAGAATCAGTAACATCTAATATATCTTGCACATGAAAATGACCAAGGTCTTTTCCATCTAGATCCTTAAGGTTATATACCAATGGAGATAAAACTTAATACACGGAATAAATTTGGGAGCTAATTTAGCAGAAAAATCATCCACAGCTTTTGAAAGGATATTATTTTTATTCCAGACTTTGTCACCTACATGGAATTTTACATTACGTCTACGTAAATTGTAGCGTTTAGTGTAAGAGTGTCGTATTCTCTTCTGAACTTCATTAAAGATAGGAGAAATATTCTCTAAAAGCTTGGGATCAAACAATTTATTGTTAATATTAACAATAATATTAGACGTTTCTTTAATAGCACCAAAGAATGGACCATCAACAGGAACATTTCTAGCAAACGTTAAAAATGAAGGAGAAAATTGTGTCACTTCATGTTTAGCTAGACGAATCGCTTGGGTTATTTTAAAAATCTCCTTGTCCCAATATTTATGATTTTCCTGAATAAAATACCTAATTGCAGTAACAATCGTCTTATTAACTCGTTGAGTAGGATAAATCTGAGGAAAGTATTTAGCATTCCACCAAATTTGTTTTTGTTTTGCTAAGATCTGTGGTGCACCAAAAATTAGAAAAACTTGATTTTCGATAAACTTGACAATAGCTTTAGAAGTAGCATTAGGAAAAGGATGTACAAACATGAACTTTGTAAACCAGCCAACAACAACTAAAAGATAACGATTTCCATTTTTAGATCTAGGATATGCACCAAATAAACCAGCAGATAAAAACTGAAAAGGAAAATTAATATCACGATATTGTCCCATAAGACTAGCTGGAGGTAAATTACTAGGCTTGCAAGAAGCACAAACTTTACATTTATGAACATAGTTCACAACAGAACATCTCATTTTAGGCCAGTAATACAATTCTGAGATCCTAGAAAGGGTTTTAAAGACACCTACATGAGCAGCTGTAGGATCATCATGATACATTTGCAAAATTTCCTTCCTATGTGGAGAAGGAACAAAAATTTTCCATTCTGGGGAAGAATCAGAAAACTTTGAGCTAGAAAAAACATGTTTATAAAGAATATTATCCTAAACTTTAAAAGCAGGTCTTTATCATATTCCTATACCAAGCATCTGTTTTTAAATTAGATAAATTCAAGAGAGAAACTCGAGATGCTTCAGGAATTCTTGAAAGAGAGTCAGCTACTACATTTAAAGAACCACTACGATGAACAACAGTAAATTTGTGACAAGGCAGTTTCATTATCCATCTGGCAATTCCAGGAGAAGGATTTTTCATGCTATATAACCACTATATACTATATTCATGCTATATAATGAGGAGTGATCTGTAATAACATTAAAATCATCACTAACTTCAATATAGCATCTAAATTTTTCAATTGATAACAAAATTGCTAACAATTCTTTCTCAGTAATTATATATTTTCGCTGAGCTATTGTTAAAGTTTTGCTAAAGTAAGCAATAGGATGTTCTAATCCATCATCTTTTTTAAATAAAACACCACCAACACCAGATTCACTTGCATGACAAGCAAGATAGAAATGCTTGGAAAAATCAGGACTTGCAAGAACAGGAGCTGTTGTAAGAACCTGTTTAATTTTCTGAAAAGCTTCATCAGCTTCGGGAGTCCATGTAATAGGTTGACCTTTCTTTCTGCCTTTTAGCAAATCAGAAATGGGACTACAAATAGTAGCAAAATTGTTTAAAAACCTACGGTAATACCAATTATTAAGTCACTCAACCGACGTATCTGGGTTGTATTTGTGGGTACAGGGTATTCCAAAATAGACTGGACCTTACCAGGATCAGTTCTTAACCCTTGATCATCTATTACAAATCCAAGGAATTGCAATGAAGATCTGCAAAACTGGCATTTCTCAAAATTAACAGTGAGATTTGCATCTTTCAAACGCTTGAATGGCATTTTCAGAGTTTTGATATGAGTATAAAAATCTGGGGTTACAACAATAATATCATCAAGAAAATAGAAAACATAAGGTTCTAATAAAGGACCTATAACTGAGTCCATGACTCTACACATAGCTTGAGCACTATTAATTATTAAGACCAAAAGGCAAAACATTAAAACAAAATAAACTTCTTATTTGCACAGAAAAAGCAGTTTTTAATTTAGATTCTTCATCTTAACAGTCGATTTCATAATCAAGTTAAAGGAGACTTTAAATTTAAAGTTGCCTTTAACTTTAGATTTTCATTTCATAATCAAGTTAAAGGATCCTTTTTATCAAAAGCCCACTTTAACTTTAAAGTGAGGATTTCGGACCTTTAAGTTGTTAAAGCTTCCTTTAAAGAGTACATAACCTATTTTTTGAATATTTTAACAACACTGTTTAAGGATTGTTATCAAAGATTTAGGTTAAGAAAAGAGATTTGGGTTAATGATATAGGTATTATACTAATAGAATTAATAGTAGGTATCTAATATTAATTAAATTAATAGTAAACTAGAATTAAAAAGTAAGTATTAAGTAATTAATCTAATTAAAAAGAAAGTCCAGTAATAATATTTATACAGAAATATATGATGATGATGATGATAGTGTGTTTGGCATGGATACTAGTCCTTTTGCCACAGATTTTTAAATGATTTATGTTATGTTTATCAATTAAAAACTTGATTGTACTAAATTTATATTATATATCCGGATGCATATAAGTGATTACATATGAGTTCGTATATGGATTTCTGATTCAATGACAGTAGGTGGGTTATGTTTACTGGAAGTTGCATAATATATATATGAAATATATATATATATATATATATATATATATATATATATATATGTATATATATATATATATATATATATATATATATATAAAGAAATAATAATAATTAGTAGTTAAAGTGGTATTAAATTAGTATTAAAGGAATTTGATAAAAAGCCTGTTTAAGATCAATAGAAGATATGAACTTAGCATCTCTTACTTTAGAAATAATTGTATCAATTGAGAACCCTAGAAGTAAAGGGGTATAAGTGACATTTTTGTAAATATTGAGATAACTGTATCGCCGAACTGGAAATTTTTCATTCTATTTGGAGGTAAAGAAATCTAAGCGATAAGTCTAACAGGTGCTGCGTTATAGCGGCAAGTTACTTAACCTCCAAGCTAACTACGATTAGGGCTTGGAAGAAAAGAGGTACAAGTGCACTTGTACCTCTGTTCCACTGTGTCAGACTGTTAGTTGAGTTTATTTTGGGTGGGTAGTAATATTATAGCTCCTAAAGCAATATTAATTTGTTGTTATAGTAATACTTTATTGTAAACTGCAGTGTTTTACGTTATTTTAAACTACAGTGTTTTTAAGATGAGTTCGTTTTTTTTAAGCTTTAAAGGACATGGATGTACGTAACCTAAAAACTGAACGTAAGTTAAAAAAAAACCCTCAGGCGTGGAGTGCATAGATAAAAGACGGAAGAAATCACCCCAGAACAAAATTTATGAAAGGGCAGTTGAAATCATAAAAGAGCATATTAATAAATTCCCTAGATGCACAAGCCAATACACTAGAAATAAGACTCCGAATAGGAGGTATCTTCCTCAGGAGTTTCAATTTGAAAATAATGTACAAACTTCATTGTGATTTCTGTAAGGAGGAAAAACAGGAAGAACCTGTAAAGGAAGGCTGTTGCAGGAATATTTTTAATAATCATTTCAATCTTAGTGTCAAAAGGCCAAGTACAGACACCTGTAACAAATTTTGGTAGAAGAAAAAGCTTTAGCTCAGAGGGAAAAAGACTTAAACTTGCGTAAGGCGAAAGTCGTAAGAACAGCAAAAGATAAGTGTCATGACCTAAAGGATGCTAGCAAAGTTGGGATTATCTTCGACATGCAAAAAACTATGCCAACTCATAATGTGTTAACTTCGCATATTATTTAAAATCCTCTATGAGGAAATTCCCCGTGTAGGTGTGTTAGCTGATGTAGTACGAAAGGCTGTTTCAGACGCCAATCCTGGACTCTACGTGTCAAGTTTAAACAATGACACAAATAATAGGATAAATCAAAACCTATTAGGTTACCGCCCCTCGGCATACTCCGCCCAAAAACTAAAAATCTAGCTTTCTCTAATGGAGTAGGACCCACTGAATTCTAGTGCTACCCATCCGATACTGGATTCAACTTCGACTTTCTGAATGCCATTTCCAACATATTGGGTACAACTAAGACGATTAAAATATCTGACGTCGTGTTCAGTACCCTGACTGAAACAGGCGCTATATCGCAAACCGTGATATCCCGTCACTTAGTTCAGGCCCAGAGACAAACAGTTAAAGGTGAGAAGCGCCTTACCTCTTTAATTCAAGAGGACCTAGCTCAATAATCCTTAACTCCGAACTAATCAAGACTAAAGGAGGTAACAATGTAGACACCACTTGGTTCTGCATCGGTTTTGCATTTAGTGACAATTGCGGAGGCCAAAACAAGAGTCATCTGCCAGTCAAATTTTGGCTCTGCATTGTAAGAAACACTAATATTCAAACAGTAGATCATCGCTGTTTATAAGTAGTCATTCTTATATTGAGTGTAACCAAAACTTTGGTTTGATAGAGTTAAAAAAGAAAAGAACCAAAAAGGACCTGCATGTACCTAAACATTGTATGGAGCTGGTCACTTTCTAGAAGTAGAAAGTTCTTTACAGTACAGATGAAAAGTGACGATTTTTTAGACTTTCAAACACTTGCGCCATACAATGCAATGGTTATATTTTCAGCAGGACAAACCTTTCACCCCGTTTTACAAGAAAACAGCTGGACGTAGCATAGAAGAGTGTAGTGAGTCATCTATGAGACCCACTCAAGCTGGCAAAAATTCTGTCCTGTCAGATCTCTTGCCAGTACCCATTCACATAAGACCTCTCATTAAGCAGGCTTCAAATCTTTAACAGTTACTCAACAACGTGCCTAGAATTTACCATGAGTTCTTCACAAATCTGGACATGACATGATGGTCAACAAGCTAGAGAACTAGCAAACTTAGAAGAAGCAGAAGTCGAAAATGACGATTTGGATCAACAAGTCAAGTATGTATTAGTGTTACGATGAAGAATAAATTTGTACAACAACAAAGTAAAGGGGTACAAGTAGTACTTCGCAACTTAAAAATAGGTCCAAAATGAGAAAAGTCGATCAAATTATGAGTTTTTGTTAAAAATAATAATAATAATGCCTACAATTACTAAATCGCAGAAGAAACACTAGCATTAAATAATCATGGCAATTACAGTGAAGGCTCAACTTACTCAAAATTTACGTTTTATCACTTATACCCCTTTATTTCTAGGGTCCTCAATTAAAGGCATAGGATAACTATCAGGAACTGTAACAGTATTAAGTTTCCTACTATCAAAACAAACTCGGTGTGAACCATCTTTTTTTGGCACAAGCCATAAAGGAGAAGACCACGGTATACTTGTAATTAAGGGTTCTATAACTTTAAGTTTTAGCATTTAATCCCCTCCAGCATTTAAAATCTTATGCATAGCAGGTGACAATAGATACTGTCTCTGTTTAATAGGTTTAGCATTGGCAGTATCTATATATGTATATCTGATGTGTATGTAGATGAGTTCTACCAATGGAATTTGTAGGACCTATTTCTTTAAACAACTTAATAGCAGAGTTGAGTTGTGATTGCTGAATGTCAGAAAGATTTTCAGAACTGATAATAGTATTTACTACACGAGTAGATAAATATGTAGCCTCAAATGAAAAATTTGAGAAATCCAAAGAAAGTTGAAACAAATGGATAAAATCCATACCTAATATCATTTTATGTGAAATAGAAGAAACTATTAACACTTTAAGTGATTAAGTTTTACTCAATAAAGTAACAGGTAACCAAACATATCCTAAAGTACTCTGAATATTTCCATCAGCAGTAGTGAGTTGAACTGAGACATCATAATTAAGCGCTAAATTAAGCTTTTTAAGTAAAAATAAAGAAGGAGAACCAATAATACTAACATTACTGCTACTATCAAGAAGTGCAGAGATTGTCTCATTACCTACAGAAATAGAAATATACGGTCTGTTATCATTAGTATGAACATCTAATAATGAACCAGAATTGAAATGTACCTTAGAATTTAAAGGACCAGTAGAAGAAACAGAAGTACTAGAAGAAGATAACGTTTCAGATTGTACAGATTGTTGTCAGATTGAAAAAGTGCATAAACTATCATTAGATATAAAAGAAGAAGCAGTTTTAGGTATAAGTTGTTTAGAAACACTTACTGACTTCGGTTGTTTCAATGTTTTCGAAAAGTTTTTCCTGTGATGTTCTTTCAAACCGTTTTTCGAACATCTGCATTCATATATAGTGATATTCTTAAATCCACAACCATGACAAAACTTTCTTTTGGGTTTATTACATACTTGAAAAGTATGGCCTGGCATGTTGCAGTTCCAACCTCTAGCAGAGGAAGAAAGAGACTCAACAGAAAATTTGCTGCGAGACGAAATAGTAAGAGCAGCTTCAAATCTCATACAATACTTTGTAAGGTCTACAATTGATTCCACATCCTGGAAAGCAAGAGCCTTGACATAGTCAGGAAGAAGACCATTAATGATTTCATCCACTTTTTCACACTCAGGAATTGATTTTGAAGACCGGGGCATCAAAGACTCCATATAAAAAATATATGCAGAGGCTGGTTGTTTAAAAGACTGTTTTGTAGAACGTATTTGTTCCCACAAATTTCTTTCATAATTGTAAGGTAAATAAATTTCCGTTAAGGAAGCAACTAATTTAGAACAAGAATTAAAAGATTTTTTTGTGAAGTGATTATACCACCAAGTAAAAGCAGCACCTTCAAATAAATCTCCTGCAGAGATGAATAAATCTTCATCAGTGCAGTTCCTAGAAAACATTAAAGTTTCAATGTGTTCCAGAAATGGAATTAGAGGATCTTTACTAGAAATTTTTTTAATACCCCATTTATAAACAGGAACAGACTTAACAGATGAAGCTGAAGATTGAGAATAATTAAGGTTTACTCTATCAGGAGTGGAAGCAACAGGTTGGTCTACAATATCAGGTTTTACAATATCAGACAAATTACCCTATAATTTTAACAAATCATTGATAGCTTTTTCCAATTTTTATTCATCTACAGAAGTTGGCTGTAGACGGGAGATTCTACCTGACAAGTGAGTTAAACGAGAACTGAAAGCTTTAAATCTGCTATCAGATTTTATACCTGAATAATCAGATATAAGACCTAACAGATCAGAATAGGAATCTAAAGCTTGTTGGTAATCAACATCAAAAGATAAATTAACCGAAACTGGCTTCCCGAGAAAGAAGTCCAGTAAGAATTTTTCGTTTTTCCTCTACTGTATTTGGGACAGAGACATTCCTAATACGAAGTTCATATGATAATTCATCTGTCTTTAGATGTTTAGATAGCATCTTGAAGAAATAATTTAAAAAAATTAAGGAAGTAATTAAAGTACGCTATCCACAAAAACTAATTAAGTCAAAAAAACAGACCACTTAAATCAATATAAAAGTACCTACCATAATAAAAAAACATGTAAAAGTATCTGAGTATAAAATATATATCAAATATGCTAAAATATATAAAAATGGTAATACTTTTTAATCCAACATTATATATATATATATATATATATATATATATATATATATATAGTAAACTCTTAAATATTGGGGAAATCTGCAAGAAAGATAGCAATCTTTCTTACAGATTTCCCCAATATTTAAGAGTTTACTATTTAACTTATCTGCAAAGATTCAATTTCTTTTCTATATTATATAAATATGTAAAAAGTAATGAAATATAAAAAGTATGTGTATATATGAAAAATATTTACTGCAAAATATTGAAATATATAAAAATAGTATTTATTAAACCTTGTTATTTGCTACCAAACCAACAATCCAGAGCTCAATTACCTATATATAAGTACCTATATATAAGACATTTGACATTGATTTTCTCAAATCAATAATGTCACTTCTTTCCTTGATAATCACCTTCCTGTCATTTTGTTGGACACTTTTGTGATTGAGTCATCTTTACATAAGAAATTTAATTTTGTATATCATAAATCCATGGCACACCTTCGTAAGAAGCTTAATAACTTAGACACTCCCCAATTTAAAAAAATTCCATTTAATCCTAAGTGGATTAAAAATTTATCCAATACTGAGGTTCCTCAGGACATTCTCAAGTTGTTATCCTTGGGCCCTAAATTTGGCTTACAGCCAACTTTCAGAGATTACTCTGTTAGTAGAATCTTAGCAGATGTGGAAAATATTTTTTCACATGCTGACAATTCTGACCTTTTATCTCTTAGGTCTTCTTCCAATAATATTCTGTTGAATTTCTCTAATCGCCTTAGACAACCCATATCGGAATTAGATAAGATTTACAGGGAGACGGTATCGTTTTTAAAAACCCACCCTAATCTTCTTGTTCTCACAAGTGGTAAAGGGAGTGCCACTGTTCTCATGGATAGAGATCAATATCTCAGCCTGAGTCAATCGTTGTTAGATGATGATAGATACTATCAACCTCTCTCTACCAAACCTTGTTCTAAATTTACTAATAAAATAAATAAATTCATTACTCACTTAAAAAACATAAAGATCATAGATCAACCACTTGCTAAATATTTACATTATTATGATGGATATGCTCCCAGATTTTATCGTCTACCTAAAATACATAAGCCCACATTGAGCATGAGGCCGATTGTTTCATCCATCAATTCACCAAATATTAATATTTCTTGATTCTTTTCACTTCAGTGAATTTATTAATAACTTTGAACTTCCACAAGGTTACATTTTAGTGAGTTTTGATGTGGTATCTCTTTTCACTAATTTACCTCTCTCTAGTGTTATTACCTCCTTAAGAAATCACTGGAATTCCATCCAACCTAACTGTCCTGTATCCTGGGATGTATTTGCAGAACTGTTGCAATTAGTATTTGACACTAACTTTTTGGTCTTTAATGACAAATATTATCTTCAAATATTTGGGACACCTATGGGTTCCTCAATCTCTCCCATCCTAGTTAATTATGTACTGGATGATTTAGTTTCTGACCGTTTGGGTCTTTTAGATCTCCAAATTCCTTTTGTTAAGCGGTATGTTGATGACTTATTACTAGCCTTACCCCCAGACAAGATTTAGGCCACCTTGTCTTTGTTCAATGAGTTTGATCCTCATTTACAGTTCACTGTTGAACTTGAGGACTCTAACACTAATAGTATTTCCTTCTTAGACATGCGTGTCATTAGAATGGGAGATAACACCTTAACCACAAGTTGGTATAGGAAACCAATGGCCTCTAATAGGTTTCTCAACTACCACTCTTGTCATCCTTTTAAATATAAATTAAACTTAATTAAAGCTTTAAGCTGCAGGCTAAATAGACTAACACATCCGGTTAATCGAAGGGAATCCCTTCAATTACTTAAAAATATTCTGATTGAGAATTCCTATCCATCCTCCCTTATTAATAAATACCTTTACTTACAAAGCTATGGTTCTTCTTTAAATGATATACCCAATTGTGACCAACTTAGAATAATATCAAATAATTCCATAAATAACACTGTTCTGCCTAATACTGTACTTGGGACTCCAACTACCCATTACTCATCTCTACCTTATTTTCCTCAAGTTACTGAGAAACTCGTTAAACTGTACAAACAGAATAACGTACCTGTTAAAATTGCAGTTAAGAATGCTAAGACTGTCAGAAATTTTTCTAAAACTAAAACACCCTTGTCCCTTCTGGAACAAGTTAATGTAATCTATCATATACCTTGTGCTGAGTGTGACTCATGTTACATCGGTCAGACAGGGAGATCACTGAGAGGGCGTCTTACGACACACCGCAGTGATATCAACTTATCTAAGCATACTTGTGCTCTTGCCCAGCATGCTATTAACTCTAAGCACAAAGTGAACTTTAATGAAGTTAAAATTCTTGGCAATGAACGCAACCTCGTCAAAAGACAGTTCTTGGAAATGTGTTCAATACTAAAACACCCAAATGCTCTTAATAAGAGAACTGACATTAGTAACTTAAGCCAAATTTATCATGCATTAATTTTGCAGAATTAGTCTTAATATGTTGTTTACTT
Organism: Diabrotica undecimpunctata; assembly: GCF_040954645.1. Taxonomy (NCBI): domain Eukaryota; kingdom Metazoa; phylum Arthropoda; class Insecta; order Coleoptera; family Chrysomelidae; genus Diabrotica; species Diabrotica undecimpunctata. Next base: position 93,856,269 of record NC_092804.1, read on the forward strand.
TAAATTGTCCCCTAAGGTGTTTTTATCATATTTTCATGTTTAATAAATTCAAATAAAAATAAAATAAATTATTCTTTCTTCATTAACTTAGATTCATCAACTTACATTTTATTAACTATTTTGTCAATATTACTTTTACATACATTAAGTAATTGTTTTTTGATTAACTTGTTTAGTAAAATTTTAAATTGAAACTGATTCATAGAATCTTTTTCATTCACAGTTCCAATTGCTATGAACCTTGGACTGTGGAAGTTGAATTAATCTTCACCTGTTGGCTGGCTAACCAGTCACAACGTAAATATTATAATATATGATATTTTGGATTGACCTCGCATGCTTTGTTCTTTGGTTTACTAAACCAATCACTGGGGGGAAAATGGTGATCTTAACCACCTTTTGCTTTCATTTTTTGGCTTTTTAATGACAAGTTGTCACCCAAATTTATCATACTCTTTAAATGTACCGCTCTATTGCACTAGAGGTTGGTATTTCGCCTTGCTGTTCTGTCATATTTTGACCTCAAGGCCAATGTCTTTTCACGTTGTTGGCGTGGGTGTTACACCTGTTAATTCATTTACCTGCGGCACTCAGTAAGCTAAAGACTGATAACTTTATTTTTTACTTTTAAATACTATATTTTAATCTTAAATAATTCAATAATGTTACCTAAAGTCAAAATTAAAATTTAACTGATTATAAATAAATTGTTGGAAGTGCATCTCATGATCTTTCTAGTTCTCTACATATCAATTTTAATGTTTTTTACTTAAGTTTTTTATAATAATTTTTTATATACATGTATGATTATCACATGTTCTTTTGCTGTGCTAAGTCTGGTAATTTGTAAACTGTACCTAGTTTCAATTAATTGTTTATACAACTTTATCTCTAAATGTCCAGTATCGTAAGCTTTTTCACACATTTAATATCATTGACTGCTACATGTCTTTGTAAGGTAACACACATGTTATAACTTCTCTATGGATGTTTATTTTTTCATATCGTCTTCAATAAATAGATGAAGTAGCTACCTTCTTTGTCTTTTATTTCTCCACTTTGACCGAAAAACCCACCACTCTTCGAGTGTTTCTTAGTTTATATTGGATTAACGGTCGTACTCCTTTTCTCGATATATATATATATATATATATATATATATATATATATATATATATATATATATATATATATATATATATGTGGGTCTGCGTAGCGCAAGCGGTAGGATGCTTGCCTCGCAAGCTGGTGGTCCGGAGTTCGAATCCCACCGCCGGCAAGCACATCTAGACATTTTAAAAATGTCTATAGGCCCCAGGTCGACTCAGCCTGAATAAAAATGAGTACCTTGGGTAAAACCAGGGGTAATAATAGACGGTTGAAGCGTAGCACTGGCCATGTTACCTTCCTTGTATACCGTAGGCCCTAGATATAGCAGACTGCCCTGCTATACTCCCAAAGCCGCGACAGCGGTATAAAACTGGAGACTATTATATTATATTATATATATATATATATATATATATATATATATATATATATATATATATATATATATATATCTTCTTCCTACGCCGTCCCCATTAACGAAGATTGGCGACCACACATGACTTTCTACCTATTCCCTTTTTACTATCGACTCTACCCTGCATGATGACCTGCAGAAGACTATATTTGTCATTCCTCAGTTTGTGTCCAAGGTATGCAATCTTGCGTACTTTTATTGTTCTCAACAATTTTTTGTCTCGACCCATCCTTCTCAGCACTTCCTCATTGGTGACCCTGAGAACAATTGCTTGAATTTTAAGAACGCTGCCCTTGCCATTTCTATTCATACCCTGATCTCTTGGTCTGGATCTAATTCTGTGTTGATGTAAGCTCCCAGATATTTATATATTGTCACTCTCTCCATTTGCTGTCCACCAAGAGTTAGTTGTTCATTATTTATTGGACTCCTTGATACTATTATAAATTGATCTTATCTGTGTTGATGTCAAGTCCCATTTGAATGCATTCACTATTTATTGCATCTAGTAAAGTTTGTAGTTCTTCTGTACTCTCAGCCATAATTACCGTGGCATATACCTTATTACTTTCCCATAAGGCTTTTCTGAATATGACCTGTGAGTACACGTTGAAAAGCGTCGGAGACAAGACGCATCCTTGTCTGACCCCTCTCCCAATCGGTGTATATATGCTTATGGCTACATTTCTATATATACAGTGATGAGTGCCTTACCACCCGGCAAAATAGCGGAAAGGATAGAAGACAGATTAAGTTGTGAGATAGTATGAGATAAAGCTAGTTTTTGACGTGGCTATTTCACTTCAGTCATAATTATACGGATGACCTCGAAAATATTTTATTTCAATAATTTCTGATGTTAGAATAAATGATTGAATAAATTAAGATATATTATAGTAAAAAACATTAATTATTAGCGATTTTAAATTATAAATCTTTGTTTATTTAATAATAAAAATAACTTAACTGAAATATTTGATTAAACTAAAGGTAGTATGTTCAATCCGAAAATATTTATTGTGTGGAGAATTGGCGTAATGGTTAGAGACGTGGTCTAGTGACAAGAAGATTGGAGGTTCAATTCACACCAATATAAAATTTTTGTTTTATTCAATCAAAAAATAATAGAAAATATGATACATATTAGGTAAAAAGTTTTCGAAAAACTCATTATTTACAATTTATTCTTATTCCAATGTTAAAGAATAGAAATACAAAATAATTCAACTTCAATTTCAGTTTTACAGTTTTCAGTTGTGATTGCAAAATAATCCGGTTAAGACTGTTTAATGCCAAATCCATCACTAAATTCTCAATGTTAATATAAATTCCTCTGTACAGGTAATGATTTTCAAAACAATTAACAACATTGTAATGGATGCGCGCGAACAGCTGCCTGCTTTACAGCTAACCAAATCATCAAGCCATCAAAAATAATATCATACCGAGAAGTGTTTTTGCACGGTAAACAGAAACTTTTTATTGAAAAAACAATTCGTGAAAATGGTTTTAACGGTCGAGGAAAAAGTGCAAATTGTTGTCTGGCATGTGAATGGATTATCAGACAACATGATTAGACAACAATTTGTAAATATGTTTCCAAATAGGCCGGCTCCAGCACGATCAACAATTCAGTCTATTATATGTATTTTTTTTACTTATGGATCCGTGTTCACTCCAAGAGGAGTTCGTAGACGAAGGGAGGTAAATCCAGATTTTGAACTAAGGGACACTTTAATTTGTGCAAGTATTGAGCAAAATCCTACCCAATCAACATCTCGTCTCGGAGAACAATATGGAATTTCAAGATTTAGAGTTGGTAAAATTTTGAAAAGACATGGATACCGTCCCTATAAACTTCATAAATCCAACGAACAATTCCCTGGGGATCAATATAGACGTTTAGAATTTTGTCAAACTGCAATGGAAATGTCACATCAAGATGAACATTTTTTAGAGAACGTTTTGTTCACCGATGAATGTACGTTTTCATTGCAGGGCCGTCACAATTCAATGAATGCTCGGTATTGGTCTCGAGGAAATCCTCGTCAGATTTATGTCGCTCGTACCCAGCGTCCTCGAAAAGTAAATGTTTGGGGAGGCATAATAGGGAATCATGTCATTGGTCCATTTTTTATAGACGGTATGTTGACTGGGCGGAAATACTTGGAACTTCTGCAAAATCAAATTGTCCCAGCCCTTCGTAATTTACCAATACCTTTCGATTCCATATGGTTTCAACACGATGGTTGTCCCGCACATAATTCTCGCATCGTCAGTGAATATCTCAGTGCGACTTTTCCTAATTGATTGATTAGTGGCCACGGAGATATTTTTTGGCCTGCAAGATCACCTGATCTTGCATCTTGTCATTTTTTTATGCGGGGATATATCAAGTCCAAGCTATATGGAATTGAAGACGATAGGCCTAATTCTCTCCAAGAATTAAGAGAAAAGATCTCTGATTCAATGAGAGGTATTAGTCCAGAAACATTAACTAATGTTAGACGAAACTTTTATAATATATTGGGTTATTGTTCTGCTGCTAATGGAGGCTTATTCGAACATTTATTGTAAATACATTTCATTAGAATAATTTTTTTTATTTTTATAGAATTTCTACCTATTTAAATATTTTTGGAAGTTAATTTATTTAGAACGTTCTTTTATGTTTGAAGAATTATTACTTTATTTTCGAAAGTACGACATTGTTTTTTCAATAAGATTTTCATGTTTTACTATAAACACTTCTAATAAAAACTGAAATAAATGTCTAGTGATTTAAAGCAAAACGATATAATATCTGCATAATTTCAAATTTTTAAAAAAAGTAAAACCTTCATGTGGGATTTGAACCCTGAGCGCCTGCATGAGAACATCGTGACTTGAACTCTGATCCATCAAACTTTTATATTTCTTTAGTGACAGTGTGGGTTATTGTTCTGCTGCTAATGAAGGCTTATTTGAACTCTAATCGTCTGTGTCCAGTTCTTACCACTAATCCACGAAGGATAGTGATTATTCCGTGACAAGAGTGTATGAACTCCTCACACCATAGTAGAAATTATTCCTGATTAATAATTTAAAACTTTAGATTAAATAATTACTATTAATTAAATTATTTTATTCACATTTTTGCTTTATTGTGGTCAATCAGTTTTTACTTTATGTGAAATTAAAAAATTCAAATACGTCACACATACGTTACACATAATAATTATGACCGAGGTGATTTAGCTCGAAGCTAACGTCTAAAGGTGTGAGACTATCGATTTATAATGTTAATTATAGGTTTCTACCGATTATTTCCCACCTCTACTACTTTCATCTCTTTTTATTTCACAACGTATTATATTTTCTATCTTTTGCGTTATTTTGCCGGTTCTTAAGGCACTCATCACTGTATATATATATATATATATATATATATATATATATATATATATATATATATATATATATATATATATATATATATATATTGTTATGAAATTAAAGCTCCTAAACAGTTTTTTTTTATATGAATAGTATGAACATAAAACAAAATGACAATATTGAATATACCACATATATATTTAACTCAAACAATTGTATTATTGTTGTTAATTTAATAGTTGAAACTAGATTCAACAATAAGAAAGAAACTAAAAGCAAAAATAAGCAGAATTCACAGACATGTAACAAACCAGTAACGACTATATTGTATCACCAGATTTAATTAATGTTTTCAAAATAATTTTATTATTATTATAATTAAAACCAGTTGGTTTATTATAAACAAATTTAGCATAATAGAAATAAGATTCTTTTAATACGTGAGTTATTATAGCCACTGAGTTATAGTTGGTTGATAAACACTTTTCAATTAAAAAAAAAATATATATATAAAAAATTAAACCCAAAACAATTGTTGATCATGAAATTGATTATGATTTAAACTTAAGTTATTGTTCGTTATATATATTATATTATTTATGTAAGAGATACTTACAGAATAAGCCAATATAGCCACAACATAAAGATACAAAAAGCAAATATCAAACCACTTCGGATCGAGTGGAAATAAAAACCATAAATTTGTATTTATTAATTAATTTCATTTTTTATTATAATCCAAATTCTAATATATACAAGTCAATAGAATCTTCAACAGTCCTAAAACAGATAAAATATTTAAGTCATTTATTCACAAAGTAAGAAGTTTCAATTTGTTAGTAAACATACAGTTAACATGGATAGAGCTCGGAAAATAAAACGTGTTAGGAGGTGAAATAGGATATAGCTCATAAATAAGAGTTCAGAATGATATAATCTTTAATGGACAGGTAATCTGAAGACAATTCTCAGTGATTCAATATCAAAAGTGCTTTCAGATAGCTTTAAAATTAAATAAAAGCAAAATAAAAGCAACTAATTCATGTTAAAATTGATGTATGTCAAATTTGTTAGTAAAAATTTTAATATTTAAATTATCATTTGTTGTAGAAATTATATGTCAAAAGAAAGCTTAAATTCTCTAGTATTTGTTTCAATTCATTTCAAAAGTCAATATAGTTCTCAAGATTTAACAATTTATTAAAATTTAAAATATTTTTTATTTTAATCATAAATGTCAAAAATGTACAAAAATCCTGTCAGATCTTTAAAAACATTGTCAAAATGCTTGGAGATCTGGTAAGCAATGAAAAATAAGAAGATAGAAAATCAATAGTTACGAAGAGGTCCAGAAAATTTTTGATTTTTCAGCAGTCACAATTTTTCAAAAGTATTTTAAAAACCTTGAAAAAGTCCTGAATTATAACAAAGTATATTCAAATTACCTTGCCGATAAGAAAACCATCGTTTCTGATCAAATTTCAGCAGAGCCTGCAGATTAACAGTACATTTTCCGATAAGGGAATTGTTAGCAGCCATCATAAAGAGGTCAACAGTTACCAGAAAGGTGAGTTTTTTCCACTCATTTGAATTCTCGCTGAATAAAGAGACCGTTTGGTGTTTATTTTTGACTGAAGATCATTTAAAATTCATTTTGGGTACTTATAAATATTTCTCAACCATTGGAGAGATAATTCTGATAGTTTGCACAGAGAACATTATTTTATATCCCAATTTTGCGGCCCTAATCCATTAGAAGACGTCACTGAAAGATGCAATCTTTGTTATTGAAGATTTCCATAAAATTTTCAGAGAAGGGATTATCTGAAAGACGAAAGTGAACTTTAATAAAGTTAAACGCAAGTTTTGAAATTTCTTTAGAAATAATCTTACCTTTTTAAAACAGCCTATATCATTCTAAATCATCTTTGTGTTAAAAAAAAAATTAATTTGAAGTCAAGTTCACAAAAATTTTATTATCGCTTTTGTAATATTAACCAAATATAATTCGCCGTTTCTTTTGCTTCCTAAAATCATTAAACAAAACAGTTAATCGATATTAAACTAAAAATTGAAGGATTATAAACCTTTGTTTTCGCTCTAAAAAGATAGTGAGTGAGGTTATAAATACTTTGACAAACAAACACGTATTAGAACAAGTATTTCTTGTTGCAACTTCACAAAGCACTAATTTCATATACTTACTTCAATATTGTATTACGTCATAAATCTAAATCCATTCATATTAGTGTTAAACGGTTAAGTATTGGCTTATTTATTGGAAGAATCTTAAATAATTTTTTTTTATATATTATACAAGATATCGTCGTGTAATATTTAATTCATCACTTGTGAATAATTGCACAGTACATTAAAAATAAAACTTCTTGTGTGGTGAATTTTTTGCTTTATATAATTTTGTATTTCTTTATCAAGCACTACAGGTCACAGAACTCGCTTGAGTTAAGAGTCTGCATGTTCTAAGATAAATAAGAAAAAAAATTCAAATTCAAAATACAGCACGTTTCTTTCTATACTTTAGATAAACAAACGAAATTTTCTTTTATCAATAATAGAAAAGATTCACTTTGCATAAAAAAAGCAGTATCCTGTGAGATTTAGAGAATACTAGGTGAGTAGAATAAATGTTTGTCAAATTTTTTATATTTTCAGGCGTTCAATAATTTTTTTATTAAAAGCATTTCTAAATTTATCAATATTACAAATTAATCAACTTAAAAAAAAAAATTATTTTTATCTTCATAAAGCTAGCCGGTAAATAAGAGCAACTTGTAGTTTTCTTACATCGCATTCACATATTCACATATCATAACAACATTTAATAACATAATATACAGGGTGTGAAGAGTATAATTTTTGTAGATAATAAGTTTATTGAGTGAATTGAAATTAAATAAAAATAAACATGGACAAAAGAAAGACTAGATCACATAAGAACGTAGAAGAAGAACAGGAAGTGACAGACAGAACCGAAGAACAAATTAAAGAGACTGAAGAAGTACAGGAGACGATGGAGGAGAAAAGACAGCCAGAAGAAGCACAAATGGAAAGGCAAATGGCAAGTGGAGACCAAGCTCAGCCCGTAAAGAAGGATGAATCGGACTTTCACAAGATGATGGCAATTTTGTTACAGGAAATAAAAAAACTGAGCAAAATATAAACCAGAAAGCAGAAGAAAATAAACAAGATATGACTCAGAAGTTGACAAAAGAACTTGAAGATACAAAAAAAGAAATAAAACGGGAAATAACAAAAAGTTTTGACGACAAAATACAACAGATGGCACAACAGGTTGAGGATAAGTTGGGAAAGAAGATAGAAGATGTAAAAGAAGAGTTAACCCTAGAAATGGCCAAGAGGGAAGAGCAGTGCAAAGAACAAATGGAAGTGTTATCGGCACAGCTGGAAAAGAATAATGAAACTCAAAATAAAAAGATTGAATTAATGGAACAAAATTTAAAGCTCGAACAACAAAATAACCAAAAAAAGTTCGAAGATGTTGACGAACAAATGGGAGTGTTGGCAGTACAGCTGGAACATCATATTGAGCAGAAGGAAGAGATATTTCGACGAGACATTAATGAACAGTGGAAGAAAAAAGAAGATGAAATAGATGAAAATATGAATAAGACCAAAGAGATAATGGAGAAAGAAATTGGGAGAGTACAAGAGTCTCTTAAAGAAGTGACACAGAAGGAATTGGATGCAAGGCCGGTTGTACAAACGGTCGAAAGAGATTGTAAAATCTATTTTAGTGGAAGAATAAAACAGCAGCATCCAGTACCTTTCATGAAATTCCTTAGGCACAGATATGCATCTTACAGAAATTTCGAAGACTTTAAAGAATTCATCAGAAACCAGATGACGGCTGAGGCGTTACTATGGTTTTCGAACAAAGAAAATGAGTTGGTGGATCTGGAAGACTTTGCGACCAAATTCAGTGAATATTTCTGGGGTCAAGCACAACAGCGTTCAATCAAAAACGAGCTGTTAAGTGGCAAATACAACCCAAATCGTAGCATGTCATACCACCGGTACGCCATGCAAATTTACAGCACAGCTCAATACTTAGACTGTGGTTTTAACGAAGAATACATTGTGGGTTGTATCGTGCAACACTTTGATCGGACATTGGAAGATATCATGATGTTATACAACTTTAAAGAAATAGACAAACTGTGCCAATTTTTGATGATGCATGAGCAACGAAACCCCATGTATCAAAACAATGACCAAGCAAATAATAATAATAATAACAACTTCAATGGGAACAATAACTACAGCAGAAACAATAATCAGAACGGCAATAATTTCAATAATCATCATAATTTTAACAATAACTATAGACAAAATAATGGTAACAACAACTATAATAACTCGAACTTTAGGAATAATAATAATAACTACCGCAACCAAAATAATCAGAACTTTAATCGCCAAAACTATAATCGTAACAATCAAACTAACAACAATAACTATGGAAAAAATGGACGGTATCAAAACGGAAATTACAATAATCAAAACAACGGAAATTTTAACAGAAATAATTACAATAATAACAACAGAAACTTTAACTCCAATGGCAATATGAATCACACATTTTCAAACAGTGCCATTCAACAGAATCAGACAAACAATTCACAACAACAGTCAAATCAAAACTACACAAACAATCGAAACCATAACACTAGAAGTCTAGAAGATATAAATAGAAATAACCAAAAAAAACAAGTGAATTTTCTAAGTCACCATCAATCATACACCGACGTCAGTCAACAAGAGTCACCAATTGAAACACTCAACACATCATCACCATCACAACCCTTTGACACACAATACACAACAGATTCACAATCACCAAATTTTCAATAAAGCACCTGCTAAATGCGGCCGTATGTCACTATGAGCATCCAAGGGAGTTCATAAAATTTGGGGAAGAAAAGAAAAATCAAAATTTGCAAGGGTTAATTTTAATTCAGGGTAAATTCTTTCAAAAACAAGTTAAAATTTTAATAGACACGGGTTCTGAAGTTTCATTAATTGACAATAAAGTTATTAATGAATTAAATTTTCAAAAATATTGTTATTCAATTCCAAAGGTTAATCTAGTGGGTGCAAACAACAAAAAACTATATGAAGCAAAGAAGGGAATAATGGGAAAAGTATTATTTGATACAACCGAATATAGTATGCAATTCATAATAGTAGAAAACATGAGACATGATATTTTGATTGGGACAGACGAAATGGACAGAAATGGAATGGTCATCGATTATGTAAACAAAACTTTACAAATTCAAGAAGAAGTACTGAAATTTGGAAATACAGAAGACGAGGAATCAAAACAAGAGGAATTAAAGATAAAGGAAATTAACAATATTCAAAATCATACAAACTACAATTTTATAAATAATGAACCAGAAGAAAGTAAAATGGAATTGGAAGAAAATTTAGTATGTGCAGAAGAATGGAAAGAAGATGTAGGAAGATTGTTGCAAAAATATGATGGTTTGATAAAATCCGAAAACCGAGTGGCTGAAAAGTACATGCATAAAATTGAGGTAAAAGGAATAGAAAATTTTAAATCGAAGACATATCCAATTCCTTATAAATACCGGAAAGAAGTTTCAAAGGAGATAGAGAAGATGTTACAAAACGGAATAATTGAAAACAGCAATTCAAAGTACATAAACCCTATAGTGGTAGTGAAGAAGAGCAATGGTGAGTTAAGATTATGCCTCGATGCCAGGAACATTAACAAATATTCAACACCACAATATGAAGCACCACAAAGTGTAGATGCAATCTTTGGAAAAATAACTAAATCAAATTATTTTACAAAAATTGACCTGAAGCATAGCTTTTGGTTGATACCATTGCATAAAGATAGTAGGGATTTTACAGCCTTTTCGATAGATGGGGTAATATATAGATTTAAAGTAGTTCCATACGGTTTGCAAAGTGCATGTTCAGCTCTTGTACGTGCTTTACATCAAATTTTGGATCAATACGAAGACTTTATTATACATTGACGATATTCTCATTTATTCTCACACATCACACGAACATTTAACACACATAAATATTTTGTTGAATGCATTGAATGAAGCAGGATTAAAAATTAACTTAAGCAAATGCCAGTTTTATCAACAAGAGGTCACGTATTTAGGATATAAATTAGACAGAAGTGGTATTTCTATGGACGAAGAAAGAATTGAGAAAATAATGAACTATCCAGCACCGAAAAATTTGAAAAATTTACTAGGATTTATAGGCCTAATCAACTACTTTAAACGATTAATTCCAGACTTGAGTGAAAAAGAATTACCATTAATTCAACTATTGAAGAAGGATCAAAAATGGAAATGGAAAGAAGAACAAAACCAGGCTTTTCAAAATTTAAAGGACATATTTCGGACTAATCTAAGAATTTATCACCCCAGGTACGATTTGCCATCCATTCTACAGACAGATGCTTCCATGCACAAATTTGCAGGAGTGTTGTTACAAGTCCAGGACAATGAAGAAGTTCCTATTTCATTTGTGTCACGTGTAACCAGAAATTACGAGAAGAGGTATAGTGTCACCGAATTGGAATTTGCTAGCATACTATTTTGTGTAACAAAACTTCGGTATTATTTATTAGGATCAAAATTTTATATTGAAACTGATCATTTATCGTTAATAAATATCATGAATAAAAAATTGCTTAATAATATAATACATCGTGGGACTTTACTACTTCAAGAATATAACTTCGAAATTAGACATATAAAAGGAAGAGATAATGTCATTGCAGATGCCTTGACAAGGAACGAAGAGGAAGGAACAAGAGAAAAGAGAAAAATTCAAATCGGATTAAATATATTAAAAGAACAGGAGGGAATGTACTCAAAACAAGCCATTAGAGAAGATCGGCAAAATTTAACACAGAAAGAAAAGGAAAGATGTATACTGAAAGATCAAATTTACATTAAAAGAATTGGAGAGCAAGAGTTATATTACATCAGCAAAAATTTACCCGAAGAAATACTGAAGGATTTACATGAAAAGAATGGACACGCGGGTAGTAAGAAAATATGGCTAATGTTTCAAGAAAACTATATCACCAAGAAGGATACAAGCATAATCAAAAACTTGACTAGAAGATGTCATACTTGTCAAAGACAAAAATCGAAGAATTTTTCAAATTGGAATACTCCCAAAAATATAATAGCACAAGAGCCCTTAGATATAATAGCTATAGATTTTTTGAGTGACTTGATACAAACGGAAGGAAATGGACATAAACATATCATGGTAATCGTAGATTTATTTTCAAAATTCATCAAACTTTATTCCAGTAAAAATACAAAAGTCAACACTATCATAAATAATTTAAACAATTATTTTGAAGAAATAGGAAAACCTAAACCATGCATACTGGATAATGCCACATATTTCTAAAACAACCGATTCAAAAAATTTTATGACAAGAAATGGAACCAAATTAAGTTTTACAAGCATCAGACATCCTCAATCAAATCCTTCGGAAAGATATATTCAAGAAGTGATAAAATTTTTAAGAATATCAATAGAAAACAAACACACTGTATGGGATCAACATTTATTAAGGACAGAACAATACATAAATCAGTTACCAAACACTGTGACTAATGAAATACCACTATTACTAATGAAAAGGATGAGACCAGAAAGACCTTGGATTATAGAAATAGAACCTGAATATGACCAAATTTGTCAAGATGTAAAACTAAGAATCATCAAGAATGGAGAGAAATATTTGAAAAGACAAAACAAAAGGAAGATGAGAACAAACCGAAAATTTCAAAAAGGAGAACTAGTATTAATTAGAGCACATAGGGTAAGCAATTATAGAGATAACATTTGTAACAAACTTTTACCACCATTGGAGGGACCTTATGAAGTTGAAACAGAAGATGGAGAAAATAGTTATTTATTGAAATATCCTGAGAGTGGGTATCTTAGAGGAGTTTTTAACATAAAAGACATTTACAAATATGAACAATAAGTGAAGAAATAAGAAGACATTATTAATTTTAAGTTATATTTATAAAATGAAACAATTAATTTTTTATATTAAGTAAAGGACATGAATGGGATACAGAAGATGAAGAAGAAATATGAATTATTGCGGATATTATGATTATGAATATGATATAATATAATATGAATTGAAGGGGTTAGAAGTAAAACCGCCTAAGTCCAATTTTCACCAAAACGACTTTAGTGATGTTTCACATTCTGAATATCTTATATTGTTTGGTAGTAAAATCGACTACGCTCTAACCCGACTTTATTGCCATCTTTTGATGAATAGAAAAAACAACCAAAATGAAATTCACCAACCGTTAAGAGCAGAAATCGCCTTAGCGCACCTAGGCTGTTTTACTTCCAAACAAGTGACTGGAAATAAATATATTTTTATTACTTATGTTGTTTGGGTTTCACTCAACGGTTTGGATTTGTTTATGGTGTGAAGGTTATACTTCTTTATTGGATTAATAGGAGTGTTTTAAGTAATACTATTGTTGGCAGAAATTATATATTTTCTCATTATAATATTTCGATCATGTCTTTTGAGTTAGGTAAGTTATAATGATTTTTGGAAAAAAAAAATAGAATAAGAATCTATTAGTTAAATAATTTTAATTTTATATTATTTTTAGAGTCAGATAGTGATCCATACGGTACAGATGGAGAATCTGATTTTATCCCGAGTGAATATGAAGAAGATAACGACAGCGATAATTCCATAATATCTGCCGAGGAAGCAACTACAAGCATCACATGTGGAGTATAATATTTGAGTAGTAAAAGTGTGTGTTTTAGCTTGTTAGTTTTAATTTAAGCGTGATATCCCTAGCAAAAATTATTTTATTATGTAAATATTAAACTTGTAGATACCGGTAAATTTAGTTATATACTTTTAGAAATTTAGAAGTTAAGTTCAACTTAAGGGGTTAACATATTTCCTCTTTTCAGTAACTCCTAGAACTACCCAAAAAAGGAAGCGTAACATACATGCATGGAAGAGGAATAAAATCACAAATAAGAGGTTCGCTGGAAGGGAATATGAAAGCAGAGAAAAATGAAGAGAACGAAATGTGTTCAGGCGTATGTGCATACGTGTAGGTACCAATGTGGAATATTTAACGAGGTTGAAAGACAACGACTTTCTCTAAGTTGTACAGTTTAGCTACCTGCAAATAGCTATTTTAGCTTCATACATCAGAAAAACTGAACCTAAAAAAAACTGGCTAATAGCAAAAAGGATTACAGTACAGAAATTAAACTTCTTGATCGCTCTGTATGCAGAGTTTTTTCTAAAAACTTTTGATATCAGCGATAGTCGCTTTAAGGTTATGTGTAAAAAAGTTGACAACGACAATTTTGTGGAGCCTGATAAATATGTCCCAACCAACAAAGTATCAGAGAACACAAGAAAAAGAGTAATTGAACATATCAGATGATTTTTACGTTATAGGAATCATTACTCTTATAATCAATATCCAAATACGAAATACCTTTCATCCACTCTACAAAGATAATAATTGCACTGATAACGATGAACCCCCAGTTGAGGAATTATATCACCGTCATATTTTCAATAAAATTTTAAATTTCACCATCCTCATTCATAAACTTGTAATAAATGCGATCGATTGGTAAACTTAATCTCATCATCAACTGAAGACGAAAAAAAGAAGTACGAGACAAGTTAAGTATCAAAAATGGGAAAATTTTCAACAGCTGCTAGAGTTCATACACCCCATTTACCATCAATTTTATAATGATTTGCCGCATGATTCAAAGCAGCAGAAAAGCAAGGAAAAAAGGAAGCACTGCTGTTAAGTCTTCCAAAGAAGATGCCAACGACGAACAAGACGACTACATAGATTTTTTTCTCAGATTATGAGTAACTCTAGTGTTCTAAAAGAGCAACATTTTCGTTTTTTTTTTAAGAAAAAATAAATATTAATTGAAAATTAAGCTTTTGTTTAGTTCTTTTTGTGTATTATAAAGCCATTTTTGCTTAAAGGTAAAACAACCTAAGTGCATTTTTTTGTCGAAAGAGGCAAAAAAAAATTTTAAATTTTCTCACCAGAAGTATCTTTAAAATTTTATACTTATTTTGAATTGTTTAGTACTTGAAAATTTTTAATTTTGAACATCCAGAATTTTTAAAGGAGCGAAAACTTTGATGCTTTATTTCTCAAAATGTATATTATGCTACTTAGGCGGTTTTGCTTCTGACCCCTTCAATTATGATGAATTATGAAAGATTATAATGATATAATTATGCAGTAGAATAATAAAACTTGGAATGGAATCACAGAAGAAGGATTGGAGAGGAAAAATTTGAAACGAAGATGGCAGAACTCTAAGAAACCAAGGAAGAAAAACAACTATAAAATGGATTCAAAAGTAGAATATAAACTCAACCCTCAACGAAAAATTAAAAATAACCGAATGATAATAAAGTCACATTCAAACTAGCTTACACTCTAACCACAAAATTCAGCTCACACGTGCTTAAATAAAACTTAAACTCTATATTTTTTGTATATATTCAAAATAAAACATGCATTAATAAAACAAACCAAAGCGACCTAAGCTTACACATGAAAAATTAAAAGAACAAAACTAATTATTATTTTTTTTTTTCAAAGAGAGCATTCAAACTATCTGCAGCATAATTGTATACCATATATATGCAACTGAATCAAAAATTTAATTGTTTTCAACCATCACACATTCATAAAATCACTGAAACATACACTTGTATCGACGTTCAGAGAAACAATCACAAAAATAATCGACTCAAAATTATTTTGCGAAAGTATGTCTCTTGTTTCAATCTAAAAAGTGTAAATTTAAAAATATTTAGTGTATAATCATTAACATCATTATTGAGTTTTAAAAAAGTTTTGTTTTTTGGTGAATCCAATGACTTATTACAAGTAAATAATGCAACACGTAGAGAGGGGGTCAGAATTTGACTCATTTAAATCGACACGCACCGACTTAACGCGTTAAGTAACGCTTTAGTTAACGCTTAATACGTAACATCGTACGTATCAATTTTCATAGCAAACCCACTGATACATCAGTCACTAAGTTCGCAACTGCATTACAATTGGATACCACATCCGTCAAAGCAGCTCAAGCAGTAGCATTATTGTGAGAAGGCCTGAGTCAGAGGGCAGTGGCAAATCGACTAAATTTAAGCCAATCTGTTGTATCCCGAGTGTATTGTTTGTACCGAGATACTGCTGATTATGTCCGCCACTAAGGAGGAGGCCATAAACGAATAACAACGGAGAGAGATGATCGATTTCTTGTATCGAAATCACTGAGAAATCGACATTTAACTGGTACTAATCACAAAGAAGAGCTTAGCGAGGTTCGAAGTGTAGTTACTAGTGTTTGGATAGTCAGAGGGAGACTAAAGGCAGTTAACCTGACACCAAACAGGGCAGCTACGGGTCAAAAGCTCACTGCAGTTCAGAATAAAAACGATTATAATTCGCTCGAGAACATCTGGATTGGGGCGACTATCAATGGAGTCAGGTATTATCCTCTAACGAAAGTAGGATATACCTACATGGCAACGACAAGAGGCGTTAAGTCTATAGAAGGCCAAGAGACCAATTTGCTCAATGTTGTATACGAGAAATTGTGTCATATGGAGACGGTTCTGGTATGTTTTGGGCAGGCATTTACATGGATGAAAAAACCGAGTTGGTTTTCGTGCCTGGTGGAGGATGTTGGGAAGTTTTGCCATTATTTTAATGGACGATAAGGCACGGTGTCATACCACACGAGTCACCACCATCTATCTGAATAAGATCGGTATACCTACAATAAATGGGTCGGCGTGTTGAGCGTGGACATAAATCCAATAGAGCATGTTTGGGACGAGCTTAAACGAAGGGTCCAGGACATGAATCATGCACCAAGGAGCATAATGGTATCGAGAGCTGAGCTTAATGATGAATGGGAAGCAATGCCTTAAGAATTTATTATAAAAGTCATCCGATCCATACGAAATCGATTGGAAAGTGTAATTAGGAGTAGGGATGATATCAAATACTGAAAAATAAAAAAATTCATTTTGTAATTGATGATTTCTCTATTCATAACGTCTTTCTTGCGTTAGTTCCAATGATTAATATTTAGGAAACTCTGTTCGTATTGCATATTGTTTTTATAATGCGTCTTCCAAATAATGCAATAGCAGTTTTTGTAAGTTGAATAATAAAGTTATTGTTTGCACATGACATATTTTTATGTTCATACTTCTTACTTTAAAACAGAAGGTGTAACCTCAAATATCACTTTTGAGTCAATTATTTTGCACTCAAGTGTAATTATTATTTTTTTTTTTTCAAAGAGAGCATTCAAACTATCTGCAGCATAATTGTATACCATATATATGCAACTGAATCAAAAATTTAATTGTTTTCAACCATCACACATTCATAAAATCACTGAAACATACACTTGTGTCGACGTTCAGAGAAACAATCACACAACTTGCAAAACCCAGTCAAAGAAAAATGAATATTTGATATTTGCCAAGAAACTTGTCAAATATGAAATATTAATTTTTGGAGAATATATATATATATATATATATATATATATATATATATATATATATATATATATATATATATATATATATATATATATATATATATATATATATAGAGGCGCGAGTGAGTTGTGCAGGAGAAACCCCCGTCACGGCCAGCCGCTTCTTCTCCCATGGTCGGATTCGGTCGATTGTTACCACGATTCATTCGGGCAAGGCTTGGTAGACAGCTGTTACCATCAACCGACCTCTTTCCAAACGCGTGGTGAGCCTTGGCAGTTATGTCCCCCACATCATCACTACACTCCAGGGACCCGTCCACTATAAATAATGACGTCTCATGTCCTTCACGGACAATCATGCGGCGCACTCTATTCCCCTCAACCACTCTAGCGACTCCAGCGATTCCGAAAAAGGGTTCCGGTGTATGACCTAGCTGTCGGTCTCGGTATTGGGTAGTTATAGGTTAGAGATATAGGCCTCTTCTTCGATGATGGAGTTTTACTCTTCTCGGAGGATACACCTTTCGTGGTCTCCTCATGGGAGCCTTTAATGCGATTCTCTTGACGAGTTTTAGACCTCTACTGAGCCTTGGAGAAATTTCTGAGCATAGCTCTAACCAAATGTGTAACCGACGGCTGTACCCCGGTAATAGTTAGGAGACAGAAGTGTGTGGCCCTGACCTAGACCCGCTACCACGAGCCATCGGTCTTGCCCGCTGTTTTGCAGCCCCTGACCTATTTCTCTTTTTCATTGTCAACCTCTCAATACACGTTTTTAGGTCTGAGAGGTCCTCCACCAGCGGGCTGAGAACCCGGTTGGAGGATAGCGTCGCCGCTGCAGCTCGCAGGGCGAAAAGGCGGTGTGCGAGGCCCTCAAGGGAGAGCTCTTCAGTCCAAGATGGAGGGACGGTAATGCGGAGACCCCGTAGGGGAGCCATTCGCTGGTACTGTTGCCGTGAGGGGGCATTTGGGCCTGTAGGACCCATCGCCGGCTCTGCGGACTTCTTCCTGTTCTCGGAATTAGACCGGGTGTTGACCATCTTTGCTTGTCACTGATAAAATGGTTTAATACTGCTACTGGTATAAAATAACGGTTACTGTGACAAGTATCTGTTATAGGTAACAGTTCCAAGGAGCAGTTACAAAATAACAGATCAAAAATAGAAAACAGAACAAGTAAAATAGTCTAAGTATTCCTTGACTTACGGAAGGAATAACTTAGTAAACAAGAAAATTAAAATGGTATAAAAGTACAATGCAAAGAAAATGTTTCTAAGTGTTTCTTGACTTACGGAAGAAACAACTTAGAGTGAAAACAAACACGAGAATCAAATATGGAAAAATAAAAATACAAATACTTATAAGTGTTTCTTGACTTACGGAAGAAACGACTTACAAATACGAAAAATCAAATACAGAAAAGATGTGGAAATATTGCTAAGTGTTTCTTGACTTACGGAAGAAACAACTTAGCATAAAATAGAAAATGAAAAAAACAAATGTATTAAGTATTTTCTTAACTTAAGGAAGAAAATATCTTAGATAAAATATCGGAGATAATAATGCAACAATGATTATGAAAATATTTCTATGTGTTCTTTTGACTTACCGGAAAAGAACGACTTAGAGACACAATAAAATAACAAGTCAGATATCAGAGAAATACTTCTAAGAGCTCTTTGACTTACCGAAACGAACTACTTAGATACAAAGTACAAAATCAAATATATAAAATAGAAAAGGCAAGATAAATATTCCTAAGTGTTCTTAACTTACGGAAGAACAGCTTAGATACAAATACAAGAAAATAAACAATCAAAAATAATCAAATAAAATAGCAAACAATCAGTACATGAACAAATATGTAATATTCTAACCTGACAAGGTCTGGATATACAATAATGCTAAAATAAAAAAGGTATACAGGAAATCAGAAATAAAACAATAACTTAGTTGGAACAATAATAACACCGACTAGGTCTACAGTAGAAGAGGCAAGCTCGACTGACTGATGAGAGAAAATCTACCTGCTTTTATGTAAAACAAATCCTTTGTTTTACGCAGCAAAAGTGGAATTTCCCTGCATCGAGTCAATTAGAAATTTGGATTCGGCCAAACTTGGAATTCCCAAGTATTTTTACCAATATCCAAATTCCTTGATGCGTCCGGCACGGCTGTCAGCTCCCGGCTGACACGCCTCACAGTACTAGGGACACGGAGGCCTCCATAGGGGAGCTCTCCGATAAGTTGGGATCGGAGCTCTCCGATGGTATGGTGGGAACGGAGGCCACCATGGGGGAGCTCTCCTATGGTATTGAGGAGACCCTTCAAGTGGGGGCGTACTGCAGGTTCATAGGTGGAGGGCCACTTGGGGGAGCCATTCACCTGAGAAGGGTTTGGTTTCGTTTTGGATTTATGGTTCCTTGTCATTTTCGGTCCCACGAGTAGCTAGGGATATAACAGGTCCCCGGTCAGAGCTCCACATGACCGGGTAAGACTATTTACCGGGGGGTTTCGACTGGTGCCATCAGGGGAACGCTATGGCCGCTACTATTCCAGTGACCTTACATACACACAGCGTGTTACCTTCACTTGGAATTGGAGGAGGTGGTCCGCGGCGGGGCTTTGGTAGCGGATTAGGAGATTTAATCTCCCCTCTCAAATGACTCTGAATGAATTAATTAGTTTATAAGAGTTTTAAACAAAATGGATTCTAAAAGTTGGCAGTTTGGTTAATGGAAGTTGTACAAAAATTCAAAACGAACATTTTAAGTTTTGGTAAATGTTTCAATTTTTTACCAAGATATTGAAAATGGATTTACGCGCACGATATACGCGCGCCTGCCTTAACTTCAAGCTGGCTGTCCGTCTCAGAGCGTGTTATTTAAAGTTCGATATCTTGGTCAAAAATTAACATAGAAACATTTATCAAATTAGAGGGTTTAATTGTAAATGAAATGCCAAATTGTAACGATTATTTTGCCTATCACATAGGGTATTATATCATGGGGGGTTGAAATTTGGGAACAGAAATTACGGGGCTAGAGATAGGGCAAGCAAAATAAACCGAAACTTTTGCGAACGGCCTCTCAGGGTTTATTTGGATAACTGGGTCGTGGATAAGTGAATGACAAAGGGGTTGGATTGTTGGAGAAGAACCTTCCTGCTGGATGAAAGAAAGGGGTTCTTTCCTAAAAACACAAAAAAGGGTTTAAAGAGTTAGTTAAAAGAAATAAACAAAATGGTCTAGGAAAAAATTAAATACTTATTACTGTCTCACCACAAACAGTTACAAAAGTAAATAGTACCAAATTACTATATTAATAGTTACAAAAGTAAATACAAAATAACAAAGAAAAAACACTTACTATGTCCTATCCGTTTACAAACTCTAGAGGTTGGAGATACTACAAAACTTACAATTGTTAATGGGCGACAATTTGTAGCAGAAATAAATTATTACAAATAATTTATTTCTGCTACATTTGGAATGCGGAATATCATTCCGCAAATAATAAATAAAAAGAAATATCTTTTTAAATGAAACTATGCATAGAGGTTAACCTTTTTTAAAAAACAAAAACAAAATCTCTATAATTATTAGATATTTACCAAATATTAAAAAAATAGAGCTAGGTGTCAGATGTCAATATTAAATTTTAAAACAGAACAAATAATATGACAACTAGACCTAGACCACACCCTAATATCTACAATTTTAATTATTACAATTTCTTAAATTGTTATGACAGCAATTATTATTAGAAAATGTTTATTTTTCCTTTAAAAATCAAATACAAAAGTTACCTGGATTTCACTAAAATTTCTGGGGTTAGGAACTGGACTTACACTCTCTGCGATACGAACAAATTCATCTCCAAACTGCGAAAAATGTTCTGAAACGGCTCCTTAGGACAAATAAAATTGAGGCTGAAAGTTAGCACTGGACACAAACTTCGAAAATCTTCTTTAAAAAACTGGAACTATGTGGGTATTTTTCAAATTTGTTGGAAACGCCGCAAATCTCTTAGATATAAATCTCTTAGGTGAGAGACGACATACAACAAAAACAGTGATTACTCGTTCAAAATTGACACATTAAATTGAGTATAATTCACTTCTTTTAACCAATTTGCCAGTTCGCTCAAAACTACACACGCAGCCGTGTGCTCTCAATGACCAATGTTTTAAACCGTACTGTAACTACACAATTACACAATCAACGGCCACAACACTACACATTTTCCATAAAAAGGGACGAAAAACAAGAAACATTACAAATTTGACGAAAAATTTGGACTTACCTGAAACCAACTGCCCCTGACAGCGGCCTCAGCGAGAGTGATGTAATTCTCTCTCCTGCAAAACCCTATCCTAAAAATGTAGCATGTGTTAATTCTTTGGTATACATTGAAATCCCCTGGTATATGTATTAAAACACCGAAGAATATTTTCCATGTATTTCTGTTTCCTATCGTGCAAGTTAAAACACCCAAATATTATTTCAATCCTCTTTGCGTCGCCGAGTTAATATAAACACATTTTACAGTTTGTTTATATATCACAGGCGCATTGCTATTTTCTTTGATCGTTTTCCGCTTAATATTGCATTTCAAATAAATATCCATTTAGATCGCTGAGGAAGTATTGCAGGGAAGAGAATTACAGGACTCTCGCTGAGGCCGCTGTCAGAGGCAGTTGGCTTCAGTGTTGGTTCAAATTTTTCTTCAAATTTGTAATGTTTTATATTTTTTCGTCTTATGCTGTGGAAAATATGTAGTGAGCAGTAGTTACTAGTTACAGTTTTAAGGACGTTGGGGATAATCTTTGAAAAGATAACATGCTGTGGGAGTCAGCGTCCAGAAGCCGGCAAATTTGTTGAAAATGGTGAATTATACTCAATATAATATTAATACAGTGTCTGCAGAAAGTAAAGTCTTGGATGTATTTTATTCAAATTTGGACATACCAGCAACTTTGCAAGTATTTTCCAATTTAACTGCATGTATAAAAAAATGTATAATATTCACTCTACGCAAAATAGAGACTTATAGAGACCTTGATGAACATTTGATGTCGACAAATAATTGCGAGTATTCGAAATATTCCGTCTCACTTCTTTTAACACGACCAGTATATACATATTATATTAATTTTATTCGCCTTTGATACAGTAAAATCCAATATTATTACTGAACATAAAATACAGGAAATTAAAAAGTTTTCCTTTTCAAGCGATCGGAATTAAATATTAACGCCCCACTGTTTGAGGCCCACTGATCATATCTCAATTACATATTATCGGTCGTCATAGGGTAAAAAGAGTATAGTTGTATAGCTATTAGGCCCGTTTAAAGTCTCACTAATGGAATATATTTGGTTCTGTGTATTGACAGGTCAGGGTCGTTGTTAAATTCTCAGAGAGGTCATTCAATTTTCGACGCTTGTCTTTCGTCGGCGTTCAAACTATACAGACCTCTGGCCAATCGGCCACATATATAGTTTAAATATTATATTTCTTTTATTTATATAAAATTATATATTATATATATTAATGAAGCCATCACAATGTGGGTTCGACTCTGAAATAAAAGAGAGAAAAAGATTAGTAAATTGTTAAATAAATTAATTTTGACTTACCTGGTATAGTGTTAATAATTTCTGAATAGTATAGTTGCCTAGTGTATAGGTGAATCGTCTAAACCTTAAAAAGAACAAAAAAAAGAAGAATTCTTAAAAAATATTTAAACATAGAAATTTTAAAAAAACGTCAGAAAATAAACTGTCAAGCAAGTCTGTGGGAGCTAAATTAATAGGGGTTTTGTTAAATAAGACATTACAATGATGTGGAGATGAAAAGAATAAATTGTATTAGCATTGTAATAGAATAAGTTTTATATCTGAACATTTTTTTTTATAAATTCCCAAATTAGATGTGATTAAAGTGATTATGAGAAATTAATGTGGATTGACAAATGTGTCAGAACAGGACAGTTTTATGGTTTAAAAAAAATAGAAGACGAAAAGAAAAAAAAAACGTTGGTTGCTGTTAGCAACGGATAATAGGTTTTTTTGGGGAGGCCGACGAGGATTTTTCGACGAAGGGGAGCCCTGAAACTGTGGAATAGGTCGGGAGTGTTTTTTAACTCGTCTAATTAGAATTTTAGTTTTTCCACAGTTTCCACAGCAGAGATATCCAGAATTTGTTCCAGAGAGTAAGAGAAACAATTTGACTTATAAATTATTATTGGAGTACAGAAATGTCATTTAAATTGAGAAAATTAAAATTCATGAATTAACATAATTGCGATAGGCCTTAAAAAATGGAAAATATTAATGATCATTAAATTAAACATAGAATAGTACGTACCTTAACTTCCGAAGAGAGGATTGATATTCCAGTTTCACCGATTATTTTGCGAGTAGTTAGTTTTCTTTAAATAAATCAGAACTGTTTTAAAGTGAGGTTGGATAATAATTTTGGGGCTCATTTGAAATTTTGATTATATTTGAATGCAAGTTAAAAGTCAGCGGAATAAAGTGTTCATTTTCTTTTTCTTTATAGTTCATTTAAACACTTTATAAAGTTGCAATATTTATTTAGTTTTTAGGTACTTGTAGAGAGTCTCCACATTTTGTAATAAATTTTTATTGTCACGACACTAAACCACATTAAGATTTATACGATTCCTATTTTTGTAAATTTTTAAAGGCAACCCAAGTTGCAGACGAATTTTATTGTTTATATTAAATTTGTTCAATATTAATAAATAACGTGCTTCATTTGGGTTAATTTATCAAAAGTCTAAAGTAAATTTTGGTTTAATTTCTTTTTGAACTCTACCAGGAGACTACAGAGTCGACGTCACACAGTGACAGATTGCTTAGAACACATAATTGAGCTAGCTGAGCTATATATTAAATTAAACAACGAACCACATATTTTAAAAATTACAACATTTATTATAAATAAAAATAAAATTAATAAAATACAACTTTTTCAATTGACGCTAACAACGTGGGGCCTCTCGGAAAACAGAAATAAGGGTGTTTTTAAGCAGATTTATTAATATTACACAGATTAGAGTAAAAATAAATTGCTCTGATTAGTGTTGCAGAGATTCTGGGGCAGTTAAAGTTAAATTTGAGAATAAATAGATATTAGGATAAAATGGCAGACCGAATGACTTTAAGAAATGGAAAAGAAGTCGTACCGAAAGAGAGTAAAGGAGAACAGGTATTAGAACAGGAACAGGATATACAGGTAGATGAAGAAAGCAGAGGAGGATCAGGAGAAGTTGTAGTATATTTAGAGCAAGACATACAAGAAGCAGGACAAGGTGATAGAGAGGGAAGTCTAACAGATAGTTTGAGAGAGGAGTTGGATGAGACAGTGAGAGATAGACGTGATGAAAGTGAGGATGAAAGTAGATTGCAGGAGGAGAGACGCAGAGAAGGAGATGTTGGAGAGTCAGGGATGACACAGATGGATATGAGGCAAATAATGCGGATGCTACAACAGATGGATCATAATATTAGGGGGGATATGCACAAAATGGATAGTAATATTAACAATATTAGGGGGGATATGAACAAAATGGAAAATAATATTAAAGGAGAACTTAGGGGAGAGTTAATTAAAATGAGGGAAGAAATCAAAGAAGAAGTGAAGATAGTCAGGGAAGAGATGCTACACATTACCCAAGGTTTAGAAGAGAAAGTAGAACAGGTCAGAGGAGAAAGTGAGAGTTTTAAGAGGAATGTACAGGAGGAGATATCCAGAGAAAAGGCCATAATTAGAGCGGAAATAGGACAGGAAATTGGGAGCAGATTTGTAGAGTTGTGAACATCCATTCAAGAGAATTTACCAAGGGAAATAAACAAAGAAGTTAATAAGCAGCATAAAGAGATTGTTAGGGAGGTAGAAAGTGTTAAAAGGCAAACTCAGGATCATGAGGAAAAACTTACCATTATCAAAAACAATATAAAGATGGGATTGCAGAATTTGGAACTGGAAATGGGTAGGCATGCAAATCAGGCGGAAAAGGGAGATAGAGTATTACAGGGACAAGTTGAGGAATTGAGAGAGAAATTTAAAAATGCAAGTGAGGAGATTCAGCGTTTGGAATCAAATCTAGGACAAACAAGGTGAGTGAGTACTGTGATGCCGAGTTATAATGATGGGGGAATTAAGTTTGACGGAAACCTGAATCACTTACATCCTAGAATATTTGTAGATATCATCAAAAATAAGGTAAAGAATGTAAGGGATCCGATAGAAATGAAATTGAATATTCGAAACATGTTAGTGGGCATGCCATTATTATGGTTTTGCAATAATGAAAATTCCATAAATAATGTGCAGGAATTTGAGGCCAAGTTTATTAACTATTTTTGGGGAGAAAACCAACAGGCTAGTTTCAGGGAGCGGTTGTATTTTGGGAAATTCAATTATGAAAAAAGTACCAACTACAATCTGTACGCAATGCAGTTATTCCAGACAGCACAATACTTAGAACCGGCTATGCGAGAAGAGGAGATTGTCCTATACATCGCCAGGCAATATAACCATAACATGGCGGAAACAATAGCTCTCCACAATATAAAGACGATGGAAAGTCTGACAGGATATCTTCAGAGGATTGAGAGGAGTGTAGGGACGCAGAATCGAAATGGACAAGAGCAAGGGACATATAGGAATAACACAGCAAATAGACAGGGATATGTGAATCGAGGGAATAATTATAGGGAAAGAGAATTTGAGAGACAAAATAGAAGCAGGGATTTTACAAATAGGGGAGAGAATATGAACAATGTCAGGAGAGATATCGGAAGATATAACTGGGAACGTAGACAAGGGAATCCAAACAATGATAGAGGGAATAACTGGAGACAAGGAAATGACAGAGGCAATAATTGGAGACAGAACCAGGGAAATTATCCACAGGAGACAAAAATAGGGAAGTTTACAGAGAAGGGAATCCAAGATATAATAGGGGGGGAACTGAGGAGAGAAGACAGGTGAATGTAGTTAGAACAGAGGAGAATAGGGGGGAAGCAAGTGTTGATGCAGAAGGGAGAAATTTTGTTTAGACCGCTCATATGTGCATAATATTGTCTACTTATCAAAGTATGAACATCCAAGGGAGTTTATTAGAGATACTGGGGAATTAAATAAAAATAATAACACTAATACTTTAAAGTTTATTGAAGGGTACATACAAGATTCAGTATACAAGTTATTATTAGATACAGGTTCAGAAGTAACTCTAATCAACAAAAACATTGTAAATAATTTAAATAAGGACAATATTATGGTGATAAAAACAAATAAATTATCATTAATAGGGGCGAATAATAAAAAATTATATGATACTAATAGTTCTATAATCTGTAATGTAAAATTGGGAAATAAAATGTATGAAATACAAATGTTAGTGGTAGATTACTTAAATTTTGAGATAGTATTGGGAAATGATGAAATGGAAAAACATAAAATGATTATTAACTATGTCAATCAAACTTTACAAATTGATCAAGAATCTATTAAATTTTGTAAATTAAATAAAGAAGAGATTTTGAATAAAGAAGAATTTCAGATTTGTCAAGTAAACAGTTTAGAAGAAATTATTTTAGTGCCAAAGGAACATGAAATGGAGATAATAAGTTTGTTAAAGGAACATCAGAGGTTATTCAATCAAGAGGTGTGTGTGGCAAAACAATATGTACATAAATTGGAAATGAACAAAGAAATCAAGAATTATAAAATGAAGACATATCCCATTCCGTACAAATTAAAGAATGAGGTGTACCGAGAGCTGGATAAAATGCTGAGGGATGGAATAATAGAAAGAAGTAATTCTCCTTATATTAGTGCCATCACATGTGTAAACAAAAATTCAGGAGAAATCAGGATATGCCTGGATGCTCGTAATATCAACAGCTATACGAGAAAACAATATGAGAGTCCAATGAATGTTGAGGGTATTTTTGGAAGAATCACTAAAGCTAAAGTCTTTTCAAAGTTGGACCTTCGGCATAGCTTTTGGCTTATTCCATTAGCCAAAGAAAGCAGATGTTATACAGCATTCATGGTGGATGGTATTGTGTACCAATTCTGTGTGGTACCATTTGGACTCCAGAGTTCATGTGCAGCACTGGTCAGAACCTTGCATTCCATTCTGAACAAATATGAAAGGTTCATTCTCCACTACATAGACGACATCTTGGTATTTTCTGAAGATGAGTTGTCACATCAGGATCACCTAAAAACATTAATGGAGGAGTTAGAAACAGCAGGTTTAAAATTAAATTTGTAAAAATGCTCTTTTTACCAAAAAGAAGTCAAATATCTAGGATATGTGCTCAATACACAAGGAGTCAGTATGGATCCAGAAAGGATACAAACGATTCAAAAATTTGCCACACCAGATAATCTCAAAACACTCAGAGGTTTCTTAGGAATATTGAATTATTTTAAACGATTAATTCCAGACCTAAGTAGGATGGAAGTGCCACTAATAGAACTGTTAAAGAAGAACCAGAAATGGGAATGGACTCCAGAAAGAAATACAGCTTTTTTACAATTAAAACAAAATTTTTACAACTAATTTGCAAGTGTATCATCCGCAGTATGATAAGGAGTTTATACTAAGAACGGATGCATCATGTGAGAGATTAGCTGGAGTGTTGCTACAACAACAAGAAGAAAAGGAAGTTCCTATAAGTTTCGTATCTAGGGTAACCAAAGATTTTGAAAAAAGATATTCAGCAACGGAACTAGAAATGGCAAGTGTGATCTACTGTGATACCAAATTAAGATTTTTTTTGTTGGGAGCACATTTTGTATTGGAAACGGATCATTCTGCTCTGACAACTTTGTTTAAAAACAGGTTTGCCAACAACAGAATTCATAGATGGAGCCTTTTGTTACAAGAATATGACTTCGAAATTAGACATATTCCAGGCAAGTCAAACATTGTAGCAGATGTACTAAGCAGAGAAGCACAACAAAGAAGTGAAGGAAGAAAATATCAAATTGGAATCAACAGAATGAAGAATGAAGAAGGGCTGTATTCGTTAGAAAGAATCTTGGAAGATCAGAGAAGATTGGAAGAAGCAGAAAAGAAGAGAGCAATCAACATCAATGGAGTATGGTGTAAGAAGTTGGAAACCATAGAAGTTTATGTCGTAACCAAAGAATTAGCAGAAGAAATCATGAGAGATCTACATGCTGAATATGGTCATATAGGGAGCAGAAAATTATGGATGTTGTTTAGGGAAAATTATTTTATAAGAAAAGAACATCCAATTAAATTTCATTAGTATCAGAAGACCCGCATCTAATCCTGCAGAAAGATACGTCAAAGAGGTGGTAAAATTCTTAAGAATTTTGTGTACTAGACAACATTATTTATGGCAGGAAAATTTGCCACAAGTTGAAAGATTTTTAAATGAGACACCACATGGAATCACCAAACAATGCCCATATTTCCTAATGTCTGGAAAGTATCCAGAAAGACCCTGGGAAATCAGTAATACAGGGGACATTCAAGAAGTAATGAAGAAAGTGAACCAAAATTTAATAAGAAATGCTAATCGTTATGTAAATAGAATCAATAAGAAGAGAAAGAAAAGAGTTACTTTTGAAAAAGGGGAGAAGGTACTTATCAGGTCACTACAGGTGCCTAAAAGGGATGAAAATCTGTGTGGAAAATTACTTTTGCCATTTGAAGGACCTTATGTCATTAGTACTGAACATGGGGTAAACAGTTATGAACTAAGACATCCAGAAACTTATAGGTATAGAAATTTATAAGTATTATGAATAAACATACAAGGGTAGGCAATATTATGACACGAATTTGGTATTATAAGATATAAGTTTTGTAAATAGAAGGATAATTAATAAATAAGCATATCTTGAGATAAATTTGATAATTAAATAATTATAATAAATTAAATAATAGAAACAGATGTACAGAATAATGATGAATTTATATAAACAAAAAAGGTTGATTTATTTTCAAGTAGATTTATAGGAGTTACAAGTATAAATAAATGAGCAAAGTACTATGGACAAATCGATATTTTGTAGAAATTGGGAAATAGGGAATATTATAATGATAAATAGTATATGCGGAAATAGGATGAAAAATAGAATTATATGAAATATTGAAATATGAAATATAGAGAGTTATATGTAGAGATGATGAAATGAATATTATATGCGGATATAAAAAGAATAAATAATAATGCGGCAATTAATAAAGATACTGAAATAGTATATGAAATAGTAAGTATATAGGGGAACAATTATAAGAATTTCTACGAAAATAGTACAAGAAATAAATAGTACAGGAAAAGAAGTAAAGAAATTGGGAAAGTACTTGGAAATTTGATTCTGAAGTTGATATAATTAGTGAAAGATTTGTAGATTTTGTTTGGAGAATTCTGTATTTGTCATAGAGTAAATTATAAAAAAAAAATATTCAAGAGATATGCTTATTAATAAAAGTCAGTTTATTGTTATGTTAATATTAATAAAATATTTAAGTTTACCGGTAAGAATTTAGATTTATTAAGTGCTGATAGTTAGCACTGAACAAAATCCAAATTGGGGGGAAGTTGAAATGATTTCAATATGTTAAAAAGGATACAACTTAAATGGATTTTTATATGAGTTTGTTGTTCATGAATTTCATGAAGCCATCACAATGTGGGTTCGACTCTGAAATAAAAGAGAAAAAGATTAGTAAATTGTTAAATAAATTAATTTTGACTTACCTGGTATAGTGTTAATAATTTCTGAATAGTATAGTTGCCTAGTGTATAGGTGAATCGTCTAAACCTTAAAAAGAACAAAAAAAAGAAGAATTCTTAAAAAATATTTAAACAGAAATTTTAAAAAACGTCAGAAAATAAACTGTCAAGCAAGTCTGTGGGAGCTAAATTAATAGGGGTTTTGTTAAATAAGAAATTACAATGATGTGGAGATGAAAAGAATAAATTGTATTAGCATTGTAATAGAATAAGTTTTATATCTGAACTTTTTTTTTTATAAATTCCCAAATTAGATGTGATTAAAGTGATTATGAGAAATTAATGTGGATTGACAAATGTGTCAAAACAGGACAGTTTTATGGTTTAAAAAAAATAGAAGACGAAAAGAAAAAAAGAACGTTGGTTGCTGTTAGCAACGGATAATAGGTTTTTTTGGGGAGGCCGACTAGGATTTTTCGACGAACTGGAGCCCTGAAACTGTGGAATAGGTCGGGAGTGTTTTTTAACTCGTCTAATTAGAATTTTAGTTTTTCCACAGTTTCCACAGCAGAGATATCCAGAATTTGTTCCAGAGAGTAAGAGAAACAATTTGACTTATAAATTATTATTGGAGTACAGAAATGTCATTTAAATTGAGAAAATTAAAATTCATGAATTAACATAATTGCGATAGGCCTAAAAAAATGGAAAATATTAATGATCATTAAATTAAACATAGAATAGTACGTACCTTAACTTCCGAAGAGAGGATTGATATTCCAGTTTCACCGATTATTTTGCGAGTAGTTAGTTTTCTTTAAATAAATCAGAACTGTTTTAAAGTGAGGTTGGATAATAATTTTGGGGATCATTTGAAATTTTGATTATATTTGAATGCAAGTTAAAAGTCAGCGGAATAAAGTGTTCATTTTCTTTTTCTTTATAGTTCATTTAAACACTTTATAAAGTTGCAATATTTATTTAGTTTTTAGGTACTTGTAGAGAGTCTCCACATTTTATAATAAATTTTTATTGTCACGACACTAAACCACATTAAGATTTATACGATTCCTATTTTTGTAAATTTTTAAAGGCAACCCAAGTTGGAGACGAATTTTATTGTTTATATTAAATTTGTTCAATATTAATAAATAACGTGCTTCATTTGGGTTAATTTATCAAAAGTCTAAAGTAAATTTTGGTTTAATTTCTTTTTGAACTCTACCAGGAGACTACAGAGTCGACGTCACACAGTGACAGATTGCTTAGAACACATAATTGAGCTAGCTGAGGTATATATTAAATTTAACAACGAACCACATATTTTAAAAATTAAAACATTTATTATAAATAAAAATAAAATTAATAAAATACAACTTTTTCAATATATATATTAAATTATATTTGTTATCTTAATTTCCTGAAATTCCTGGTGAATTGTTTAAATGGAAACAGTATGAAATAATGGAATATAATATGGAACAGTAGTAGCTTCCTATCTTATAATATTTAATAGCTGTTTGTAGCCGGAAGTTTTAATTTTAACATAACTTGGATTTAGATCTCCAGGTTAGTTTCGTAGTTTAGTAGTTTTTTTTTGGTGATATGGGCTCAAAGTTGTCTTATAAAAATGTGATGGAAAGGAAGATATCAAATTGTCTTTAAAAAAATAAATTGAAGAAACACTGTTGGAGTGTAATGTGTCCTTGTAATTAGAAACTAACTCGAAACTAACCTGGAGTTCTAAATCCAAGTTATGGTAAAATTAAAACTTCCGGCCACAAACAGCTATTAAATATTATAAGATAAGAAGCTACTACTGTTCCATATTATATTCCATTATTTCATACTGTTTCCATTTAAACAATTCACCAGGAATTCCATACCAGGAATATATATATATATATATATATATATATATATATATATATATATATATATATATATATATATATATAAATATATAAACTAAGGTACACTCGAAGAGTGGTGGGTTTTTCGGTCAAAGTGGAGAAATAAAAGACAAAGAAGGTGGCTACTTCATCTATTTATTGAAGACGTTTCGCTTTCTGCTCAGAAAGCATCATCAGTTCATCTAAAAAGAACAATATGAAACCAAACATCCATAGAGAAGTTACAATAAAAGTGTGTTACCTTACAAAGACATGTAGCAGTCAAAGATGTTAAAAATATGAAAAAGCTTACGAAACTGGACATTTAGAGTAAAGTTGTATAAATCAATTAATTGAAACTTGGTATAGTTTGCAATTTAACAAAATTAGCACAGCAAAAGAACATGTGATAAACATACATGTATATAAAAAAGTTATTATAAAAACTTAAGTAAAAAACATTAAGATTTATTTTAAAGTGTAAAGAACTAGAAAGATCATGAGAAAGCACTTCCAACAATTTATTAAATCAATTAGATTTTAAATTTAACTTTAGGTAACATTATAAGTTATTTAAATTAATTTAGTATAAAGATAAAATGAAGTTACCAGTCTTAAGCTTACTGAGTCTCGCCGATAAATGAATTTACAGGTTTAACACCCACGCAAACAACGTGAATAAAGATGGCCTTGAGGTCAGAATGACAAGAACAGCAAGGCGAAATACCAACCTCTATGTAATAGGGCGGTATATTAAAAAAAAGTTATAAATTTGGTTGACCACTTGTCGTTAAGAAATCAAACAATGAAAGGAAAAGATGGTTAAGATCACCATTTATCCTACAGTGATTGATTCGTCAACAAAGAACAAAGTATGAAAGTCAAGCAAAATATCATATATTATAATAATATGACGTCACTGGTTAGCCAGCCAACAGGTGAAGATTAATACAACTTCCACAGTCCAAAGGTTCAAATCATTTCGGACCGTAATGAAAGATTCTATGAATCAAATTTCAGTTTAAAATTTTAACAACTAAGTTCATCAAAAAGAACAATTACTTAATTATGTAAAAGTAATATTGACAAATAGTTAATAAAATGTAAGTTGATAAATCTAAGTTTAAGAAAGAATAATTTATTTTATTTTATTTTTATTTAAATTTATTATATGAAAATATGATAAGAAAAAACCCATTGTGGGACAAAGTTTGAGTAAACAACATATCAGGCCTAATTCTGCAAAATTAATGCATGGTAAATTTGGCTCAAATTACTAATGTCAGTTCTCTTATTAAGGGTATTAGGGTGTTTTAAAATTGAACACATTTCTAAAAACTGTCTTTTAACGAGATTACGTTCAGTGCCAAGAATTTCTCAGTAACTTGAGGAAAATAAGGTAACGATGAGTAATGGGTAGTTGGATTCCCAAGTACAGTATTAGGCAGAACAGTGTTGTTAATTGAATTATTTGATATTATTCTAAGTTGGTCACCATTGGGTATGTCATTTAAAGAAGAACCATAGCTTTGAACGAAAAGGTATTTATTAATAAGGGAAGATGGATAGGAATTCTCAATCAGAATATTCTTAAGTAATTGTAGGGATTCCCTTCGATTAATCGGATGTGTCAGTCTATTTAGCCTGCAGCTTAAAGCTTTAATAAGGTTTAATTTGTATTTAAAGGGATGACAAGAGTGGTAGTTGAGAAACCTATTAGAGGCCATTGGTTTCCTGTACCAACTTGTAGTTAGGGTGTTATCTCCCATTCTAATGACAAGCATGTCTAAGAAGGGAATACTATTTGTGTTGGAGTCCTCCAGTTCAACAGTGAACTGTAAGTGAGGATCAAACTCATTGAATAAAGACAAGGTGGCCTGAATCTTGTCTGGAGGTAAGGCTAGTAATAAGTCATCAACATACCGTTTAATAAAAGGGATTTGAAAATCTAAAAGACCCAAATGGTCAGATACTAAATCATCCAGTACATAATTAACCAGGATGGGAGAGATTGAGGAACCCATAGGTGTCCCAAAAATTTGAAGGTAATATTTGTCGTTGAAGACCAAAAAATTAGTGTCAAATATTAATTGTAAAAGTTCTGCAAATACATCCCAGGATACAGGACAGTTAGGTTGGATGGAGTTCCAGTGATTTCTTAACGAGGTAATAACGCTAGAAAGAGGTAAGTTAGTGAAAAGAGATACCACATCAAAACTCACTAAAATGTAGCCTTGTGGAAGTTCAAAATTATTAATAAATTCACTAAAATGAAAAGAATCAACAATATTAAAGTTGTTATTATAATTATAAGATT
Organism: Diabrotica undecimpunctata; assembly: GCF_040954645.1. NCBI lineage: Eukaryota > Metazoa > Arthropoda > Insecta > Coleoptera > Chrysomelidae > Diabrotica > Diabrotica undecimpunctata. The sequence continues at coordinate 93,890,785 of NC_092804.1, forward strand.
TAGATAAGATGTCAGTTAAAAATTTAGCAATATTAGTGTTTGGTGAATTAATTGAGGAAACAATTGGCCTCATGCTCAATGTGGGCTTATGTATTTTAGGTAGACAATAAAATCTGGGAGCATATCCATCATAATTATGTAAAAATTTTGCAAGTGGTTGATCTATGATCTTTATATTTTTGTAAGTGGATAATGAATTTATTTATTTTATTTGTAAATTTAGAGCAAGGGTTGGTAGAAAGAGGTTGATAGTATCTATCATCATCTAACAACGATTGACTAAGGTTAAGATATTGATCTCTATCCATGAGGACAGTGGCATTCCCTTTATCACTTGTAAGAACGAGAAGATTAGGGTGAGTTTTTAAAAACGATACCGTCTCCCTGTAAATCTTATCTAACTCCGATATGGCTTGTCTAGGGCGATTAGAATAGTTCAACAGAATATTATTGGAAGAAGACCTAAGAGATAAAAGGTCAGAATTGTCAGCATGTGACAAAATATTTTCCACATCTGCTAAAATTCTACTAACAGAATAATCTCTGAAAGTTGGCTGTAAGCCAAATTTGGGGCCCAAGGATAACAACTTGAGAATGTCCTGAGGAACCTCAGTACTAGATAGATTTTTAATCCACTTAGGATTAAATGGAATTTTTTTAAACTGGGGAGTGTCTAAATTATTTAGCTTCTTACGAAGGTGTGCCATGGATTTATGATATACAAAATTAAATTTCTTATGTAATAATAAATTTAATATCAGTGTGAACCTTAGAAATATGGAAATTAAGTAATCGTGACCTCACCTGTCTGTTTAATGCTTGGCTTCTGCGGTAAAGGGTGTCGTTGGTGGAACCTGATGTTGATGCGAGTATGTTGGAAGTGGTGTCTATGATAAATCTCGGGATCTTCTTAGTTCTCCTACACTCCAAAAGGAAAGTTCTTCTAGTTTCTGCTGTTGCTGAAAATTTATTATTTCTCAAATCAATAATGTCACTTCTTTTCTTGATAATCACCTTCCTGACAATTTGTTGGACACTTTTGAGTCATCTTTACATAAGAAATTTAATTTTGTATATCATAAATCCATGGCACACCTTCGTAAGAAGCTAAATAATTTAGACACTCCCCAGTTTAAAAAAATTCCATTTAATCCTAAGTGGATTAAAAATCTATCTAGTACTGAGGTTCCTCAGGACATTCTCAAGTTGTTATCCTTGGGCCCCAAATTTGGCTTACAGCCAACTTTCAGAGATTATTATGTTAGTAGAATTTTAGCAGATGTGGAAAATATTTTGTCACATGCTGACAATTCTGACCTTTTATCTCTTAGGTCTTCTTCCAATAATATTCTGTTGAACTATTCTAATCGCCCTAGACAACCCATATCGGAGTTAGATAAGATTTACAGGGAGACGGTATCGTTTTTAAAAACTCACCCTAATCTTCTCGTTCTTACAAGTGATAAAGGGAATGCCACTGTCCTCATGGATAGAGATCAATATCTTAACCTTAGTCAATCGTTGTTAGATGATGATAGATACTATCAACCTCTTTCTACCAACCCTTGCTCTAAATTTACAAATAAAATAAATAAATTCATTACACACTTAAAAAATATAAAGATCATAGATCAACCACTTGCAAAATTTTTACAATAATTATGATGGATATGCTCCCAGATTTTATTGTCTACCTAAAATACATAAGCCCACATTGAGCATGAGGCCAATTGTTTCCTCAATTAATTCACCAAACACTAATATTGCTAAATTTTTAACTGACATCTTATCTAAATCTTATAATTATAATAACAACTTTAATATTGTTGATTCTTTTCATTTTAGTGAATTTATTAATAATTTTGAACTTCCACAAGGCTACATTTTAGTGAGTTTTGATGTGGTATCTCTTTTCACTAACTTACCTCTTTCTAGCGTTATTACCTCCTTAAGAAATCACTGGAACTCCATCCAACCTAACTGTCCTGTATCCTGGGATGTATTTGCAGAACTTTTACAATTAATATTTGACACTAATTTTTTGGTCTTCAACGACAAATATTACCTTCAAATTTTTGGGACACCTATGGGTTCCTCAATCTCTCCCATTCTGGTTAATTATGTACTGGATGATTTAGTATCTGACCGTTTGGGTCTTTTAGATTTTCAAATCCCTTTTATTAAACGGTATGTTGATGACTTATTACTAGCCTTACCTCCAGACAAGATTCAGGCCAACTTGTCTTTATTCAATGAGTTTGATCCTCACTTACAGTTCACTGTTGAACTGGAGGACTCCAACACAAATAGTATTCCCTTCTTAGACATGCGTGTCATTAGAATGGGAGATAACACCCTAACTACAAGTTGGTACAGGAAACCAATGGCCTCTAATAGGTTTCTCAACTACCACTCTTGTCATCCCTTTAAATACAAATTAAACCTTATTAAAGCTTTAAGCTGCAGGCTAAATAGACTGACACATCCGATTAATCGAAGGGAATCCCTACAATTACTTAAGAATATTCTGATTGAGAATTCCTATCCATCTTCCCTTATTAATAAATACCTTTTCGTTCAAAGCTATGGTTCTTCTTTAAATGACATACCCAATGGTGACCAACTTAGAATAATATCAAATAATTCAATTAACAACACTGTTCTGCCTAATACTGTACTTGGGAATCCAACTACCCATTACTCATCGTTACCTTATTTTCCTCAAGTTACTGAGAAACTCCTTAAACTGTATAAACATAACAACGTACCGGTTAAAATTGCTATTAAGAATGATAAGACTGTCAGGAATTTGTTTTCTAAAACTAAAACACCTCTGTCCCTTCTGGAACAAGTTAATGTAATATATCATATACCTTGTGCTGAGTGTGACTCATGTTACATCGGTCAGACAGGGAGATCACTGAGAGGACGTCTTACGACACACCGCAGTGATATTAATTTATCTAAACATACTTGTGCTCTTGCCCAACATGCTATTAGCACTAAGCACGAAGTAAACTTTAATAAAGTTAAAATTCTTGGCACTGAACGTAATCTCGTTAAAAGACAGTTTTTAGAAATGTGTTCAATTTTAAAACACCCTAATACCCTTAATAAGAGAACTGACATTAGTAATTTGAGCCAAATTTACCATGCATTAATTTTGCAGAATTAGGCCTGATATGTTGTTTACTCAAACTTTGTCCCACAATGGGTTTTTTCTTATCATATTTTCATATAATAAATTTAAATAAAAATAAAATAAAATAAATTATTCTTTCTTAAACTTAGATTTATCAACTTACATTTTATTAACTATTTGTCAATATTACTTTTACATAATTAAGTAATTGTTCTTTTTGATGAACTTAGTTGTTAAAATTTTAAACTGAAATTTGATTCATAGAATCTTTCATTACGGTCCGAAATGATTTGAACCTTTGGACTGTGGAAGTTGTATTAATCTTCACCTGTTGGCTGGCTAACCAGTGACGTCATATTATTATAATATATGATATTTTGCTTGACTTTCATACTTTGTTCTTTGTTGACGAATCAATCACTGTAGGATAAATGGTGATCTTAACCATCTTTTCCTTTCATTGTTTGATTTCTTAACGACAAGTGGTCAACCAAATTTATAACTTTTTTTGAATATACCGCCCTATTACATAGAGGTTGGTATTTCGCCTTGCTGTTCTTGTCATTCTGACCTCAAGGCCATCTTTATTCACGTTGTTTGCGTGGGTGTTAAACCTGTAAATTCATTTATCGGCGAGACTCAGTAAGCTTAAGACTGGTAACTTCATTTTATCTTTATACTAAATTAATTTAAATAACTTATAATGTTACCTAAAGTTAAATTTAAAATCTAATTGATTTAATAAATTGTTGGAAGTGCTTTCTCATGATCTTTCTAGTTCTTTACACTTTAAAATAAATCTTAATGTTTTTTACTTAAGTTTTTATAATAACTTTTTTATATACATGTATGTTTATCACATGTTCTTTTGCTGTGCTAATTTTGTTAAATTGCAAACTATACCAAGTTTCAATTAATTTATTTATACAACTTTACTCTAAATGTCCAGTTTCGTAAGCTTTTTCATATTTTTAACATCTTTGACTGCTACATGTCTTTGTAAGGTAACACACTTTTATTGTAACTTCTCTATGGATGTTTGGTTTCATATTGTTCTTTTTAGATGAACTGATGATGCTTTCTGAGCAGAAAGCGAAACGTCTTCAATAAATAGATGAAGTAGCCACGATATATATATATATATATATATATATATATATATATATATATATATATATATATATATATATATATATATTGTTATGATATGTAAAATCGAGAAAAATATTGGGTTGATTAAAATATTTCAAAGTTCAAAAACATTAAAATAATTCAGATAAGTAGGATAATAACCAACAAACATTTCGAAGAAGGAAAGTTATTAAATTCTTGGATTACCTGTACTAAACAAAATGTAAGCTATGCATAAATTATTTCTGTGTTATACTTGAGTGACCCGCATAATTTTAAGTGAAATCCAAAGACAATTGAACCGGGTTTTCCAAATACATTAATACAGTGATTAAAGACAATAGAAGAGATTTTAGAAAGAGGTTTTTGTTAGTTTTTAAGAATTATAGAAAAATATTATTTGTAAATAAGTTTTAGGAAATTTATAATTATAGGTAAAAATTTGTTTGTTATCGAAATGAAAAAATGGGGGAATTGTGACGAGTTTTGATTGGCGGAGATTGAAAAAGGTGGGATAGGTATGTAGGAATGAAAGTTTAGCTAGATTTAGGAGAGAGAAAAGATAATCAGTTGGTTTTCCAAGTCTGTAAGACGAACAGTGATTGTTCTCTGGCGGTTCCCGAAATGTAGCAAGCAGTAGTGTTGAATGTTAGTGAGTTTTTGTGGAGTTAGTGTATCTGACAGAAGCTGAAACAGCAAAATATTGTAAGTCATATTTCTCTACTTATATTCCAAGAGTCACTGTTCAGGCCAACGAGAGATTCAGTTTATCGTAAAGAGAAGATATTCCAAGAGTCATTTTTCACTCGGGCCAACGAGAGATTCAGTTTATCGAGAGGAGAAAGGCTATCATAATTTGAATGATTTGTGCTTTTGAAGGAGATCATTAAGGACGATATACTTGCAACAATCTGTTGTAAGATTGCTGATTACATAGGGAGCGGTTGAGAGGAGATAATATAGTCTACAAGGAACAAGGATTTGGACCACTCATCATCAGAGAGAGATATTTTTGTTTTCTGCAGTTTTTTCTTTTATTGATAACACAATTTTTACACTTAATTTAGAAAGGATATAGATATTTTGATTAGGCGAGTTAAAATAGTTTGGGATTTTGAGATTTCAATTAATATTGTTTGTACCATTAATTTTGATTGTTCACGTACGTAGAACAAAATTTTGAGAATCATTATATGAGATTTGTTTATTGAAAACTTTTGAGTGTGAATTATTTCATTATTTTTATTTCAATATATAGTGTTAGATCATATGTGTTTTTTATTATTCCGGCATTCTTTGGACCTAACCTTTCACATGTAATAGCATAGATATTGAAGCACGAATTTAACCCTGAGATAAAAGAATTAAAAATTGTGATAGAGTCATAATCATATCATTTAAATAATTTTAATTAATTAATCAAAAAATTAATTAGCTAATTATTGCTTGGCGCACCAAGACTTTAAATATCACAATAACTGGCTTCCAAAACGTGGGGCTTGAAAATATCGCAGCTTTACATTTAAAGGAAGGGAAAGAGATCTGGAATAAGTACAGGTGATCCAGAGATAAAAACATATAACATTGAGGGAATTTGAATTTGAAAGTATTTTGACAATTTTTCCAGGGAATATAAATTTGATTTATTGATTGATCGTAGTTAGTGGATATTTACTGCTATTGAATTATTTGATTTTATTTTCGTTACCAATCGTACATTTGATATTTATTTTGAATTATTTGAATTTTACTGATTGCATATTTGATATTTGTCGTGAAAATTTAATACATTTGGGGAGAAATATTGTCGTGTTCTGAAACATATAGAGTGTTGTAAAATTTCACATTTGGCGGGGACAAAAACAGTAACGAAAAGAAACAACATGTCGACCACAAGGAGTCAAAGCAAAATGCAAGAAAGGAAGGAGGATAACAGAGAAGAGGAAACAATTGTTGAAGAAGGATCGGATAATGAAGGAAATGTTACAATAGTTGAGGAGAAAAAAGAATTATCAGGAATAGAGAAAATATTACAACTAATGCAATTACAGACACAACAAATACAAGAATCAACAAAACAAACAATGAATGAAACAGCAAAGAGAATGGAAGAAAACCAACGGGAAACAAGACAAGCAATAGAACTAAATAACAGGAATATAGAGCAGCGTTTGGAAAACTATGAACAAGAAATTAAAGGATGTGTTGAGGGGATAAAGAAAGAACTGATACAACAGATAGAAGAAATAACCATAAAGAATGCAAAACAAGAGACAGAGATAAAAGATATCCAAAATACGATGAAGGAAATAAAGATTGTCCAGAAAAAGGAATTAGAACAGTTAGAAGAAAAATTTGAAATGGCGCTACAAGAAGACAGGAAGGAAGTAGAAAGAAGATTAAAGCAAAATGAAAAACAAATGGCAGAAATTTAACTAAGAGGAGTAGAGAGAAAAGAAGTTATCATCCATGGAACAAGCGAGGCGAAAATACAATTTGGCGGGGATATTCGGAAAACACACCCAGTACCGTTTGTCAAAAATTTGAAAACCAAATTACAACATATTAGATATTTTGACGATTGCAAAGAAACAATTAGAAACCATTTGAAAGAAGGAGCAGCGTTATGGTATGAAAGCAAGGAAGATGAGTTTGAAAATTGGACAGATTTTGAAAATAAATTTCTCAACTATTTCTGGGGGAAAAATAAACAGAGAGAAATCAACCAAGAGCTACAGAATGGAAAATATCACGAAAAAATGGGAATATCTGAAGAAAGATATGCTTTGCAGATATATAACAATTCAAAATATCTAGAATACAAATATTCTACCGAACAGCTGGTAGAAATGATCAGCAGACATTTTGAGCAAACGTTGGAAGATCACGTGATTTTGAGAAACTATCAAGATATTGATAGTTTGTACCAATTCCTTCAATTAAAAGAAGCGAAAAGAAAAGAAATGAGAAATAGAAGACAACATGACCAATATAATGGACCGGAAAGAAGGTATTCATCAAATTATGACCAGAGAAACCGACATCCCAGATCAACAAACGAATATAGGCCGAGAAATTACAATAATTACAATAGACAACAAAATTACGATAACCGGAATGATACACAAAATAGAACAAATGAAAATCACAACAGGAATAGAGATGCACAAAATCCTCCGAATAGGAGTACTAACGAACAAAGGGACGATAGAAATAACCAGAGCTTCCAACAACAAAATAGAAGGGAGATGAATCATGTAGCAATAGGAAACGAAAGACAAATTTCTAATTCTAATCTAATATTTTTAGATGCATTTATAAAACATAAAGCGATTAAAATTGTGATTGATTCTGGCTCGGAGATATCGCTAATCAATAAAAAACTAGTAAAAGAATTAAATTTGGACAGATTTGTGTATAAGATTCCTAGGGTTGATTTAGTGGGTGCAAACAATAAAAATTTGACGACAGTAAACGAAGGTTTGGGAGTACAGATAAGAGTGGGAAACAAATTCCATATTATGAAATGTGTGGTGATTGAAGATTTAAATCATGATATGATAGCGGGAATTGATGAATTGAGGAAAAAAGATATCACCATAAATTTTTCGGAAAATAAACTGGAAATCAGAGCAGAACCAGACAACACAGGAGAAGAAAAGCAAACAGATAGGAAAACAAATTCTGGAAGGATCAATGCACAGGAAAAACGCAAAGAAATCGATATGACTGTAGAGGATAAACCGAAAGTACAAGAACAAGATCTAACAGCAGAGAAAAAGAGAAGGAAGAAAAAGAAAAAGAGTTCGAAAAGAAAGCAGGAAAATAAGATGGAGACCAGAGAAAAACAGGAAATAGAAGGTACAGAAGAATTGTTGGCAACCGACGATAAAACAGAATGGAAGCAGGAAGAAAAAGAATGTATCATCAGAGAAATGAAAGGAATAGAAACATGGTGCTCGGAATACCAAAGGGAATTAGAGGATAAAAAGAAAACAGAAGAAAAAATGGCACTGATGGACGAGAATCCAGAATTTTGTGAAGAAGTATTATGGACAGTGAACACATGTGAACAAAAGGAGGATGAAAGAAAAATAAATTGTGGAGAAAACATGGGAAAGAAAATAGAGAAGATTTTAGGAAACCATGGAGATCTTGTTAATGAAGTAAACCGAGTGGCTAAAAATTATGAACTTTCTTTTAAGGGAAAATACTTGGAAAAATTTAAAACGAAAATGTATCCAATCCCGTATAAAGACAGACAATATACGGGGTATTTTAACATTCACGACATCTATCAATATCATGAATAGATTTTAATAACATAGTGAAATAATTTGATCCTGGAAAACTTTTGTCATTTTTAAAAAATTTAACAACGAGTTTTCGGCAGATCAAATGGCGGGGATTTGTTATGATATGTAAAATCGAGAAAAATATTGGGTCGATTAAAATATTTCAAAGTTCAAAAACATTAAAATAATTCAGATAAGTAGGATAATAACCAACAAACATTTCGAAGAAGGAAAGTTATTAAATTCTTGGATTACCTGTACTAAACAAAATGTAAGCTATGCATAAATTATTTCTTTGTTATACTTGAGTGACCCGCATAATTTTAAGTGAAATCCAAAGACAATTGAACCGGGTTTTCCAAATACATTAATACAGTGATTAAAGACAATAGAAGAGATTTTAGAAAGAGGTTTTTGATAGTTTTTAAGAATTATAGAAAAATATTATTTGTAAATAAGTTTTAGGAAATTTATAATTATAGGTAAAAATTTGTTTGTTATCGAAATGAAAAAATGGGGGAATTGTGACGAGTTTTGATTGGCGGAGATTGAAAAAGGTGGGATAGGTATGTAGGAAGGAAAGTTTAGCTAGATTTAGGAGAGAGAAAAGATAATCAGTTGGTTTTCCAAGTCTGTAAGACGAACAGTGATTGTTCTCTGGCGGTTCCCGAAATGTAGCAAGCAGTAGTGTTGAATGTTAGTGAGTTTTTGTGGAGTTAGTGTATCTGACAGAAGCTGAAACAGCAAAATGTTGTAAGTCATATTTCTCTACTTATATTCCAAGAGTCACTGTTCAGGCCAACGAGAGATTCAGTTTATCGTAAAGAGAAGATATTCCAAGAGTCATTTTTCACTCGGGCCAACGAGAGATTCAGTTTATCGATAGGAGAAAGGCTATCATAATTTGAATGATTTGTGCTTTTGAAGGAGATCATTAAGGACGATATACTTGCAACAATCTGTTGTAAGATTGCTGATTACGTAGGGAGCGGTTGAGAGGAGATAATATAGTCTACAAGGAACAAGGATTTGGACCACTCATCATCAGAGAGAGATATTTTTGTTTTCTGCAGTTTTTTCTTTTATTGATAACACAATTTTTACACTTAATTTAGAAAGGATATAGATATTTTGATTAGGCGAGTTAAAATAGTTTGGGATTTTGAGATTTCAATTAATATTGTTTGTACCATTAATTTTGATTGTTCACGTACGTAGAACAAAATTTTGAGAATCAATATATGAGATTTGTTTATTGAAAACTTTTGAGTGTGAATTATTTCATTATTTTTATTTCAATATATAGTGTTAGATCATATGTGTTTTTTATTATTCCGGCATTCTTTGGACCTTACCTTTCACATGTAATAGCATAGATATTGAAGCACGAATTTAACCCTGAGATAAAAGAATTAAAAATTGTGATAGAGTCATAATATCATTTAAATAATTGTAATTAATTAATCAAAAAATTAATTAGCTAATTATTGCTTGGCGCACCAAGACTTTAAATATCACAATAATATATATATATATATAGGTATATATATATATATATATATATATATATATATATATATATATATATATATATATATATATATACAGTATACTCCCTCTATAACGAACACGGTTATTACGAGGTTTCGCTTATAACGAGATACATTAGATGTCCCGTGAAATTTCTATTGAACTATAACCGTCTATAGAGAGGCAAATTTGGTTATAACGAGAGATAATAAGATCCAAAAACGTTTTTTTTACCTTTTTAGTCCGGTCGTGGCTATAAATAAATACCCTTTCAAACAGCCCCTCAATAAACTTAACTGCAGCCCGCAATAAACTTCTTTACAATGAATAAATACAACTGTTTCACATCTTTAGAAAATATAATATGATAGAATGATACTGGACCATTTAAAGCAGTTAAAAATAACAGAGTTCTTAAAATTGCAGAAGCAATAGTTTATGTTATCCTTGAAAATACGATTTATGCATTATGTAGTTGGAAAAAAATATAAGTACAGCTTTTCTGTTTTAACGTATATCATTGATAATAAAAGTAAACTACTCTTTTATGTTTTAATATATTTCATTGACAATAAAAGTAAATAACTTTTTTTCAAAAACGCCATTCAAACAATATTTATTAGCAGCTTATATTGCTCCGAATGGCTTCACTATAGGAAGTTAAGGTTTTAGAAAACTACAGATTCATATGTATGCACAGTATTATGATTGTCTGATATAATGAGATCGGCTTATAACGAGGTAATTAGTCTGTCATTTCAGTTCTCGTTATAGAGGGAGTCTACTGTATATATATATATATATATATATATATATATATATATATATATATATATATATATATAATATATAATTTTATATAAATAAAAGAAATATAATTTTCAAACTATATATATGGCCGATTGGCCAGAGGTCTGTATAGTTCGAACGCCGACGAAAGACAAGCGTCGAAAATTGGTTGACCTCTCTGAGAATTTAACAACGACCCAGACCTGTCAATACACAGAACCAAATATATTCCATTAGTGAGACTTTAAACGGGCCTAATAGCTATACAACTATACTCTTTTTACCCTATGACGGCCGATAATATGTAATTGAGATATGATCAGTGGGCCTCAAACAGAGGGGCGTTAATATTTAATTCCGATCGCTTGAAAAGGAAAACTTTTTAATTTCCTGTATTTTATATTCAGTAATAATATTGGATTTTACTGTATCAAAGGCGAATAAAATTAATATAATATGTATATACTGGTCGTGTTAAAAGAAATGGGACGGAATATTTCGAATACTCGCAATTATTTGTCGACATCAAATGTTCATCAAGGTCTCTATAAGTCTCTATTTTGCGTAGAGTGAATATTATACATTTTTTTATACATGCAGTTAAATTGGAAAATACTTGCAAAGTTGCTGGTATGTCCAAATTTGAATAAAATACATCCAAGACTTTACTTTCTGCAGACACTGTATTAAATATAACCTTGAAACGAATTGGCACTAAATCACTTCCGAGTTTTCAGCAAAACAAAAACAAACACACCACAAAGTCCGAATTGAATTCCCGAAACACTTTTTGGTTACTTCTTTTTAGTAAACGATTTGTCCTATTCACTGTCTGATATTTCACCATCAGAGTCGTCACTATCTGAATTGTCTATCCGAATAATTAGAGGCCGGACCTCATCTATAACTCGCTCGGTTTGAAAAGGCTGAACGATTATGTCTTCTGTGTGTCTAATACAATTTTGCCATTTCTGCCTTTATTTGTTCTAGCGATTCTTTCCATAAACTAAGAACGTTCTCTGTTGTTTTGGATGCATGTTTATCATAAAAATTTTTGGCTATACCCCAAACTAACTCAATTGCATTATAGTGGCAATGGTAGGGCGGAAATCGAAGTTACTTTGGTCAGTAACAAATTTCTTTTGAATTTTGTGCTCTCCACACCTTTGAAGCAAATCGACTTTTAAAAATATGTCACTATGATAAATTTTCTTTTCTGTCAACCACAACTTTATTTCTTCTTTTGTCCAGCTGCTTGAAGGAAATCTCTCTTATACTCTTGAGTGGTAGGATGCATTATCCAACACTATTATGGATGGTCGCTCTAATTGTTTAACAAATTTTCTTCAAACCATTCTTTAAAAATATTTGCATCCATATTTCCATGGTAATCACCTGTATTCTTTGTAGACGAAAAAATTAAACTAGCGTCACGAATAAAACCCTCATCATTTCCAACATGAAGTATAATGTAGCGTTTACCGTTACCGGAATGACTAGAAGAATAACATTTCGTAGTGCCATCTTGCCAGGATGATTTTGACATATTTCCTTTAGGAAAAATCCAAATTTCATCTAAAAATACAACTTGGCTCGGACTATCAGACGTTTTATTGTTAATGCATTTTCTTAAAAAATGCCACCGTTTTGAACAACATTAGAGAGTTCACACAATACTTGTCTATTATTTGTCTTTTTATATCGAAAACCTAAATGTTTCAGCATTCTCCACAAACTTGTTAAACTAATATCACATAGTTCCTTGTCTTTTATTTTTTGTAACACTATTACATGTTCTTTGGTTTTATACATATTATATATAATATTTTTAATTGCAAGTTTAATTGACTGGTGCAAATCTAATGTTTTTGGATGTCGACGATTTCTGTTGCTTACTTTATTTATTTTCATCCTCACTCATGTTATTAATTCTTCAGAATGTCCTCTCTGAGATACCGCAAGCATCGCATGTGCGGTTCTGAACTGCCATAACAGATGTCAATGGCATCTGTTTCATATACTCAAATGAGTTATGATATTAATAATATCACCCATATTATTTTTTTCCAAATTAAAATAACTTTCGACTTCTCGAACTAAACGCCGTTCTTCTGGAAATAACACTCTACGTTTCGACTGTATTTTATATTCTTCAAAATTACTCATTTTGCTTTAAAGTACCGCTTCATTACACTACTATAAAAAATAGGTACTTATATACAACTACTACACCCTAAAAAGGACGAGGGTTGTACAGCAGAAGAAACAATCGAACACAAATTATTTAACAGCCAATGCTAAACAAGTATAAACACTGCATTGATTGTGATTGCAAAAAACCGTTCGCATATTTTAAATAAGATTTTTGCTGATTATGTATTTTGTTAAATTATTAAATAACACCAATACAACCCACGACCATCAATTAATTTTTAACGATAAACAGAAGAGAAATATGATTACGTTTGAATTTGATCTACTTTGTCAATGACGTCGTTAATAGAAAGATATTTTTAAACAGCATGAATAATTTTTCAATGATTGTGTGGATTTAGGAAATACATTCTTCTTCTTCTCATGGCGCCGTCTCCTTTCGAAGGTTGGCGATCCAAATGGCAATTGTAGTTTTGGGAACTGCTGGGCGAAAGATTTCTGCGGATGAGTTCTGGCATCTTCCTACTGATTTTTTGCCCTGCACTTTTCCTTCCAGTATAACTTGAAGAAATTCTTATCCTTTGCCTCTCAACACATGACCCAAGCATTGCATTTTCCTCTCTTTGGTTCTTCTTAATAATTCTTTTTGTTTACTCATGCGACGAAGTACCTCAACATTAGTAACTCTTTGTACCCATGGAATTCTCAGCATTCGTCTGTATATATACATCTCAAAGGAATCTATTCTTTTTTCTACTTCAGAGTCCATCGTCCAACTTTCACAGCCATACAGTAAGACAGAAAAAACGTAACATCTGATCATTCGGATTCTAAGCTGCAGACTAAGGTCTGATCTTGTAAAAAATGTTTTCATGCTCATGAATGCCTTTCTTGCTTGTTCGATTCTTGATAGGATTTCTTTTTTTGGATTACACTGACTATTGATATTTGCTCCCAAATATTTTTATGGAATTTACCTGTTCTATTATTTGACCCTTGGCATACATATGTAAGTTTATTGGTGTCTTTGAAAATACTAAAGTTTTAGTTTTGGAAACGTTTAGATGTAATTCGCTGTGGTGAACTACCGAATTTATTATATTTTGTAGTTCGTGTGCGTTGCTTGCTATTAAGGCGGTATCATCAGCATGTCTGATGTTGTCTATGCTGATTCCATTAATCTTAATTCCGCCTTGGACCTCGTCTAATGCTTCTCGAAATATAGACTCCGAATATAAATTAAACAGTAGCGGTGATAAGACGCAATGATTTCTGCAGGTGATTTCCATGTGTATAGCGTTCTAGGATGTTGTTTGAAGAAGGTATTGGCTATTAACAGATTGTTTTCTACGCAGAATTGTACAAGTCTATCTCATCTATTATTCCTGGTACCTAGACCGTATGCTCCTATGTGGTCTCCTTCAGCACCACGACCAATTTTAGCGTTAAAGTCACCCATGATAATTGTTATCTCACCTCTTTTCGTCAGTCGCAATATTTCATCTATGTTGTTATAAAATTTTTCGATTTCTTCGTCTGACTTGTCACTTGTTGGAACAAAGACCTGAATAATATTTAGTTTTCTGTGAGTTGTTTGTAATTTCAACATTGCTACTCTATCATTTAGAGGGATGAAGTCTGTGACTGATTGAGCAATTTTGTTCGACACTAATATAGCAATTCCATATTGATGTTCTGGGTCGGTTAAAACCTGAATAGTATATGTATCCATGTTTTGTTTTTTGTACTCCTGATCCAGGCCATCTTACTTCACTCATCCCCAAGATGTCTATTTTCAGTCTTAGCATCTCGGCTTCAGTGTTTGTCAGTTTCGCGGACATAAATAAGCTGCGTACGTTCCAGGTGGCGATGTGTACTATTCGTTCATATATTTGTATTCTCTGTCCACTTTCGTGGGTACTTGACGGGGGGATTCTTCGCATCCTCTCCCCATTTAAAGGGTGCGCCGGACTGAGGGCCATTTTATTTTTCTCGTCTGCCATTTAGATTTGTGGAAGATATAGTGGGGTCGTTTTCTCGTTGCCTTCCCCATCGCAGTGCCACAACCATTTAAACTGCTCCAGTCATGCTACTTAAGGGTTGTCACTTCCGAAGGTACTTTTTAAAAAGTACCTTCGGGAGTGACAACCATAAACCAGTTCCATCTCAATCATATAAACCAACACCTATGAGCGTATCTACACGCCAAACCGAATTTAAGAGACCCCAATCTCAAAGAAACTTCCGCTTTCAACAGCCAGCCCCCGATTCACCGTAGAACTCTTTAATATCAAACAAGAGGAAAATAATTACGATGAAGGTATAGACAATGACACATACCCAGATTACACTTATTATGAGCAAGAAAGCCAAGAATATGAGGAAGATGTAAATTTTCAAGACGAAAAAGAAGAAACGTAGTAGAATTGTATTCCTATGCTGACAAAAGAGAGCTTCCTTACATTAAAATTCAAAATCCCCCTCTTAAACTTCTTATTGATACAGGAGCCACTAAATCTTTCCTTAATCCTGATATAGCCAATAAATTCTACAAGAATAATATTAAATATGAACCATTTATCGTTACATCAATTTTTTAGAATCATTCACAAGATTATTGTGTAGAAATTCCAATTTTTCCCGAATTTAACTCCGATATTAACCTAAAATTTTTTGACCAAAGACATTTGACGGTCTTATCGGCCTCGATAATCTTAAACTTCTAAAAGCAAATCTCGATTTTACCCAAGCTACTCTTACTACAGAGCATTCTATTCTTCCTATTAATTACTATGTCACAAACAAAGTCCAATTCTATACAGTCCAGCTAGAGCCTCAATCGATTACCCAAGTCCGCTTGCCAGTAAAGGAAACATCAGGTACAATCGTCATCCCAAGACAAGAAGTCGAAGGTGCCATCCTAAGAGAAACTCACCATCGCCTGTAATCAACTCGCCTGGACCGAGCTAGTCAATAACACCGATGAATACATCCAAGTAGCATTAACTGATCCCATCAAAAGTCAACCCATAAATCTCGAGGAATATCATATATATATACGTCAGATATCATACCTACCGAAGACAGTAATCTAAGAGATGTCGATCCTCTCCTTAGAACCGATCATCTTAATACAGAAGAAGAATCTCACCTAAGACGACTGTGCAGGAAGTGTGCAGAGATATTTCATCATCTCTCTTCAAGAACACATGGTAAATCTTAAGAAAATATTGGAAAGATTAAGAGAAACAAGATTTAAGATACAAAGTTGACAAATGTGAATTCCTTAAGAAAGAAGGCCACGTCGTAACCTGCGAGGGAATTAAACCAAACCCGACTAAGATTAGAGCCATCATAGACTATCCTGTACCAAAAACAGCAAAAGAAATTCGAGGATTTTTAGGATTACTTGGTTACTATAGAAAATTCATAAAGGACTTTGCCAAAATTAGAAAACCATTTACCATATGTCTTAAAAAGGATGCAAAAATTGAACACACCGAAAAATTCTTAAACTGTATCAAAATCTGTAAAAGCTTATTGATTAATGAACCACTTCTGCAATATCCAGACTTCACTAAACCCTTCAACCTTACGACTGATGCAAGCAACTTCGCTATAGGAGCCATCCTATCACAAGGTCCAATAGGGAACGATAAACCTATCTCCTATGCATCCAGAACTTTAAATGAAACTGAACTGAAATATTCAACTATCGAAAAGGAGATGTTAGCAATTGTATGGGCTACTAAATACTTTCGCCCATACCTTTTCGGACGAAAATTCAAAATTTTATCTGATCATCGACCACTACAAT
The DNA here is from genome assembly GCF_040954645.1 of Diabrotica undecimpunctata. Classification (NCBI taxonomy): domain Eukaryota; kingdom Metazoa; phylum Arthropoda; class Insecta; order Coleoptera; family Chrysomelidae; genus Diabrotica; species Diabrotica undecimpunctata. The sequence goes on from NC_092804.1 coordinate 93,907,643, forward strand.
GGCTATTTTCACTTAAAAACCCAAACTCAAAGAGTGTTGGATAATGCATCCTTCCACTCAAGAGTAGAAGAGAGATTTCCTTCAAGCAGCTGGACAAAAGATGGACAAAATATTTTTATTTAATATATTTTTACACCCTGTATATAAGTAAAACGTTGACTTTTTCTACTACTATTTCTTAAGACTATTTCTTAAAAAAAACATTTATATATATATATATATATATATATATATATATATATATATACAGTATATATATATATATATATATATATATATATATATATATATATATATATATATATATATATGGTATAAAAAAATGACAATCGCAGATTAGGTGATTGAAAAAATATTGATAATAATCATTTATTTTGCGCAAACAACAAAAAAATATAAAATAATATGTTAGTTCTAAGTTGGACACTGAATGCGCACTGGAATTCACTAGTAACTATTCACAACGCAACATAAATATAAATTCGTATCGCCATAAACATAAAAATCATATTCACATAGGCATAAAATGGACAGTCGTAATATAAACAAAAAATCCAACATAAAATCTTTGATCCTGAATAAAACCGGTATAATAACATATCTACTGGTATCAGTCGGGAATCCCCATAGTGCAAAATTACAAAAACTAAAAAGAACTTAAACGGAAAGAAAAATATCGTCAGTACGTAAGTTTTTTGTGGTATGCGAAAATAAAATCTTAATATGAAGGCAGGCGTAGCAAATACGTTTCTAATGTATACTAAATACTGTCATATTAAAACCTGAATGCTGAGCTCAATAGATCTTTAATATTTATTTATTATATATACTTAATTATCTGAGAAAATTAACACAAGAATTATTTTATGGCTACAAAGCTCACATATAAATATGTGTATAGAAAAGTTCCTCAATGACTTCATCTTTGTTGCATGGAACAGTATGTAGTTACTGTTACTCGAATTTTACGTACAAAACTAACACAACTCGTGAACTATTCGTCATCGCCCAATAAATCTTATAACGAATAATGTCTTTCATTCGGTACTGCACATTAATTATTTATTTTCCAATAATCGGCACGGGTGGCGAAGATAAAGTCGGAATTTCTTTTATCATACCGCCATGCTGTGTACTTCACCAGCTGTCGTAAAGTTCTATCTTCCGGAAACACGTCATCGCGCTTCTTTCTGTCAACTCAACGTCGTTTTCTTTTCAGTTAAAATTCACAGGAGTAAATACGCTAATTACTAGGTATGCAACCAGTTTAACAATTTTCAGAATATAATTATTTTTTACAGACGTTGTATCTCTCACAGAGATTCTTCAAAGGGGACCGGTAAAGTTATGAGTATTGTCACAAATTACGTATTCGGGAACGCCAAATATAAGGAAGACATTATATTCCAAATACGAAGCGCCAGTTGTGGCGGTTGCAGCTGTTAATGGGTGTAGGAGAGTGTATTTGGAAAACCAATCCACAATTACTAAAAGTCATGTGCAACCTTTTCTGGGCCTAGTTAACGGTCCTATCAAATCTATGGCAATCACTTGCCAGGGGCGGTCAGCGGTTTTCTCTCGACCTATCGTTCCCATAGGAGCAGTGTCTGGTGCTTTATATGCACCACATACTAAGCAGGACTTAACATATTGGAGAATGTCACGCCTTATTTTCGGCCAATAATATCGCTCTTGTACCCGGGATAAGGTTTTATAAAAACCTAAATGAGCACACGTAGTCGGATCGTGACACGACTTAATCACCTCAAGACGCTGGGGTTTCGGGACTAATACTTTCCACTTAATTGAATTAGCAACGAATGGCGAGTTGGTCGGAACAAATTTGTACACTAGGTCGTTATCGAACTTCCACTGGGCAAATTTATCGGGATCATTCTCGAACGAATATTGTCGAAAGGTGGGTCGATTCTATCCGAATCTACCTCAATGTAACATAAAACAGGACTATCGGAAACGGGATTTACATAAACTGATAGGTCGGAAGCATCTTCATGTTCGTGGGCCCTGCTAAGAGCGTCCGGAACATTATGACATGATCCTTTGCGGTGAATGAGATCGAAATCGTGCTGACGAAGTCTCATGGACCACCTAGCCAGACGTCCAGATGAATTTTTGAGGTTACTCAACCATAACCGAGAGTGATGGTCAGTGATAACAACAAACTTAACTCCTTCGACGTATGGCCTAAATAGAGAAAACACAGTAAGGCATTCTCTCTCATTAACGGAATAATTGTGTTCTGACGTAGTGAGCGAGCGACTAGCATAAGCAATCACCTTTTCTCCTTCATCTAAAGTCTGTGTCAATACTCCACTTAAGCCAGAGTCACTAGCATCGCACTGGATAACGACGAGTTGTGTAAAGTCAGGTTAAGACAAAACGGGTGCGGAAATCAATGCCTCCTTTATACGTAGAAAAGAGTTTTCAGCTTCAAGATTCCAATCGACACTCTGCTTTTTTCTCTTCCCTTTGAGTAGATCGTTAATTGGCGAGACGACAGACGAAAAATGCTTAATGAACCGCCTATACCATGAACACAAACCAATGAATCTTTTAATTTCGGTAGCATTTGAAGGGCGAGGGTAACTGACCATCGCGGATATCTTATCGGGATCGGTACGGAGTGAGTTGTCTCCCACAATATAACCTAAAAATTTCAACTGAGTTTTAAAAAACTCGCATTTTTTCAAATTTATCGTAAGCTTCACCTCCCTGAGCCTGTTTAAAACTAACTTTAAAATACTAATGTGCTCCTCGAAACTCGGGGAGCAGATAATTATGTCATCGAGGTACAAAATATCTAGGGCTCGAGCTCGGGACCAAAGATAGCGTCCACCAATCTTTGCTGAGTCTGGGCCGAATTGGAGAGTCCGAAAGGCATGACGGTAAACTGGAACAGACCTCTACCTACCACCCACACTAAACGCAGTTTTTTCACGGGATTACCTATCGAGAAAAACTTTCCAAAAGGCCTCACGAAGATCAATAGAGCTCATGAACTTTGCTCCTTTCAGGAGTGACAGAATGCGATCAATGCTAGGTAACGGATACGAATCAAAACTTCATTTAGCGACCTACCATCAAAACAGAATCGGCACTCGTCAGATTTTCTCTTTACAAGTAGAACTGGTTATCTCCAGGAGCTATTAGAAGGTTCTACAACTCCTAACTTAGCATTTCATCAAGTTCCTGACCTAATATATTAGCCATATAAGGGGACATTGGATATTGTCTATTTTTAACGGGCTTTGAGTCACCGGTATCTATATGCATTTGAATTTTGTCTGTTCGTCCTAAGTGTTCCTCATTACTAATAATTTCGAAACACTTGATAGTATCTTGCGCGACTGCACGAAGATCGGGGTACAAATCGTCTATCGTGCAAAGAGTACATAAAGACATATTTTTGTCAAGGTTTGGACTTTACCTTTCGTTTGCCAGGTATTGTATGAAAAAATTTCGGTTAATGACAGTTCTCTAATGAAGTTGCTTCTGAGGATGAAACTACACAGGAGACTCGGTACGATAACAACATTCACTAAATGAGTGCAATCTCCCGCAGTAATCGGAAGATCAATTATTGTACCTAAAACATTTTTTCACAAACCATCGGCCATGTTTTGACGACAGGACTTTGACTCCCATCGACTCTAAAAATACATTTCAATCACGATATATGGTCTGTTATCTGAAACCTTATTAACTAAGACGGGAGCTGCATTTGCATTGTTTTTGCTAGCCATAAACTTATGTACAAAATTAACCCAATTAGACCAGTCTTCTGATTTATTTTTATCGGCTATATTTGCTGAGGTATGTTCGCCGACGAAACATACGTGACTTATTCGTTTTGTTGCTAGGCAGTTTGTACAAGTGTTAACGGTATGACTTTTGTTCCCACATCGGTAACAAAATACGGTCCTAGGTGTGTTACAAGATCGGTGAGTACAAAGCATCGATCCTCTTTGAGCGTTAGTTGTTGAATTTGATACAACTACGGGAGTTGTTTATTTTCATTGGAAGCACGAGAGCTTTGTCTTTCTGGGGGTCTGTTTTCCTGGGACCTTCTACGGGAGAGACAAAAGTGAATTGAGGTTTAATCGATAACTGTACCATACTTTCCTCAAGACGTTTTACTAAAGCGGTAAACTCAGCGACGGTCGGGGTATCTTGCAGGATTATGTGTCGAGTTGATTCGGGTGCTACGTTTCTACGTAAATTGTTCAGGTGGGTAAATAGGAAGTCTCTTATATAATACGTCCATATGTGCCGCAAAAAGAACAACGGATTCTCCTCTCTACTGCTTTCTGGACTTGATTTGGTCCCAAATTTCTTCATCGTAATCTGGCGGGAGAAAAGATTTCTTTACTAGACGCACGATATCTGTCCAAGACGAAACGGTATGCTTTACGCTATGCTACCATACAGCTGCGCTCCCCGAAAACAATTCCACTGCTGACCGGAAAATAATATCTGGTCCAATATTTCTGGATTCCACCAAATCGTCAACTTTCTCTACAAACGAAAATACGGACTTTGGGTCACCTGTGAGCTTTATATTCCAGTCTGACAAATTAGTTTTCTGGACACACGTAATTGTAGACGGTGTATTAAGTGAAGATAGACTACGATAACGAGACCAGATGACAAACGAAACCGTTATTTGGAAGTACGAAACGAAACTAAAAATGGAAGAAACCAAACGTAATAGCTAGACACAACTAAACTCGTAGCCACATTACGTTTGGTCGCCATTTAAGTTTAAACTTAAATTTTTGAACAAGTTTCACGCTATTTATGTGTCATACACAAACACCAAGCTCCACGTTGGCAGCGCCATTTATGTGCGATAACCTTGGGTGCCAATTAAGAGGCAACAACCAAAATTACAAAATAAAACAAAAACAAAACTACAAAAACATGTTGGGCGCCACCTACCTGCGTAGGAATTTGTCGGTAAGAGCCGAAAAAGTACGATTATTCAAACCGTTGTGAACTTAACTAGGAGGTAGATCGCAGATCAGGTGATTGAAAACATTGAAAAAAATATTGATAATAATCATTTATTTTGCGCAAAAAACAAAAAAATATAAAAGAATATGTTAGTTCTAAGTTGGACACTGAATGCGCACTGGAATTCACTAGTAACTATTCACAACGTAACATAAATATAAATTCGTATCGTCATAAATATAAAAATCATATTGACATAGACATAAAATGGACAGTCATAATATAAACAAAGAATCCAACATAAAATCTTTGTAAATTGTAATTGACTAGGTCACGGGCAGGAGGTATTAACAAATGAGGTAAAACAGAGGTTTGGATTCTAATTACATATTGTTTGTAATATATATATATATATATATATATATATATATATATATATATATATATATATATATATATATATATATATATATATATTTAACCATATATAAGCTAAATATCTATTTTTTCTTCTAAACAAACTTGATTAATATATTATATACTTCTTTCTCTTGTTGTACTAATAAAGTAGGGATGTTAGTTGTTAGACTTACAAACTTGTTAAGTTCTTGGTATAGCATATCTGTATGTGCAGTATATTTTTGACACTCTAAGAAAATGTGATTTATATCGGCTATAAAGGTTTTTCTGGACAGTGAGGGCAAGACGGAGAATCTAAGATACCAATGCTAAACAAATGTGCTGTAAAAATGTGCGATCATGATTAAGTTTTAAACGTGATGTAATTGATGACTTATATCTATTATAATCCCACGAATTGATGTGAGGAATGTTCGTCGGTATAACTGGTTGAAGTTTAAAATAGAGGTTCTCTGATGTAGTTAAAAATTTACTGTACTGAGCTTCCCATCTAACCCTAACATCAGCCTTATATACATTAATAAGATCTGATGAGTTGCACATGTTTACTCTCAATTCTGAGTCAAGTGCTTTTTTAGCTGCGAGATCAACTGCTTCATTCCCAGTTATCCCTGAATGACCTCTAACCCAGACTAATGTAACTCGTACACCATACTCCTGCAGTTTATATATACTATTTTTTATAGATAGAAGAATATTGTTGTTTTAATACTTAAAAGGAGGGCTTTTAATGGCGTGCAAAACTGAGAGAGAGTCTGTTACAATGACCACAGATAAAGGTAAATTTATCTCGCACTAATCTAAAGCTTGCCTAATAGCTATAGCTTCTGCACTAAAAATCGATAAATAATGTGGGACTTGATATTGCTCAACATGGTTAATATTAGAAACTAAAAATGCACAGCCTGTTTTAAATCTTTTTTTTATCCATCCGTATAGATGATGGTTTTATTCTCTCCTTAATTACAGAGTATAGATTTGAATATTAATTTTGATAGAAATATATTATCTGGATAGTTTGGAATTATGATTGGTTTAAATATTTGGCTAGAAAATTAATTTCGTAAACAGGATATTTTTTTGACTATGTATTAGTTCTTTATGTCTCTCAGTGTCAATAAAAGCATCAGAAAGCGGGGGAGACGTTTTAATTCTCAAATATTTGTTTGTAAGATTCTGGACCGATATATTTGATATTTTTTGACCATAAATGTACTAAACGTCCTATACTTTATTAGCTGTTTATTAGCTAAATACTCTCTTCGAAGACACAAAGGCGGTTCTTGTGCTTCAGCGAGAACTGCACAATTAGGTGACGACATCATAATTCCTAGACTAATTTTAATTGCCTTATATTGAATTCTATCTAAGATTAATAAGTTTGATTTGCTAGTTCAGGCATAAATAGTACATCCATAATCCATTATTGAGCGGATGTATGACTTATAAAAAGTAAGGGATGTTTTAACATCTGCACCCCATTTATATTTCGAAAATACACGCAGAACGATGAGCCGTTTCTCACATTTTTTGCTTTACGTGTTTTATGTGGCTGGTCCATAGGAGTTTATTATCAATATAGATGCCAAAATATTTATATTCTTTCACTATGGGTATAGTAAAATCACCTATGGTATACAAATCAGGTGTTTTAAGTCTGTGCCTAGTAAGAAACATAACCGCTGTCTTTTGCTGTGAAAAACTAAAACCCATAGTATGTAACCAATCACACCTGCAGCAAAAAATATACTCTAAATCTGTAATACATCGTTCATATGAACTATGGATAGTATAGAAACAAATATCATCCGCGTACTGAATTATTTTTATAGTGTCATCCATCAAACTATGCAGCTCTGCTGTGTATACATTAAATAAAAGTGGACTCAATATTGATCCCTGCGGAAAACCGTTATATACTGTTCTTGGTCCGTGGAATACATTTTTGTGGTCACGAATATAAATCTTTCTGTTTAGAAACAAATTTATTAAGTTATTTGATACCTGTTTGCTGATACCCATTCTAGACAATTTTTGTTTTTAAAATACTTAAATTGTAGCATTTATAAATTCTTTGGTATATAAATTCCTTGATATATATATATTGAAATCCCCTCGTATATGTATTAAATTAAAATCCCGTCATATATGTAATAAAATAATGAAGACTAATTTCAGTGTATTTCTCTTTACTTTCATACAAGTTAAAATACGCAAAAAGTATTTTCAATTCCTCTTAGCGTCGCCAAGTAATATAAACACATTTTTAGAGTTTGTTTATGTTTTACAGATGTGCACGTCCTCGGCATTCTTTTTAAATAAATATTTCCGTCAAGTGTTTTGTTATTTTAAGTTATGCGAATGAATTTTAAAAGATAATTGCTCATTCTCACTTGGGTGGCTGTAAGAGACAGTCGGCTTAGGTGTGGATCCAAATGTTACATCAAATTTGAAATGTTCCTTGTTGTTCGTCTCTTTTTATGAAAAATATGTAATGCATTGTGGGAGTTACTGGTTCAGTTAAAATTTTTGAGTGAGGATTGGAAGAATCGTCGTCTCCATCCTCGTTTTGTTTCTCCCTGGTTGTCATCACAGGCTTTTTGGCAGTTTGGAGATGAATTTGTTCGTGTGTTCGTTACACAGAGAACTAGTTCTAGGGCTAAGCTAGGGCTGAAGCCCAGTTCTACCCCAGAACCACCAGTGACGTCCAGTTACAGAAAATTCAAAGTGTTTTAGTGAAAAACCAGGTAACTTTTTGTTTCAAATTTTAAAGTAAAGACAGACATTTTTTTTAAGTAATAATTGAAGGGGTGAGTGGATGAAGGGAGTAAGTGACATTTTTTAAGAAAATGAGTTATCCGCATGTATGAAGGTGGTAAGTGCTAAATTAAATTTTCCGCTTATCCCCAGCCTTCTATGATTTAAAATAACTGAGATAGCCAGCGTATGAAGGAGGTAATTGACCATACTACTTTAAATATCTAGTGAATGAAGGAGGTAAGTAACAAGATAAAGTACTTACTTCCTTCATCCATACCAAAGAGAATATTACCTTCCTTCATCCATACCCGTTAACTCTGGGATTTTGTGCAATGAAAATTGCCGCTACAAGTGTTTTGTGTATCGCTACAGTCAATAAATGTAGAAGAAAGGGAATCAATATTCTCTTCCTACTACAAACTAGATGTAAATGCAAAAACTGCCTTCTTTTTAAGAGCATTAAAAAAAGGGAACCAATGACAAAGAAAACTGGAGCCTCAAAGCATAAAACTGCCACCTACCAATACAATGTAACTTGTAGTGGCCGGCAAACTACCGTATGCAAACGGGCTTTCATTTCCTTGTTTGCAATCAGCTTGAAAAAGGTTGACCTGATTCAAACTTCAATAAAATCAGGGAAAAATGCCCCTGAACCGGACAGAAGGGGAAAACATGCAGTCAGACCTAACAAGACCCCTGCTGAAGTTGCTGCTTACGTCATTGAGCATATTTCCAGTTTCTCAGCAGAAGAGTCGCACTACTCCAGGGATTGTAATATTCACAAAAAATATCTTTCACCGCAACTTTCGATCCCTAGAATGCATAAACTTTAAAGAAAAAATGAAAAATTTCAAATAAAAGAGGCTACATACCGATTCATTTTTAATGATGAATTTAATCTGTCTTTTGGTTATCCCAAAAGCGATACATGTAGCACATGCGATTCTGGCAAAAGTAATGAAGAACACGCTGAAAATTACAAATCAGCGTTTGAATCTCAAAAAGCAGATCGAGAATTTGCTAGCAAATCAGAGAACACTGTGTATGTAATATTGGATCTACAGCAAACTATGCCCCTACCTAGGCTTAGTACCTCGAAAGCCTTTTCTCTTAGACAAATGTGGTTTTACAACTTAGGAATCCACATAATAACCAAAAATGTGGAAAAAACTGTTTTCTGCACATGGACGGAAAATCAAGCTTCCAGAGGTAGCCGGAAATTTTTAGTTGTTTTCTACGAACAATCGAAGTGGATCCAGCCTTCAAAGGAAAAGATCATCTAATTTTGTGGACGGACTCGTGTGCCGGGCAAAATAAAATTTTTTTGATCATATATCTGTTTCAGTATCTTGTGGGCAAAAGCATCTTTAAAACGACTGAGCACAAGTTTCCAGAGGTAGGATACTCGTACTTAGACTCGGAGAGCATTTGGACATATTGAGAAACGACTAAAGAAACATCAAAACATTTACATCATTGATGAATATCGTGATGCGATTGTTTCTTCAAACAAGAAAAATATGGTGATAGACATGCAACATCACTTTAGAGACACGGAAAATATTATGAAAACTATGAAACTAATGAATAGAAAAAAAGATCTTCTTAATGAAAAGGTTAATTTCAAAACTGGAATCAAGTGGATTCGCGTAGATGTCTTTGGATCATACCTTTTCAAGGAGTCTTAAGATTACTACACACCTTTCAAAATGGTATGTATCCTCATGCAGAAAAATTTCCCATCCCTTCTACCTGAACAATTCAACATTCCAAGACATATCCAAAATACTGGATCCTTAAGCAAAGAAAAGGTAGACAACCTAAAAGAACAGCTTTGCTTCATTCCAGAAAGGGATAAGTGGTATTATGAAGTCATCATAGAGCAACAAACATTTTAAGAAGGTGGTACAATATCCTTAGACTGATTAAAAAGCTGCTTAGAAATTCAGTGTTTGTGATTCCTTTGTAAAACCAAAAATATGGTCATGGTATATGTCAAATAAAAGTGTTTATTTGACATCCATGTTATTTTTTTCCTGATTATAGCGCTTATTCAAAAGAAAATGCAAATATTTATCCTAGATAAAGGAGGTAAGTCCACATACCCCCTTTATTTTGGCATAGACATAATTTCTAACACAAAAAAGTTTTTGGATGAAAGAGGTAAGTACAAATATATATTTTTCAAATAAGTTTTTAAAAATCGGGGAGATTTTTGTTTTTACAATAAAATTTATACATATCCTACCTGTGAGAATAAAAAAAAATCGGTTTAAAAAATCGATTAATAAAAAAGTTCCAGCTATAAAACTTTGAAGTTAAATTTCTCAAAAACTCAGTTTTGTTACTTACTCCCTTCATCCACTCACCCCTTCAATTGCTTTAATTAAAATTTAAAAATTGTAATATTTAACATTGTAAATATTAGGGCATTTTTAGTTGTCATTTTAATTGTTGTTTTAAATTTAATGTTAACATAAGACAGCTCGCTTTATTATTTTTGATATTAATTTGTTTTGTTTTTTTTTTTTTAAGGTTAACCTCTATTGCAATAACAATTTTTTTGTAAGTATATGTAATATCTCCAACTCCTAGATTTTGTAAACGGATGACATGTAAGTTTTCTTTGTTATTTTTGGACTCTGTAACAATTAATCTAGTAATTTATGCCATTTATTTTTGTAACTGTTTGTGGTGAGACACAATAAATGTTTAATTTTTTGTAAACCATTTTATTTGTTTATCTTGACTAACTCTCTAACCCTTTTTTTGTTTCATTTGAAAAAATATATTTTTTGTGTTTAATAATTATTTTAATAGTTACAACTAGCCGTTCTAATGGTTATAATTTGGCAGCTCGAAGAGGCCTCCTTTTTAAATTGCTAGAGGTATTTCCTGTTTCCTTTTGTTTTGTTTGTCCCAAGAGATTCACGTTAGTACCCCTTTGTTTCATTTTTTGTAGTTGCCCCAATCCGACCCCTTGCCATTTACTTATTCACGACCCCAGCTCTCCAAACAAACCCTGAGTGCCGTTCGCACAAGTATCGATTTTTTTGCTTGCCCTGTCTCCGCCCCAATAATTTCTGTCCCCAATTTTCTACCCCTTATAATAATACCCCATGTGGTAGACAAAAATATTTCGCTACAAAATCAACCACATCATGTGCACCTTTTAGGTCAAAAAATAGGCATAACATGTATTTGTTATCAGATAAGCATATTTGTGCATATGTAACCATAGGGGTCAATGTATCTATAGTACTACGGCCTCTCCGAAATCCATACTGTGTAGTGGGTAGGAGAGAATTGCTTTCAATAAAATATTTTAGGCGAAACTTAATCATACGTTCAAAAGTCTTGGTCAGACAAGACATTAACGACATAGGTCGATATGATGATGGTAATTTTGGATCTTTAGATGGTTTTTTATTAAGCATATAACTTTTTACTTAATCAGTAGAACCCATTTGTACCTTTCGGTGTTGGGCCGTTTACAATACAATTCATTAAATTACAATATTTGACAGTCTTCTGAGGTGTCCTAGCTCTTAACGAACTTTCTCCATTCCTTCCTATTGGATGCCATCTGTGTTGCTTCCTGCCAAGTCTTACCCTTACTCTGCAGTATCTGCGAGATGTCACTGTTCCATTCTTTAATGGGTCTTCCTCTTCTGTTCTTCCCTATTGGTTTGGCGTCCCACACTCTTTTTACTTGTCTATTATTGTCCATCCGGGTTAGATGTCCGAACCATGCCAATTTTTTCTCTTTGATTGACTCGAGTATCGGTCTGATTTTGAGTCTTTCTCTTATTTCTTCATTTCTGATTCTATCAGTTCTTTTTACTCCTATCGTTCTTCTGAGGTATTTCATCTCTGCTGCCTGAATTCTGCTCTGATGTCTTTTGTTTAATATCCAATTTTCTGCTCCATATGTCACTGTAGGTCTATATATTGTTTTGTATATTGTCATCTTGGTCTTTGTTGATACTTCTTTGTTATTAAGGAATCCTCTATTTAGTGCTTGGAATAGTTTTCCTGTGTTTTCCATTCTGTTGTTAAGATCATCCTCGATGTCTCCTTTGTTGTTGATTACTGTTCCCAAGTATTTGTATGAATTTGTCTGTATTATTTTTTGTTGGTCTACCATTACTTCTATTTGATCTTCCGTCCCTTGTTTCCTTGATATTTTCATTATTTGAGTCTTCTCTTTGTTTACGTTTAAGTTGTATTTGCTTGCTTCTAGGTTCCATTTCTCTAAGTTGTATTTCAGTTTTTCTGCAGTTTCCGCAATTAATACTATGTCGTCTGCAAATATGCACATCTCAGCATTTATCATTTGCATTTTGTTCCAACCGATGCAGTATTTCTTGAATGTTTTCTTACATTCTTTCACTATCTCATCTATTACATTTATGAATAGTACTGGGCTGAGACTTCCCCCTTGTCTAACTCCTTGGGTTGTTTCAAATGGTTCTGACTGTATATTTAACATTCTTACTGTATTTGTTGTTTTCATGTATATACTCTTTGTTGCTTCTATCAGTTCTTCACTTACTTGTTTCTTCTTTAGGCTTTCCCATATATCTTTTCTTTTGACTGAGTCGAATGCTTTTTCCATGTCTATAAAGCTCAGATGTATTTCTTTATTTTTCTTTAAGGCTTTTTCTATTACTTGTTGCATGATGAATATATGGTCTTGTGTGTTGTGTCCTTTCCTGAATCCACTTTGTACATCCTCTAATTTATGTTCTATTTTTTTTCTAATTTTCCTTTCTATTATGGTTTCGTATACTTTTGCTGCTACACATAGTAGTGATATACCTCTATAGTTCCTACAATCTCTTGTGTTTCCTTTCTTGTATATAGGTATAATTACTGAATTTGTCCATTCTCTGGGTATTACTTTTCTCTTCCATATTAGGTTATATATGTATAACAATTTTTCTTTTGCTTTTACTCCTATATATTTCATCATTTCTGGTGCTACTTCATCGCTTCCTGTTGCTTTTCCAATCTTTATCTTTCTTATTGCTTCTTCCAGTTCTTCTTTTTCTATAGTTTCTGGATTTTCCGTGTTTCTCATGGATACTCTCCTGTTGTGGCTTTCCTTCTCCATTGTATTCGCTTGATTTCCATTCAGTATCAGCTGAAAATGTTCCCTCCATCTTTCCATGATTGTCTTATCGTCGTTTATTATTGTTCCTTCCTTGTTCATTATTTGTTTCAGTTTCGTTTCTTTGTTGCTTCTTAGGTTTTTCAGTGTTCTGTAAAATAATTTTACGTTTTCTTTGCTGTTTTCTTCCATTTTTTCCCCGAATTTTTCCCAACTTTTCTTTTTCTCTTTCTTAACTATGTCTTTAACTTTTGTTCTTTGTCTCTTATAATTTTCATATTTTTGTTGTGTTTTGTCTTGGATGTATTCTTTCCATAATTTCTTCTTTTCTTTTATTTCTCTTTTCACTTCATCGTTCCACCAAGATGTTCGTTTCCCTCTGTTGTTATTTCTTGTGGTTCCACATATTGATTTAGCTGTTTTTATCATCGCATTTTTAAATTTTCCCCATTCTTCTTCTATTGTTTCTGTTATTTCATGTTCATTGTCCATCTCTTTCTCTAGTCCTTCTGAGTATCTTATTCTCGTTGTTTCTTCCCTTAGTTTATAAATTTTTATTATTTCTTTGTGTTTTCTGTTTATGTTCTCATTTCTTTTTATTTCTTTTCTTTTGCTTTTGAATGTAGTTTCTAGTAGATAGTGGTCACTACCAATTTCATAACTCCTTTTTACCCTTACGTCTCTTATCCAGTTCTTCTCTGTTTTTTGCACTATAGTATAGTCTATAATTGATTGTTCGTCTCTTGATTTGACTTCTCTTGTGATCTTGTGTATCCTTTTATGTTGGAAGTGTGTGTTCATAATCACCAGGTTATTGTCTAGACAGAATTCGAGTAGTAATTTTTCATTTTTGTTTAGTTTGTCCTCCCCATAAGGTCCGATGACATTGTTCCATTTTTCTGTTTCTTTCCCCACTCTGCTGTTCATGTCTCCTGTGATAACAATTTTCTCTGTACAATCATTTATCACTTCTTGTAATTTGTCCCAGAATTCATTCTTTTCGTTTTTTGTTGCGTCTTCATCTGGTCCATAACATATGATTAGGTTTGTATTGGTTTCTTCTGTATCCATATCTATGTTTACTCTTAGTATACGTTCGTTGTAATATATCCAATTTTTTATTTTGTTGATACTCTCCTTCTTTATCATGCACGCTACGTTTCTTCCACTCCATTGTATATTAGTAACATTCCGTTTTCTAATATTATTGATCCTTTTATTTTTTTCTTTGTCTCTGTTATAGCTACTGTTTCAATGTTCTTATCTCTAATTTCTTCCCCCAGTTCTATTTCCTTCCCATTTATACCTGTCACATTCCATGATGCCATTTTCCAAATTGTTTTGTTCTTTTCTGTGTCTAAGTTGTACTTCAATTTGTTTTTACTTCCGTTTGTGTTATTATCTTTAGATCTGCTCATGTCCCTGTTCTGTGCCTGTTTTGTTTCTCGGTCCGTCATTGTGTTTTCTTCAGCTAGTTTTTTGAACCAGTTGGTTCTGTATTGAATGTTATTTTTTCTATCCGGCTTGTTTTTTGATTCCATTTCCACTTAATGCCTTCTATAATTATGAAACCATATCCAATTTTTGTCCTTTTCCCATTAGTCTTTTCATCTGCTGCTATCTTCCTAAGATTTCTTTGTATCTCTATATCTTTTAATGTTAGGTCACATTCTATATATACTCTATGTTGCTTATAGTTTATTAGTTTACCCTTGGCTTTCAGTATTTTCATTTTATCTTCGAATTTTTTACATTCGATAACACACATTGTTTCATTTATCTTTTGTACCCTATTTATTTCTGATTTTACTCCCATTTTTGTTTCTATGAAGTTCTCCAGTTGCTCTACTTCTATTGTGTCTATTGGTAAGCCTCTCATTATTAGGTTATTTTTCTTCTTTTCTTTCTGACATGCTTCCAATGCTATTTCTATTTTATCTATTTTTTGTTTCATCGTTATTTATTTCTTTAGATTTTCATTTTCTCTTATTATTTCTTCCATTTGCAATTTGTATTCACTATTTTCCTTCCTAATTTCTTTTAGTTCCTCAATCATATTACCCATTGTATTTTTTATCTCTTCCAGATCCCTGTTTTTCTTTTTATTATCGCTTGCTATTTCTCTCATTGGTTACATCATTTCGTTCTGGCTGCGGGTTTTATTCGTTGTTGGTTTCGATCTGTCTGGCGTTCGGTTCACTTTTCTGCTCCTGCTAAATATGTCTATCTCCTCTTTGCTTTTTCTTTTACCATCTTCATCAACCTTACCATCCGCCATCTTTCTTCTTATTCAAATAATTAAAGTATTTATATATATAAATATTATAAGTAACGGTTACGGATCTCGACAAGCGCCGCGCCTACCTCTACAGTTAAATTTTAGCAATTATTCTCGATCCTAACCAGTTTCGACTTCTACCACTTGTAAATACAAAAATGCAATCAATATCAAAACAGCAATTAAGTTCAGCCTTTATAATTCTGTATAGTTTTACCGAAACCTGAATAACAGACCTATTGTTTTTGTTGATGATTATTATTGTTTATCGTTCTTAATCACCCGTCCAGCGCAAAAAGCTCAACTCGTTTCGACCACTCAGAAGTTTCACTTTTATCCGTAGGGCAATTAAAACTAACTATTAATTTAATACAGTTCAAAATCAGATAACTGATTATTTACTTACATAAAGGTCCTTTTTAAATACACTTTACACTAATTTGCATGCAGATTACACTCGAAACCACCCAAAATTGGAATTTAATTTCGGAGCGACACTACACATGTCCAAATAGTCTGACCGCCAAAACCTAATTCTAAAGCATATAACAATATTTTTTAAATTCTCAGCATAATCTTGTTTTACCCACCAGTTGTTAAAAATTTTTAAAATTATTTGTTTAGCTGAAACTTGAAGATTGTGTAAAATTTTATATGTAAAACCATCCAAACCGGGAGCCGTGCTTCTGATTTGTTTTAATACCAAAATTAACTCTGAATAGGTAAAAGCTTTAGACATAGTATCTGAAGTAGAGTAAAAATGAAAATATTTTTGATTGTCTACATCGACATTAGAGACCGAAGGCGGAGCCAGCTGATTCAGAACATCACCAATTAAATCTTCGTGCAATGTAGGTTTCTTTTGTTGATAATATTTGTTTCTTATAGCTTTTACACAATTCCCAATGTTTGAAAGGGGTGTAGATCTATTGAGTTGATTAAAAAAGGTTACTGATTTCATTTTTAATAAATGCTTGAAAGGCTGATCAATCGGCACGACCGTCATTCGACTTAATTGCCGGATTGATTTCGAAAGATATGGGAGAAATTTGGAGCTGAATTTGAATAGGGTAGTAATCAGAACCTAAAGTGTGTTGATAAACGGATCAGTTTACCAAATCTGTGAAGAAAGGGGAGATAACAGTTAAAAGGCGATCCATCATTTAAAGTAATTAGTTCGAAAAAATCTAAAGCTTCTGTTAAAACCTTTCCCCCACGTTCTTTCGGAATAGGACCCCACTTGTAATTGTGTACATTACAATCTCTGCAAAAAATTGTACGAGAGATATCAAACTGTACCAATAAATTTAACCAATCTTTTTTTGTGGCTGCTATGTCTGAAGGTTTGTATACTGAAACGAAAGAAAAATTTTGGATTATTACACTTTCTTGATAGTTACTTGTTTGTAAGATAAATATACCAACTCCGCCATATCCGTCATTACGGCAAGTTTCGGAAATTATGATAATATCAACATGGTTCTTATTAAGGTAATTTAACAAATTAATTTTATTAGATGTTATTGATCTACTATTCCACTGCAAAATTACTAATTGGTTTTTAATTGTTTGTTTATTAGCCATTTTTCAAGTTTAATCAGTAAAATAGTTTTTCACTTGAATCTGATTCACTTATGTTTCCATAGCATCATGGATCACTTGGAACAAAGGCACTTTCTACAAAGTCCCTGATATTAGATTCCATGAGAGTATTTGGTGCTAATTGAAAATTTTTTTGAAATTTATTTATGAAGGAGGTAATTAACATTATAATTTTCTCTTTATAGTCCATAAATTCTTCTCTGTAGGGGTCAGATATAATGGATTTAGGTTTTTGACTAGGTTTAAAAGATTTTTTTACGTGCATCGTATCTGTCATGGACTGTCGCCAGAAGTATTCGGTAAAGTTGGAAAATTGTTATCGTTGTTTAAAATAGAGAATCGGTTATTCGTAGCCATTTTCGCATATGATGGATTATATATATTTTCGGCTTCTTTAAAAGAAATATTTTTAACTGACAATTTGTTTTATCCCCTTATGCTTTGCATATACAGGACAAATACGTGAAATTAAGGGGTGGTCGTTATTATTACAATAAATACACAAATTATTTTCTTTACAATCCTCTTTTGTATGACTTGTATCTGTACACTTTTGACATCTCTCATTTTTTGTTTTACATTGTCTAGCGGAGTGGCCATATCTCATATATTTGAAACACTGTACAACGCGTTGTATGTAAAGTTCAACATGAAAATTGCATAAATTTATTTGAATACATTTTGGAATTTCATCTCCTAAAAATTCTACTATTATCATTTGTCTGTTTACCAAAACTACGTTTCCATCAGAGTCTATAATTTTCCTTCTCATACGATAGACACTTGATACCTGTTTGTTTGATTTGATAGCCGTTAATAAATATTCTTCAGAAAAGAAAGTATCTACCATCCTGACAAATCCTTTTTTTGTGAGTATAGAATTTTGGTATAAATGCTATTAAATCATTTCTTAATACTACATCGTGGTTAACTAAGCAATTGGTTATTTCTAAGGTATTAAAAGTAACCTTTACTCTATTAACACCTACCGGTTTTATATCTAATACATCTTTTTTTAAAGTTTCATACTTAGGAAGAAGTGCCCTATTTTAATTGGAAGAAGTCTCCCTAAATTTGTATTTTTGTGTTCAACAAAAACATAAAATGGTCCATTATCACCTGGTCTATAACTGTTATTAAAAAATACCTGTTATTACTATTACGGGCGGCTAATAGCCGCCCGTTTTTTCTGACATCACTTACGCCTTGAAAATCTCAACTATGCTCTCCGTAAATACAAATATCAAAACCAACAACTAATTTTACTTATATTTTACAAAAGTTCAATCACCAGCTAATTCTCAAAACTCGAATACGTCCACCCACCTTGACTAATGAATTCGAACTGGAAAATAAAATCTTAATATGAAGGCAGGCGTAGCAAATACGTGTCTAATGACACCTACGAGAAAACATAATATTTAACAAACACAAATTTACTATAGATATATTGCCTGTCATATTAAAACCTGAATTCTGAGCTCAACAGATCTTTAATATTTATTTATTTATTAAAGGTTCTATTTATAACACTTATAAATTTATTAAAGTCTGTATTACTAATTTATTTACACAACAATTATACAACTTATTTTAATTTACGCGGCGCGATCTTCAAAATTAACTGTTACCTTACAACAGAATTCCTTCTTTAAATATAAAACTCCGTTAGTTTCGGAATCCCCTAGAAGCAGACATGAATTGACTCGAACATTGGGGCAGACCGGTTGTTGGCGGTGTTGACAAGAATTGCCTCGAATAACGGGAACTCAGGCTGGTTTTATCGGCCAAGGGACTAAAGTATAATTTCACTATTTGAGAGAGTGAGTCATCGTTTAAAGACCCAGAAATGCGGAAAGCCGTTTGGAAATCCAGTGACGTACACTTACTTTTATTTTAACGTTAATTATATTTTATTTTTCAAATATTAATGTTCGAAATAGGCCACAATATATTTATTTACAAGTTTTTACTGACGTTTCGATCTCTATATCCAAAGACCGCTTTCAAAGATATAAATGATAGTAATATTTTTTTTATTTGTTTATTATTATATATTTTTATAATCCTATATTGTTTATTTTCTTTTTTTTTTTTTCTATCTTTAAAAACGGAATAGAGATCGAAACCTCAATGTATTAAACATGTAAATAGATATATTGTGGCTTATGTCCAACCTTCTCCCTAAAAATACAGAATGCCACAAACAAGCAGCTATAGAAAAATAAATATATCTGTCATTTGTATGTTTGAAAACGGTCTCTTTATAGAGATCGAAATGTCCGTAAATTAAACATTTGAATAAATATATTGTGGCTTATTCCCAACATTATTTCTAAAAATACAGAACGACAAGCGAAAAGCCATAGAAAATAAATAGTACTATCATTTGTATAATTGAAAACGGTCTCTGGATATAGAGATCGAAACGTCAATAAATAAACATATGAATAAATATTTTGTGGCTCATTCCCTACATTCCCCTAAAAATACAGAATGCCACAAACAAAAAGCTATAAAAAAGAATTAATTTTGCAGAAAGTTTACTGATACCAACCGGCTGTCGCGGAAGTTACGCTAAAACGTCTTTTGACGTGACCCGTCCTTAAAGAGTTACACAAT
Organism: Diabrotica undecimpunctata; assembly: GCF_040954645.1. Lineage (NCBI taxonomy): Eukaryota > Metazoa > Arthropoda > Insecta > Coleoptera > Chrysomelidae > Diabrotica > Diabrotica undecimpunctata. The sequence goes on from NC_092804.1 coordinate 93,927,412, forward strand.
GAAATTTTTTTAAAACAAATTTTAAGACAGTTTCCACACCACCCCAGAGGTATGTCTTGTGGCGCGATACTTTTTTTAAATGGGTAATCGCCAAGAGCCATATTGTCTTATTAAATAAAATGAACAAAACACTTAAACAGTATAAAACAAAACAAAATAAAATCCTATAAAACAAAATAAAATTCTATAAAAACAAAATAAAAATAATGTTTGATGTGTTTAAACACAAACACTATACACACTTACTATGTTCTTCTCGTTTTTTTTTTTGTTTTTGGTTTTTTTATGCTGATGTTCTTATTAAACTATTAGAAAATATTATTCGCTGTCTAAACCTGAAGATGCAGTGCTGCTATCGCTGTCATTATCTTCACCACCTGGTGTAATTATAATTGGCTCTAGTAAAACTTTGATATGAGTGTCAAGTTCCCACATACGATGTTCTTCTTTAATTATGTGGCCTATACATTTAGCCCATTTCTCTGGAGTTACATGGAGGATTGCTTGAATCAAAAGTTTCTTAATTTTGTTTAATTTGAACGTTTTGTTATTGCGTGCTACTTCTCCTTTCACTTGCTCCCAGATAAGTTCAATGGGATTAAGTTCGCAATGATAAGGTGGTAGACGCAGAACTTTGACACCATAATCTTTTGCAGTTTCATCTACAGCATATTTAAGATATTCAATTTTCCTTAACCGTGCAATGTCAAGTAGTTGAATTTTGAGCATTGATTCTTCGTATGCAATCCCCTTTTCTGTAAGCCATTCTTGAATTCTCCCTTTCCGCCATGCCGTCGTCGGTAATTGTTCTAGTCTACGGCTATGATATGGTACATTGTACATAATATATTGGCATTGTACATAACAACCACAGACCCAGATTCCAATTTTGGTAAGATTCTCTTAAACCAGCGCTCAAATACTTCAGAAGTCATTTCTTCATGATAATCACCTGTTTTTTTCGACTCAAATTGAAGCAAACCATCATCAAGGAACCCTGTATCACTTCCTATATGGGTGATGATTAAACGCCGTCCCTTTCCTGATGGAGCCTTTAATCCTGTAGACCAGCCTTCTATAAATGCTTCGCGTTTACTTTTTACATTTAAATCTTGCCAAACTTTTCCAACTGTATGACCTTCGTTAATCCAGGTTTCATCCAAATAATATATTTTGCATCCAGTGCTGCGAATTTTTCGTATTTCTTCTAAATATTTTCTTCTCCACAGAATAATTTCATTTTTTTCTAATAGCATACTTTTTCTGTTGCGTTTTACGTATCGAAAGTTCATTTCGTGCATGGTCCTGATTAAGACTCTACGAGATATCTTGGGTAAAGAGTCATCATTTTCGAGCTCTTGAGAAATTTTTTTCAGTGTTGGAATTTCACTCCGAAAATAAAATGAATGAATTTTTCGACGTATAATATTCCTTGTCTCGTCATCCAAAACAATGCTTTTCCTACCTCTAGTTTTACCTTTTTCTTGCTTTTTATTTTCCGATGTATTTTTAAGTACACGATAAATACAGCTAACGGATACTTTTGTTAAACTGCTACAAATGTCGACCGCTTGGCTAACGTTTAATGCCATTTTTCTGCCGACAATTCCTTCATAAACGTTTCGTATCATTACCTTCTCTTCGGACGTTAACATTTTCCGTCTCTTTTGCGGCTTTTCATTCTTGGAATCAACATCAGAATTTTGCTGTCTTCTCTTGGAACAACTCGGTTTTTCGTCCATTGTATTTCAATAATCTGGATATATACTATATATACATAAATTTCAAAGAATATAACTAAATATTTACTATAAAACGACAAAATATAACACTCTTATTATCTATAACACGTTTTATCAATACTACAATACAGTATTGATAAAACAGTATTGACAACAATAAGTTTACAAACTTATCACATAAAATATACTCACAAAAACACATGCACTATTTACCCATAGAAACACCAATGTTTTCTTCGTTAATTTCTTGGGCAAAAAATAATAAAAACTAGTTTTACTGCATGTCTGGATCCGAATTGTAAAACCGAGTTCCCTCGCTAATTCCAACATTGCCAAACGATTGAAAAATAATGTTTTAAAATATCGATTTTTATTTTATAAATTTAAATACGTAACGAAACGGAACATATAAATAAAATTTATTTTATTACAATTTTGTGCTTAATTTTTACTATTGAAAAAATCATGTTTTTTGGTATTTTTATGACGGTAATAATCGCTGCGTGGAAGAATACAGGTTTTGTATGACCATAATTACTACTTGTGAACAAGATTTGGCTACACTGTTCGACAACTTCTGGTCAAGTCTACTATAGAGAAGCACAAATAAATATACTACTGTATATATTCTGTAATTTCTTATGAGGAAACGTAAATTGCAATCGAGAAAACAGGCAGTTTTCGAGGGCCGCTGTGTACATTTAAATTTGAGGATATTCCGCGAATTATAACTTTGGGTTTTGAAAAGGAGTTTTTAAAAATTATTTTATTTACTTTTTGAAAATACAAGTTTACAAAAATTAACAAACAAAAGTTATGAAACAAAAACTATGAAGCAAAAGTTAAGTAGCAAAAGTTATATTAATTGAAAAGTCCCTCTATTTATAATATTGTATTGCGTCGTTTCTATTCTCCTATAATGTGCAGATTCTGTGGAATCCAGTGGCGTAACTCCTCCCTCACTGAGTCCGAAAAATAACGGAGTTATTTTTGGGATGCTGGTTTGTGGAATCTTCTTCAATGCCGGAATCTTCTTGTAATTCTATTTTATTCTCGTTCCGTTGATTTGATCTTCTTTGTTTAATAATATACAGAATGATCAAGATTAGAATAACTGCTATGACTGAGGTGGTCACCAATGGAGTCGTATGCAAAGGAATATTTGTTCCTCTAATTGGTACTAATTGTTTGGCCATATTATTAATTGCGTAAAGATTTTCAAAGTCAATTTTGGTAATATTATGGCTCTGGAATTTTTGTATATTTTCTGTTGAAAAATATTTTATTTTTGGTAAAATTAGAGCTTTCCCTCTATGAATTTTGATATTGTTATTGAATTTCAGTTGGTTGATTATCACTTCACAATCTTCTGGTATACTGATGAGAGATGGACTGTGTACTTCGAAAATTTGGTCTCTCTTGCACTTTGATTGGACTCGTTCTGATGTCGATGGCATTATCAATACTTCATTATTAGTTACTTGTTCGATAATGGATTCTTGGAGAGTGACTTCTGTGGTAAAGCATTGGGTTGAACTTTGACCATTGAGGAAACGCAAGGTGCAATTGTCTTGTAGTATGGTATCTTCTTTGCAATAGTATGTTTCTTCTAAAATGGGACATTCTTCTTTCTGTAGGTGCGTCTCGTCAGAGGTTCGTGCCAAATAAGGGTATGTGTGAGTGAACATCTTGTTCTTTTGAATTATTGGGTAAATATGATAAAAATCAAGGACATTTGGTTTTAGGATAGGAATGTGAGTAGCAAAGATTAATTTTGAACTTGAGAAAGTTACTTGTGTCCCTAATAGCATGTAATATGTTAAAATATTTATAAATTTTGGAATTTGAGAGGGTTGGTAAATACTATGCAAATATTTAATCATATCCTGAATTTCCTGACTCGAAATAATTGAACTATGTAATGTGTTTAATTTTGAAAACATAATTCCATTTGCTATATTTTCAATAAAATCTATCATATTCTGACAATCTAAATTTATCTGACTTATGGTACCTTGAAAAGTAATATAATTTCCCAAACTGTTTATAGTACTTTGAATTTCTAATTGGAACTTCTGTAAGTTATGTTGCAGTTTTTCTTGGTTTTGCCAAAGTATTTCTAGAGATTTGTTGTAATGATCAATTAGTTTTTTATATAAAGATATTTGTAAGTTCGTTTCATGAATAATTTGTTTCTGATTATTTTCCAGTAATTCTATTGCTTTATCATATCTATCTCCGTCTTCTGAATCTAAATTTCCAAATAAATATTTATTAACTTTACCTAGGCCATCAATTAGGCCTCTTTTTGATCGAATATGGGGATAGATGTTTTCTAATTTTTTCTCTAATGTATTAATTAAAACTTCTGTTCTTTCTAACATGTTTTCTGCCAATCCATGATATGAAATAGGATTTGTGGCATTAACTTTCACTACATTAGTTTTTATTATTTGAAAATTAACTTTAAGAGATTCTACTTGTCTAACTATTTCTTTTAAGTTTATATAATGGATAAATGTATGTTTACTATAAATTAATCTACATGTACCTAATTTAATTGGGAGTAAAAGGTTTTCAAGAGGTGTTATATTAATGTCGATGTCAACTCTAACCTGGTGGGACGTCTGGTATATCATCTGTATCAGAATCAAGACGATTATTTTCTTCATTTTGTTGAACCTGCAAAAAGTTTCTTTTATTAGATCTGGGTTTGCGAACTGTGCTTTTATGATACAATCCTTTATCTGTTTCCAACAACAAGCCACGATCGTTGACAATAAGTTGTTTCTTTAAACTTATTAAGTGCTTTGTTGCGACTCCCACTTTTAATGTATGCTTTGTTTTTATTTGTGTAATCGTGTGGGTCTGACCTTGTTAAATTGCGTTTTTCTATCTGTTGGTATTTTACGTTTGCATTTCGTTCATGTATTTTATCGTATAATATTTTACAAGATTCTTTATGATTCTGCACATATTGTGATAAAATTAAATGATCATTATTGTCGAATGGGTCTGGATTATTTATATGCCCTAATAATTTCAAATGGCGTAAATTTAGTAACAGAATGAATTGAATTATTATATGATAATATGCAATGTTTCATTAATTGTTCTACTGACATGTCTTTATTTGTTTCTCTAAGGCATCTAAAATGTTCTATTAAGGAAGAATGAAAACGTTCTACCGGAGAATTCGAATTGCTGTTCTTAGGAGTGGTAAAATGTAATTCTATTTTATGTAATTTACAAAAATCTTCTAAGTCATAGTTTTTGAATTCAGTACCGGAGTCAGTTGTTATTTTATAGGGTAATCCATGATGTGTGATATAGTTTAACAAACCATCGACTATTGAAATTCCACTAATACTAGGAATTTGATATGCTTGTCCGTATCGAGAAAATGCATCAATTATTGTAAGAAATGGTGTATTGGATATTCTAAATACATCCATATGAATATGATCAAATGGCTTAGAAGCCGTTGGTGTAAGATTAAATTTAATGACTTGTGGGTCTCTATCATATTTATTTTTTAAACAAACTTGACAATTGTTGACATACTGTTCTATATCTTCTGACATATTGGGCCAGTAGTATCGTGAACTCATTGACATTTTTAGCTCATTTATACCACGATGTCCTTTTTTGTAAACATGATAATAGTTAAGTTTTTCTTTTTGTTCATCGGTAGTCTCAATATCATCTAATATTTTTGTACAGTGCACAAATTTGAATGCAGAATTTTTGAAGTAATTTTGCAATGCAACTACAAATGTTTCAGGTGATAGTGGTGGTCTAAAATACAAGGCATATAATTTTCTTGGGTCTATATAATCTTTAACAAAATTTATGATTCCTTTTTGCATATCTCTTTGAGGTAAGATAACAAATAGTCTTGTGTTCTCAAATATCTTTTGTGTTTTAGTTTTTATTTCGTTGATTTCTCCACAAGTTAATAATATTTGATTTTTGTATAAATTTAAGGCTCGGTCTGTGATTGGTATACTAAGAATTGGATTTTCAGCTGAAGTATGTACTGTATTTCCATCAGTATCTTCATTTCCACTTGGATTAACATTTGGGGGTCTAATTTGTATATCTGATATTATGTTTATTCTTTTTTCTTGTTCATTCTTGTCATCTAACGTTTCAGAAATTTCTTCATTGCTTAACTCAGGAAGATAAAAGTCATTTGGATCAAACAATTGATCTGTAATTTCTTGATTTGGAACTGATAAATTTTCTATTTCTTTTTGTATAACATCATCTATGTCATCAAGATTTACACACAAAGATTCAGATTCTAGTACATTTATTTCATTATCGGTGTCTATTGGTGAAAGACAATCCGCAACTTTATTAAGGGTTCCTTTTTGGTATTTAATTTTATAATCAAATTCTTCGAGTTGTAACCGCCATCTCACTAGTCGTGAATTGGGTTCTTTCAATGAAAACGACCATTGTAGTGGTTTATGATCTGTAAAAATTATAAATTCTCTTCCAAATAAGTATGGTCTAAAGTATTTGCAACTCCATACTATAGCTAATAACTCTTTTTCTATAGTAGAATAGTTTATCTCTGCTGAATTTAGGGTCCTTGACGCATATGAAATAGGATGTCCATCCTGTGATAATACTGCCCCAATGGCATATTTAGATGCGTCTGTCATTATTTCAAATTTTTTGTTAAAATCTGGGTAGGCTAGAATTGGTTCTGATATTAACAAATTTTTGCAAGTATTAAAGCAATCGATAAATTCATTTGTGTGTTCTATTTTATGGTCTTTCTTCAGGCAAACTGTTAACGGTTTTGTTATTTTAGCGAAGTTCTTTATAAATTTGCGATAATATCCTAAAAGACCTAGAAAAGATTTAATTTGTTTTTGTGTTCTTGGAATTGGAAAATTCTGTATAGCTAGTATTTTGTTTTTATTGGGTTTAATTCCTTCTGGTGTAACAACGTGACCAAGAAATTCAACTTCTTTCTGTAGAAACTCGCATTTATCCAATTGAATTTTTAAACGTGCTTCTCGTAGTTTATGAAATACTAGTTTTAAATTTTGAATATGTTCCTGTAAGCTAGTACTAAATATAATTATATCATCCATGTAGACCATGCATATTTTGTTTTGCAAATCTTTTAGTACTTCGTCCATTACCCGTTGGAATGTTGACGGCGAATTTTTGAGACCAAAAGGCATTCTTAGAAATTCATAATGACCGTTGTCTACGCTGAATGCTGTTTTCTCTACAGATTTTGGATCCATTTCGATTTGGTGGAATCCGCTGGCCAAATCTAATGTGCTAAAATATTGTGCTCTTCCTAATTTATCCAAAATTTCTGTAATATGTGGAATTGGATATCTATCAGAAATTGTCTTCTCATTAAGCTTTCAATAATCTATGACTAGACGGTATTTTTTCTTGCCTGATGCATCTAATTTCGGGCGGACGTAATTTCGGCCGGAAAAAGAGCAGGTACTAAAAGCCGGTAGGTAAATTCGGCCGGAGGTTTTAAGTTGCTTCCTTATCTCATAGGTATTTTCGGCCGTAAATCAAATAAAATAACAGAATGCTTTATATTAAAATATTTCTTTATTTCAATAAAATTATTACATCAACTTATTTCTATAAATTAAGTAAACTATAAATTTTTAAAAAACGTTTTGATGTAATACAGATTTAACGAAATTAATTCTAGAAATATTGTCAGATCGAAGCATATTTACCATGTTTTCGATAAATTTTAGTTTGTTTTTTACTTGTTTGTCTTTAATTTTTGCTGGAATATTTAAATTTTTTATTTTTAAATATGCATCGATCTGACAATCTTTTAATTTTTCTATAAAAATAAATATAGAAGGGTGACTTGAATAAAAACTAGAATTAAAGTGCGAATGGAATGATTCGCAGGCATTTGTGGTTCTTTTAATTGATGGGTTTTCATATGCCCATATATTTGGTGGAAAATGAGATTCTGGCGCTATGTAGTTTTCTAATAAATAGTCTGCGTATTTATCTATAAGTTTATGGTCCGGTTTGTATGACATGAGATCAAATATGAAACAATCTTCAACTTCAGAGGGGTCTAAATAAGTTAGCCCAAAAGTATGAGTAAGCCATTTGCTTTCCTCGCAGTTTTTATCTTTATACATTTGGGTTAACCCTAATGATTGTATTTTCCTATACCACGCCTGGTGCAAGTGGAATCTACAACCATTTAGTTTGGTTTTGGGAAAGACAACTTTTAATGCGTTATGAATTGCGATTTCAAAATCCACAAATACCTCCTTCGGTTCAAAAACAATATTATAAAGTTCAAAAATTTTAGATTTTACCAACAGAAAAAGTCTCATATATGTGTCACTGGTCTTATTGGGCAACAGACAATACAAAAGAGGAACATAATGCCCATTTTCCAGTCCATGGATGGTAAATAACTGATAAAAATATTTTGTACAATAAGAAAATGTGCCATCCATGTAAAAATCTTTCATTTTACATAAACTTATTATATTTGTATGGCAAGAAAAAACAATGATATTATCAGCTGTGCTGTTAATAAACAAAAAATTTTCACCTGTTGTGGTTTTCGGTCCATAACTATCGAGTACAGAATGTACATCGTGAATATCCTTAGGCAGGGCTGGTAAGAGCTTACGGCGGCTGTTGTACAAATCTCTTCTTATTAGACTGACATCTATCGATGACAAATTCTCTGGCAAATGATTTGAAAGAACGCTTTTAATAATTTTTGAAGGTTTCTCCGATATGTCTTCCTCAGCTTTGCGCTTGCATGAAGTCGTCACTATTTTTCTCTCCAACGTAGTTTCATCGGACTCGTGGTTGTGGATTAATTCACTTCTAGTAACTGTGTATTCCGCACCAACAGTGTACAGTTTGGCTAAACATCTTAAATTTTTCTTTATACACCTCCAACGTACTTCACCACTTTTTAATACGTCCTGTTTACAAAACTGAAACTTTTCTACAACTAGTAAGTCACAACCGCGTGAACTCTTAATTACTGAAACAGATGCCATCGTATACAAATAATATATTTTATGCTTTCTATCGACTAGTAGCTTCAAGATAAGTTATAATACTGACCAGCTATAATAATTTTATACCTGTTATTTGTGAATTTTATACATTTAAAGGAATAATCTTAAGTAGGTACAACATAGTTATTAGAATAAAGAGATAAGTAAATTAAAGGTATTTCCGACAGGTACACAGGATTAGGTATTTCCAAATAAATACACAATTAATATTTTACAGAAACTATGAAGCGTAATTACCAATATTTTAATCTCATCGTAAACATCAACCCCTCGGCCGAAATTACCCCTGTCATAAATGGTACCCCTTGATTTATGCAGGTAGGCCAAGGGATTACCGGCCGAAATTACGCCCGCCGCTAATTTCTTATTCACTATCCATATGGGTGAACTCCAAGGTGAAGATGATGACCTTATGATTCCTTTATCTAACATTTCTTGAATTTGCCTTCGAACTTCTTCTTTGTGGCAGTAAGGATATCTATAAGATCTACAATGTATAGGAACTTCGTCTGTAGTTTTTATGATGTGTCTGACATTGGAAGTAAATGTCAAGGGATCTCCTGCTTTTAGGAATATATCTGAAAATTCTCTACATAGCTTAATTATGTTTTCTCTTTCTTCTGAATTCATGTGGTCTGTCCTTATAAGGTTTCCTAAGTCTATTTTGTGTCTCTTATTACATTTCTCATTAGGTTTTTTGTTAAAATAATTGAAGTTGTATAATTCATAATTTGCGTTTTCAAAGGGGTATACGTCTATTGGTCTTAGTAAAGTTATCTTCAAAGGTTTATCTGTCGTGTTTATTATTTCCATTATAGCATAGCCATTTTTTGCTAATGTTAATGTTTCAGGAATATAAACTTGTTCTAAATATGTTTCTTCGATCATTATTTCTCCATTAGGTATACTGACAGGAAGAGGATAAAGCATTATTTTCTGTGCACCTATAGTAAATTCAAATTTAATATCCATTGGTCCTCTAAATTTAATCGGTATCGTTACATTCTTATTATACAGTTGTTTATTAGTAAAATCTATAACTAAGTTCATTCTCATCATATCTTCTAATCCTAAGATTCCATCAAAATATTCGTGAAAATCATATAAGATATAATGAATATTAAAGTTACTTCTGAATTCTGGAAATGCTGGTATTTCAGCTTGATATTTAATAGTCTTATTATAAAGAGCAGTTATAATATCTACATTTGACTGGTATATGCAATTAGGAAAATATTTTTCGGCGATACTTGGTCGTAGCAAAGACCTGGCACTACCGGTATCAATTAGCAATTTTATTTTTGAATTTCCTACTTCAATATATGGTAGAGGATTATTCGAATTTATTTCTATATTGACTGTTTCCTTTCCGAGGCATCTATCTGAAAATTTTGGTCACCTTGACCGTTTTGTGGTAAATCATACTCGGAATTTCTAAAATAGCTATTTACTTGTTCATGTTGTGGTTCTCTTGGATTATTATTTTCGTTTTGATAATTATTTGTGTATAGCTCCTCAGCTATAGTATCAGGAATTCGTCTAGGGAAATAATTTCTCCGATAATTATTGTATTTATTGGGATTTGATCTAGCGTTTGAATTTAATGTATTTCTGGATGCTATTGACATAGGTTGTGGCTTAGGTAACCGATCATTAGGAATTCGGTTGGGCCTGAATACATTACTTTCTGGTCGGAAGTTTGTGGAACGATTCTGAGATGTGAAATGATTCTGAGAATGTTGGGGTGCTAAAGAATTTTGGTTTTGATAACCTTGATTTCGATATAAAAAGTTAGAATTGAAAGGGTTTTGATTTTGATATGTAAAATTTGGATTTGTTTGATATTGATGTGTGGGGTTAGAATTTTGGGGACGATAATGGTTGCTAGGCTGATTTGGCCTGTAAGATGAATTAAAGGAATTGTGTGACTTAAAATTATGATTATTTTTTGGAAAATTATTACTAGAATGTCCATATAAATTTTCAAAATTAAGAAACTCGTCGACATATGCAATGGCATCTTCAAGAGAACTCGGTTTCTTAAGGTGCATATTATTTTTAAGAACACCTGTACATCCTGCAATAAAAGTGTTCAGTGCGATTTTATCACAATGGTTAATTTGGCATAATTTATCTGCATGCTCTATACTAGTATCGTTACTTATTCTTTGGGCTACATTGCTTTTTAATAATTGTATTCTTGTTCCAAAATTATGGAGTGTTTCATTTTTAAATGGTTTAGTTCGTGTTAGTTCTTGCATTAAGCAGTCTAAATCACGTCTATCTGCGAAGCATTGTTCTAATGCTCTCTTTATACTACTCCATGTCGTTAGTTCCATACGATTTCCTACTAGTGCTTCTGCTTTTCCAACTAGTTTATCTTGTATGCACTCCAAAATGTGTTTATTTAAATCTGGATCATTATATGTAGAATATGTTTGTATTATTTCGTTGCATCTAAAGATAAATTTGTTAAGAGTATTGGAATCTCCGTCGTAGGGTTTAATATTTTTTAATTTTGATTTGAGAAAATCCCAGTTAAGAGGAGTTTGAGTTTGAGTTGCAGTAGCCATCTTTTCAAATAAAATTATTTGTCAAAATATCTCACAAAATTGTATAGAATTATGCATTATAAAAAATATATACGCAATATAAATACTTTTCAAAGATTTCAAAAATTTTTCAATAAAAATAAATATTAATTGTATAATAAATAAATAAATATGTATTAAAATGGATAAAAAGTATCAGTATTCTTATTCAAAAAATTCAAATTCGTATTCAAAAATTCAAAAATTAATTTATCTATCCTCACAAATGTATGAAAGGAAAGGTGAAAAGGAAAGGCACTTACAGTTATCTGGAGCACCTGCTTCTCTTCTCCGAACTTTTGCTTCCTCTGGAACTCTGCTTCTTCTCATTGATACCACTGTAGGGTAGAGGTTCAAATTAGGTTCAAATTAGGTAGGGTAATTTTCTTCAAATTAGTTAGAGCACGCCATATATCCTCGTAGCTTGCCCTGTCTGTATACGACTTCCTAGTCACCATATACAGCAAAGATCGAGAACCATCTTCTAATCTCAGTACTCTTCCAACTTTAGGCTGCTGGTTTTTTAATTCGTCCAAACGACCGAATTTCTTATAAAATAAGGATGAGATTCCTTTAGTCATCTCAAGATCTTGGGCAACACAGTAGGCTAGAGAGACGTTATGCGGAACACTAAAAAGATCCTGCTGAACTTCTGTGGTCACGCCGAATCTAGCACTCTTTCTCTCTGCGTAATTTGACATAAATTCATTAAAGCTTGGTCGCCGGTCATCTCTGATCTCATCTTGAAGGGTTCGTGCTTCTTCTGTTTCATTTGAGCCAGAATATGGTGCAAGACGATTTATGTGAACTACTTCTTAATTCGGTATATTACGTCATTTATTTTCTTTTTAATTTCATACGGACCTTCCCATTGTCTTTGCAGTTTGGGAGACAAGCCTCGACGACGTTGTGGATTATAAAGCCAAACAAGATCACCTACTTCATAGCTTTCACTCTTGCATCGAGAATCATATTGATCTTTCATTCTATCACTGGCTATCTGGATGTGTTGTCGGACAAGTTCATGAATGTTGTTCATTCTTAACTTCAGGCGGTCGACATAATCTTCGCTTGCAACATGTTAAACGAACTTCACGACCTAACATCAGGCAGGTTGGAGTCTGGCCTGTAGTTTCATTCACGGCCGAGCGGTAGGCCATTAGGAATAAATCAATGTGCTGGTCCCAATCTCTTTGATGTTCTGATACAACTTTGGACAGGTGTTTACCCATTGTTCGGTTCATTCTCTCGACCATTCCATCTGATTGAGGATGCAGGGGTGTCGTTCTGGTCTTATTGACACCAATCTATTTACAAACGTTTTGGAAAAGGGTTGACTCGAAGTTTCGCTCTTGGTCGGAGTGGATCTCCAAAGGAACACCAAATCGGCTAAAGAATTATTTAACAAGTACCTCTGCCACGGTAGCAGCTTCTTGATTTGGTATCGCATAGGCCTCAGTCCATTTCGTAAAATAATCCATGGCTACCAGGATATATTTATTTCCATCATTTGTCTCTGGCAGTGGACCTGCAATATCGATTGCTACTCTTTCCATAGGACTACCAACATTGTACTGTCTCATGGGTGCCCTCTTTTTACCAACTGGACCATTACTGGTTGCACACAGTTGACATTTCCAGCACCATCTTCTTACATCATCTTTACAGTTCACCCAATAGAACTGTTCTCGAACCTTTTGCAGAGTCTTCGTGATACCAAAGTGTCCACCTGATGCACCGTCATGCAACTGACGCAATACTTCTGACACTTTACTTTTAGGTACAATCTACTGAAGCTTAGTTTCTGTACCATCATCGTTCTCAAAGGTTCTATAAAGAAGATCATCTTTCAGCACTAGGCAATTCCATTGGCTCCAGTAACACTTGACTTCTGGACTACATGCACTAATGTCTTGCCAAGAAGGTCTTTCACTTCGACGTATCCAATCTAATACTCTTTTTATACATGGATCATCTGCTTGAGCGTCTTGTAGCTGTTGAGGCTGCCATTGACCATTAATGACGGTGGTTCGTCTCACGGCGCAAAGTCGTTCTTCTAATTTAAGGCAGTGATACAATTTGCACTGCATGGCCGTCTCGAAAGGGCATCAGCATTTGAATGAACTCTGCCAGCCCTGTGTTCGATCTCGTAATCATATTCTTGTAATCGTTCTAACCATCTTGCCATCTGGCCCTCTGGATTACGGAATTGTAGAAGCCTTTTTAGAGCAGTGTGATTCGTGCGAAGAAGAAACTTTCTGCCATACAAGTATTTATGAAAATGCTCGCAAGCCTTCACTACGCCTAGCAATTCTCTCCTGGTAACGCAATAGTTTCTTTCTGGTTTCGACAAGACTTTGCTAAAGTAAGCGATGACTTTCTCCTGTCCATCTTGGATTTGTGAGAGAACAGCTCCTATTGCACTGTTGCTAGCATCAGTGTACAACACAAATTTTCCTGCCTGTCTAGGGTAGCTTAAAATCGGTGAGTAGATGTTGCGGCACTTGGCGCTGGGAAAATTTTACCGACCGTGAGAAAAAGCGGCATCCTTTGATGTTTGCACCTGCTCAGGTGTTCGGGTGACATCACGCTTACTGACAAGTCGAATCATTTTTTCTTTTCCTTTCTTTCGTCTTCTTCTTTTCTTTAGCTAATCTGTTTTTCATCTCATGTTACCTTCTTCTATTCACTAATTGAACGTCCACTGCTTGACAGGGGAACCCAATATTTTATACACTGTTACATATAAGCTTTCGTTCTTTCGTCTAGTGCTCGACACAGATTTTTTCGCCTAGTACTCTACATAGGTCTACGATTCTTTCCTCTAGTGCTATACATAGGTCTACGATTGTTTCCTCCAATGCTTTATATAGGTCTTCTTTTTTTGTCCACGGCTAGACACAGATCTTGTCGCTAATCATCAAAGTGTACCACTGCCCAAATTAGATAACCAATATTTTCTTCTTTTCGTCCGTTGTCTCCTTTTTATATTTAGATGCTGATATATACAAGGTAAGGTGAGAAAATGCAATTCATGTTACAGTGATAGTGGGGATATGATCACAGACGTTTCTTCGATAACCATCAGGCAACAATTCCCCGATGCATATTAAAACATACAGAGAACACTTTACGTACTCAACTCAATAAGTGACAGTCCGGTTTGTAAGCGAGTCTGACAGACACCCTAAGTTTACAGTACTACTCCCACAATGTGGTACCTGGCGTGTTTCTGTGCGGCAAAAGTGAACCATCCGTTTATACTATAAAGGGGCCACCAAATATTCAACGTTGAAATGTGATATAATGTATCGATATGATCAATTATTAAAGAATAGTGACCAAACTCTTGCGAGTTGCATACTATATTTTATCTACGATCATAAGTTAATTATTTTAAAAAATCCAGAGTATATAATATACAGAAGAAACTTAAAAGGATAGTTTGAACAAAAATTCAGTCTTATCAGCAGTCAGTACGGAGAAGGTGCTGCTGACAGAGAAAATGATATTAAAATGGTAGGTAAGCGAAGGAATGAAATTGAGTGAATATATTATGAAAAAAACATATATTGAAGGCAAGCGTAACCAATTCGGTTCGAACAAATTTTGTTTTTAACAGCATCCACTGCTAGTCGGTACGCTTACACGACCGCCGGGAGAGGTTTTGTTAGTATGGGACAAACAGTCAGTATGAAAGCGAAATGATTGTCTTTTTCCATCACACACTTGAATAAACATTTTTATTAACTCTATTAGAAGATACTTAAACTGAAAACTAAACTCCTGTTGGGTAACTGGCTATTAAAAACATACTTAAAAATTAACTCAGGAAAGAAGACCATTAAGATTTGTCGATCGATTTTCTTATTATTTTAGGTGACAACACGAACACTAGATCCTAATTTAATAAGATCGGTTCATAATTCGCCAGTGGTCCATATCAGATATCTTTGTGAATAATAAGTTTCAGTAGATGTTTCTTACGATCTAATGCTAGACAACTTTGTTACATTTTATTAAAAAGATGGCAACACGAACACTAAATCCTAATTGAATAAAATCGGTTCATAATTCGACAGTGGTCCACAACAGATATCTTTGTGAATAATATGTTTTAGTAGACGTCTTTTACAACCTGAGGCTAGACAACATTTTTGTTACAATTTAGTAAAAAAGTGGCAGCACGAACACTAGATCCTAATTTAATAAGATCGGTTCATAATTCACCAGTAATCCATATACTAATGTCTAGAGCCTGACCCACTACTCTGAGCCGCGTAATGTAGGTTGCTTATTATGAATTTGAATCGGGGAAATTACTGACAGAATTACGCATGACGTCCGACATCGGATAATCATTTTTGACTAAAATAGATGTTAATAATTATTTTTCTTCCACAACGAATTGTCATTAGAACAGGCAATTTTAGTTCTATCATATAATGATTTAATGACTCCCTTTTTTAACATTCATGTTGTGATTTGATTTATAATTTGGATATATGTTTATATGTGTTGGTTTTTTGTATCCATAGTCCCATATCCACTATTTTCCTTTGAGATTAAAACATTTTTACCTTTTATTTATATTAATCAGAAGTGTGTCCAACAGATCATCTACATATTTCCAACGTATTGTGGGCTTTAAATTTTAATTAGGAATATTTGTTTTGAAGTCTTCCATCAATATATTAGCTAATAATGGATTTAAAGCACAGCCCAAAAATTTTGTTTATAAAAATCATTGTTTAGATGAAATTGTAGATAATGTCAACAGTTCCGTTATAGCTGATACATTTAATTTGGTTCTAGTTGTTAATCTATCATTTTGTAATTTGGTCCTAATTGTTTTCAAAGTTTTATCTAATGGTACATTTATATATAGACTATTTATTTATATAAAAACTTACTTAGAAAATATTACATATACAAATCAATGTACCAAATTATATTAACATTTAAAAAGTATAGATAATTTTAACGAAATTTGTGATTTTTTTTCTATCTAATCGTTGTTTTATTTAAGTCAAGCATAGCCACAGCTATACAGATCCCTGTTTATAGTAATAACTTTTCAGTTTGTTTTTGAATAATACAGCTACAAAAAAGGTGCTACATATTTGATTCATTCATGCCTTGTAATGTGATTTTTTTGGCTTGCTCAAAAACCTTTTAGAGACATTTTCTTTGTAATACATATCTATAAATGAATAATTTCCCCGTTTCGAAATACATTATTCAGCACAGTTATATAAAAATTATTTATTAAATGATGGTTAGTTCCTCGAAAAGCTCTGGCTTTTTATTTTTTGTTGCGCATATGAACATATATCTAAATTATAAATCAAATCACAACATAAATGTTAAAAAGGGAGTCATTAAATCATTATATGATAGAACTAAAATTGCCTGTTCTAATGACAATTCGTTTTTGTTAGAAAAATAATTATTATAACATCTATTTTAGTAAAAAATGATTATCCGATGTCAGACGTCATGCGCAAGTCTGTCAATAATTTCCCCGATTCAAATTCATAATAGACAACCTACATTACGCGGCTCAGAGTAGTGGGTCGGGCTCTAGACATTAGTAATCCATATCAGATATCTTTTGTGAATAATATGTTTCAGTAGACTTCTTTTACGATCTGATGCTAGACAACTTTTTTTTACATTTTTATCAGATAAAAAGGTGACAACACGGACACTAGATCCTAATTTAATAAGATCGGTTGATAATTCGCCAATGGTCCATATCAGATATCTTTGTGAATAATATGTTTCAGTAGACATCTTTTACGATCTAATGCTAGACAACTCTTTGTTACGTTTTTATCAGAAAAATGTGACAACACGAACACTAGATCCTATTTTAATAAGATCGGTTCATAATTCGCCAGTGGTCTATATCAGATATCTTTGTCATTAATGTTTCAGTAGACGGCTTTACGATCTGATGCTAGACAACTTTTTGTTACATTTTTATTGAAAAAAGGTGGCAACACGGACACTAGATCCTAATTTAACAAGATCGGTTCATAATTCGCCAATGGTCCATATCAGATATCTTTGTGAATAATATGTTTCAGTAGACGTCTTTACGATCTGATGCTAGACAACTTTTTGTTACATTTTTATTAGAAAAAGGTGGCAACACGAACACTTGATCTTAATTTAATAAGATCAGTTCATAATTCACCAGTAGTCGCTAACGGATATCTTTTGGTAGTCTTAACATCTTTTAAAACTTAATGAACAAATTTTATGATATTTAACCCTAATATGCTATACATCGTTTTAAGATCTTTAAATTAATCAGTAAGTCATAACAGATACCTGGTAACGTTGTTTTACTATAAAAATTTTAAAAGCCAACTACAATATGTGATAGAAAAACAGACAACCAAATAGACGCTGGATAATAGAGAACGGAAAACTAATTCTTAAAAGACACGTTTAATACTAATATAAAATATGTACATATAACTAAATAATAAAAAGCCGTGTATTAAAACTACAATAATCAATATTAACACTATAAATAAATTTATACATATTTTTAAATTTTCATTTTCTTATAACCAAAAGGAACGGAAATAAAATCTTTTAAAAATTTTCTTTTTGTAGAATGTGGTCGATAATTTTTATGGATTTCCTGTGTTATGACTTGATGTTCTGTTGGTCGTCTAACTTGTTTACTTATGATTTTAATACCTTCCGACTTTACAAGGACCATCTTTTTAAAGTATCAAAATTAATTAATTGCGAGTTTAAATAATTAAGGGAAATTCCCTTAACTTTGCAACAAAATTTTTCGTCGCCACCATTAGGAAGTATGTATTTATCCATGAAGAGGTGCCAATCTGTTTTCGGGGTAACATTGGGGACAACCATGATAGTAACAACCCTGAAATTCAAACACGATATTTTCGTAAAGACCATCCACTTTACAAGTATTAATAACAGCCTCAAATCCTCGTGCAGCATGCTGTATTTTAATATTACGCTGTTTCTCTTTCCAAAGTAGCCACTGCAGAGCTATTTTTGACTGATTATCTTTAAAACGATAACCACCTTTAGGAATAAGACCTATTGTGTCAGATTGTAGGAAATTTCGCCTAAATACTTTACTACAAGTCGAGGCTACGGTAGTAGCTTCCATAAAAGGACAGACATTTGACGTATTCAATAATTGTTTCCTAAATGTAAGACAAGCCTGTGTTAATATCATGACATCGGAAATACAATAGTCAACGATCTCTTTCTGAAAATCAAAAACATAACCATTAGCAACTTTATCAGTATGCCAATTTATTAACTTATCACGTGCATCCTCCTTCAAATTATCGAGATCATAGAATTTTAGAGAAGGTATAGGTCCGAGATAAGATTGATTTTCCCCTTTATTAAACAAATGTGGGAAATAGCCCTTTTTTAACTCTGTTAAACCAAAAGCTTTTGGTAGAGCTGACAAGGCCATAGGAAAATAATTAAGACTGTCGAGAAAACGGACATTCCCAACACTCATCGAAACTAACTTCGTACCCCGCATGATAAGATCAGGGGTTAAATCGGTCTTTGTGAGGATGTAATTCAACACGAACTGATTATCGAAACCTCCTCCGTTATGTGCCAAAACGACAACATTCTTAAATTTTTTCCTAATTTGAAAAACATATTCAATGAAAATAGAAATAACATTTTCGTTTAAAACATTTAGACGAAGACCGCATGTTTGACAAAACTGTAATTTTTCTTCCTGAAGACAATTGTGACATCGCTGACTAAATACACAGAGATTTGGTTCTTGAAGAAGTGAACCATCTAGCAATATTTTTTTCTGACGAGTCTCAAGATCATAAAAAATGAACAAAAAATATTTTGAGGGAGGTTTACCAGAATCAGGCTGCATGTAACAAAGATGATCAGATTTTGTAACATTGCTTACACCTTTTAATTTGGTCACATATGTCGTTACTGTGAACGTTGAAACATACCTCACCATAAAAGTCCCGGCCGCATTTATCGCACGGAACTTTAACAGCTTCTTTGGAACAAGCTGGTGAACGACGACATGCAAAGCACGTACCAACGCAGCTGTGTCCGTTTTTATGGTCGTAGGGTTGATAACATTTATCACAGAAATACGTACTGATAAACGCACTGGTCAGTGACCTAATTACATTAAAATGACCTTTATGAAACAGAAGGTTTAATTTTGGTCCGTAAGTGTGCCCCTCATAAATGACATCACGTTCCTTAGTTCCATATCTATAGACCACAATCTTATAGTCTGTTAGATATGCCTGAAACTGTTGCAACTCAGGAATTCTAGCTCCCTCACTAGGAATAACAACACCAGACCTATCTATTAACTGCAATGCTCTTTCCCGTTTTATTTTCCCTCTATCGCGACATATTTTTGTAAGTTCAGGGTCGTTGTCAACGTAAGCTTTGGCTACAACCAAAGCGTATGCAAGACATAGGTTATCGTTGTTTTTAATAACAACAATTCCTCGCCGTTTAGAACACTCCTCTTTAAATGAATTGTACTTATGACCTCTACCCTTTCCAGTAGGCATTTTTACGGTAGTAATACCAAGACAAAACGTTTCGGCATTGTTTAAATAGGACTAGTTAGGCAATCCTTATGGAACAAACGTTTGACTTTTATTCTGCCGTAATTTATTCTGGCGGCCTCTAGTCATAAATTTAAAAAACTATTAACAGAAACTTAATTCTCAGCAGGATTCTATTCGAGTATATTTTTACCTGTCTCATAACTAATGCAAACTTGTACACGGATGCCAGATTGTGAAGAAAATATAAGACTTTAATTAAATGCTTATTGTTATTATCGTTGTATGCGTCTAGTGAAAGATAACTTGACTATTTCGAGCGAATATTTCAAATTGTTTTTATATTTTGAGACTTGCTAAATCTAAATCGGTTAGTAATCTATTTAAATGAAGTAGGTAAATGCTGACTTTTTTTAATTTTTATTAGTTTACCAGATATTTAATTTGGTTATATGATTTGCTAGAAAAGGATTAAATATTTAATTGAAATACACTCAATTGCTATCGTCTTAGAACACTCATGCGGAGGTTTATTTTTTAGTCAAGACTTAAATTTTATCATTGTTTAAAAAAAATCTTTTTAAACAATGGTTTTATGTATGTTTTGAGAAAATTAAATTTTCAATCTTTTAATCTTTAAAATGACGTTTGAAAATATAGTAAATTTATGAGTATGGTTTTTTGATAATGGTTTTGAAACAAATAAACACATCGATATGCCACAACAAGAGGCAACACATATTTAAGGACAAATTAATCTATGTGTTGGGATAAAAGGAATAATAATTAACAACACTTTAAATTGAGGTTAGTTGTCGTGATGTTTATTAAATGAAATGAGCAACTCATTTGACCCCTACAAATGATGGCGAAAACTATCCAAAATTGTTTTTAAAAAAAAAACGTTCTTTAACAAATACATATTTAAAACACTTTAAAACACATATACATGAACACTTAAATAAAATTATGTTAAAATAATTACAGAACATGTCATAATATAAAATTTAGGTTATAAACATTCTTATCAGAAACAAAATAATTGGTTGTGAATTCGTTACTGCCAACTTAAAACGATAGAACGTTAGATCTTAATGATAACAATGTAAAGGTAATAGTATACCTGATAGACGCTGAACTTCTTGAAACAGAAAAGGTAAAAAGACTTATTTTAGAAGAAGTAGGAGAGGTATTGTATATCTCATATATAATGAAACTTATATTGTTGATGATGAATTGTCTGTATTAGTAGATTCGTGTTTATCTAAAGTTAACAATAATTGGAAAATCGAAAGAGTGCCCTGTTGTGTTAGCATGTGTGGCTAGAGAACATCTATCAGGGTGTAACCTAATGTCACTCTTGTGAAGAGTCAAGCGGCTAGAAACTTTTTGGGAGGTGTGACCTATATAAGAACCTTCACAGCCCAAACAATTAAGTTTGTAGACAACATCACTTTTATCTAAGTTTGGTACTTTATCTTTCAATGGCTTGTACAAAGATCCCACAACTAGAGTGCTTTTATAAGCAATTTTTACATTTGGTAGGTATTGAGCAAAAATTCTGGTCAATTTGGGAGAGACGTCCTTAATAAATGGAAGTGATACAAAAGATATATTAGGAATATTGTTAGTCAGTGAGTGGGAATCAGAGCTAACTTTCATAGCACCTGTATTTTGGGGAGGGTTTACTTGTGTGTTGAGTATAACAGAGGATGTGTTAAAGATGATTTTCCTGAGTAAGGATTCGGGGTAAGAATTATCTAGGAACAACTGTAAAAGGATGTTGAGATTCTTTTTTCTAAAAACAGGGTCAGCTAGTTTACAAACTCGTGTGGTCATTTGTTTGACTAGATTAATTTTCATGCTTGACTTGTGGTAAGAGTGGTAGTTGAGATATCTTCCAGAGTTACACTTTTTTCTATACCAATCAATTGTAATGATGTTATCCAGTTCTCTAATAAACATTGTGTCGAGAAAAGGAACAGATTGGTTTTGATCCTCTTTTTCAAGAGTAAATTGAATGTGGGAGTCGTAGCTATTGAAAATGTCTAAGAGCTCAAATTCTAAACCTTGTGGGCACGACATAATAATGTCATCCACATACTTTTTAATAAAAGGAACATTGAAAGGAACAACCTGAAGAATAATATCCAACAGATCATCCATTACATATGTAGCTAGAATTGGAGAGATACTGGCTCCCATAGGAGTGCCAAAGGTTTGTTTATAATATTTGTTATTGAAAGAGAAGCAAGTGGAATTAAACAAGAACTCTATCATCTCAATACACATATCGTAATCGATGCTACATACTTGTGAAATTTTATTCCAGTGTTTATGAATAGATCGGAGAACGGCATTTAAATAAACATTACTGAAGAGGGAGACCACATCTAGACTAACGAGAACATAATTATGTGGTAATACAGTTCTGTTAAATAACTCAACAACTTGGAAAGAATCTCTGATGTAGTAATCATTATTTGAATCATAAGCTTTGGTCAAAATATTGGTGAGAAAGCCTGCAATATGTTCAGTTGGTGAGCCTATGGAGGAAACTATAGGTCTCATAGTTAAGCTAGGTTTATGGATTTTAGGGAGGGTGTAGAATTTTGCAACAACACTTTTATAGGATGAGAGTCTCTTTTTTGTGTTCAAATCAATTTGTTTTTGTTGCCAAAGGCGTTTTATTATGGCATTAGATTTATTTTGAATATTGCTAGTTGGGTCACTAGGGAGGGTTATGTAGGATGAACCCTGATCAAGAATCTCTTGAGAAAGTTTAAAGTAATCATCTTTCAACATTATTACGGTAACATTACCTTTGATTGAGTCACTACTAACTCAGGGTGAGATTTGAGGAAGCGTTTAGTTTCTTCAAAGAGATTTTGTAGGAGAGAAGGGGAACTCCTACGTTTAAACGAGTTATTAGTGATTATGTTAATCGATCTAGCAATTGCAATATTTCTACAATCAGGATCCGGAATAAATGATGATATAAAATCAATATCTGATAAAAGCGGTTTAATAGGAGAATCAATACCTAACCGTGGTTCAATGCTAAACTTAGGACCTAACGAGAGAAACTTAATAACGTTTGATGGAATTTCAACTCGGGAGATGCTTGGATGCTTACTAAGGATGCTTGGATAAAAAATATCACCAATATTTTGACCAAAGCTTATGATTCAAATAATGATTTCTACATCAGAGATTCTTTCCAAGTTGTTGAGTTATTTAACAGAACTGTATTACCACATAATTATGTTCTCGTTAGTCTAGATGTGGTCTCCCTCTTCAGTAATGTTTATTTAAATGCCGTTCTCCGATCTATTCATAAACACTGGCATAAAATTTCACAAGTATGTAGCATCGATTACGATATGTTTATTGAGATGATAGAGTTCTTGTTTAATTCCACTTGCTTCTCTTTCAATAACAAATATTATAAACAAACCTTTGGCACCCTATGGGAGCCAGTATCTCTCCAATTCTAGCTACATATGTAATGGATGATCTGTTGGATATTATTCTTCAGGTTGTTCCTTTCAATGTTCCTTTTATTAAAAAGTATGTGGATGACATTATTATGTCGTGCCCACAAGGTTTAGAATTTGAGCTCTTAGACATTTTCAATAGCTACGACTCCCACATTCAATTTACTCTTGAAAAAGAGGATCAAAACCAATCTGTTCCTTTTCTCGACACTTGTTCCTAGATAATTCTTACCCCGAATCCTTACTCAGGAAAATCATCTTTAACACATCCTCTGTTATACTCAACACACAAGTAAACCCTCCCCAAAATACAGGTGCTATGAAAGTTAGCTCTGATTTCCACTCACTGACTAACAATATTCCTAATATATCTTTTGTGTCAATTCCATTTATTAAGGACGTCTCTCCCAAATTGACCAGAATTTTTGCTCAATACCTACCAAATGTAAAAATTGCTTATAAAAGCACTCTAGTTGTGGGATCTTTGTACAAGCCATTGAAAGATAAAGTACCAAACTTAGATAAAAGTGATGTTGTCTACAAACTTAATTGTTTGGGCTGTGAAGGTTCTTATATAGGTCACACCTCCCAAAAAGTTTCTAGCCGCTTGACTCTTCACAAGAGTGACATTAGGTTACACCCTGATAGATGTTCTCTAGCCACACATGCTAACACAACAGGGCACTCTTTCGATTTTCCAAATGTAAAAATCCTATCCACGGAGAGCAATTATTTAAAAAGATTGTTTCTCGAGATGGCTTTCATTTTTCAAGAAAAAGAAACTATTAACAAAAAGACAGTTACCAATAATTTAAGCAACCTATATTCATTATTGTTAACTTTGGATAAACACGAATCTACTAATACAGACAATTCATCATCAACAATATAAGTTTCATTATATATGAGATATACAATACCTCTCCTACTTCTTCTAAAATAAGTCATTTACCTTTTCTGTTTCAAGAAGTTCAGCGTCTATCAGGTATACTATTACCTTTACATTGTTATCATTAAGATCTAACGTTCTATCGTTTTAAGTTGGCAGTAACGAATTCACAACCAATTCTTTTGTTTCTGATAAGAATGTTTAGAACCTAAATTTTATATTATGACATGTTCTGTAATTATTTTAACATAATTTTATTTAAGTGTTCATGTATATGTGTTTTAAAGTGTTTTAAATATGTATTGTTAAAGAACGTTTTTTTTTTAAAACAATTTTGGATAGTTTTCGCCATCATTTGTAGGGGTCAAATGAGTTGCTCATTTCATTTAATAAACATCACGACAACTAACCTCAACTAGTGTAAGATGCAAAATAATTCTTTTCTGTATTTTGTACTAATTTTGTTTATTGTAGCACCCTGATGATGCAAATAAAGATTTGCGAAAGCTTGGTTTACTAAAAAGAGTATTTCTTTGTCTTATCTTCCGCTGCACACCCAAATATTTGAGTTTTGTATTCTATTTGATCAGCGTTGATGACAAGCGTTTATCGCTTTTTCAGTATAAATATATATATATATATATATATATATATATATATATACATATATATATATATATATACATATATATATATATATATATATATATATATATATATATATATATATATATATATATATATATATATATATATATATGTATAAGAGTAAGAAAAAAGAAATTTTTTAGATAGGAAAAAAAAGATCCCATAGGACTACCACAAACAAATTTTTGGTAGTCCTATGGGATCTAGTCTTTCACCCATTCTAAGTAGGTATGTCATGGATGATGTTATCAGTGATTGTATCAACAATTGCACTTCATTCCTTTTTTTAAAGATATGTAGATGATTTAGTTTTGGCACTTCCTAAACACAAAATTATTGAAATAGTCAACATTTACAAGTATCACAATCAACATATACAATTTACAGTTGAGGAAGAGGTAGACAATTCTCAAGTTCCTTAGAGTAGGTTTCAAGTCCAGTGCTTTATACAGGTTGGTGAATTGTTTGCAGTTAGTAAGTTTGGTATGGTTGATACGTAGTCTTGTAATGGTCGATGCTTCTCTTCTAGTTATGAAGTCTAGTGAGAAATGACCAATAAAATATTGAAGTTTATGAAAAGTTGTTTTGCTCTTTTGCTCTAAGTTTTGTCAAGTATCCTCTACCGACTTTTTAAAAACGAATTTCGAGATTCGTTAGCTAGTTGAATTGGAGTGACTTCAGTCACCCCATGGTTGGTAGCTTCTTTGGCAAAATGATCTGCTGTTTTATTACCAGTAATTCCGGTGTGAGAAGGCAGCCATATGAGAGAGACTATTACATCGTAAGCAGAGAGATTTTGGTATATGTCATAAATGTTTTGAACCAATAGGTGCTCAGTGAAAATTGTATTGACTAAATGGATATATGAAAGTTAATCTGAACAAATGGCAATATGTCTGTTTTGATGTGAGATGCATTTAAAAGCCAACACAATACTATATAGTTCACCTGTGCAAACGTTGCATATTAAGGGTAACCGAGATGATCTTAAAAGTTCATGTTTAGTGGTTACTGCACAACCAATACCAGTGGTAGTTTTAGAAGCTTCTGTATAGAGAATTAAATTCTAAAAATACTTTCTTTATAAGAAGGTTAGAAGATTCAAGTTTGTTAAAAATAGTGAGTAAGGTATATATTAAAGGGAGATCTTTAGCCCAGAGGGGAAGTAAAGGTAGAGGAAATGAACTAGTCAGAAAAAGGTCAATATTTTGTGGACAAATTAATTGAGGTATAGGTTTTATGATACGGTGTTGGTTATTGTTAGTGGAAGAAGACGGCATTGTGGCAATTAGGGAATGAACGGGATTAAATGGATTTGCAGATGTTGATGCATCATACGAAAGTAGAAGTGATTATCGTCTTAGGGTAGGAGAAAGTTCATTAGATTCACCGTATACACTTTCAATAGGACTAAAGCGAAAAGCGCTCAGACCTAGAAGTAGTTTTATTGGCACCCCATTGAAGATGACTGAGGGTTTTAAAAATGTTCAACCTTTTAAAACAATTGATTTTAAGTTCAGAGATTTGATTTTTTCAATTTAATCTGGAGTCCAACATAAAACCAAGAATTTTACAATAATTAACACCAGAAAGTAGAAAATTGATAAATAAAATTTGGGGTAAGGGAGTGGAAATCCCTATGGAAAATTTTATTAATTTGGTTTTGCTCTCAGAGAGTGATAATCCTAGTTCGTTAGATTTATCTTGAAGTAGATTTACTACACTTTGTATAAGTTTATATAAGGATGGGACAGATTTAACATGGCAGTAAATGATTAGGTCATCAGCGTATTGAACATATTTGATGGGAGGCAAATTTCGTTTGTGGCAAGAATGAATAAAGTTAAACTTAATGCCGATTCTAAAGGGACACCTTAATTTTGAGGAAGAGATCGAAAAAGTTTACCCTTGGCAAGGACTTTAAAGATTCTTTCAATTAGATATTTTTTTACAAATGAGAAAATATTACCATTTAAATTATAGAAGGAGATTTTGTCAATGATTGCTTTTCTGGAGATTGAATAAAATGCCCCTTCAACGTTAAATATAGTTGCTAAGACATCTTGTTGATTATAGATTGCTTAAGAAATGTGTGTTTGAAAAATAAAAAATTTATCAATAGTAGACCGATTACGTCGGAAGCCGGATTGAGTGTTGGGAATAATATTATACTGTTTAACGAACCACGTGAGTATTTCATTGATCATTGTTTCAAGAAGTTTGCAGGTAATACAAGTAAGAGAAATCAGACTAAAGATATTGGAGTTATAGAGGGTTGGTCAGGTTTTTTAATTGGAATGATTATAGAATTGCGCCAAACATCTGGGAATTTTTGTGTGTTCTAGATAAGGTTATAAATTTCGAGAAGTTTGAAGAGAGATGTATTAGAGAGATTTTTTAAAAATATATAAGGGATATCATCGGGATCATCAGCAGATTTTGTACATGAAAACAAGGTAACTTTTAGTTTATTTAGGGTAAACAAGGCGTTCATAAACTTGACATCGTGTGGAGTTGACGAGATGGTGGAGAAAGATTGAGCGCGTAAAGAACTGGGAGTAAAAGCCATATTACTTTTATTGAATCTGTCTTCAACCCCATTAGCGAGTGTGTCGGAAATGAATTGACTGTCAGAGATAACTGTGTTGTTGAAGATGATAGGAGAAATATTTAAGATATAGGAATGAAGGATGACTAAATTCATAGGATGAAGGTTAGTTTTATTGCCTTGGATTTGTGAAACAGTTTTTTCTTATAAATGAGAGTGGAGTTATCATATTCACTGATGATGGAATATGGATTCCGAAAACGATTTGTCTTCATGACATAGCTCGTTTGGGTTTTTGTAATTTATGTACCTTTTATAAAGGATTTTAACAAAAAATTTTTTTGTAATGATCTTTCTTTTATCTTAGTATAGATTAGGGCAAGATCTTCCATTAACGATTGTCTGCGGTATGTCAGTGGTAAATTTACTGGCTTCATTTAGAGGGTCGTTGGTGCCTAAGGAATTTTCGAGAAATTTTTCAAGATAATTCTAGAAAACCCTAATTTTTGTGTTTTTATAGGATTTGAGTGCAGCTTTTAGTTCGAAATAGTTTATACGAGCGTTCGGATAATTGGTATCTTGTGAAACTGAGGATGAATAATGAAAGGGCGAAGGAAGAAAAGAGTATATATGGTTAGGTCCAGATTTGTTGCAAAACTTTTATTTTAAATTTTCTGCCAGAATCTTGGCTGTCTCTTAATTGTCAAGGATAACCTTTCGATTAAAAAAGAGATTGGATATTTTAAGGTTAATTTTTATTAACAATTTTTTATCCAAACTGGACTTGGGCTAGTATTTGAAGTACATAAAGTTTTCTTACTTAATTAAATATCGTGTCCAAATTTGGCAAAAGATGAAGTAAAAATATACAGAGAGCAGAAAAAATGAATAAATGCGAGAGAAAGAGAGAAATTCTATTCATCATGTATGCTGTGATTAGATTTGACATCAGAAGATTTATCAGAGGATGCACTTATATATACATTTGAAATAAGGAATCTTTTGGTCGCAGAAAGAAGCCTGCAGATAAAGATGACGGTGGAATTAATTATGACGTTCGGTGTATTAGTTGATCAACGATGTCGGTAGAAGTGAGGAAAATGCAGATTCGATTATTCAAAATGCGAGATGTAAAAGTAATATTTTTTGGATAAACTATTTCACCAATTTCTTTAATATATTTAAATAAAACAGTATTCAAAATGGAGTGCATGACAATAACTTGTTCCCTTTTAGAAAACGAACGGGAAGGAGGTCTAGAGACTGCGTCAACGACATATGATTTTGGGTTGGAATTGAAGTTGTTTTGTGTAAATGTAAATATTTAATTGCTGTTTATGATGTGTAGTCCTGGTTACCCAGACCGTAACACAATACTTAAATGTGAGTACCTAATGGACCCTCTTCCAAACTGGAAAGAAAGAAAAAAAAAAGGATCTCACCTATTTCTTGGGATTTTCACTGGTTTTCTTTAATTACACCAATATAGCCGCAATTAAATTCGACTATTGAAATATAAAACCAAATTTGATACTCGTTTTCTTATCACATTGTGATTAAAGAACTTCGCTTCGTATTGTTAACTCGTCGATGAATTACTTTATCTGTTTAAAACTGTTTTAATGTTTAAAATCCGTGAGGAACTTTAAAAAGGGTGTTTAACCTTTGACAGTTATTTGACGTTTTTTGAATCGATTATTTGAAACTTTATTTATAAACTTCAACATTTAATTAAAAAAAAATCGAAAAAGTGCTTTTTAGCTTCTAAACATTTATACTACTTTTGATATTTTTCATGTTATACGGCTGTACGTAGGCTCAATGAAAAGCTGGTGTAAAAGCACAATTAAAAAAAAACAGAAATTTCCATAACAAATAACAAGAAACAAGCTGAGCTATTGCAGCGGACAGATCTCCCTTGCATTTTTCTGTGGCGATATTTTACGAATACCATTATTTTAATGTTTCAAAACTAATTTACTTCTTCACTGTGTATGCTATTTATAAATCGAATTATAAAATTTAGATATTCTTTTACAATGTGTTCACTTTTCAGCTCTTAATGTTAATAAACAATGAAAATATTTGCAATTTCTTAAACAAGAAAAAAAATGCTATTTGATTTCCTCTGGGCCATAGAAGGTTTTAGTTTTTTTTTTAAATGTTTTTTTTTTAGCTTTATATTGAGCCTACATACAAGTGAATGACATAAAAAAGTCAAAGTTACGGGTATTTACAAAATAACCCTAAAGTGACTGTTTGGACAAGTACAGTTGTTTAAATAATCGGTCTCCTGGATAAACAAATTGAATAACTCATAAACTGTATCGTCGTTCTGTATGATATTTAGCACACTTTAAAAACTCATTAACTGCCATAATTTTAAATAGTTGCATTACATATCGTTATGCAAAAAAGAAAGTTATTTATATTTATATTATTTATATTTATATTAACATTTATAAATTTTACTTTAAAAATATGGGTTTTTAAATTATCTCGGTCAATTCTTTATGTATTTTAATTATAAAAATCTCAATATTAGAGAAAATTTTATGATCTATAACTTTTATTTTAACCATATATCTCTAACATGAATAAGAAACGTTTTATGCGCAAAAACTTTTTTCACTTTTTACGATTGTTTAATAAAAAAGCAAAGCAAAATTCGCTGAAGTCTTCACATAATTGTCATCAGCTACCCCTCATATACCTTTTAGAGACTTTAAATACCTGTTTAAGATTTTTTCAGCTTTTTTAGAGTTGTAGATCATAAAAAGTTATGTAATTTTTGAGAGTATCCAAATTAAAATACATGAAACTATTAACCGAAATAGTTGCACAAAAGAAACCTTATTTTTGCAGTTATTTATAAATTATAATAACTCTTTTTTTGCGCAAAGACATGTAACATAGCTCCTTGAAATTATGGAAATTAATAAGTTATTAAAGTGCGCTAAATATCAATCAGAGCAAATAGTTTATAGGTTATTTAATCTGTTTATAAACATTTATAATAACGTTGATATGGTTTATGCCACAAACTTATTTAGAGGCTTATGAAAAACTGGTGAAAAACACACTTTCTAATAAAAACAGAATATTTTATGACCATTACTAGGCAAGAGAGCATTTTATATTTAAAACCAAAGCATTTTATTCTTAAAATCATACTTCCATTGTCTATTAACAGTAAGAGCTGAAAATTGAAGGGACCCTAAATGAAGATCTGAATTGTGCGTTCCAACTTACATATGGCATATGCGGTAAAGAAGTAAAAATTTATAACCCGTTAAAATGATGGTATTCGTAAAATACCGCTTCGGAAAAGTAGAATGGAGAACCATTTGAGCTCAGTTTTTTTTTAGATTTGAACTCTTTCAAAATGAAGCGCGATTGCAAAATTTGCAATATCTTGGCTTCTGTGGCACGTAAAACATACATTTTTTTTTAAACTGGGATAGGTCAACAAAAAGTTGTTTACATAATCGCTTTCTACGATAAACAAATCGTCACTATTTCCCATGTAGAAAAATAGCTAAATAGTAGAAACTTTTCAATACAATAACTAAAAATAGCTAAAGAAATACATTATTAAATATCTAACACTTTGTTTATGTTTATTAACTTGATATTTATTCACTAATTTGTTTTTCCGAAGTTTATTATATCATAATTATAATACCAACGAAAACGTAAAATTCAATTTAATGCATCTCGAATATGACGCGTGCACCCTGGCGATAATAAAAAATGATGAGTGAAAAAAAAATAAACATTTTTTCAAGTTAATTACGTAACGGAAACGGTGTAAAATAAAAGAATATAAAAAAAGTTTCTATTTACTTACCAGAGTGTAATATCCATCTTTGACAAGCCGAAGGATTTTTTTCGGAAATCTGAACATTCTTAATCCATGAATATTGTATGGTGATAAACCACATTTGTAATAACAAATATTTCCGGCCATCTGTAAAAAACCATTTATTTATTATGGAAGTAACATTATTTTAATTTAAAATCACTTTTTTCAAATATTATCGAATGTATGTATTATCCGGTTGAATGAAGTTAAGTTCTATAAGAGAAGCACTCACTCATAATTGTTTATTTAGGTGCTGGCTTAATTTTAATATGAAAATAAGTTATATGTAAATTTATCAATTAATATAAATACTATGTGTGTATGCAATCAAATTACGGTACCTGTGATGTTGATGTATACTTCTTCTTCTTCCTCAGTGCACTGGGCTGGTTCGGGAACAGAAATCTTCTCAAAAGGGTCGCGTGGTCAAGGTTACACAAAATACTGGAGTGTTTAGCGCGCTGATTTATACAGGACTATGTCTAAACTCAGATTGAAAACGCGTGTCGTCCCGTAGCTTGCTCCCTTAAGACTAGGGGGGACTGAACAGGTCCGTATTAATTTACGATGACAAGACATACACACACGTTAAGTAAAGAATTAAAATATAAAAATAAAATAATAAAAATTATTAATAAAAACTGAGAATATATGTGGAGGGACGTAACATTCCCACCCACCAAAATGCATATTTGCATTTTTAGTCAATATAAGGCAAAGGGCATAGCTTAACCAAAGGTCGCCTAAGTTCACCTTTCGCGGTTTGTACGATAGCTACGCGAGCAATATCATCTTGACCAAAAATTAAAGTTTTAATTCGACCCATTTGCCATTGTAAGGGAGGCTTGGTCTCATTACGTATTAGTACGAGTGTACCTATATTAGGATTACCCTCATTTTTAGTCTATTTAAATGAACATCACTGTAATCCCGATCGGGAATTATCTTTAAAGGCTCTAGTGTAAGAAAATGACCAGGTGTTAACACTGAAAAATCATTTGGATCATTACTGACAGGACATAAGGGATGACTATTTAAGACAGCCTCTATTTGTATGAGTAATGTATTGAATTCTTCATAGGTTAAAACCTGTTCGCCTATGACTCTAGACACATGTGTTTTCACGCTTTTTATACCCGCTTCAAACAATCCACCAAAATGGGAAGCTGCCGGAGGATTTAAATGCCATGTAATGACGTCGTTTTTATCAAAATGTGACTTAATGTCTTCTAAATAGGATTTTGCTCCTACAAAATTTGTTCCGCAATCAGAATAGACAACAGAGCAACGTCCTCGGCGTGCTATAAAACGTCTGAATGAGGCTAAAAATGCCTCGGTACTAAGTTCAGATACCAATTCTAAGTGCAAAGCCTTAGTGGCAAAGCATACAAATAGGCAAATATAGGCTTTCGTTCGTTTAGCATTTTTAAGCTTATTGGCTCGTATCAGAAAAGGACCGCCAAAGTCGACGCCAACGCAAGAAAATGGTTTGGCCTTGGATATCCGTAGGTCGGGAAGAGCCCCCATAGGTGGCTGATAATTTTTAGTTTGGCTGAGGTTTTAGTCTCCAACAGGAAAGACATTTTGAAAGAACACTACGAATAACACGTTTGGATGAAATTATCCAAAAGTTTTGTGACAAGGCGAAGTGCGTACCTTGAATGCCTGCATGTAGATGTACAATATGAATTTCCGAAATAAGTAATTTGATAAAATTACCTTTAGAAGGTAAAAGAAGAGGAAAGCGCTTGTCATACGCTAATTCTGACTGGCTAAGTCTTCCGCCCACTCTTAGGAGATCATGTGAATCAAAGAAGGGATTTAATTTTTTCAAATATTTGAATTTTATAGAATTACCTTTAACCTGTTCTATTTCCTCCTTCAAATATCTTTGTTGCACTAATCTAATTAGTTGATTAGTGGCGTTACTTTGTTCCTGAATAGAAAGCTTTCCAACTGTTCGTTGATTGACTGATTTTAGGTTACCAACAAATCTAAGAACATAGGAAAAGATACGTTTTAATTTTGAAAAGGAAGAAAATCGATTACAGAGATTATCGACAAATTCATCAGATGGAAAAGATAAAAGACAACTTTTCTGTTTCAATTCTAAGTTATGTTCGATAGAATCGGTCAAAGAGAATGACAAGTTATCTTCAGTAGTGCGAAGAAACTCCGGACCCACCCACCAAGCAGGAGTATTTAAGAAATCCTCAGGGAAAAGTCCACGGGATCCGTGATCCGCACTATTTAATGAAGAAGGAATATATCGCCAGTGTTTTGAAGCTATCCTGTCTTGAATATAAGAAATTCTGTTACTGACGAAGGTTTTCTATTTATATGGCTGTGAATTAATCCAATGAAGAACAACAGTCGAATCTGACCATGCGTAAATTCTACTAAACTGTATAGTGAGAGTCTGCAGTATATAAGATAATAATTTACTAAGAATTACTGCTGCATTGAGCTCGAGACGAGGAATAGTTTGTACCCTGGTAGGAGATACCTTTGTTCGGGCTAAAAGAAAATAAGTTTTGATGACTCCTGTATCATAACACACACGAAGGTATGTAACAGCAGAAGATCCACGTAAAGAAGCGTCGCAAAAGCCATGAAGCTCACAGGAAATAATTGCATTTAAAGAAATATGACGAGGTATAGTAGACAGTAACTTAGACAGTATAGGCAGTTCAATTTTAAATTGTTCCCACCTTGAAGTAATTTCCAAAGGTGGAGTTGCATCCCAATCTAAATTAAGTAGCCAAAGACGTTGAATAGTAGTCTTCACTATCAAAGTGACAGGATTAAGAATACCGTAAGGATCGAATATGCGAGCTATTTGGGATAAGAGATTTCGCTTTGTACAGGAAGCTTGAAGAGGTAAAATTTTGTAAAAGAAATCATCAGATGATGGATTCCATCCAAGTCCTAATACCTTCAACGAAGATTGATCTAAGTCAAATGAAAAAGACTGTTGCAGAATATGATCCAAAGGAATATTAGCGAGAAAGAATAACCGAGGGGCATTACTTGCCCATTTTCGTAACTCAAATCCACCACGTTTCAATAAAGATATTAATTCTTTTATAGCAAGAACACTATTTTCTAAAGAATCCTTTTCTGTCACCACATCGTCTACGTAAGTATCTTTTAGGAGTATAGATGAGGCTACAGGTAAGTCCGGTTCGTCGAGTGCTAGCTGCTGTAGAGTACGAATTGCAAGATATGGTGAGCTAGGCACACCGAAAGTAACCCGAGTAAGTTCGTATTCAGCAATAGATTCCTGTTCCGAAAAACGCCAAAGTATTCTTTGAAATCTTTGTTGCTCAGGAGCGATAAGAATCTGAATAAACATGGATTTAATATCTGCAGTAAAGACATATTTATGAAACCTGAATTTAAGCAATAAATTTACAAGATCATTTTGTAATTTTGGACCTGAATATAACGTATCGTTTAAAGACGGAAAGTTAGGGGGGTGTGCGGAAGCATCAAACACAACGCGCAATGACTCCTTGTAAATACAATGGTGTGGTAGATAATAAGCATTATTTATTGCCGTACTTGGCTGAATAGGATTTAAATAATGACTATCTATGAAACTTTTCATAAAGCTTGAATATTGAATCTTAAGTGATTCATTTTTGGCAAATCTGCGCTCTAAAGAACTAAATCTTTGTAAGGCTAAACGTTTTGTGTCGCCAAAAGAAGGTATTTCGTTTTTGAAAGGCAGCTTTCAGGCAGGTATTTCTACAAGTGGTATGAGTATACAGCTTCTCACAGAATGAGTCTTCCGGAGAATAAGATTTAACTTCTGGTACTTCCTCAATGGCCCAGAATTGTTTTAATGTCGCATCTAATTGCTCAGAATCATTAGCAGAAAATGACGTAAAAAAGGAATGAATATTTGTTATATTTGTAGGTGGAATATTTCCCATCAAAACATAACCGAAACTTGTTTCAAGAGCTGAAAGCTGATCATTACGGGTTTTAATAATTCCTCCTGTTAAGATGTAAGGAAAGATATTTGCTCCTAATAGAACATCAACTTTACCTGGAATATTTGCCATTTTATCAGCCAACCTTAAATGTTAAAGATACGGCAAGTTGTCTAAAGAAATTGGAACAGTTGGCATGTTTTGACAGATTTGAGGAAGAATTATTGCATCTATCTCGCAATGAAAGTTTATGTCATAAGACGAAGAAATGTTCAATTTTACGCCTGATTTGGCTGGGGTGCACATTCTATCAAGACCTTGTATCGATAAAGCCGCATTGTAATTTAGGGAGACTTAATTTGTCTGCACATTCTTTACTAATGTATTAACTGGAGACGCACTGTCTAATAAGGCTCTAACTTCCAAGGCTTTACCAAAACGATCGAGAAC
Source organism: Diabrotica undecimpunctata (assembly GCF_040954645.1). NCBI lineage: Eukaryota > Metazoa > Arthropoda > Insecta > Coleoptera > Chrysomelidae > Diabrotica > Diabrotica undecimpunctata. The sequence goes on from NC_092804.1 coordinate 93,963,229, forward strand.
ATGGATTTTAGCTGTAGCTAGCAAGACATTATTTGTCAAAGTATTTGATAAGGCGGATACAGAAGGCATAGGATCGTTGGATGAACTAGCAACCTCGTTGTGAGAAGAAGAAGAAGAATGATCATTCGCATTGAGATTATCAAAATGAAGAGCAGTATGATGTTTTTTATTACAATGTGTACATCTTTTGGATGAAAGGCATTTGATCGTAACATGAGTTTTAGACAAGCAGTTTATACAACATTTATTCTGTTTAGCAAAGTCAAAACGTTTTTGAGGTGATTCAGCAAGAAATTGATTGCATTTAAATAAAGCATGATCCGAACCACAAAATAGACACTTATTTTTGACAGAACTGGTCAAAAATGTAGAAGTTTGACGAGATGAATACCTTACGTTATTAGAAGTATCGGAATTAATAGATTTAACATTTTTGCTGACTTGTCTTTTATATGACTCCAATGAAGTGCAAGGCTGCAATGCGAACTTATAAACTTGCTCATAGGAAGGTACATGTTTTGAAGCAAAGTGTAATTCGAAAGCTCTAACTGTTTCTACATCCAATTTGTCCATCAGTAAATTCATTAGAATAAAGTCCCATTGAGCGGGAGAAAAAAGAAATTTTTCTAAAGAGGCTAAGTTTTCATTGAAAATATCTAATAATTTTCTAAGTGAAACAGGATCATCAGTTTTAACCACACTGGCATTTTGAATATTTTTCCATAATGCTCTAGATAAGTCTCGTTTACCTTCATAGCGATCAATTAAGGTGTTGTAAGCAATTATATAAATAGAATCTTGCAGCTTAATGCTTTTAATTCAATTGTAAGGTACTCCCTTAAGTGATTGCAGAAGATAACTGAACTTTTTTATATTAGAAAGATCAGAATTATTATGTACAAGATCATTATATAAATCTATAAATGTGGGGAAATCTGTAATCTCGCCCGCAAATATACTTAAATTTAGTTTAGGAAGATTCACGTTAGTTTTTGATCTAATATGTGGATCAGCGGACACATTTTGAGTTCCACTAGAAGTATTGTTTAATAAAGAATTATGTTTAAAATAAAGAGAAGCTATTTTATTAATACTATTGGCAAATTCAAACCTAATTGTTTCTTCCGTATCCAAATTTGCGTCTTCCTCGACAGCAATTAAATTAATTAATTCAGTATGCTGGTTATTGAAACTATTATTGATCGCTTCGTAATCTTTTGCAGCAAAGAGAAACCCTGGAATTAATGAAGCATCAACCAACACTTCATCTGCCAGCTTTTCCATTTGTTTAATCTTACAAATGTCAACGTTTCTCAATGCACGCAAACGAACAATTCTATTTGAATTTCTGGAAGACATTATTGTATATATAGAAAAAGAAAAGATTCGATGTCGATCGGATAGCCAAGCGGGCTGGGCGGTTGGCTTCTCCTTCGCTTCACTGCGAGAGATGTCAGTTCAATCCCCAGCTGGGTGTACAGAAAACAAATAGGCTAACGCGGCAGTTTAAAATTCTAAATGAATCTGCGGCTTAGTCTAGAATATGCTGGTATCTGATCGGCCTATAGTGGAGCAGTACGGCAAGAGATAAGGGCTTGCGGCTTGGTGATACTTCTCCATAGATCCCTACCGGAAGGGCGTGTGCCGCCTAAATACCGGGTATATATATATATATATATATATATATATATATATATATATATATATATATATATATATATATATATATATATATATATATATGTATATAGAAAAGGAAATTTATGTAACACAAAGAACCTTTAAAGAATGATCTCAATAAATTCAGTATGTACTCGTATATGTAATATATGTAATACTTTTAAAGTTATGAAACTCAATAAGTATCAGTAAGAATAAATATTTATTATATATGAGTATGTATAATCGAGCAAACAAAAAACACTCCAAGTATTATTTAAACAAAATTCAAAATATATTTATTTAATTGTAACTAGAAATATACGCATAAAATATTTTTAAAACCAGTGTTCAATTAATATTGCGTTTTTTTAATTTCCCAAGTTATATAAAATAAATATATAATCATATAAACCCCTTGTATTTAAAGAATTCTAAATTGTAGATTGTAACAGAAATTGAACGTGTTTTTGGAAAGTTTCAACGGCTGTACTTCGATTTAACAATAGATCAGGTAGAGACCTTGCTTGGGATTATCGCATCCGTTGCCAGATGTGTACCGCTAGTGGAATTTTTTCAATGATTTTAAACGAATTTTGAGAGAAGCTATGCAGTATATTTAAAATTTTATATAATTTGATCACGTTTTTAATTGAATAAATTACTTTAAACTAATTTTAATGCGGATCTGAAGGACCAATGAATGTAGTTAAGTTCTATAAGAGAAGCACTCACTCATAATTGTTTATTTAGGTGCTGGCTTAATTTTAATATGAAAATAAGTTATATGTAAATTTATCAATTAATATAAATACTATGTGTGTATGCAATCAAATTACGGTACCTGTGATGTTGATGTATACTTCTTCTTCTTCCTCAGTGCACTGGGCTGGTTCGGGAACAGAAATCTTCTCAAAAGGGTCGCGTGGTCAAGGTTACACAAAATACTGGAGTGTTTAGCGCGCCGATTTATACAGGACTATGTCTAAACTCAGATTGAAAACGCGTGTCGTCCCGTAGCTTGCTCCCTTAAGACTAGGGGGGGGGACTGTACAGGTCCGTATTAATTTACGATGACAAGACATACACACACGTTAAGTAAAGAATTAAAATATAAAAATAAAATAATAAAAATTATTAATAAAAACTGAGAATATATGTGGAGGGACGTAACACCGGTAAAATTTATTTTTAAATACCTAATTTGTTCATTTCTCATACAATGTTTTTTTATGTTTTAAACACATAATTAAAATGTTTTACTTACCTCGGACCAAATTTTTGTAATACACTTCCAAATAAAATAAAACATTTAAATTCTTTAAACTTATTTAGATATAGGAAGATTTAAAAGCCACAGTACGTTTATGTACAAATTTAGATGACACGATATTTACTAGTTGATAGTAATAACTCTATTTTAAATGAATATCTAAGTGATTCATGGTCTGTTTTTTGTAACATTTTTATTTGTAAGTAAACCTGTTGCTACTATGTCAGTGAAATATTGCAACGCTGGTGAATTTAATTCAGGGGATCAAAAATGGACGTTTAGTTTAGTCTTTAACTTTTTCACATAGCACCATCTAGTATAATGTATATCAAACAAACAATGGTATATTAAAATCTATTGAGACAGAAAGAGTGGTGACATCTAGTGACTGTCTCAATTAGAATCAAACAAATTTATACATTGCGTTGGCTAACTAGTCCTATTTAAACAATGGTTTCGGTGTTTAATACGGTGCTGTTGCTCTGATATATGGAACTTATGTTGTTCCATATATCGTCAACTGTCACCTCTGAGGCTGGTTTAAACCTCATCCATCCCTGACCTCTAACGAAATCCTTGGAGCAAAAAGTGAAACCGACCTGATCATGTGGCAAAATATTTACAGTACCCTTTCGAACGATATCCTCGATGGCCTTTGTAATCCAACTTACGGGTTCCTCACCTGGCGGTACATCCTTAATTTTAAATTCCAGAGTTCGTCCCTGGACACCAAATTTACGGATTTTCGTGGTCTGATCTCTGACAATTAAAAACTTTTCCATTTTACGTATAATAAACTTATAAATTATTGTAAAATCAAAAAGTCAAATTTTCCAAAAAAAAATTATTATACTCACCAAAGTACGTCTGAACACTAGAAATATCTGGAACAGACTAAATAAAATACTTTAACGCAGGGTATAAGGTAGACTTCTAGCTGGACGGAAAACTGAACGATAATTCCAAAGGCCCCAAAAAGGTTTAGATTTGTGTAAAAATGTGTAAGAATCAATCTAAAAGAGTAGATTTGTTTACATTTATAAATTTGGTTACACCTTAAAAGTGGGTAACAGTGCTACATAAAACCAAACATGAAAGTAGTGGAAGAAGGGTTGTATTAATAAAAAAAAACTATACCTCACTTGATCGTTTATTGTAGCGACCACAATGCCTAAACCGTGCGATTGAAGAACGGCGTGAGATTGTCAGGATGTACTGCAGAAGTTAAAAACATGTCTGAAGTATGCAATATAGCTAAGGTATATGAGGTAAAAAGCACATCAAAAAAAATATCCTCCTCATTTTGCCCATACACACTACTTTTGCATCTCGCATTTTGAGGAGCAGGTGCGTTTTAATACATTCACCCCACTTTTCTTGTCATAACAAGTTGTATTCTTAACCTATGTATAAAATAATAGTCGACATTTGGTATGAGTTCTAATTAGTATTTTGTGGTAAAGTAATAAACCTAGTGATTTAGTGAATTTTTTATTAAAGGTAAGCTAAATGATATTTTACTTCGAATAATATTTGGTTTTGTAGAAATAATTAACGCGTTGACGGTGATAACTGTTCTTATTTTTTTTGTTTACTTAAAATATCTTTATTTTATTTGTGGCTGCTTGGTAATAATTGTTAGTGAGTGCGTTAAGGTAAATCTTTGTTATAGTTTTTTTGAATATGCAGTTTGTTTTATTGGTATGTAAAGGTTAATAAATTTTAATAAACTATAAAACAAAGAAAAATATCATCTTACACTTTTAAGTAAGATTTGAATCTTTTCAGTATATCTTTATGAAATTATATACTTTCAACATTTTTCTTTTATTTCGGTAATTTGGCCACATTTTAACTTTGCAGTTACAACTTTTGAAAAGTACTAATACATCCATCAATTTCTTCAAATAAGTTAAGATACATAAATAGTGTAAATTCTTTTGTAACCAAATCTTCTAAAAAGGTCATACGTAGTGGAGTTCCCAAAAGTTTAGATTTATTAATAAATCTCTCAATTATCGCCCATAGGTACCTATTTCTATTCCTAATACCTAACTAACCATTAAATGCAAGATAATATTAAATTATACATTTTTAATTAGTTCTAACCCTGCTATAAATGGATCTTGAAAATGAACATTTTAAAATTATATAGGAATTTCTTGGAATTGGTCTTGGCTTTTATATTTAGATATTATAGTTTACTCGTTATTTGGTATTCTATATTAGTACTACCGAATTAATTAAAATAAACGAATTTTTTTTAATATTAAAAATTTTTCGTTCTGTTAAAACATAATTAAAAATATTGCTTTTAATTTTCTTGACTAAGATGGTTTTTATATTTGAAGAATCTTTAAAGTAGTTGTACGTATAGAAAGGAGTTAGAAAGAAAGGGATATATTTTTATAGTTTTTCTACGTTACCCTTCAATCGTGCATGTCACAAAATAATAAGTTATTCAGAGACAGTCAAATACATTTAGTTTAACTGTATTAAAACGTGATTTTTATAAATATTCGAAATTAAATTAGGTGTTTATGTTACTTAACTGTTTTACCTCAGAGATGAGAAAATCTTGTCACAGGTATTACAAAGTGCATATATTTGATTTATAGGTCATTTACTCTTTACCTTATAGTGATTTCTTTACAAATGTGTCAAATTGATGAAGGCAGGTTACACAAAATAAGATTTAATTTAAAAATTCAAACTGTTGATTAATTTCTTGTAAATCGGTAAATGTATTTTAATTTTGCTGTATGATATCAGACATGAAAATTTGCTTGTTTTGTAGGTTTAAAAAATCTATTTTATTGTATATGTGGTTACCTAACAGTTATTAGGGAGTTCATAAGGTAAATCGTTATAGTTTTTAAAATATATGCAGTTTTTTATTGGTATGTATAGATCAACAAATTTAAAAAAGAGAAAATATTAGTGAAAATCTTAACATTTTTCAAGTAAGCTACGAATCTTTTAAATATATCTTCAAGAAATACTATACTTTTATTAATTTTTCTTTTATTTCGGAAAAGTTTGACAATTTTTTTACTGTGTTTTTACAACTTTTGTTATACATGTTAATAAACGTTTTTGTCCTTTATATCTTTTGAAATATACACTACTAACCGCAAAATATTAAATGCGAAAATTCTTGTGTAAATATATATTTTAAAGGGTTATCGAAAGTGTCCGTTTATAAATTTTCTCGAGATGTGTTGCTTGTGTAAATAATTGTTCCTAATAAATAAATTCTAAGTAGAAAAGATACCAAATTAAAACTTCCGAATTAATTCTAACAATCACTATAAATAAACTTTTTGGGAAAGCTCTTTTCCTTCTCACATGCACCTTCTCTTAATTTTTTTAAATTGTTTATAAATACAAACCGCCCCGTAATTTTACCATAAATTTCATACTGGACCAAGTTTTGTAGCTGGTTATAAGGCATTTAAGAAATAGCAGTATCAAGTATTGATACTGCTATTTCTTAAATGCCTTATAACTAATAGACCAGAATTTAGTGGTAAACGGTATCCATTTACCCCGATTTTGACCTAATGTTATTAGTGCGGGGTTCTGTGTTGATGCTTTCATATATTTTACAAAAGGTTACTTTTTAGTATTTTTATTATAAATGGTTAACGAATTATTTAAAATTACATAATTCAGGAAAGTTTGAACTTTGAACCCTTTTCAAAGCTTTTAGCAACATGTTATAAATGGCTTCTTTCTCGGCTCATAATTTTTTTTAGTCCATAGTATTTAATATCTTTACAATTTTTTTTTGATGTGCTTTTTACCTCATATGCCTTAGCTATATTGCATACTTCACACATGTTTTTAACTTCTGCAGTACATCCTGACAATCTCACGCCGTTCTTCAATCGCACGGTTTAGGCATTGTGGTCGCTACAATAAACGATCAAGTGAGGTATAGTTTTTTTTTATTAATACAACGCTTCTTCCACCACTTTCATGTTTGGTTTTATGTAGCACTGTTACCCACTTTTAAGGTGTAACCAAATTTATAAATGTAAACAAATCTACTCTTTTAGATTGATTCTCACACATTTTTACACAAATCTAAACCTTTTTGGGGCCTTTGGAATTATCGTTCAGTTTTCCGTCCAGCTAGAAATCTACCTTATACCCTGCGTTAAAGTATTTTATTTAGGAATTATGTCCTCTTATTTGGGTTTGTCCTCTTCTCAGCTCTCCGGTTCCCTTCTGCTTATCCACGGTGTTTCGTAGGCAAGTTTGCCCGAGGCCTCCGTGGTGACGCGGACCATATACTGGTAGGGCAGGCAGTGACTGTAGCTACTCCAGGACTTCCATGACTTCAGGCTTCGAAGAAAACTGGCTCGCTTCAGGCGTCTGGTACACAGAAGGCGTCAGGTCTGTGTCTAGGACCTGGATGGCGGAATGTTAGGATTTTGACGTCCTAACATCCTGTAACTCTCCCCTCTGTCCTCTTGGATCCAGCATGGATTCATAGGCTTGTGTGTACCACGGCTTCTCATCGGTGGGCGTAGTCGAAAAGCGAGTTGGGCGCCATATCGTCGCAGCAAGAGTGGACCTATGAAATTATCCACTTTGCTGTACGCTCTACTTAGGGGCTTCATGTATAATGTATGAAGTACCCCTAAGCATTTATCCATATTAACTTTTGGATATTGTGGATTTTTTTTCCAAGTCTTGATAGACTCCTTAGATGAGTAATTAGGTAAACCATCGTTGGAAATAAAACAACTTCTGATGGGTGAAGAAGACTATCTACAGAGTCTTAATGGTTTTTGCGTAGCAAATGGAGCAGAGCCCCGACCGGCGATCTCCTAGAGCGTACGTGCTCTAGGTAAGGCCGTGGTCTATCGACTGATGCCAAGATCCGAAGAATGCGCATATTTAAAAGTATTTGAATATTTATATGGCATCTTTGGATCTCTCGGCCAATGGAAAATTAAAAGGATGTTTAAAGACGGGGCGATGCGCATCAGGGTGCGTATTAGTCCACGACTAAGGCACCAGGATGACACTGCGTTAAAGTATTTTATTTAGTCTGTTCCAGATATTTCTAGTGTTCAGACGTACTTTGGTGAGTATAATAATTTTTTTTGAAAAATTTTACTTTTTGATTTTACAATAATTAAGTTTATTATACGTAAAATGGAAAAGTTTTTAATTGTCAGAGATCAGACCACGAAAATCCGTAATTTGGTGTCCAGGGACGAACTCTGGAATTTAAAATTAAGGATGTACCGCCAGGTGAGGAACCCGTAAGTTGGATTAAAAAGGCCATCGAGGATATTGTTCGAAAGGGTACTGTAAATATTTTGCCACATGATCAGGTCGGTTTCACTTTTTGCTCCAAGGATTTCGTTAGAGGTCAGGGATGGATGAGGTTTAAACCAGCCTCAGAGGTGACAGTTGACGATATATGGAACAACATAAGTTCCATATATCAGAGCAACAGCACCGGTTTAAACACCGAAACGTTTTGTCTTGGTATTACTACCGTAAAAATGCCTACTGGAAAGGGTAGAGGTCGTAAGTACAATTCATTTAAAGAGGAGTGTTCTAAACGGCGAGGAATTGTTGTTATTAAAAACAACGATAACCTGTGTCTTGCATACGCTTTGTTTGTAGCCAAAGCTTACGTTAACAAAAACCCTGAACTTACAAAAATATGTCGCGATAGATTGAAAATACAACGGGAAAGAGCATTGCAGTTAATAGATAGGTCTGGTGTTGTTATTCCTAGTGAGGGAGCTGGAATTCCTGAGTTGCAACAGTTTCAGGCATATCTAACAGACTATAAGATTGTGGTCTATAGATATGGAACTAAGGAACGTGATGTCATTTATGAGGGGCACACTTACGGACCAAAATTAAACCTTCTGTTTCATAAAGGTCATTTTAATGTAATTAGGTCACTGACTAGTGCGTTTATCAGTACGTATTTCTGTGATAAATGTTATCAACCCTACGACCATAAAGACGGACACAACTGCGTTGGTACGTGCTTTGCATGTCGTCGTTCACCAGCTTGTTCCAAAGAAGCTGTTAAAGTTCCCTGCGATAAATGCGGCCGTGACTTTTATGGTGAGGTATGTTTCAACGTTCACAGTAACGACATATGTGACAAAATTAAAAGGTGTAAGCAATGTTACAAAATCTACACTAAAAGTCATATCTGTGGGGAGATCTTCTGTAAAACTTGTGGTAAAAATTACCCGTCAGGTCATCTTTGTTACATGCAGCCTGATTCTGGTAAACCTCCCTAAGATTTTTTGTTCATTTTTTATGATCTTGAGACTCGTCAGAAAAAAATATTGCTAGATGGTTCACTTCTTCAAGAACCAAATCTCTGTGTATTTAGTCAGCGATGTCACAATTGTCTTCAGGAAGAAAAATTACAGTTTTGTCAAACATGCGGTCTTCGTCTAAATGTTTTAAACGAAAATGTTATTTCTATTTTCATTGAATATGTTTTTCAAATTAGGAAAAAATTTAAGAATGTTGTCGTTTTGGCACATAACGGAGGAGGTTTCGATAATCAGTTCGTGTTGAATTACATCCTCACAAAGACCGATTTAACCCCTGATCTTATCATGCGGGGTACGAAGTTAGTTTCGATGAGTGTTGGGAATGTCCGTTTTCTCGACAGTCTTAATTATTTTCCTATGGCCTTGTCAGCTCTACCAAAAGCTTTTGGTTTAACAGAGTTAAAAAAGGGCTATTTCCCACATTTGTTTAATAAAGGGGAAAATCAATCTTATCTCGGACCTATACCTTCTCTAAAATTCTATGATCTCGATAATTTGAAGGAGGATGCACGTGATAAGTTAATAAATTGGCATACTGATAAAGTTGCTAATGGTTATGTTTTTGATTTTCAGAAAGAGATCGTTGACTATTGTATTTCCGATGTCATGATATTAACACAGGCTTGTCTTACATTTAGGAAACAATTATTGAATACGTCAAATGTCTGTCCTTTTATGGAAGCTACTACCGTAGCCTCGACTTGTAGTAAAGTATTTAGGCGAAATTTCCTACAATCTGACACAATAGGTCTTATTCCTAAAGGTGGTTATCGTTTTAAAGATAATCAGTCAAAAATAGCTCTGCAGTGGCTACTTTGGAAAGAGAAACAGCGTAATATTAAAATACAGCATGCTGCACGAGGATTTGAGGCTGTTATTAATACTTGTAAAGTGGATGGTCTTTACGAAAATATCGTGTTTGAATTTCAGGGTTGTTACTATCATGGTTGTCCCCAATGTTATCCCGAAAACAGATTGGCACCTCTTCATGGCGATCCTTCACACTGCATGGAAAATCGTTATGACAGAACTGCTGCCAAAAATCAATATCTAAAATCTCAGGTATATGAAGTCGTTGAAATCTGGGAGTGTGCCTTCAGAAAAACTATGACGCCTGAGATAAAATCATTTACTGAGGATCACCCCTTAATGACAACTCAACCTATAAATGCTAGGGATGCTTTGTATGGTGGTCGTACTGGTAACACCGTGGAGTATTATAAGGCTCAAGAAAATGAAAAGATTAAATAGGTCGATGTTTGTTTCCTATACCCTTGGGTATGTAAGCGTGGAAAATTTCCTCTAGGTCATCCTAAAATTTTTGTAGGAGATGAATGCCGGCATATAGATTTATCACGAGTATCTGGTTTAATAAAGTGTAAAGTGCTTCCTCCCTCAAACCTGTATCATCCTGTTCTACCCTCAAAAATGAACAATAAATGCATGTTTGTTCTTTGTCGTAAATGCGGCGAGGACTTTATGCAAGGAGAATGTCAGCATTCCGACGAACAGAAGTCACTTACAGGAACATGGGTAATTGAAGAAGTTGTAAAAGCTTTGGAAAAGGTTTACAAAATAGTTGAGACCTACGAAACATCAAAATGGTCTCTTTTCCGACATGATGAATAAATTCATCAAAATCAAGCAGCAAACTTCAGGATGGCCCCGTGGTTGTATAACAGACGAAGAAAAAAACCGATACATCGAACAGTTTCTCCAGATAGAAGACGTTCGGTTAGAGTTTACCGAAATAACGGCGAATCCTGGCCTTAGATCGTTAACTAAATTAATGCTTAATTCGTTCTGGGGTAAATTTGCACAGCGAGAAAATCTTCCCAAAACTTCTATTGTATACAATCCTAAGGAATTCTTTGCTATGATGATTAATCCCTCGATCTATGTAAATACTGTGGTTCCTGTAAACGAGGAAACACTGGTTGTTACGTGGGAGTATGTGGAAGAAGCATTTTCAATGTCTTCCACTGTAAACGTCGTTCTGGCCTCATACGTTACGCCTCTAGCCCGCCTCAAACTGTATTCCTATTTAGACATGGTGGGCGAGCGTACTTTATATTATGATACCGATTCAATTGTGTACATTTCCAGAGACGGTCTGCCTGATCTTCCTACCGGTGACTGTATTGGTGATTTAACTGATGAGCTAAGTGGTGGTCATATTTTAGAGTTCGTTTCTAGATGCCCCAAAAATGATGCTTATAAATACATACTTCCTAATGGTGACGAAAAATTTTGTCACCATTAGGAAGTATGGTTCTTATTCTATGGCACCTTATTAAATTAGGATCTAGTGTTCGTGTTGCCACATTTTTCTGATAAAAACGTAACAAAGAGTTGTCTAGCATTAGATCGTAAAAGATGTCTACTGAAACATATTATTCACAAAAGATATCTGATATGGATTACTGGTGAATTATGAACCGATCTTATTAAATTAGGATCTAGTGTTCGTGTTGTCACTTTTTTTAATAAAATGTAACAAAAAAGTTGTCTAGCCTCAGATTGTAAAAAGACGTCTACTGAAACATATTATTCACAAAAGATATCTGATATGGATTACTGGTGAATTATGAACCGATCTTATTAAATTAGGATCTAGTGTTCGTGTTGTCACTTTTTTTAATAAAATGTAACAAAAAAGTTGTCTAGCCTCAGATTGTAAAAAGACGTCTACTAAAACATATTATTCACAAAGATATCTGATATGGACCACTGGCGAATTATGAACCGATCTTATTAAATTAGGATCTAGTGTTCGTGCTGCCACTTTTTTACTAAATTGTAACAAAAAGTTGTCTAGCCTCAGATTGTAAAAGACGTCTACTAAAACATATTATTCACAAAGATATCTGATATGGACCACTGGCGAATTATGAACCGATCTTATTAAATTAGGATCTAGTGTTCGTGCTGCCACTTTTTTACTAAATTGTAACAAAAATGTTGTCTAGCCTCAGATTGTAAAAGACGTCTACTAAAACATATTATTCACAAAGATATCTGATGTGGACCACTGTCGAATTATGAACCGATTTTATTCAATTAGGATTTAGTGTTCGTGTTGCCATCTTTTTAATAAAATGTAACAAAGTTGTCTAGCATTAGATCGTAAGAAACATCTACTGAAACTTATTATTCACAAAGATATCTGATATGGACCACTGGCGAATTATGAACCGATCTTATTAAATTAGGATCTAGTGTTCGTGTTGTCACCTAAAATAATAAGAAAATCGATCGACAAATCTTAATGGTCTTCTTTCCTGAGTTAATTTTTAAGTTTTAATAGCCAGTTACCCAACAGGAGTTTAGTTTTCAGTTTAAGTATCTTCTAATAGAGTCAATAAAAATGTTTATTCAAGTGTGTGATGGAAAAAAGACAATCATTTCGCTTTCATACTGACTGTTTGTCCCATACTAACAAAACCTCTCCCGGCGGTCGTGTAACCGTACCGACTAGCGGTGGATGTTGTTAAAAACAAAATTTGTTCGAACCGAATTGGTTACGTTTGCCTTCAATATATGTTTTTTTCATAATATATTCATTTAATTTCATTCCTTCGCTTACCTACCATTTTAATATCATTTTCTCTGTCAGCAGCACCTTCTCCGTACTGACTGCTGATAAGACTGAATTTGTTCTTTAATAATTGATCATATCGATACATTATATCACATTTCAACGTTGAATATTTGGTGGCCCCTTTATAGTATAAACGGATGGTCCACTTTTGCCGCACAGAAACACGCCAGTTACCACATTGTGGGAGTAGTATTGTAAACTTAGGGTGTGTCCAATATCAAATCTTTAGAATTCATATCCGAAATTGGACAGTATAATTTTATCACCCAGTAGACCGAATGAATCTATTTGTTATTAAATACACACACGTAGTTAATTAGGTTACATACACATTTGGTCAATTATCAATAATATAATTTGGACATCAGTCAAAAGTGCTGACAAAGTTAAACTATTTACATAAATTAAATACACATGTCACGCGAGGTCCGCGAAAATATTGACCCAATTAAAGTTTATATAAAACTAAGATCTCTTGCCTAGAGAGGCATTCAATCAATATTCACTCAACGAACTTGATAGTCTTCAACGATCAACTTCATCAGTCTCTACTCAAAGTAATCCCGGGTCTACACCCATAGTGTACGTCTCTACAATAAACTCTGCTACTATTATTTGGTGTTTCCATTACAACTGAACGAACATCTTCACTGAGCCAACGAAGGTTCATGGTCCTATCGAGAAACAGAATACTTCAAGGAAGTTTGAGAGAGCCTATACAGTCCACGCCAGCAACACCCTCAGTAGCAGAGAGAGACCACTAGACCCGGGAGAACGAGAGCCATACCAAAGCCGAGAGCCACACTAGAGCCGAGAGCAGTACTAAAGCCGAGAGCCATACTAGAGCCGAGAGCAGTACCAAAGCCGAGAGCCACACTAGAGCCGAGAGCAGTACCAAAGCCGAGAGCCACACTAGAGCTGAGAGCAGTACCAAAGCCGAGAGCCATACTAGAGCCGAGAGCAGTACCAAAGCCGAGAGCCACACTAGAGCCGAGAGCAGTACCAGCGCCGAGAGCCATACTAGAGCCGAGGCAGTACCAAAGCCGAGAGCCATACTAGAGCCGAGAGCAGTACCAAAGCCGAGAGCCATACTAGTGCCGAGAGCAGTACCAAAGCCGAGAGCCATACTAGAGCCGCAGAGCAGCCAAAGGACAGGACCGATTGCAGAACTCACCAGAAGCGAGGGATCCTCAACGTCTAAGAACACAAAAAATCGTAAGTTTTTGAATAATTACAAAATCTTCCAACTTTTACAATCTTACAATTTAACAAGTTTTTTTTTATTACAATTTAACAATTTAGAACAACAATCTCCACTCTATCAATCGTATAATAATGTACTTTAGAATGTATACCATTTAAATAATACAGACAATTGATAAAACAAAAAATAAACGTCATTCACAACTATAACTTACTAAACAGTAATTTTGTATGACAATTTGAAAAAAGAAACGTTCATACATATAGCTTGCTTTTAATTTTAATTAAATACTCTATTTCGAAAAATTAAAATAATTACGTAGCAAATAATTTCATTTATTTTGATAACAATATATATATATATGTATATATATCATTATAAGAGTGTGTGGATTACATCTTGACCTACCTCCGTACAAAGAATAGCACAACAGGCAAGGTCAAACTCATATTTCGCTAAATTGCACATTCCGATAGAAAAGAAAGTGTTATAGTACAGGTATACTTATTTAATAAATAACGTACATTTCGTATTGTCTAATATATTTACCGCTGAATGTAAAAATTTATAAGAATAATCATGGAAAGCATATACGTTAAGCAAGCGGAATTAGGAACAGAAATAACAAAACTCGTTTCAAATACAAAAAAGGATTCCCAATCTCGGAAAAATCAACAATACATCCGGGATAGACAGGAAAAATTAGAAGATTATTGGGCAAAATTTTTAAATAACCACGAAAAGCTGCTAGAAGGGGGTATAACGAAAGAAAAATATTTTGAAACAAAATACTATGATCAGGTATTTAAGATATACATTGAGGGGAAAACCCTGTTGGAAGAATATGGAAGGGTGCTGAAAAGAGGAAAAGCACCGAAAGTAAAGGAGATACAGATAAGAAAACAAAGAATCGAGGAATTATTACGGCCAGAAAATGAACAAGACTTGCAGGAGGATGAAGAATTGCAGTCAGAGTTAAGAGAATACATGGAAAAGGTGAATACACTAATGATTGAAGCAGCAGTAAATGAGGAACTAGACGCTACAGATAATGGAGAAGTAGAGAGAATAAATCATCTAAAGAGGAAAGTCAGGGAAGTTTTAAAGAAAATAGGGCCAGGAATGCAACGGCCAGAAAGCACACAGAGGAGGGACGGTGTGACATTGCCGCAGGTAAAAATCCCTGTGTATGAAGGCAGATATGAAACGTGGAGAACTTTCCACGATCTGTTTACTAAAGTAATACATGAAAACGACCAGTTATCAAACGCAGAAAAAATGCAGTACCTAAAAACTCAAGTAAGAGGGGAAGCCAAGAGGGGATACAACACTTAAACATATCCGAGGCCAACTACGAAGTGGCCTGGAACATGCTAAAAGATAGGTATGAGAACCCAAGGATGATACTGTTTAAATTAATAGACAGGATGCTACTAGCGCAGGAAGTAAAGGAATCTTCTGCTAGAGCATTGAAATCACTACATGACACCTTCCACGAAAGTCTGGAAGCCATAGGAGGGTTAGGAACAGACACGGAAGCGTGGAGCCCATTGATAGCCCGAATTATCATAACGAAATGGGACAATGAAACTAGGAGGCTGTACGAAAACCACATTGGAGACAGTAGAGAGATACCGACGTACAAATCGACACAAACATTCTTACAGCGAAGATTTCAGACACTGGAACTGCTGGAGTCAGAAAAAAGACAAGAGAAGCAAGGAGGATCTCTTAGGAAACCAAGAACACATTGCGTGATATGCAACGGAGATCACGGAGTACCGAACTGCAGAGAATTTCAGGAACTCAATGTAAGAGACCGGAACAGGATGATAAAAGAAAAAGGATTGTGTACAAACTGCCTAGCACATAAAAAAGAAAAACAATGTTATTCACAATATAGGTGCAGACACTGTGGCGGAGACCACCACCATATGTTGCATTATGAAAAAGGAAACACAAGCAACAAAAGAAACTCCAATGGAACGAAAGGAGAACAAACACAAGAAAGAAATGGAAGAGATTCAAACAATAGAAGAAACGGGTACCAAGCTGATAGGTACAGAGGAGGAAATAATAATCCATACAACGCCAGAGAACAAAATAACGGAAGGCGAGAAAATACACAAGATACCAATGGGCCTAGGAATAGCAACGACCAACAAAGAGGGCAGAATTCAGTAAACTGTGCAAGCCATAAGGAAGGTAAAGCATTACTAGCGACAGCTGTGGTACGCATAAGAGATGCGAAAGGAGATTCACACATAATGAGAGCACTAATCGATCAAGGGTCACAATGCGCATTTATAACGGAACAAGCTGCGACGACGCTAGGAACAACAAGGAAGCCCATACAGGCGACCATATCCGGGATAGGCTCGTCATGAGAAAAAACAGCCAACTGGAGTATGAAACTTATAATCGAAACTCATTACGAAAGTGACTTCGAGATGGAAATAGAAGCACTAGTACTACCGAAGATAACAAGGAATTTACCGGAACAGGATATAATTCTACCGGACTATAACGAGAAAAATGCAATACTGGCAGATCCAAGATATTACAAGGTAG
This sequence comes from Diabrotica undecimpunctata, assembly GCF_040954645.1. NCBI lineage: Eukaryota > Metazoa > Arthropoda > Insecta > Coleoptera > Chrysomelidae > Diabrotica > Diabrotica undecimpunctata. The sequence goes on from NC_092804.1 coordinate 93,979,866, forward strand.
GGAAGATAGACTTACTACTAGGAGTAAAAGAATACAGTTACATATTGACAGAAGGGATGCACAGAATAAGTAATGGACTCCTGAGTCAAAACACCAAACTAGGATGGATAGTTTCGGGAATAGCACGAGAAAGGGAGAATATAAAAGCAGAAGTATGCTGTATGATATCAAGACAAGAAATGGACGTACAAATAAAGAACTTCTGGGAATTAGAAGAAGTAAATCAGGACACAAGTTTCTCAGTGGAAGAACAAGAATGTGAAGAACTGTATCGACAGACTGTAAAAAGGAATGAAGAAGGGAGATACGAAGTAAAAATTCCGTTTAGGGAAGACGTCGCAAAGTTAGGAGAATCTAAACAGCAAGCATTCGCCAGATTGATGCAACTAGAAAGGAAGTTTGCAAAAGACAAACAGTTAGAAGCGAATTACAGACAATTCATGGAAGATTATAAAAACCAAGGTCATATGGTAATAGCAGAAAACCAGGGAGATGGGTACTACTTACCTCATCATCCAGTGAGAAAAGAGGACAGTACTACAACGAAAATAAGAGCCGTGTTTGATGCATCAAGCAAAAGCTCATCGGCAGTAAGCCTGAATGATATTATGCATACAGGGCCGAAATTACAACAAGATTTGACAAATATACTATTACGATGGAGATCCAATAAGGTAGCATACTCAGCGGATCTGGAAAAAATGTTTAGACAAATCAGAATGGCAGAAGAAGACCAAAAATATCAAAAAATTTTGTGGAGAAAGGACACAAAGGACCACATACAAGAGTATAACTTAACGACGGTGACATACGGCACGGCCGCAGCACCCTTTTTAGCGTTAAGAACAATACAACAATTACAAGAAGACGAAGGAGCGAGGTACCCGTTGGCATCGAAAATTGTAAAAGAAAACATGTATGTAGACGATATACTAGGAGGAGCTGAGACAGTGCAGGAAGCAGAAACAGCCCAAAAGGAATTAATACAACTGTTCAGAAAAGGAGGTTTCATTCTTAGAAAATGGTTGAGCAACGAAGAAAAAATAATGGAGAACGTACCGGAGGATATGAGGAACGTAGACTCCAAGGCATTCAAACAAGAAGAAGTACGGAAAACGTTAGGAATACACTGGTCACCTAAAGAGGATATAATCACATTCAAAATAGGGATAACGACGGCAAAGAAAATAACGAAAAGACACGTACTGTCAGAAGTAGCAAAACTATACGACCCACTGGGATGGATAGCACCTGTAGTAATTCAGGCGAAAATGTTCATACAGGAATTATGGGAGCAAAAGACCAGTTGGGATAAAGAATTAACTAGCAACCAACAAAGCAGGTGGAATACATACCAGGCGCAATTAGTAAATCTGGAGAAAATAACATTGCCCAGGTGGAACAACTTAAGCAAGATAAACAGAGTAGAACTACATGGATTTGCAGATGCGTCTATGAAAGGATATGGAGCGGTAATCTACTCAAGGGTATTAGGCCCAGAAATTAAAACGAATCTAATGATAGCAAAATCGAAAGTCGCACCATTGAAAGGGAAAACGACGTTACCGAGGCTCGAGCTGTGTGCCGCGGTACTACTAGCAAATTTAATGAAGAGAACCCTACAAGCATTGAACAGGGAAAACATTGAGGTATATGCATGGTCGGACTCAACGATAACCCTGGCTTGGATAAGGGGATCATCAAAAAGGTGGAAAATGTTCGTCGCCAACAGAGTAGAGGAAATAAGAGGCGTTATAGGACCGAAAAATTGGCATAAGGTAGATACAAAGGAAAATCCAGCGGACATCCTCTCACGTGGAAGTACCGCATCAGAATTATTAGAAGCAGAGCTATGGTGGAAGGGACCAACTTGGCTGACTAGTAACAAAACTTTAACGCAGGAATCAGAAGAAATACCAGAGACAAATGAGGAGGAAGTCAAAACGAAAATAACGGTGCACACGACAACGATAAAGGAGGACATATGCGAGAGATTCTCAAATTTAGAAAGAATGAGAAGAGTACTTTCATATTGTAGGAGATTTGCAGACAAATGCAGAAAAAAGAAAGACAATGGACAAAGTCAGCTTACAGTCCAAGAATTAGAGGAAACGCTATTAAAGGTGATAAAGCACACACAGTACGCCTACTTCAAACAAGAAATAAATAAGCTGGGGAAGAAACAGCAATTAGACAAGAAAAATAAATTAGCGTCATTGGTACCATTCCTGGATAGACAAGGAATTCTAAGAGTCACCGGAAGACTGAGACACACGAATCTAAAGTACGGAAAAAAACATCCGATAATTTTGCCAAAGGATAGTGCATTAACAAAGTTACTTATAACAGATAGTCACGCAAGAAATCTACATAGCGGATTACAACAAACACTACAGTACATAAAAAGGAAATACTGGATAATCAACAGCAGAAGAACCGTGAAAGATCATCTAGCAAAATGTTTAAGGTGCAGGAGGTATAAAAGCCAAGCAGCACAACAATTAATGGGAGATCTACCGAAAGACAGAGTGAACCCGAGTCATCCCTTTACTAACACAGGGATAGATTATGCCGGGCCAATAAAAATAAGTACCACGAGAGGCAGAGGACAGAGGAGCTATAAGGGCTACATCTCAGTATTTGTGTGTCTGTCAACGAAGGCAGTACACCTTGAGGTAGTAAGCGATATGTCTACGGATGCATTCATCGCAGCGTTCAAGAGATTTACGGCACGCAGAGGACAGTGCAACAACGTATACAGCGATAACGGAACCACATTCGTAGGAACAGCAAATTTGTTGAAAAAAGAAAATCAAAAAATAGATGACGAGATAAAACAAGGATTACTGGCACTAGGTACCCAGTGGCATGTCATACCTGCATATGCACCACATTTCGGAGGATTATGGGAGAGCGCAGTGCGAATAATGAAATATCACTTGAAAAGAATCATCGGGGAAACAGTTCTAACATATGAAGAATTGAGTATGGTGCTGGCACAAATAGAAGCATGTATGAACTCGAGACCATTATGTGGGTCATCAGAAGACCCTGAAGGGAAAATAGCCCTGACACCAGCTCACTTCCTTATAGGGAGAGAAATTATATCACCAAATCGGGAAGAAGAGCTTACGACTTATTTGAAGATGCCGACGAGGTGGAGATTAGTGGAGAAAATAAAAAGAGACTTCTGGAAAATTTGGAAACAGGAATACCTGCACCAATTACAACAGAGAAATAGATGGCATAAGGCGCACCCTAACATAAAAGAAGAAGAAATAGTTATAATTAAAGAAGAGGATACACCTCCAGGCAGATGGCCATTAGCAAGGGTAACAGAAACACACCCTGGAGCAGAGGGATTAACCAGAATAGTAACAGTGAGAAAGGCAAACGGGAAACTGACTAAAGACCCATACATAAGCTAATACGACTGGAAGAAGAGAAACAGGAAAAGCCGAAGAAGGCAGCAGCACTAAGATGGAAGAAAATACTAGTAGCTATAATGTTTTTAACGATGTTAAAACCCATAAAGGCAGAACCGTATAAAATATATAATCCGGTACCAGGATTTTTCACAGAAGACCTTGGAGAGGTCGTCATAGACCGGGGAACATTTCGAATAAAGGTGTTACTCGAAAAAGGAAGAATTCGAACAGAGCACCAACTAATAGGAAATATGATACAAGGCGTACGAGAACTGTGTCATGAGATAAAAATCGTGAATTGTAAGGATATAATAGAGAAGTTAGAGGAAGGACAAAGAAAGGCGGAGTCAGTAAGCGAGGGGTTGACAGTAGAAATAAAAGGAAGGGAAAGAAGAGGAATATTAGGAACAATATTAACCTCAGTATTTGGAGTCAATGACGAAGCCTACAGTAACATTGAAGCATTAGATAATAACCAAAAGGAGCTAATAAAGGGATCACAGCACCAGGCGAAGATAATGTTAGAAACAATAACATCAATCAATCACACAGAGAACAGGATAAACAAGCAAATGAACAAGTTTAACAAAGCACTAATCACAGGTCTACAAGAAATATCTAAAGGACTTAACGAAGTAGAAGACAAAGCACAAAAACTAGAAACCGAATATAGCACGTTACGAATACAAACGATAGCATTACAAGTTATGGACTTCATAAACGAATATACTCAATTTTACGAGGGAATATTAAACCTTCACTATAACCACGGACACTTCATTGATATAGTGAAACCGGGTGAAATAACCAAATTAATAGGGAAAGCAGGGCAGATACTGCCTCAAGGGGTCGAAATACGACGACAACCCATTATAGAAACAGAAGTCAGTCATGACGACAGATATATAACAGTCATCGGCTACTTCATAGTGACAGGGAAAAATAAGTACAGCATGCTCAAAGTCACGGCCATACCACTTAACGTTGAGGGGTCGGTGTTGCGCACATTTGTCGCCCCAAGGAATCTACTGGTCGTAGATTATAACACACTGCACTACTTCGAATTGACCGCGGAAGATAGAGAAAGATGCTTACTGTTGACAAAGGCGCAGATAGCGTGCTCACCAACGGCTATAAGAAACATGGATACCCAACCAAACTGCATACTTGAAGAAATTTATGAGCGATCTAAGAATAGCACATGTCCAGTGGTAGCCAGGACAATACAGACAGCTCAATGGAGTAAGATGGGCACTCCCAACCTCTGGCTAGTTATCACGCCAGTCACGATACACATATCCATTATTTGCGATGGAAATCGGAACGAAAGAGTACTGGAACGAGTCACATTCCTGAAGCTTTCACCCAAATGTATCGCCCAAACGAAAAATATTACATTACTCCCCACTAGCAGTGGGGTGGACAGAGCAGTGACGAGTTACCTGAAGTCGCCAATCACTCCCGTGGCCCAACTGGTGGCGAGGACACCCCGCAAGTTTAACACGCTTCTAAACACCTACCTTGACATACCAGGAGGAGAGCTACGTCATGTGTTACTTGAGGAGGAGAGTCTGGAACAAGAAATGACGCATACGTAGTGGCGATCGATTCACGAATCTAATTGGCATTATTTTGTGGCCACCGGGATCATTACTATAATGGTAATAATTGGGATACTCACGTTATGGAAGTACCGTCCTGTTGCACGACTATGTCGTTCAGGGAATCCACAAACTCAGACTAACGAACAGGAAGTACCTGTATTAGTTAGTAATCGGCACAACAATGTACCGTCGACTTCCCAAGTTGACATCCCACTTTCCACATTTTCATCCAATTGCCCTAATTTTAATCTAGAAATAGAGTCGGACATTGATAGCTAGGGTACGGTTGGAAGATTGTTGATTATTCTTAAACTATTTATAATTTATCATGTTTGAATTTTACTATGTTATGTAATACTTATATGTAAACTTTGAGTATTGACACTTGGGCCAGATTGCCCGATTCCGCAGTATGTCCAATATCAAATCTTTAGAATTCATATCCGAAATTGGACAGTATAATTTTATCACCCAGTAGACCGAATGAATCTATTTGTTATTAAATACACACACGTAGTTAATTAGGTTACATACACATTTGGTCAATTATCAATAATATAATTTGGACATCAGTCAAAAGTGCTGACAAAGTTAAACTATTTACATAAATTAAATACACATGTCACGCGAGGTCCGCGAAAATATTGACCCAATTAAAGTTTATATAAAACTAAGATCTCTTGCCTAGAGAGGCATTCAATCAATATTCACTCAACGAACTTGATAGTCTTCAACGATCAACTTCATCAGTCTCTACTCAAAGTAATCCCGGGTCTACACCCATAGTGTACGTCTCTACAATAAACTCTGCTACTATTATTTGGTGTTTCCATTACAACTGAACGAACATCTTCACTGAGCCAACGAAGGGGATTTGTTCAGGGTGTCTGTCAGACTCGCTTACAAACCGGGCTGTCACTTATTGAGTTGAGTACGTAAAGTGTTCTCTGTATGTTTTAATATGCATCGGGGAATTGTTGCCTGATGGTTATCGAAGAACCGTTTGTGATCATATCCCCACTATCACTGTAACATGAATTGTATTTTCTCACCTTACCTTGTATATATCAGCATCTAAATATAAAAAGGAGACAATGGACGAAAAGAAGACAATATTGGTTATCTAATTTGGGCAGTGGTACACTTTGATGATTAGCGACAAGATCTGTGTCTAGCCGTGGACAAAGAAAGAAGACCTATATAAAGCATTGGAGGAAACAATCGTAGACCTATGTATAGCACTAGAGGAAAGAATCGTAGACCTATGTAGAGTACTGGGCGAAAAAATATGTGTCGAGCACTAGACGAAAGAACGAAAGCTTATATGTAACAGTGTATAAAATATTGGGTTCCCCTGTCAAGCAGTGGACGTTCAATTAGTGAATAGAAGAAGGTAACATGAGATGAAAAACAGATTAGCTAAAGAAAAGAAGAAGACGAAAGAAAGGAAAAGAAAAAATGATTCAACTTGTCAGTAAGCGTGATGTCACCCGAACACCTGAGCAGGTGCAAACATCAAAGGATGCCGCTTTTTCCCACGGTCGGTAAAATTTTCCCAGCGCCAAGTGCCGCAACATCTACTTCGGTGCGGTGGTGAGAGCCATTTGTAAGTGTTCGAAAGCTCTTTGACACTCTTCGCTCCATGTATATTCTTTGCCTTCTTCTGTTAACTTTGTTAATGGCTTGGAGATGTTGGCAAATCCTTTGACAAAACGTCGGTAATATGTACATAGGCCAAGAAAACTTCTAATTTCGTGTTTATCTCTTGGTACTGGCCACTCCTTAATTGCTGCAAGTTTTTCAGGATCAGCTGATACACCATTACTTGCTACAATATGTCCCAAGTACTTCACTTCTCGCCGAAACAAGTGACATTTCTTCGAACTCAACTTCAAATTCGCTGCCCGCAATCGTTGAAAGACTTCTGTCAGATTATTGGCATGTTTATCGAAGGATCTTCCAACTACAATTACATCATCCAAATAAACCAGGCATGTTTTCCATGTTAGAACTCTTAAAACTGCCTCCATTAATCTTTCAAATGTGGCTGGGGCATTACATAAACCAAAGGGCATAACTGTGAACTGCCAAAGCCCTGATCCTATCGAGAATGCGGTTTTTTCACGATCAGCTGGCTCCATGTCTACTTGCCAATATCCACTTTTCAGATCGAGTGTGGAAAACCAACAAGAACCAGAAAGTGTATCCAAGGTATCGTCTATTCTGGACAAAGGTTACCGCATTGAGCTGTCGGTAGTCAATACAAAAACGTGTTGAACCATCTTTCTTCTTTACTAGCACTACTGGTGATGTCCATGGACTGTTTGATGGTTCAATTACCCCTTGTTTGTTCATATCTTTGATGATGTCTTCGGCTTCATCTCTTTTCGCAAATGGAAGTCGTCTAGGTTGTTGTCTGATTGGCTGAGCGTCTCCGGTATTAATTTTATGCTTTACTATGCTTGTTTTGCCATTATCCTTCTTATCCATGGCAAAAACATCTTGAAATTCTATCAGCATAGACTTCACTTTTTTAGTTCGTTCATCATCAAGATCTTGGCACGTTTTAATAATCGTCTCAACAAGCTCCTTTGGATACTTAGATTTCGACGGTTTTTTATTAGTATTCATGGAACAAATCGAAGCCACGGGAACACACTGTCCGATCAAAGTTCTTTTACTTAACTTAATAGCAGTTCCCTTTAAATTCATAACTCTTACAGGAACGACATCTCGAATTCTCACCAAAGTTTTTGCCGTTAGAAACTCAGAATTATTCACATCTTCGACCATCCTTAAACTTCCCTCTCGGCAGTAACCATCAGGTCTGGTCATCAAAAGTTTCTCACTATTACCGGGTATTGTTACGTCACAAGTAGTTATTAAGCTGATAACATCTTCTTTGTTTTCATGAAACGGCAACTCTTCACCACTGATCTCGAAAAGTCCATCTTTGACATTCAATACAACCCCAACTTTCCTTAGTAAATCCATCCCCAATATGAACTCGTCGGAGATATCTGCAATTAATACTCTATGTTTCACTGTGGTCTGGCCAATGGATACTGACATTTTAGCCTCGCCATATGTATTAATTATCTCACCAGTTGCTGTTCTAAGCTTTACTGGTGCAGGCGATAATTTAAGATGGCCTCGTACTACTTCTGGCCGTACAATAGTTCTCGTTGCACCTGTATCTACCAAAAACGATGTACATTTATTATTGATACGACCCTCGATGTACAAGCTATGAATTCCACCTGAGGACGTTATGTTCACAGTTGCTATGGAGGCTGTGTTTCTCGAGGTCGGCAGTTGCCCCTTGGTGTCGACCCGTTATAGTTTTCCGACTGTTGTATCATTTTCTGCAATTACGGCGAATGTGACCTACGTCACCACAATTCCAACATCTGGGCTCGCGTCTCTTCCGCATCGTGTTACGAACTACTTTTCGTACCATTTCTTCCAGACGTTCATCGTTTGGTTCGTCGCCTTCTTCAATGGTTCTTACTCGATGGCTCCGTGAAGTTTGACTAGCTGTTTCATGTTCCAAGGCAATAAGCGAGCGCTTCATCTAGAACTTTCGGTCTTGCTAGTCGTAAAGCTTTCTGTAATTCACTTTCTTTTAACCCATTGACGAAGGTATCTACAGCAATTTCTTCCAAAATGTTGTCTGGTACCTACGGATAAGCCAACCGCACTATACGAGCAACATCTGCTTCAAACTCTTGCAAATTTTCACTTGCTCGTTGAATTTTACTTCTTAGTTGCGCCTTGTAGACTTGTTGTAGATGGGCATCTCCATAACGTTTGTCTAGTCGAGTGAACAAGGTCTGGTAACATTTTTCTTGACCCTTAGGAATTGACCTTAGGATATCCGCAGCATCACCTCGTAAAGCAGCTGTCAAGGAAACAGCTTTTTCTTGTTCTGTCCAATGATTGGCTGTCGCAATAGCTTCAAATTGTCTAAGGTGGCAATTTGAATCTCATATTATGTGTCGTTTCGTCTCTATGTGATTCTTTTTTCACTACCGAATCTAAGGTTACTGTATTAACTGGTGGTAGCACTTTTGTATTGGTTATCATGCTCTCTAACTGTTTGATCTTCTCTTCTACTTTGTCAAATGTTTTAGAAACTTCTTCAAATTTTTCATTGTTCTTTTTAGAAGTTTCTTCCATCATTTGAGAAACATTTTCAAATTTCTCGTCGAATCTCCGAGATACATTTTCGAATTTCTCATCGAATCTTTTGGAAACGTTCTCTAATTTATCATCATTTTTTTAGAAGATTCTTCAATTTTTTTAGAAGTTTCTTCAATAATCATTTGCGACACATTTTTTATTTTCGTTAAAACTGCTTCTCCTGCTGACTGGAACTGGAATGTGTCTGGGTCTTCGCCATTCTTGTTGAAAACAGTCTTCAGTCGTTCTTGTAGTATCTTCTTGGACCCGCTGCAGTCTTCATCACGTTCTTCCAGTTGCTCAAGCAACTGTTTTACTGAAAGTTGTACTAGCAGCATCTTTGGTCAGGCACACACGTACTTTTTAAATGTTCTTTCGTACAAAGATCACTACCGATCTACGCGGATGTTCCCGACGAACAATACTTTTCAAAAGTCTTTTTCAAAAGTCACTGCTGAATTTATTTTTTTTACCCCACACCTGACACCAACTGTAGCGAGATTAAATAAAACGAGCGGTTCGAATTTATATAAATATATTTATTTATAGTTTACAGTTCGGTACTCTCTTATCAACTCAACTATAGTTCTAACATTGTTACCTATATATACCAAAAGTATTATGTTCGAGAATATTCTGGCGTAGTCCCACCTCTAATTCGCCTACGTGACCGGTTATTCTCTCTCGCACTCGATACATCGCGAAGCTTTTTGAAGAGTATTAGAGATGCAATGCAACCGTTACCTGGGCCATGCCGAAAGCATGTTCGTAACACTATATTTAGTCGGGGACTGAAAATTGCTACACCTTCAGTCAATACCATTGGGCCAGTGGATTTGTTGTCAGATCAATACTCCGACAGAACTCTGGTTTCTTAAGCAAGCAAGCAAGCAATTTGATTAAACCTAGCCTGTGAGAAATGTTCACCTCTAAGAATTACGTTCGGGTGTAACAATTCATTGGAGCGAGGCAGGCCCGGATGCTCCTGTGAACGAGTTGTCGTCGGCCGCGCGCATGACATCACGTTCAGAGTACGGGCAGGCGAGAAATAGAGAAACCAATATAAATACCAGTTTTTCTTATTTTATTCAAATTACAAAAGAAAAAAATCTGAACTCTACACAGAAGTATATGTACCTAAATACAACTTTTTGTCCAAGGAATTTCAAAATATTTGCCTACAAATTAAAATTAAAAAAATTCAGAAGCAATAGACCAAATAAATTTGTATAAATAACTCAAAATCTAAACAATTAATCACAAAATATGTTCGACCATTATTTTAAATATTAAGTTAACTTTGAATAGATAGAACTATCAGAACTAAATATGTGTGGTTTTCGATTAAAAGTTTGTATAACTAAAAGTTCTACTCCTATACTTATTACTAAGACAAATATACTAATAAAATATGCGCATGAATATGCATGTTTATTTAGAAAATATGCATGTAGCTAATAATTAAAAAAATATAAATAACTCAGAAAGTAGTGTCCGTTTTGTTTACAAAAATATTTACAATATCTTTATATTTTATAGTAATTAACATTTATTTATTTTACACACTAAGTTTAGGTAGGGAATCACAAATTTAAGTATTTTAACAAATATATAATATTACTTTGAATTATGCGAACAATAAACTATTAAATGCTGTCCAAATTTTTTTAACAAAAACGTATGGCTTCTGAGTACATATATTTGTAAATGAAAGAACTTCTTTATACATCAACACTGATATTATAACAAGGGCATTTTCCAAATGAACGATAATATTTTGTTTTAATTACTATTTAAATGGGATTAAGCCACAATTAAAGGTTAAAATACGTTTATTGACGTTTCAATTTCCACTTCGGAAATCGTTTTCAAAATACAAACATTAGTGTAATGTTTGTATTTTGTTTCCCACAGTTTGGGGATCTTGCGTTTAGGTCTCCTATTATTATTGAGGGTTCGTCGTTTAAGAACGTATTTAGAACTTCTTTGATCAGTGGAACTTGTGGTCTCACGTAGGCGGAGGTAATTCTGACTTCTCCTTGCCTCATTTGTACTCTTATTGTTGTTGCTTGCATAGTGTTTAATTGCGGTGTTAATATTCTGATGTGACCTATGCCTTTTTTCACTAGTATTGCTGTGCCACCTGATCTTGCTGTGTTATCGTTCCTATAGATATCGTATCCTGGAAACTTAATATTTATGTTGTTTGTGAGTTTTGTTTCTTGTATGGCTACGGCATCCATTTAGTATCTATTGACCAGTTCATCCAGTATATTCTGGTTGGTCTTTAGGTCTCCTGGGTTTAGGAGCCTATCCTCAAGTATCCCCTATTTTATTGTACTAGTTAAGTGCTAGCTTAATGTCTGCTATCGCCTCGTTGACGACCCTAGTAAGTAGTTCTTTTACAGAGTTTACTAGGCCATCTCGATGTTGTCTTGAAATGAGAATAGTATTCTCATTTTCTTGGGCTTTTGCTGCTTGCGCGTAGGAAAGTCCGCTGGGAGTGATTTGCGGCCTTCTTTACGTCGTTGTTTTCTGTCCTGTTTGGGGTTGTTGTTGGCACCCCAAGTTGGACATCTTGGACATCCTCTGAAGTTTGCGGGGTGTTCCCCTTGACAATTTGCGCATTTTGCCTTTTGTTCCTTAGGCATTTGGCAGCTTCTACTCTGATGTTCTTCTCCGCACCTTACACATCGAGGTGCTTTGAAGCACGCTCTCTGTGCATGATGGTAGCCCTGGCAGTTGAAACACTGTGTGGGCCCTGTTACTTTTCTGAGGTCCTCTATTAAAACTTTAATGTGCATCATGTTGGTGATGCGCTTAAGTCTCTCGATGTCCTCCCTCTCTACCGTCATGACAAACATGGGTAGGTGTCTTCTATCACTTTTTCTTGAAGTAATATTCTTAATCGATATGACTTCGATGTTGTATTCATCTCCGATTGCCTCGAACATCTCTGTCGTGTTCGTTGTGGGAGGTAGCCCTCTTAATATGATCCTTGGCTTGATATCTTCCTCAAGCGGGAACGCTATCCATTGGATTGGTGTATTTTCATTGAAGTTTTCAATGATTTTGATTATCTTTCGATAGTCCTCTGGGCTTTTTGTCTGTATTAGTTGCTCTCTGCCACTTCTAAACAATTTATTTGCCGTTAGGATGTTCTGTTTCTGGGCAATATTTAATATTGCTCCGGTGTAGCTGACGCTCTGTAATTTAATTACAAGCGGTTTTGGTGACCAAGTTGTTTTTTTGGTTACTTCTTCAGTTTCCATTTGTGACGGAGACGGAGGGCGTCGATCGATCTGCGCATCACCTTCCTGCTGCTGCTTTGCGAGCATGAGCGGAGGGAAATCTTCTTTTTTTGATTTTTGTTTTTCAGCGGCTTTTGGCTTTTCTTCTATTTGGGATTTTTTAGGGATAGTTCCCGTGGCTTTTGTCTTTTCTTCCGTTTGGGATTTTTTGGGGATTGCTCCCGTGGCTTTTGTCTTCTTATTGTTGGCCTGAGTTTTCAGGTTTTCTTCTGTTTTCTTCTTTGTGGCATGGTTTTCCAGGTTATCCTCTATTTTCTTGAGTTTCCCCTCGTTTAATTGATTGAACATTTGGTCCATATGTTCCAGGATTGACCTCTGTGAGGCAACCATTGTATCCTGAAGTTGTTCTATCTTTTTACGTAGTGCCGTTATTTTGGCGTCCTTTTCCTTAAGTAGTATCTTCAGTGCCTGTAGCTCAGATATTTCGTCCTCGCTACTCCTTTGTCTCGATCTTTTGATTGTTGGCCTTTTTGGGGTGTCGTCATCGGTTGTGTTCGGTTCTGTTTTGCGGTTTTCCTCCGTGAGGTCTTTCGTTCTCTAATTTTTGTTTTTGGGACGTTTGTCCCAAAGTCCCCGTCGTTGATGTTATCGTCGTCTATCAGCAGCTCCTTGAAAATTTCATAGTTTCCGTTATCGTCGTCTATTGGGGGCAGCGCATCATAGATGTTGCAGTGAAATTTCCTCTCACTGCAACCATAGGGGCTGTGGTTGCAGCTGTGGTCGGTTTGGCGGGGATCGAGAGCGATCCATGTTTTTGGGGCGGATATCCTATTTTTGGACGAAAGCTTTTTTGTTGACCGTCTGGCCCGTTGCCAGCACGGCTTCTGGGTGCCACCCAGTGACCTCACACTTGGTTGTTCACGCTCTAGGCAGAACTAGAGCGGTATTCTCTTGCTTTTCTCACCTCCCTAACCTTGGGGCCGTGTCTGTCAGATATAGGTTTCTAAAAAACTATATCTCAGTGTCTTCCCAAGCGGTGGCACAGGGAGTATCCCAACGGGCTAAAAGCCCGTATGCTTCTTCATTTTCCTACGCCTCAATTACACTTACTCTGGTTTCTCTTGCGCCGGCTGCTCTTTTATACGGTCGAAAGCCTTTGATCTCCTCTAGCGCACATCGATGTAGGAGGGACTTCTGATGGGGCTGGGTGTGTACGAAGCGCTGTCGGTATCGAGGCGATGCAGATCGTTACAAGTGTTCACGAGAAATGTGATATACTTTAAGTTCTTTAATATATTTTTGCAATTTATAATTTTCTTAAATTATCTTTAAAATGTAAATTTTCGTTGTCGATTAACAGTTGTATTATTTTTGTAACGTATTTCTGTTGTTTTTAGTTATTTTAAAAAATAGAAATTTTACAGTTTTATTATGTATGTTTGTATCATAGTATGAACATTAATTCTGTTGTCTACAATGTTCTAATAAGTAGTACACGGTAGTTTCAGTAGATTTCTAAAACTAAAACTTCACACTTATGTACGTCTTAAAACGTTTTAAAATATTTTTGGTGTGACAAAACAAAAGCATTTTAATAAAACATCATACGTTCCAGAATCCCGATGCGTTAGAATTGGGCCGCATTCTAGTTATTTAATATTTAGATTTTTTATTAGAAATATTTTCACATTAGTTTATCTACAACGTTATTACCTATTTTCTTATTTATTTATTCACTTAATTATATAACATTTAATATAGTTCTAAAGCTATTTTCTTGTGGCATTTGTATATTGTCTATTATATTTAATGGGAATAAACCACAACTCGAAAATTTTCGAGGTGGAATACCGTAATTTATGGGAATTTACATGCAATTATAATAAAAATACAAAAGATTGTGTGATTGTGTTTACCCGATAATTTGAACGTATTTATAAATTATTTTTTGGTCGAAATAATCACTTCTAATATATATATATATATATATATATATATATATATATATATATATATATATATATATATACTCACATATATATACACATACACATATTTAACCATATATGAGCTAAATATCTATTTTTGCTTCTAAAACAAACTTTAATAAAAGGTTGTATATTTCTTTCTATTGTTGTGCTAATAAAGTAGGAATGTTAGTTGGTAGACTTTTTCAGTTCTTGGTACAGCATAAGTGTATGTGCAGTATATTTTTGACACTCTAAGAAAACGTGATTTATATCGGCTAGGTTTTTCTGGACAGTGAGGTCAACACGGAGAATCTAAGATACCAATCCTAAACAAATGTGCTGGAAAGCGACCATGATTAAGTTTTAAACGTGATATAATTGATGACTTATATATATTATAATCCCACGAATTGATGTAAGGAATGTTGTGTGTGTGTGTGTGTGTGTGTGTGTGTGTGTGTGTGTGTGTGTGTGTGTGTGTGTGTGTGTGTGTGTGTGTGTGTGTGTGTGTGTGTGTGTGTGTGTGTGTGTGTGTGTGTGTGTGTGTGTGTGTGTGTGTGTGTGTGTGTGTGTGTGTGTGTGTGTGTGTGTGTGTGTGTGTGTGTGTGTGTGTGTGTGTGTGTGTGTGTGTGTGTGTGTGTGTGTGTGTGTGTGTGTGTGTGTGTGTGTGTGTGTGTGTGTGTGTGTGTGTGTGTGTGTGTGTGTGTGTGTGTGTGTGTGTGTGTGTGTGTGTGTGTGTGTGTGTGTGTGTGTGTGTGTGTGTGTGTGTGTGTGTGTGTGTGTGTGTGTGTGTGTGTGTGTGTGTGTGTGTGTGTGTGTGTGTGTGTGTGTGTGTGTGTGTGTGTGTGTGTGTGTGTGTGTGTGTGTGTGTGTGTGTGTGTGTGTGTGTGTGTGTGTGTGTGTGTGTGTGTGTGTGTGTGTGTGTGTGTGTGTGTGTGTGTGTGTGTGTGTGTGTGTGTGTGTGTGTGTGTGTGTGTGTGTGTGTGTGTGTGTGTGTGTGTGTGTGTGTGTGTGTGTGTGTGTGTGTGTGTGTGTGTGTGTGTGTGTGTGTGTGTGTGTGTGTGTGTGTGTGTGTGTGTGTGTGTGTGTGTGTGTGTGTGTGTGTGTGTGTGTGTGTGTGTGTGTGTGTGTGTGTGTGTGTGTGTGTGTGTGTGTGTGTGTGTGTGTGTGTGTGTGTGTGTGTGTGTGTGTGTGTGTGTGTGTGTGTGTGTGTGTGTGTGTGTGTGTGTGTGTGTGTGTGTGTGTGTGTGTGTGTGTGTGTGTGTGTGTGTGTGTGTGTGTGTGTGTGTGTGTGTGTGTGTGTGTGTGTGTGTGTGTGTGTGTGTGTGTGTGTGTGTGTGTGTGTGTGTGTGTGTGTGTGTGTGTGTGTGTGTGTGTGTGTGTGTGTGTGTGTGTGTGTGTGTGTGTGTGTGTGTGTGTGTGTGTGTGTGTGTGTGTGTGTGTGTGTGTGTGTGTGTGTGTGTGTGTGTGTGTGTGTGTGTGTGTGTGTGTGTGTGTGTGTGTGTGTGTGTGTGTGTGTGTGTGTGTGTGTGTGTGTGTGTGTGTGTGTGTGTGTGTGTGTGTGTGTGTGTGTGTGTGTGTGTGTGTGTGTGTGTGTGTGTGTGTGTGTGTGTGTGTGTGTGTGTGTGTGTGTGTGTGTGTGTGTGTGTGTGTGTGTGTGTGTGTGTGTGTGTGTGTGTGTGTGTGTGTGTGTGTGTGTGTGTGTGTGTGTGTGTGTGTGTGTGTGTGTGTGTGTGTGTGTGTGTGTGTGTGTGTGTGTGTGTGTGTGTGTGTGTGTGTGTGTGTGTGTGTGTGTGTGTGTGTGTGTGTGTGTGTGTGTGTGTGTGTGTGTGTGTGTGTGTGTGTGTGTGTGTGTGTGTGTGTGTGTGTGTGTGTGTGTGTGTGTGTGTGTGTGTGTGTGTGTGTGTGTGTGTGTGTGTGTGTGTGTGTGTGTGTGTGTGTGTGTGTGTGTGTGTGTGTGTGTGTGTGTGTGTGTGTGTGTGTGTGTGTGTGTGTGTGTGTGTGTGTGTGTGTGTGTGTGTGTGTGTGTGTGTGTGTGTGTGTGTGTGTGTGTGTGTGTGTGTGTGTGTGTGTGTGTGTGTGTGTGTGTGTGTGTGTGTGTGTGTGTGTGTGTGTGTGTGTGTGTGTGTGTGTGTGTGTGTGTGTGTGTGTGTGTGTGTGTGTGTGTGTGTGTGTGTGTGTGTGTGTGTGTGTGTGTGTGTGTGTGTGTGTGTGTGTGTGTGTGTGTGTGTGTGTGTGTGTGTGTGTGTGTGTGTGTGTGTGTGTGTGTGTGTGTGTGTGTGTGTGTGTGTGTGTGTGTGTGTGTGTGTGTGTGTGTGTGTGTGTGTGTGTGTGTGTGTGTGTGTGTGTGTGTGTGTGTGTGTGTGTGTGTGTGTGTGTGTGTGTGTGTGTGTGTGTGTGTGTGTGTGTGTGTGTGTGTGTGTGTGTGTGTGTGTGTGTGTGTGTGTGTGTGTGTGTGTGTGTGTGTGTGTGTGTGTGTGTGTGTGTGTGTGTGTGTGTGTGTGTGTGTGTGTGTGTGTGTGTGTGTGTGTGTGTGTGTGTGTGTGTGTGTGTGTGTGTGTGTGTGTGTGTGTGTGTGTGTGTGTGTGTGTGTGTGTGTGTGTGTGTGTGTGTGTGTGTGTGTGTGTGTGTGTGTGTGTGTGTGTGTGTGTGTGTGTGTGTGTGTGTGTGTGTGTGTGTGTGTGTGTGTGTGTGTGTGTGTGTGTGTGTGTGTGTGTGTGTGTGTGTGTGTGTGTGTGTGTGTGTGTGTGTGTGTGTGTGTGTGTGTGTGTGTGTGTGTGTGTGTGTGTGTGTGTGTGTGTGTGTGTGTGTGTGTGTGTGTGTGTGTGTGTGTGTGTGTGTGTGTGTGTGTGTGTGTGTGTGTGTGTGTGTGTGTGTGTGTGTGTGTGTGTGTGTGTGTGTGTGTGTGTGTGTGTGTGTGTGTGTGTGTGTGTGTGTGTGTGTGTGTGTGTGTGTGTGTGTGTGTGTGTGTGTGTGTGTGTGTGTGTGTGTGTGTGTGTGTGTGTGTGTGTGTGTGTGTGTGTGTGTGTGTGTGTGTGTGTGTGTGTGTGTGTGTGTGTGTGTGTGTGTGTGTGTGTGTGTGTGTGTGTGTGTGTGTGTGTGTGGATAGTGGATGGCATTAGAACTTGTCTATTTTTTGTCTAATTTTAGAATAGTATTTGAAAGTAGTATTTGTTAGAAAGTAGTTAGAAGTATTTGAAATACTTCAATGTCAGTTTTCATTTGCGAAATCTTTTAAATTCTGTGAGTGTTTTAAAATGTATTTGTACGCCATTTTTTGTAATGTTTAAATTGTTTTTAGTTTACTCCTGAGGAAGCTTTTAAATAAATGGCGAAATATTGAGTAATTTAGAAAAAAGAAAGATTTTTATTATAGACCACTTTACCCGATAATTTGAACGTATTTATAAATTATTTTTTGGTCGAAATAATCACTTCTAATATATATATATATATATATATATATATATATATATATATATATATATATATATATATATACTCACATATATATACACATACACATATTTAACCATATATGAGCTAAATATCTATTTTTGCTTCTAAAACAAACTTTAATAAAAGGTTGTATATTTCTTTCTATTGTTGTGCTAATAAAGTAGGAATGTTAGTTGGTAGACTTTTTCAGTTCTTGGTACAGCATAAGTGTATGTGCAGTATATTTTTGACACTCTAAGAAAACGTGATTTATATCGGCTAGGTTTTTCTGGACAGTGAGGTCAACACGGAGAATCTAAGATACCAATCCTAAACAAATGTGCTGGAAAGCGACCATGATTAAGTTTTAAACGTGATATAATTGATGACTTATATATATTATAATCCCACGAATTGATGTAAGGAATGTTCGTTGGTAAAACCGGTTGAAGTAGAGGTTCTCTGATGTAGTTGAAAATTTACTGTACTGAGTTTTTCATCTAATCCTCACATCAGCCTTATATAAATTAATAAGATCTGATGGGGTGCACATGTTTACTTTCAATTCTGAGTCAAGTGCATTTTTAGCTGCGAGATCAACTGCTTTATTTCCAGTTATCCCTGAATGACCTCTAACCCAGACTAACGTAACTCGTACACCATACTCCTGCAGATTATATAGACTATTTTTTATAGATAGAAGAATATTTTTGTTATAATGATTAAAAGTATGGCTTTTAATGGCGTGCAAAACTGAGAGAGAGTCTGTTACAATTACCACAGATAAAGGTAAATTCATCTCGCACCAATCTAAAGCTTTCCTAATAGCTATAGCTTCTGCACTAAAAATCGATAAATAATGAGGGACTTGATATTGCTCAACATGGTTAATATTAGAAATTAAAAATGCACAGCCTGTTTTAAATCTTTTTTTGATCCATCCGTATAGATGATGATTTTATTCTCTCCTAAATTACAGAATATAGATTTGAAAATTAATGTTGATAGAAATATATTATCTGGATAGTTTGGAATTATAATGGTTGGTTTAAATATTAAGGCTGCAAAATCAATTTCGTAAATAGGATATTTTTTTTGACTATGTATTAGTTCTTTATGTCTCGCAGTGTCAATAAAACCATCAGCAAGAGGGGGAGACGTTTTAATTCTCCAATATTTGTTTGTAAGATTCTGGACCGCTATATTTGATATTTTTTTGACCATAAATGTACTAAACGTCCTATACTTTATTAGCTGTTTATTAGCTAAGTACTCTCTTCGAAGGCACAAAGGCGGTTCTTGTGCTTCAGCGAGAACTGCACAATTCGGTGACATCATAATTCCTAGACTTATTTTAATTGCCTTATATTGAATTCTGTATAAGATTAATAAGTTTGATTTGCTAGTTGAGGCATAAATAGTACATCCATAATCCATTATTGAGCGGATGTATGACTTATAAAAAGTAAGAGATATTTTAACATTTCAATCCCATTTATATTTCGAAACTACACGCAGAATGTTGAGCCCTTTCTCACATTTTTGCTTTACGTGTTTTATATGGCTGGTCCATAGGAGTTTATTATCAATATAGATGCCAAGATAATTATATTCTTTCACTACTACGGGTATAGTAAAATCACCTATGGTATACAAATCGGGTGTTTTAAGTCTGTGCCTAGTAAGACACATAACCGCTGTCTTTTGCTGTGAAACACTAAAACCCATAGTATGTAACCAATCACGCATGCAGCAAAAAATATACTCTAAATCTGTAATACATCGTTCATATGAACTATGGATAGTATAGAAACAAATATCATCCGCGTACTGTATAACTTTTATAGTGTCATCCATCAAACTATGCAGCTCTGCTGTGTATACATAAAATAAAAGTGGACCCAATATTGATCCCTGCGGCAAACCGTTATATACTGTTCTTGGCCCGTGGAGTACATTTTTGTGGTCACGAATATAAATTTTTCTGTTTAGAAACAAATTTATTAAGTTATTTGATACCTGTTTGCTGATACCCATTCTACACAATTTTGTTTTTAAAATACTCAAATCAACCACATCATATGCACCTTTTAGGTCCACAAATAGGCATAACATGTACTTGTTATCAGATAAGCATATTTGTGCATCTGTAACCATATGGGTCAATGCATCTATATGTTGCCGAGAGGGGGCATTTGGGCCTGTAGGACCCATCGCCGGCTCTTCGGGCTTTTTCCTATCCCCGGAATTGGATCGGGTATTCACCATCTTTGGTTTGTCGCTGGTAGAAAGGTTAAATGCTACCGCTGTTATAAATAACAGTTCCAGTGACAAATATCTGTTATAGGTAACGGTTCCAAGGAACAGTTACAAAGTAACAGAGCAAAAATGGAAAACAGATGGGTAAAAATGATCTAAGTATTCCTTGACTTACGGAAGGAATAACTTAGTAAACAATTAAATTAAATGGTATAAAAATATAATGCAAAGAAAAAAATGTTTCTAAGTGTTTCTTGACTTACGGAAGAAACAACTTAGGACAGAAATATAGATAAATGAAATATGTAAATGTGAGAGTAAAATATGGAAATATTTCTAAGTGTTTCTTAACTTACGGAAGAAACGACTTAGAGTGGAAAAATAAAATACTCAAAATATAAAACGAGAAATGCAAAAAAAAATGAAACAGATTATAGAAATATGTCTAAGTGTTTCTTGACTTACGGGAGAAACAACTTAGAATAGAAAATAAACAAGAGAATCAAATAAATGCACAAATATTTATAAGTGTTTCTTGACTTACGGAAGAAACGACTTATAAAAGAAAATAAGAAAAATCAAATATAGAAAAGATGTGAAAATATTGCTAAGTGTTTCTTGACTTACGGAAGAAACAACTTAGCATAAAAGAGAAAATGAAAGAAACAAATGTATTAAGTATTTTCTTAACTTAAGAAAGAAAATATCTTCGATAAAATATCGGAAATAATAATGCAACAATGATTATGAAAATATTTCTAAGAGTTCTTTGACTTACCGGAAAAGAACGGCTTAGACAAACAATTAAAATAACAAGTCAAATATTCAGAGAAATATTTCTAAGAGTTCTTTGACTTACCGGAAAGAACTACTTAGACAAAGTACAAATCAAAATATAAAATAGAAAAAGCAAGATAAATATTTCTAAGTGTTCTTAACTTACGGAAGAACAACTTAGACACAAAATACAAGAAAAATAAACAATCAAAATAACCAATTAAAATATCAAACAATCAGTATATGAACAAATATAGATCAAAATAATATTCTAACCTGAAAAGGTCTGAATATACAATAATGCTAAAATAAAAAATGGTATATAAGAAATCAGAAATAAAACAATAACTTAGTAGGAACAATAATAGCACCGACTAGGTCTACAGTAGAAGAGGCAAGCTCGACTGACCGATGAGAGAAAATCTACCTGCTTTTATGTAAAACAAATCCTTTGTTTTACGTAGCGAAAGTGGAATTTCCCTGCATCGAATCAATTAGAAATTTGGATTTGGCCAACCTTGGAATTCCCAAGTATTTTAACCGATATCCAAATTCCTTGATGCGTCGAGGACATCCCCCCTCCTCTGAAAGACCTAACGGTGCTAAGAAAATTTATTAAAACAATAGAAAAATACAATTTAAGAATAAAAAAAATACAATAATAAAATTTTTACCCTAAAAGAATATAATGTAAAAGACTTAAGATAAAAAAAAAAAACTAAGATATTGTACTTAAGATATTTGAACTTAATTGTATATGGTCCAGTGGGCCCAGGTGGTCCAGGTGGTCCAGGTGTGCCGGGTGGCTCGTCTGCTTCCGTCAGGGCTACTTTATTCACCCTGAGGAGGTCCTACGACGTCGTGAAGATATAAGGCTACTCAATTCACCTTGATATCTCCACGTGTCGTAATGGGACCTTATCCTTGTTCATCTTTGGCGGTCGGCTGCGCTGTGGTTCCTTCATCCCGTCCGTCCGGAGGGGTCAGGGTCCTATGGTCAGCATCGTCCACCATCGTGAACTCTTGGAGGAGATTCTCTTCAATCTCGCTCCTGGGTACGTCTTCGGAGGTTTGCTGCTCGCGTCTCCGAAGTCGTTTCTTTCTCTTGTGTGTCCGGTGACTTCTCCGGATTTCCTCTCGGAGTGGTATGTCGACCGGACCGTCGAGGATGGGGTCGGTGTCCTCCTCCTCGTCGCCGTGCTCCATTGTCTCTATCAGTAAAAGGCATTCGGCGTCTGGCATGTCATCTGCTGTCAGGCTAGGTTCTTCCTCCTCGTCGACGTCCTCCATCGTCTCTAGTAATGGAACGCCGTAGGCTTCTTCTTCTTCTTCGGGTGTGCCTGTACTGATGTCCGCTGTTTCAGTTTCTTCAGTGGTCTGCTGACGTGGACGGTTGTCTAATACTTCATTGTCCTCTTGGGTTGACTGCTCTGCTTGTTGGGATGGGGTTTGATGGAATTCCAGCTGTTGTGGTTTGGCTTGCCTTTCTGCTGGGGTCGCCCAGTAGATGGTGGTTCGGCAGGCAGTACCAGCGTGTAGACATTTTCGGGGTATGTCTACATTGGCCTCTTCCTGCTCCAACCAAGGCATCCCTAACACAACGTCGTGGTTCAAATCCTCCATAACCATGCAGTTTACAGTCGTGTCCAGAGTGTCAATGTTCATATTGACTGCAGCAGTCCCTATGGTGCGGGATGTGCTGCCCGTGCATGCCAGCTGAACCAGTCCTGGTCCTCGGTGCAAGTCCCGTCTCTGGATCAACCTTTGGTGAACGAAGTTCCCGGAGGCACCGGTGTCGACCAAAATCTTCACTTGCTGCCCGTTGATCCTTCCATAGAGTTGGGGGAGGCCTGCTGTCGAGGGTTGTACCTGAATAGGATTCAGTTGGGGCACCATCTTCACAACAGGGTTCAGTTGGCGCCCCTGTTGGCGTTTCCCTGGTTCTGAGGTAGTAGAGGTGGTGGTTGACTCATCGGTGGCATCCTGTACTGTCCACTGGGGTTCCTCCATTCGTCTATCGCCTCAGGGTGTCGTGGAGCGTTATCCTGACGTGGGGGACGGTACGGCTGTTGTTGCTGCTGCTGCTGCTGGGGTTTGCCGGTCCGGCGGATGTCAGATTCCATGTCCTGGGCGATTGTCAGAAAGTCTTCCTCGGTCCTGGGGATGTTCGCTCTCAGGCAGATCGCGATGTCGGGTCTCAGTAAGTTTACGATGGTGATACACCTTTGGTCCTCAGGGGTGTAAGGTGCGAGACGTCTGAATAAGGCTGCTTTACCGTTGATAAAGTCCTCCGTGGGTTCATCCTTCCGTTGATGTTCTCCATGAAGCTTCGACGTCAGGGTTGAAATTGCGGCAGGGTCATTGTATCTCCTTAGTAGACGGTCTCGAAATGTGGTGTATTGTAGGTCTGTGTGGGAAAACTTCTGGGCCCATTTCTTCGCGTCGCCGTGGAGTGAGTTGTCGATGAGGTAATCTATCCAATTGTCCTCGTCCACGTCGTATTTTGTCAAGAAGGTCTCGGCTTTGGTTAGAAAGCTGAGAGGGTTTTCAGTGTCCCGGCCTGAGAACTGAGGGGGCTTCATATATGAAATCCTGGGCTTCGGTGGCTCAGGATGAGGTATCTGGGGTGTGGTGCCTTGAGTGGTCGATAGGGCCGTCATCGCTTGCATAAGGGCAGAGATGAAGTCAGCTGTGGAAGGCTGGCTCGAAGACGGTCCTGGGGTCGTGGATTCGGTTTTAGTTGGTTGGGCGCCATGTTGCCGAGAGGGGGCATTTGGGCCTGTAGGACCCATCGCCGGCTCTTCGGGCTTTTTCCTATCCCCGGAATTGGATCGGGTATTCACCATCTTTGGTTTGTCGCTGGTAGAAAGGTTAAATGCTACCGCTGTTATAAATAACAGTTCCAGTGACAAATATCTGTTATAGGTAACGGTTCCAAGGAACAGTTACAAAGTAACAGAGCAAAAATGGAAAACAGATGGGTAAAAATGATCTAAGTATTCCTTGACTTACGGAAGGAATAACTTAGTAAACAATTAAATTAAATGGTATAAAAATATAATGCAAAGAAAAAAATGTTTCTAAGTGTTTCTTGACTTACGGAAGAAACAACTTAGGACAGAAATATAGATAAATGAAATATGTAAATGTGAGAGTAAAATATGGAAATATTTCTAAGTGTTTCTTAACTTACGGAAGAAACGACTTAGAGTGGAAAAATAAAATACTCAAAATATAAAACGAGAAATGCAAAAAAAAATGAAACAGATTATAGAAATATGTCTAAGTGTTTCTTGACTTACGGGAGAAACAACTTAGAATAGAAAATAAACAAGAGAATCAAATAAATGCACAAATATTTATAAGTGTTTCTTGACTTACGGAAGAAACGACTTATAAAAGAAAATAAGAAAAATCAAATATAGAAAAGATGTGAAAATATTGCTAAGTGTTTCTTGACTTACGGAAGAAACAACTTAGCATAAAAGAGAAAATGAAAGAAACAAATGTATTAAGTATTTTCTTAACTTAAGAAAGAAAATATCTTCGATAAAATATCGGAAATAATAATGCAACAATGATTATGAAAATATTTCTAAGAGTTCTTTGACTTACCGGAAAAGAACGGCTTAGACAAACAATTAAAATAACAAGTCAAATATTCAGAGAAATATTTCTAAGAGTTCTTTGACTTACCGGAAAGAACTACTTAGACAAAGTACAAATCAAAATATAAAATAGAAAAAGCAAGATAAATATTTCTAAGTGTTCTTAACTTACGGAAGAACAACTTAGACACAAAATACAAGAAAAATAAACAATCAAAATAACCAATTAAAATATCAAACAATCAGTATATGAACAAATATAGATCAAAATAATATTCTAACCTGAAAAGGTCTGAATATACAATAATGCTAAAATAAAAAATGGTATATAAGAAATCAGAAATAAAACAATAACTTAGTAGGAACAATAATAGCACCGACTAGGTCTACAGTAGAAGAGGCAAGCTCGACTGACCGATGAGAGAAAATCTACCTGCTTTTATGTAAAACAAATCCTTTGTTTTACGTAGCGAAAGTGGAATTTCCCTGCATCGAATCAATTAGAAATTTGGATTTGGCCAACCTTGGAATTCCCAAGTATTTTAACCGATATCCAAATTCCTTGATGCGTCGAGGACATATAGTACTACGGCCTCTCCGAAATCCATACTGTGTAGTGGGTAGGAGAGAATTGCTTTCAATAAAATGTTCTAGGCGAAACTTAATCATGCGTTCAAAAGTCTTGGTCAGACAAGACATTAACGATATAGGTCGATATGATGAGGGTAATTTTGGATCTTTAGATGTTTTTTTTATTAAACATATAACAATATTTTTTAAATCCTCAGCATAATCTTGTTTTACCCACCAGTTGTTAAAAATTTTTAAAATTATTTGTTTGCTGAAACTGGAAGATTGTGTAAAATTTTATATGTGAAACCATCCAAACCGGGAGACGTGCTTCTGGTTTGGTTTAATCCAAAATTAACTCTGATTAGGTAAAAGTTTTAGACATAGTATCTGAAGTAGAACAAAAATGAAAAATTTTTTGATTGTCTACATCGACATTAGAGACCGAAGGCGGGGCCAGCTGATTCAGAACATCCTCAATTAAATTTTCGTGCAATGGAGGTTTCTTTTGTTTATGATATTTGTTTCTTATAGCTTTTACACAATTCCAAATGTTTGAAAGAGGTGATTAAGAATTGAGTTGATTAAGAAAGGTTATCCAACTATTTTTTTGTTTTAACCTGAAAATGAGTTTAGCCTTTGCTGCAATATTTTGGTAATTCAGATAATTTGTAGTATTTCCTTGTCTTCTGAACAATTTAAGTGCATGGGAGCGACTTTCAGCTATATCAGAACATTCTTCGTCCCACCAATAGGGCCTTGGGACAGAAGGAATGAAAAGTTTTTTAACGGGCATGGATGCAGATGCTGGTGAAGATATAACTTCAAATAATTTTTTTGTTACTCGACAGTTATCTAAATCATTTAGAGATAAATTTGTACTGACTTCATTTTCAATAAATGCTTGAAAGGCTGACCAATCGGCACGACCGTCATTCCACTTGGTTGCCGGATTGATTTCGAAAGATATGGGAGCAATTTGAAGCTGAATCTGAATAGGGTGGTGATCAGAACCTAAAGTGTCTTGATATACGGGCCAATTTACCAAATATGCCAAAAAAAGGGGAGATAAGAGTTAAATCAACTGCAAAGTGATTACCATTGGGATTAACTCTAGTGGGCGATCCATCATTTAAAGTAATTAGTTCCAAAAAATCTAAAGCTTCTGTTAATTCCTTTCCCCCGCGATCTTCCGGAATAGGGCCCCACCTGTAATGGTGTACATTAAAATCGCCGCAAAAAATTGTACGAGAGATATCAAACTGTACCAATAAATTTAACCAATCTTTTTTTGTGGCTGCTATGTCTGAAGGTTTGTATACTGAAACGAAAGAAATATTTATATCTGGAATAAATACTGCACATACTTCAATGCCCCTTGAAAAATTTTGAATTATTTCACTTTCTTGATAGTTAATTGTTTGTAAGATAAATATACCAACTCCGCCATATCCGTCATCACGACATCTTTTAATGAAATTATATCCCTTTATATTAAAATTACTATTAGACCTAAGCCAAGTTTCGGAAAGTATGATAATATCAACATGGTTTTTATTAAGGTAATTTAACAAATTATTTTTATTAGATGTTATTGATCTACTATTCCACTGCAAACTAATTGGTTTTTAATTGTTTGTTTATTAGCCATTTTTAAAGTTTAATCAGTAAAATAGTTTTTCACTTAAATCTGATTCACTATATGTTTCCATAGCATCATTTGGATCACTTGGAACAAACGCACTTTCTACAAAGTCCCTGATATTAGATTCCATGAGAGTATTTGGTGCTAATTGAAAATTTTTTTGAAATTTATTTATGAAGGAGGTAATTAACATTATAATTTTCTCTTTATAGTCCATAAATTCTTCTCTGTAGGGGTCAGGTATAATGGGTTTAGGTTCTTGACTAGGTTTAAAAGATTTTTTTACATGCATCGTATCTGGTGTAGGAGAGGTTGGGTGTGTTCGTTTAATTGTTTTAATAGTATTCACTTTAGAAGCTGGTTTTGGTTTTTTAAAAGTAATATTAGATGATGGACTGTCGCCAGAAGTATTCGGTAAAGTTGGAAAATTGTTTAAAATAGAGAATCGGTTATTCCTAGCCACCTCCGCATATGATGGATTATTATATATATATATATATATATATATATATATATATATATATATATATATGTATATATATATATATATATATATATATATATATATATATTATATATATTCGGCTTGTTTAAAAGAAATGTTTTCAACTGACATAATTTGTTTTATCCCCTTTTGCTTTGCATATACAGGACAAATACGTGAAATTGGGGGGTGGTCGTTATTGTTATAATAAATACACAAATTATTTTCTTTACAATCCTCTTTTGTATGACTTGTATCTGTACACTTTTGGCATCTCTCATTTTTTGATTTACATTGTCTAGCTGAGTGGCCATATCTCAGACATTTGAAACACTGTACAACGGGTTGTATGTAAGGTTCAACATGAAAATTGCATAAATTTATTTGTATACATTTTGGAATTTCATTTCCTAAAAATTCTACTATTATCATTTGCCTATTTACCAAAACTACGTTTCCATCAGAGTCTATAATTTTCCTTTTCATGCGATTGACACTTGATACCTGTTTGTTTGATTTGATAGCCGTTAATAAATATTCTTCAGAAAAGAAAGTATCTACCATCCTGACAACTCCTTTTTTGTGAGTGTAGAATTTAGGTATAAATGCTATTAACTCATTTTTTAATATAACTTCGTGGTTAACTAAACTATTGGCTATTTCTAAGGTATTAAAAATAACCTTTACCCTATTAACTCCTACCGGTTTAATGTATATTACATCTTTTTTTTTTTAATTTCATCTTTAAGGAGAAAGTGCCTTATTTTAATTGGAAAAAGTCTCCCTAAATTTTTATTTTTATGTTCCACAAACACATAAAATGGACCATTATCTCCTGGTCTAAAACTGTTATTCATATCTATTTGCTGAACATACCTGCTATTATCACTATCAGTGTTTTTTTCATCGGGCGGCTTATTGCCGCCCGTTTTTTCTGACATCACTTACGCCTTAAAAAACTCTAATATGCTCTCCGTAAATATCAATACCAAAACTAACAACTAATTACACTTATATTTTACAAGAAACAATCACCAGCAAATTCACAAAACTCGAATACGTCCACCCACCTTGACTAACGAATTCGAACTGATACAAAAGATTAATATAATAGATAAGGTTCATTCGCTCAACTCGAGCATATTTTGACAGATTCATAGCTGGAAACCTACAACACAAAAGTTCCTAGCTCACAGTAGTAACAGCTTAAATAAACTTTTATTACAGACTTCTTTCATTAAAAAAAAGAATTATTATGAATAGTGGAAGTGTATACTAAA